>NW_020454092.1:8844354-8975016 GCF_003342845.1 Nothoprocta perdicaria
TTCAAAAAAAAAAAAAAAAAAAAGAACAAAACCCTGAAGAGACAATCTTAATTCTTAGGGTTTTTTTTATTATTATTATTTAGATGTGAAAGATTTGGGCTTTTTTTTTCTTTCTCTCTTAAATGAATAAATATTTTCCAGAAAGCAAACATAATTTCACTCTGTGTACAGTACACAAGGGAGAGAGCGAAAAGAATACTTGACCCCAGGAGAAGGCACTGTGCTTTTTTCCGTTGTCTGGTGGTGGTGCAGGAATGTGCAATCTGCAGCCTGGACTGGCAGATGGACAACTTTTGTTTGTAAGACTGACTTCATTATTCCCACTGTAGGGGTGGGCTGGCCGAAGATGTTTGGGATCCTGACGATTGCTGGCCTGCCTGTTGAATCATCCTTTCGTTTGGCCTGTGGCAGACTAGTAGTAACGGAGCCGGGCCCAGATGTGGGGGCTTGGGAATGAGCAAGGGGTGGCGCGATCTCAGGGTAGCGCTGGGGTGTCCCTGCTCGAGCAGGAAGGTTGGACTAGATGACCTCTAGAGGTCCCTTCCAACCTGAGGTCCCTTCCCTAGAGGTCCCTTTCAACCATTCTGGGATTCTGTGAGAGCTCCTGTTGGGACGCCGCGGTGAGGGTTCTACTCCGTCCCGTCCCTCGGTTGTGTTTTGTCATCCCGTGGGACTACAGGCCCTTGTGGAGCAGGACCCATCTCCCGTTGTTGAGAACATCACGGCAGCAACGTGTTTCACRGGAGCCCTCGATAGCCCTGTGGCGTTACCAGCCTGACCTTGTGTGTCACCAGCACCCTGGAGCTAGCAGTCCCCGGCGTCCCCCYGTCCACAGCTGTGTTTCCTTCTCATAGCTCGATGCAGCGGTGCATCTGCTGCTTGGGTGAAGCTAGCGATGGTCTCCCCTTATTTAGCTTCTCTAATGCCTATTCTAGTCTGAATTGACTTCCTTAAGCTTAAGGCAAAGACTTAGATGTTGATTGTGTAATTAAAGCCTGTGTTAATGCAAGATGGTCCAAACAGTCACAACTTGTGCAGTTTTCTTGGAGCTCTTGAACTGATCTTCTCATGTGTCTGGTACAAGGAAACTTTTTTTTCCCTAGCTTTCCAATGTGAAATTTCCTTGTTTTCTTAATAGAATTTCTTGGTTCCACTGCACCCAAATATGATATTTCTGTTCCATTTGCAACCACCCATGGGGTTTGAACCACAGACCTACAGCACTGTAGCAGAGCTCTCCATCGTGTGCAAATGAAACCGATTAAAACTGCCGTTAGACAGAAGGGAAGTCAGCAGCTCGAGGCCGGTTGCGGGCACTGGAGGCTGAACGTGCTCCAACGCTGCGTCCCATGCATGTGGTCACTCTGCTTTGCAYGGGCAAGCGGTTCCCTGGATTTGCTTTCCCCATGTGAGGGCCACCTCTTGCTTCTCCCCACTGCCAGCCTCGGCCCTTGTCATCTCTCTGTCTAGTTCCCATATCTCAGCTGCAAACTTCCCATTCCCTGCGTTGTACAAGTGGCTCTGTCCTCCTCTCTCCCTCTCTGCTGTTATTTATCCCCGTAATTGTGTAAAACGTTTTGGGCTATAGTTTCCATAAAGGATGCTCTGCTGAATAAAGTTGCTGCTGTATATATGAAACTGTGATCTTTAATTTGTATTTCTTCTGCTGTATAATTCAACATCATTAAAATAAATAAGGATGTTGCTGGATACAGTTATTAATATCAAGTAGACACCGCAATTTGTTTTTATCATTTGCTTTGTTGATCCTCTTTATTGCTTCTCATTTCCCTTAGAAATGCAGAATACTGGACTCATAGCTTTGTGAGTGTTGTAGCAGTGGTTCAGAGATGTGGGAGATAGAGATGGAACTTGGAAAAGTGATTTAAGTGTCTGTAGCTCCAAGTGAACAGTGAACTACCTAGGAAGAGTTTGATGTTTAACAATTTCATCATGATGTTTATTTTATTTTGCTTTCCTGCTGCTGTTTTTTTGTTAACACTWAACAATTTTGCTCTTTTAAGTCATGTTAACTCTACATCACGTTAGCTCTCACAACATCTTGGGAACCTGAAGCAATGAGCAGTTCATTACTGTGATAAAGCTCAACTCCTGTGATAAAGACTCCTCCTGAGTCTCATGGTGTCTTAACTTGATGACCTGGTTGGTGCCTCCACGAAGGTCTCTGATCCTGGCTTTTTGTTAGTATAGATTAAAAAGAAAAGAAAAAAAAAGGAAAAAGTCATTAAAATTAAGCATACAATTGTATGACTGTAATGAAAAGGTTATTTCCCCTTCTCTGGCAAGTTAAGCTCAATTCAATTGAGACTCACTTYGTCCTGTCCATCTAGTAGTCTCATTAGTTGCTGGGCCACAGAGGAATTGAGGAGAGAGAGTTGGGAGTTTCATCTGCCTGCTGTTCCAGTGTGGAGGAATTCAACGAGACGATGGCTTGTCATTTTTTATTAATGAGCTGGAGCCTGATTCATTATRGATGTGTGCAATGAGCTCGGTGTAACTGCAGGGGAGGAGGGCGGCACTGCCAAGGAGAGCACCATGGGCGYCCTCTCGCTTAGGCTTAAAATGGGCTCTCCAGTGTTACTTGGTGGTGTTGTACAGGACACCRAAGTGTGGGGTTTCCCACTCTTCAATGCTGCGTGTTGCAGTCACAGAGGAGAACAGTGTATTTAGTGTCACTCGGCAATTAGGTATTGAAGAGGTCTCTGAGGGACTCTCCTGTAAGTTCTGGCTTGCCAGGCAAGTTGGAGGCTGAGAAAAAGGTTTCAGAAGCAGCTGTTTGAGGACGCAGATCAACATGATGGAAAAAATCATCTTCTTACCAATGGAAGCAAAGAGCTGCATGTGTGTCAACCCTGTCTTGCGCACCGGTGGCAGGAATAGCGTGTGTGCATAAGCCATGTGGTCAGAAGAATCTGTTGTTCTTCTAAGCAAGGTCTGTGAGGTGGTGGGGGCGGTTGAGGGCATGTGCCCAGCTGCCCTAGGAGAAACCCAACACCCTTGAGCGCTGGTGTCCGGAGGAGGGAGCCGGATCGGCTGCGGCGCCGCGGTGGCCGCCCCTCGGGCGCCCGCGCAGGCGGGAATTCGGGGAGGTGGCTGCGAAGCTCTATCCGCTTCCAGGGCTTCCCTCCGAGAGCCCCTCCGTGGTCAAAGGAGTCCCACAGACACACGTGGCCAGATGAGGAAACAGAATTAAATACTCTGAAGAAGGACCAGCCCAGCTGTCCTTGAACAAGCCTGATGAACTCTCCCTTTGGCAGTTCTGTGTTTCTACCTGTGGCCAGAAACAGCCACAAAAAGCTGTGAAAAAAGCTCTTCTTTCACACCTTTTTTGATATTTCTTTTGGTTAGAGAAGTGCCGTGAATCATCCATGCTTTTGGAAGAGCCTGTGAAGATGGTCTTTTGGAGAGTCAACCAGAAGTAGAATGGGTATCACTCAGCTCAGCTGTTGGACTGTGTCTATCGTGCTTCAGTTTGTGAGCTCTTTGCTCTGTACAGAGATGGGTGGCTGTTTAGCATTAATCTCGTGCAGACTGTCAGAACAGGACACGCAGTTGGAGAGACAAGAGTCCCTCTTGTTCTTCTTAATCTAAAGTGAAGGTCGCTCCGGTTGAAGTTATCTGGTGGCTCCTTGTGTACAGAAACGCATAAATCCTGTGCGTTTGGCAGCGCTCTCCCGTTGGGAATGTGTGGGGTGTTCCTCTGTGCCTCACTGAGGCACTGAATGGTGCAGTAGTCTCTTCCTGACATCCAACCACCGGCTGGGAGTGATTAAGGGAATATTCTTGAGTGTTTTAGACAATCATCAATTTAATATCTCTTGTTGAATAAGGGAGGTTTTTGTCCCCATTTTGCGTTTATACCTGCCCGTTGCTGAATTCTGACTGGGGTTATGTTCTGGTGATCTGCAGAGGTCAGGGCATGCAATTTTCCCCAATTGTTATGTATAAATCACACAGTCTGKTTCCGATGGTTTAAAGACAGCGGCACAATGGAAAACACGCAGAAATAAAGATCCTYGGCTCCTGCCTTTTCGAACAACTTCCAGGCCACAAGTCTTTTTGAATGGTCGGGTGTGCTATACAGCAACTTAAATGAAAACCCAGGGTGCTGTTTGGCATTCAGTGCTGGCGAGGAAAATAAAAGATCAAAGTGTCCTTGCAGTAAAAGTGCAGGTTGGAAAAGGGTTAACTCAACAAACAGACCTAAAGGAATCTTTTCCCCTTGTAAAATATGCAGCCGGTGTGACAGCAGTATTCCCAGAGTCAAGTTATCTTTTACATTAGTGAATGTTGTTCCTAAAGCTTTAGCTGGGGTAATAAATGATTCATGGTAACCACACCTTTGTGCACAGCCGTCCACTTGATGTTCAGTCCATATGCTACATCAAGAAGCCTCGTGCCTGAGCTCAGCGGCTCCAGTTCAGCAGTTTTCTCCCAGTAACTGTGACAGGGTGAAAGGCATTTGAGTAACAAATGGTAAGTCGAAGGGAAAGGTTTCTCTTCTAGCTCTTAAAGTGTAAATTAGCAATGCTTGTTTGYGCTTTCTGTGCAACCTGAGTTAGATACGTGCTCTTGTGAGTCGGTATCTGGAGAAGAGGCTAACGAGTAGATATTCTCCTTGGAAAAGAAGAAAATAGGAAGTGAAGTTTAAAAGTTGTATGTGTCGGTTCTCCAAGCACTTCAGCAACATTCAGCTAATGAGACCTCCCAATACGTCTGGCATGTGAGGGGATGAGGGAGACCCCTCACAGAGGGGGGCTCCAAGGCAACTACCATTGAGCGTTGGGTTGGAAGGCACCTCTCCCCAGCTTCTGCTTTCCGTGTTGAACCAAAGCACCAAGTCATTGTAGGTCCTTCCTGACCCAAATGAGTCTGTCAACCTGGGCTCATTCTTCTGGGAGAGAGGGTGGCCATGGGGGACCTCAGCTTTGAAATTTGGAAGACCAAAGCTTAGTTCCTGCCGTCTCCGCYGTCTCAATTATCTTGGCTTAGGAATCGAATGATTTGATATGTCACACAGAACTTGACCTGAACAAAAGGTCAGGCCTAAGCTAAAGGTCAGGTCAAAGTCTAAGCTAAATTGACTAAGTCACTTGCATAATGAGTGGGGTTACAGACACACATCCAGAGGGTGTTTCATGCAGTGCTAAGGATGTAGTGTAGAATGTCTGGATAATTGGCTTTGGAAGCTTCTTTCTGCAGGCAGGAGGAATGAATACATTGCTACACCTAGGAGARAGGAAGCCTGTCCTTACTCTCTCCATTTGATTTTATACAAACAAATAAATATGGGCAGGGCATATTCCGACATTACAGCTCATATCTGCACAGCTGTGCTGTCTTCCTCAAAGGAAGYAAAAGGAAGCAAAGAGGCCTTGTCCATAGTGGCTGCCAGAAGCAGTCCCAGGCCAGTGTGGTGGTTCTGACCCGTTCCTGGTGTTTGCTGGCATGGGCCCAAAGGGAGTTCTGTCACAAACACCCCAGTTAGTTCCCTGCTAAGATTCAGGGTCCCAGTGGTTGTTCTCTGCTATAGATAGTTGCTACAGTTAGAGATACTGTAATGTATATGGATAGTCTTGTCTGAGCAATAGAACTCATGGAAGAAATTAGGAGAGACAATTAGGTAAAAGCTCTCATCCAG
This sequence comes from Nothoprocta perdicaria, assembly GCF_003342845.1. Classification (NCBI taxonomy): domain Eukaryota; kingdom Metazoa; phylum Chordata; class Aves; order Tinamiformes; family Tinamidae; genus Nothoprocta; species Nothoprocta perdicaria. The sequence continues at coordinate 8,850,017 of NW_020454092.1, forward strand.
TTAGAGTTGGGCATTGCTAGTGGGCTCCTACATCAGGACAGCTTGTGATTTGTAACTTGGGTTGGTAGAGAAGGTCCAGGTCCAACGAGGAGTGGAGAGAAAAGCTATCTAAGGGTGGGCTTGTGTTAGTGTGAGAAGTTTCTTGAATGTCTAGATGACTTTTGAAATAATGAGGAACCCTGCACTACACAGGACAATAGACATGCAGAGATAGGAAATACCAACTGAGGAAATTTGGCTCCATTTTTTTTTTTTTTCTACAAAAGCAAGCTGGGGATGAGGCAGAGTTGATGTTAGCTCTCCTTCCAAATGGATAGGCCTTATGTCATTCCCATAAAGAAATTTCCCCCATGGGGGTGTGAAGCACATGGAAGTGTTCAGCTGCCTTTCCCAAAGTCTGCTTTCGGAGTGCCACGACGCTGTGCAGCAGCAGGCATGAACTATTGGAGAGCTGGATTTTAAGTATCTCTCCAGCTACTCATGAATAGTAAGCACAGCCGGGTCTACAAGGACAGAGCTGGAATAGTCTCCATTGCATCTGAGACGAAAGTGCAGTGTACAGTTGACATAACTCAGTCGTGGGCGCCTGCTGATCTAAAACAAAAAATGATTTCCAACAATTGAACTTTTTTTCTTACGAGACCAATCACAAACTTTTGAAGCATGAAATGAATTTCACCAGTCCTTGGCAATAAGCTTCTTTTGCCGATATTGGTTTGTATGAAAGGGCTATAATCTTTGCAGGTCATGAATGAAAGCTACACTATGAAGTCCCACCTAACATTCTTCTTCTTGATTAATGGTGTATTGGTAAAAATAGTAAACTGATAATGATTGCAAAATAATGATAAATCACTATGGGCTGAAACAATAAAAATTGTCTTGAAGGAAGAAACTTGGAGCCAGTCAGGGAACAGTTGGGTGTTCAGGAGATAGGAGGATACCAAGAAGTTTACAAAACAAACAAATAACCAGACAAAAAAGACCCATATCCCTTATTTCTATCACATTTGGGCTGTTCTTTGCTTCCGAATGAAACTCTCAGGACAGATATGGTGAGTTAAGGTTCCCACACTTCCAGTTTATCAATTCTGATCACAAAGTGCTGGTGAAAATCTGTTCAGGCCAAAACCCTGGGTGGATGTGAAGTTTAGATCTGGATATAATCATTTTGGTTTGTGCACTCCTACAGAAGACTAGTGTTTAGATTCCCTACTGCCAAAACCTTATGCTTGTGGATAAATTGGAACGTTTACGTRGTTTCCAAATGTGAAACAAAATAATGTTGTCATCTTGTATTTCCTCAAATCGTACGTAATCTGTTTCACTTTTTTCTCTTTGGTCCGTCAGATGTGTTTGCAGACTGTATATTAGTTGTTGGGATCGTATAATCATAATATATTCTGGTTCAGAAGTGCTACGGATAATGAGATGCTAGTAAGTAAAARAACAAAACGATGGAGCAAAATCACCCCAACCTGAATGCAGTTTGAGAGAGACAGTGATGCGGAAGCCTCCTGAGAACCACAAACTTACCTGATCTTCTGATGAGTTGACCTATCCTAAGCTGATCGGCCTAGAAAGCTTTTGGGTTAAATTCTCCTCCTTGTCTTATCTCACAATGGAAACTTTCTTTGGACTTGGTGCTAATCATACCAATGAGCCAGCCCTGATTGGTACTAGCTTGCAAAAGGCCTCTTTTGTTCTTGTTAGAGTATCTAACCTCTAAATCTATTTAATACCCTTTCCCTGGTTGTCCATCATTATGACACATGATTTTCCAAAGGATTTACTATTAGTTAGCAGCACAGGGCTTTCTCCCTGGGGTAGCAGCTACTTGCAGTGAAGAAAATGCATGTTCAATGTAGCAATTTGTCTTTTTTTATATATTTATTATAAGAGTAAATGAGTTATTGTGGGGGACTTCAATATTATTGCAAATTAGGTGCTACAAGCCAAGCCGTGCACATTTGTTATGTTTCCAGGCATACACAGCATGCATAGCAGTTCAAAAATCAGCAGTCATATTATATCTAGGCCTTTTCCTGGGCAGCTGCTACTTTGCAGGTATTTTTGTAGCGCGGTTGCTCCATAACTCTGCTTATTTCAAATGAAGGGAATGGGGGGAATCTGTCACAAAAGTGATTGCTATAAAAAAGATTTTGATGAGCATGAAGGCATGAATTATAAAATCTCTGAAGATTTAGTTTCCAAAGTAGGCATGGATTAATGAATATACAGAGAGCATTGCTTGTCATATATTCCTTCTATAATAGTAATTTATGAACTGGTTTTCTTCACTTGCACCTTTCTGGATGTGCTTGCAGGCTACAAACTTAACAAAATTATAAATTGSTCCTTTATTCAGAAAAATGTAGTGAATCAAGTAGAGCGCACAGAGCCAAATCCTAACCTGAGCTCCGCTTCAGCAAGGGACTTAAGTTTAACTGCAGAGCTTTAAATCAGCAGAATTAGTTAAAAGGTTTGGTTTGAGCATGTGCTTAAGCAGCTAGCCAGAGCTTGGGGTCTTTYGGTGTCACGTAGAGAGAGGAGGGAGCTCTGTCTCCCAGGTCAAAACCCACCGACACTCTTGAAACTGGACTCCTGCCAGAGGGAGGAGTCCAGTTTCCTGTCTCATAATRTCATCTATGAAAGATGCAGAAAAGGACAACCAGGCAAGATTTCCTTGCTCAGGTCGTCTGCTTCCAAGAGCGAGCCCCTTCTCTAGTTCAGCCATTGGCCTAATCCTGGATTTAGAGACTAAGCTGGATGCAGACTCGGTTTCTTTTGATGTTCCTGCAGGACAGGTAATGTCTTGGGGAAGGGGAGAGACGTCCTGCCTATAAAACAGCAAGGAGAAATCCTCTGCACCTGAGGCTGAACTGCCTCTGTGCCTCTGTCAGCTTTTTGAAGAGACAGATACATAAAAAGCTGGAGCCCTCCTGCATCTCTTCTGTTCTCTTCTCCCCCTTTTTTTTATTTATTATTATTATTTTTCAAGAAAAGAAAGCCCATGTGTCATGTTTCATGTAATACTGATTATATTCATCATAGGTGACCTGAATCATTTGTGCTTGTTGTTTATAGTCTCTCAACATGCATTGTTTTCTGTAGCTTGAAATATAGCACATTAATGAGGTGTGTATCTGTTTGATGTACGCAGTCAGCTCGTGAAAGATGCTTTGGTAGCACTTCAACTAGCTTGTCAACAGCTAGTGTTTGGGCAGGTGCAGAGCGCCAAACATCCCAAATTCATACGTGAGACGAAGAAAATCCATGACATGAAACTTGGGGAAGCCGTGTTCACATATCTGAAACTCACTGTCTAATTAGGCACATTTAAACCTCCCTAACCCCAGCCYCAGTGAAGCAGCTATTGCTTTTGAGTTAATGCCTGTCTGCTTTTGCTGGGAATGTGCTTCTCTTCCCTCCTCCTGGCACTTTGCTGGGGGTGGAATGGGAGCCCGTGTAGTCAACGGCATGAAGMGTTTGGCAGCAGGGCAAAATGCTGCCAAGTGAGGGCTATGGGTCAAGCAGGTGATGCTGTTGTGGCAGGATGGRTGTGTTTGGAGAGAGGAACTTCCATGTCCAGAATGACTGGGAAGTACCAGGACTCGTAAATGTAGATCCTTATTTTGCCCCAGGTTACAGCTCTGTCCATGCAAGCTTTGGGATGCCYTGCAGGTCTATGGCCATTTGGCAGGTCTATGGCTAAGGGTTTGTGGCCATCAGCTCCAGTAAGCACTGGCCTAGGACCTGTTTGCGGCATTGTTAGATCTGCAGGAACATCGGGAATAATTTGGATTGTGTTTCCAGTTACCAAGGCGAACTGGAAAGAATTTTTGAACAAATCTGGGAAGGAAAATATATTATTTCTATTTCCCCATCTGTCAAAAGAAGAAAAAGAATTTTCATAGGGAGAGTAAGTTTAAGGACTTGAGGAGTACGTTTGTATTGTTGCCCAAAAGTGAGGCTTTTCATTATTAATATATAATGATCCAGAAAGCTGTCTCAAATTGTCAGGAAAAAAAAAAAATTTTGCACTTTAGTGCCTTCTGTATCAATGTATTCTGGTGCCAATCTGGAGTGGCATACTAAGGACAAAGAACACGAAAACCACATCTTGAAATCCATCTGAACTTGAATAGTTGGAGTCTCCAGGGACAAAACTGTGCTATAAGTATTCCTGGGGAGTAGTAACAAGTAGTGCCATTAAACAGCAGCTAGGAATCAGCATGCCTCCGGGACAGCCCAGCAGCCTGCATTCAGAAAGCGATCTGTGGGTGAGATGAGTGGCTGCCTCTTTGTGCTCTGCTCTGAAACACTTATCCCCCGAACGTCGCCCCGTGCTCCCACGTTTCCAGGGGCCAGGGCTGCGTTAATCTTTGTTTGCATTCACCTCTTGGAGATCAGAATTTGCTCATTACAAATTGCTGCGGTTTTTCAATGACAATAAATGGAGCTTTACAGCCAAGAGATTGAAGCAGTCGTTTGATTTATCTGAACTGGTGGAGTATATTTAGGGGCTTTCTGATTCACGAGACTTTGTGTGTATATGTTCTTAGGAGAATCTTTGCTGAAGGGACTTTTATTTCCTTGTATAGAGACACTCTCTATTAGAGGTCATGCAATATGTTTTTGCAGAAGCTGATACCATGAGGAGGGCGCCCAGTATTGTAAGCTTTATTGCCTTTAATGGTAGAATAGTGTGGAAATAATACTTTCCTCATCCTTTCTTAAAAATTATTTTTATTTATTTTCTATTCATGCACCAGTCTGTTGTAAGAGCATCTTTTATGTTCACTGATTTGGCCAAATCAGTATGTTATTTCAGCTACTTCTCATTAACAACTTGGGGTATGTTAGCTGTGCAGTAGCTTTCTCATTCTGTTCCTCTGCTGCTTTCCTATAGAATGAAATTTAATCCATTGCTTATAATTGCCAGGGAGGAATGTTACCCTATCATCAGTTCACTGCTGTAAGGCTCACGTCAAGATTTAGAAAAGAAAACACTCTTTGCTCTCAAAATGCTTTTCAATTCCGCCTAAGCTGCGCAAAATAAACATTGTTTTTGAACCAAACTCTCCCCCCAAACCTTCCAAAACAACCAAAATATTTTCAGTGGCCATCAGATAGAAATGTGACCCTGATTACARGCTTTGTCTATTCATGGGTATGTACTAGGGGACCAGAGAGTGATAGTTAGAACCTGAATGCCCTTTAACACAGCGTCTGGTGGTGGCCGAAATACATAGCATGTGTGTTGAAAGGGATAATGGAAGTTCTACACTGTAATAGGCTACAATTTGCCTAAATTGAGTGATTTTTTTTTCTTGTAGTGATTGGAAGTGTTGGGATAAGTCTAGAAATCCTTTCTCAGCTCAAAGTCCAAAAGCTCCGTTGTTACTCGTATGGACATAGAGTAAATGGGACTTGTGCCCGCAGTTCAYGGAGTGCAGCTGCTCTCAGCAGGCCCTGGGCCAGGTCTCTGGTGTTGAGCGCTGCAAAGCRGGAGTTTTGTCGCGTCTAGAGCAGTGGTGGCACTTCCTGGTTGACTTGAGGAAAAACTTCTTGACTGTGAGGGTGACAGAGCCTGGGACAGGCTGCCCAGGGAGGTTGTGGAGTCTCCTTCTCCGGAGATCTTCCGAACTGATTTGGACGCAATCCTGTGCAAAGTGCTCCAGGTGACCTGCTGGAGCAGGGCGGTTGGACTGGGTGATCTCCAAAGGTCCCTTCCACCCTTAATCATTCTGTGATTCAGTGATTTTAGTAGATAAGACCATAATTAATAACGGCAAGGACAGTAATTTGCTTGTGGTTTTGCTTATGTCCTCTTGCACCCAGCTGGGTTGGGGTGGCAGCTCGGGCCGCGGGTGGTGYGGGTTGGCTCCGGTGCGGAGGTGGCCGTGTGGAGAGGCGAGTCCCCTGTCACGGGGGTCCCGYGGGGCCTGCAGGGCCCTTCAGAGGCCTCGCTCGGGTCACTGTGGCCCTGTCCTGCTCTCCCAGATCCCGTGCCGTGACCTCTCTTGCCAAGCTCACTATGCCACATTGGGATCCTGCCCTTCCCATCGCCAGAGCCACTGCTGAAGCCCAAACTAAAAATAACAGCATTGTTCCATTTCCCTATAGTGGCTGCGTTTTGTTTGTTTCCTCGTGCTGAATGCAGTTTGTGACTTTGGTTTCTCTGATGTATAGGAAAATGTTGTGGTTGTTCTTCTCACATTTCTTCACAGACGTTAATTCTAGGCAGAGACCTAAAACAAAACAAGAGGCAGAGAGAGAGAGAGATTGTTTCTTAGTTACAGACCAGCTAGTTTGTTTGTGTTGTATGAGAGGGTGACTCTTAAAGAATGCACTGTAATTAGTAGCATAGATCTAATTTGTGTCAATCTGAAGTGCAACCGTGCGTTAGAGTATTTGCAAAAATTAAGCCTTTGAGATGTGGGAAGAGATTGGGTTTAATTTGTAGGCTTGTACAAACATTTGAATCTTCCCTCACAGAAGATTTGTGAAGTTTCTTCAAGCCCAGAACGTTCAACAGTTCAGCCTGAACTTTTCTGAGGTAGGTAGGGATAAACTCTCACACGCAATCTCATCCGGGGCCTCCCACACCATTTTCTTCAGACCACTTTTCTTGCACTTTTCACGTCACCCCAGGAGCTACCAAAGAAAAGTTCTGTGGTGGAACTTGCGTGGTCTGCAAAGGGCGTTAGCTGTGGCTGTGAAGGAGGCTGGAGCAGGCTAAAGCCTGTGTCCCTGTCTGCTATAGAGGAGAAGTGTTAGATCCTATAGTGAGAGAGAAGACCATAATTTGCTCAATAACTGTCTTAGAGACTTGGTGTTGTGCAGCCCTAATGGTTCTGCCCCTTCTTTAGCTATAAAGGGAAATAACAAAACAGGAGTTTATGGGATACTTGTTTTGTCCTCTGAAATGACTGTGCTGGGGTGGGGGGCGTTGATGGATTCCAGCAGCAGCGCTACAGCAGGGACCTTAACAAATAATAAAAATAAAAGAATTAAAAAAAAAAAAAAAAAAAAGATAGAACTGAGCACAGAACCTGTTAGTTTAATGCATCCTCAGCGTTGGAGGTTGCCTGGCTTGAAGCAGGTGAGCTGAATTGTTTTGATAGCACAAGGGGTTTATGTAAACTGCCTGGCAAGCTCGTGGAGGCCCAACGTGGTCTTTCAGCATCTCGTGAGATGTTTCCCTGAGTGTGGTGAGGTTCTTCAGCCTGCTCTGAAGAAGGTGGAGGCCTGGAGTGTAGCTTGCTTCAAAGTCACTCCCCCAGACGATTTGGATGCTGTGCTCCTAGTTACGGTGATTGGCGTGCCATAAACAGGCTATTTTATATTTTGCACACACCCAGTCATCAATGGCTTCCTGCTTGGGAACTGTGGTATTCAGACACATTAGCAGCAGCAGCAAATAAGACATGTAAACACATTTACACCCATTAAGTCAAGGCCAGAAAAATGTTGGCTCGTTCCCACTGAGAATATAATAACTTGCTCACTAGCACAGGTCCAGCTCATGTGCTGGAGTGGTTTTTGGAGCAACCCAAACTGGCAACCGCATCACAAGGAATCTCCGTGACATTTGGGTTGCCCGGAATTTGGGCCAACTGCAAAGYCATGGCTGTTTTCTTCTTGTTTCCACTCTGTTGTGTGTGCATGAGATGGGTGATGGCCATTCTGGCCATATTTTCTTCCCCGCTTAATATTTCCCAAAGTCACYGGCCTGTTATCAGCTTTACTATTAATGGTATAAAGAAGAACAAAAATGATTTTGAAAGCCACTGCCAGAATCTGCATGGGCAATGCACTATTATTTCATAATTGACTGTGATACTTTTGGCCCAGTCGCTTACGAAGTGGCTGCAGTAATTTATTTTATTAAGATAACTTTCTTTTTTTCTTTATTTCTCCATCCCCTTGACCCTGGCAGCAGTGCTGCAGTAACGTAATGAGGTCCCGCTGCAGTGGGGCTTCCAGGGAGGTTGTGTGACTGATTAGGATGGAGCAAACACACCTACTTGGTCTTTCCCAGCCGAATTTGGCTGAGTACATGGGCATGGTTTGTTTGAACCCACAGGGTGACAGATCTATGGCTGCACTGTATCAGTGCTGCCATAAAATACAGGTGCCAAAATGTGTCACCTCACTGACAGCTACATGTACCGTAGTCTCGGAGCTCCCCACTGGAATTCCAGAAGTTCTGAAGCATAAGCTCCAAATGGCTGTGAATGTGGGGAATGAAACCATATTCTTATGTATCTGTTGGTTTGCTTATTTACTTACGGATTATTTGTTTAAGGGACAGCAGGCAGCTCCAGCCTCAGTAGCCATAGAGACTTCTGTACACATTTTGGTCTGCTTCTTAGAAAGCAATGACTCAACTGTGGCTTTAGGCTGTCTCCACAGAAAAGGGATTTTGATCCGCTCCAGGGAGAGGCACTACTGCCAGTGTGTATCAGCCAACGCACGTTCTGTCTTCCTTYGGTATATTTGGATTCCCTGTGAACATGTGATAAATCTAAGTATGTGTGTGGTAACATTTTTCATTGCTAAGCTAGAAAATCCCATAGAAATGATGCAAGTCCAGCCAAACCTAAGCACTTAGATACTTTGGTAATGTTCCCATTATAACAGATAGGGAAACTTCCATTGTACGGAAGAGATTTTTGCAAATCCAAGCGGAAAGCAGTGAATGGAAAGCCCATTGGAATAYAGTTATTAATGCTCGAGCTAAATTAACAAGGTTAAATATAATTCAGTGAGTTTTTCAGTGTAGGTCTGCCTGATTCATTAAACAGAGTTTAAAATGATTGCTTGGTAATGACCACATCTCTTAAGAGCTGTATGAGAAGCGCTTTCACAGATCAGGCCTGTGTATGTGATATTTTGAGCACTATCCTGTGCTCTTAGAACCACTTCCAGCATTTAACAGAGCAAATACTTAAGCACCCAACAGCTCTTTTATTTATTTGTTTATTTCTCTCCAATTGCGGAAGGCTCTGAAATATGAACCAGCAGTTCTGGCAGCAGCAGGACGCCTTGTGCAGACCAGAAGAAAAGCCTCTCCTCTTGCCCAAACTGACTCCTGGTAATTAGGTGGCTGGAGCTGGACATTCGGGAAGCTGCCCCACGGCGCTGTCCTGAACAACCCCCGTCAGGCAAGCCCCCGTTAGGCCCGATGCAGAGCGGTGATTACCGGGATTATTTTCTTTTTAAACATGGTCCTTAACTTTACTGGGTGTTGGTTTTCAAAAGGGCCTTATAATAAATGTGGGCCATCTATATATAGCCCAACTTTTGTTCATTTGCACAGTTCAGAAAGCCTTCTGTTTGAGGTTAGCCTTGAGTAAACTCGTRCCATTTACTTTGGAGCATTTCAAAGGGAACAAAAACACAAATCATGATGAGGCTAATAAGAAGTTTGGGTGTTTAGTTTAAATGTGTACACAGCAATCATTGTAGAGGAAGTCCTTCTCTTGGGGAGTACATTATTATTAAGCAGCATTGCTGTTTGCCTGGTTTTGTCTGGTCCGCGATTTGCATTCACTTGATGGATTGCCAGGGTCGGAGGTGCACTACTTGGGAAACACTGAAGTGCCGTCTCAGCAAACTCTTAAGAGGAAGGGAACACTAATACAAGCATTTGCCCAAACTCCTTGAGTCTTCTTAGACTTCCTTAGGCTGTGCTAGATCAATATGACAGTTTGCTAAGAAGCTTTGGACATGCATTCACAAACTCTCTCTATTGGCTTTCTTGGCRTGTTATTCAGAAGGTAGCTGCTAGTGAAACATGTCTGCTACCAGCACAGAAGATTTATACATGCATTTTCTTCTCCTGCTAAGTGATTTATTTACTAGCAATAATGCCTTGCAGAGCTGCTTGGTCCAGTTTGCAGAACTCATTATGTCGACCCTCAACAATCTATAGATGAATGGGATCTCAATCTCGCGCTCTTGCCCYGTTTTTTTAAACGTGGTCACATGGCTTCAATCCGCCTCTTCAGTGGAGTGAGATGTTCCTAAGCTGGGGAGCATTTCTTTCCATATTTTGCACAGAGGTAAGTTTTCCTGCAGCCGTCTCGGAGCACTGAGGGGGGGGTGTGTTTGCTTGCTTCCTGAGTGGTATTTGTTGGCTTTCTGACTGTTCCTTGTCAGCTGCTCACAAATGTATGTGCTTATGTGGGTTACAGATTATAAAACTGATTCTGTCGTGAGCTACAAGCCCTACAAAGTAGGGCAGAAGTGCCCTTCTTGCGCACGTTTTAGAAGGTAAAAACTTAGCACTGGCCTTTACTCGCACGGCATTCAAATCTCTTCTGTTCTCTCGCAGCCAGAGTTTCGCGCTGGTGCCCCTCAACTTAAGCCTTGCTTGCTGGCTTTAATTCCTGCCTCTYTCTGAGCACTTTGTGACATTCATCCCCTTTGCTTCCTGCTGGCTGAGGATGGGAAATTGGCTGATCCGACAGCTCTCGCTGCCGATCCGTCGGCGCGGGAGGTTACGCAGAGGTGAAGAGTTACGGGACTATTCCTGTTATTATCCATCAAACCCTCGCAGTGCAAGCGGCGACCGTGTGGAGCTTGGCTCCCCTCCTGCTCCCGGGCACCAGAGCCCTGTGGGGCAGCGAGGGGCTGGCCTGGCCTGGGCGCAATAGGGCTCCCAACATGGACAAGGCGCCTGGCCTCCCCTGCGGAGGAGTAGGGCAGCGATGCCTCTGGTGATGAACCACTGAGTTCTCATATAAAGGTGAAAAGTACAATGCAAGGCTTGGACGTTACCCTTCCTTTGGAGGCTTGAGAAGCCSTTTCTGGGTCTTCCCGCTTCATCCACATCTTTGTTTCAGGAGCTCCCCTTCCCGTTTGGCTTCGTCCTCTTCTCCAAATGCCTGGAGAGATATATGATTCCTTGGACATGTGATACAAAAATGTTCCAGGGCATCTTAAACTGTTTCACGTTTTGTTAGCCCTGCCAAGTTCTAAGCACACCTTGAATGAATTCATAGTTGGTGGTTGTGGCGTATGTACCTTGGCTATCGTGGGTGGATAAAAAATGTTTTATACCCCTGAGGAGCAGCAGAAGAGGCAGCTCGCTCCATGCAGCGAGAGGAGTGAAAAAGTTGGATTAAATCATGTCTGTCTGCCTGTGGTTGAACTAGCAATGAGGCATTTTCAATCAGAGGTCAGGGCTGTGGTCAGAATTCTGCTTCAGTTTTTACTTGCCGTCATTTTCCTTCGTACCAGATTCTCTGTAAAACTCCAGAAGGACCTAGACGCTCTCCGTGCCTGACCTTTAAGGGCATGGCGGTTCAGACAGTCCTGTTTCAGTTGAACTTGCTGCCAGAGCATGCAGGAAGCAAGCAACGTATGTTACTCATACAACCCGGGGTGTGTTTAGCATCCAGTTCTGTGTGTCGTCCAGGAATAACCCAGTATAACTCTGCAAAGCCGGACTCACACCCAAATGTTTTGATGTTTGGACTGGCAGAGGATTTCTTCATACATGAAACAGCCTCCCAGTGCTAGGGAAGGATCGATAATTTTCCCCGGGGAGCTCAGGCAGTGAAAATATTTTTTCAGTAGATGCTGGGGCTCAGCATGTCCACGGGCGTTTTGAGACACAGGAGCGTTTCAAAGCCTGGCTTTACCTGGACTGGCTGCAGTCGGGTTTTCTAGCGACTCCCCCCCCAAACCTCAGCAGGATAAACGGGTGCTAGAGAGAACGGTTCAACATTATGGGGCTGCCACGGAGGGTCCCCTACAAGAGCCAGGCGGTCACAGCAAGGCTGAAGGCACCGGCTTCGGGCACTGGCGCCCGCTGCAGAAACGCCAGGCTTGACATCTTGAAGCAACATTAATTAAAAGTAACTTTTTAATCCTTGAGGGAACAGAAACCCGAAGTGACAGTCTCCTGGCTACAGCCTTTCGGCTTTAATCCCCGTTTTGACTTTTTGCCTGGGATCCGCAAGCCACAAAGAACAAAAACACATTTTAAAAAGTTTCTTTCAAAGTAGGCGAATGTTAATCATGAGGGTGGGATTTTTTTTTTTTTTTTTTTTTTTTTTGACTGCCTCCGGTCGGGAGGAGCTGGCCCAGCAGACTGCTTTGCTTTAGGTGGGTTTGATTCGATACCTGGCCGCATGTTCCTGCTCTTCAGCAAGGCCCGGCCGCCACTGAGCCCGGCTTTCAATGGGATATTAGTGTGGTGCACGATGGCTCATCCTTCCTGTCTCGCCAGCGTGCAGCCAGGAGAGATATCCTTGAAAATGGGCTCTTGGATACTGGACCGTGAGGAAAACAGTGCAAGGGAGATTGGGGGAGGTGCTGTTTTCTCTTGTTGCAAAATCCCCCTCCCTGTTTTCCTTCTCACACAACATCCCAGTCAGCCCCTGCAGTCGCTTGTGAGGAGCTTGGCCCGTCAGCAGCCGAGAGCAGCGCAGCAGAACCTCTCTGCAGAGAGGGAGCAGCAAGCCCGGGATTTCCACATAACCGGTCGGTGCAAAAACGTGCGCGCTGCACTGCAATTAACATTCCTGCAGAGCGCCCCGCATTAAGCATCTCTGTATGTGTCTTGAAGGAAGCCTCCGAGAGATGGTCTTTTATGGAGGAGTTATAAGAGATTTCTTATGGCTGAGTTCACCTATAGAAAATACCGAATTGTAAGTCTATGTAGTTCAAGAAAGAAACTGAATTAGCCAGACTCAGACAAGAATAAGTTAACAGTACGCGCTAAGGAGCCTTGAGTGGAATTAGAAAAGAAAAAAAATGGCCTGCTGATAAAAACAAAAGCCTAAAAACCCAAGGAAACTCTTCCTTCCCCCCATCCCGCCTAACAGGAGGCGCGCGGGGCTCTGAGGGAAGACAGGAGCTACTTGCTGCGGAGGGTGAATCTCCTCCTTCGCTTCTTTATTTGACCCTCCTTTAGAGGAATGTTTAGCAAAGCTGTTTATTTTGCGTAAACCGGAGTAATAATGTGGCCCCGGGTGACAGGAACTGAATGAAGATGACAGCAGTTTGATTTAACGATTAGCCACCTGACCCGATAGCACCTCTGGAATCCCAGCCGAAGAATAAATTCCCACCCCAGCAGGCATGGCCTGCATGTTAATGGGGGAAGAAAAGCAAAGGCCGCCTGCAATGGGGCCTTTGTTCCTGGGGCACCGGCTTGAAAAGGAGCTGCCRGCCCTGCCTGCCCTGTGCCGGCGTCACGCCGAGCGCGGGCGCTGCTGCTGCTTCGGCTGTCGTGGCGCAACGGCGGCGGTGGCAGCAGCGCGGCCTCGCGCGCGCCCCGCGCTGCCGCCGGAGAGTTGCCTCAGCGCCGCCTCAACGGCCGCCTCACCGCTGCCTCAGGGCGGCCACCTCAACAGCCCCCTCAGCGCGGCCGCCTCAGCGCCGCCTCAACGGCCGCCTCAGCGCCCGCCTCAGCGCGGCCACCTCAACAGCCCCCTCAGTGCAGCCGCCTCAGCGCCGCCTCCACAGCCGCCTCAGCGCGGCCACCTCAACAGCCCCCTCAGCGCAGCCACCTCAGCGCCGCCTCCACGGCCGCCTCAGCGCCGCCTCAGTGCGGCCACCTCAACAGCCCCCTCAGCGCTGCCTCAGCGCGACCACCTCAACAGCCCCCTCAGCGCCGCCTCAGTGCCCCACTCAGTGCCCGCCTCAGTGCCCCACTCAGCGCCACCTCAACAGCCGCCTCAGCGAGTCACCGGGCAAGGCGCCCCGAGCACCCGAGCTCCCAAAACCCACCTAGCCCCCATGAAGGGGCTTTGCTTTGAGAGGGAGCAATTTGGGGGAATCTTGCTGTGCTTTTTGTGCCCTTTCCCGCCCTCTGCCAGCCCTTCCAACTCTTTCAAAGCGCCCGCACGAAGCGGAGCTGTTTGCCTTCGCGGGCTGATGCTCACGCGCAGTTCAGCCTTCCCGTGTGGCGGCACGGGGAGAGATGTGGCAAAGGGGAATTAAGAAATGATTGCAAAGTCAATGGTTTAAAGAGTAATTACAGAGTCATTAAAGGTTATTACAGGGAAGTGTTGAGCTGAGCAGCGATTAGCATTCCTGGTACCTCAAGTTCACGGTGGTTTGAGGGCACAAATGAAGCGAGTTTAAGAGGTCTCTGCTGCGAGGGCTTGGAGCCGTTCGCTGAGGGTAGCGGTTGGGACGTGGGGCCGGCACAGCGGGCGCTCGCTGCAGGCAGCACCGCTCCATCCTGCTTGCAAACCGAGGAGGCTGCGAAAGGTCCCGTCTAAGCTCCAGGTGGCGGCTGGTAACGCGAGCCAGCCGAGGGGCCTCCCTCCTGCCCCGCTCCTGGCTGTCGGAAAACATCCAGGAGCGATGGATGGGGCTGCATGGCCACCCCTGGGGTGCCACGGGGCACCTCCTGCCATCTGCACCTGCAGCTGATCTGTGAGGTTACGGCTCTCAGCTGGAGAGCTCTGCTCGCCCTTAAGCCAGAGCCTCCACTCCTGTGCTCATCTCCTGCTACTCATGCTGCCCTCATGTCACCACTGTGGCCTCCATGGGAGCGCAGGAGCGTCGCTTGCACCTCGTGCTCACCCAGCCTTGACACCGTGGGCAGCGTGCTGCTGTGGGGCAGGTAAAGCCTTGCTCAGTCCCACACGGGGCCCTGGCAAAGCCTGGTGCTTCCCATTACTGTAATTAGTTAGGTATTGAAGTACAGCAGGAGCACGTGGAGTTGTTTGCTGCGTGTTTGCCCACATGTGTGCCTATGAAAATGCAGAACAGAGCCCCCTTCCTTGCCTAGGTGCAAGAGATGTGAAACAGTGCCCAGGCTTCCTGATATTCTCTAGTGATGAAGGCTCTCTAAGTGTTTAAACAGATCATGTGCATAGGTAGGACAAAACCTGAGCTTTTAGGGACAGTATTAGCAAGTCGTAAACAGGGACAAGGCAGGTACTGCTCTCCTTGCTGAGGTGTTTGGCATCTAGTGTGTGCTGCTGTTTGGAGTTTCTTGGGAGTGTTGAAAAGGGGCATTAATGTGATGCCAGGAAAGGCATTTTCCAAGGTAAATTGAAGAAGAAATGGGCACACTGAGCCAGCTGGAGGCCTCGGATATGCGCGGGCAGGCCCCGCCGTCTGGTTATGAATGTGTTTTTGCTTGATGGGGAGCCACACACGGGCACATCTGAGGGGAGACTCTGGGCCAGAAATTTGTCCCAGAGCCTCTCAATCTTTCTCCTTGTGTAAAATGAAATTGGCTTGGCTATAAGGTGTTTTTTTTTTTAAGTACATTTCTGAAAAATCAAAGTTGATAAAATGCTACTTTTTTTCTGAGGGCCAAAGGCACTGGGTTTGCTCGCAAGCTGACACCTTGACAGGAAAACACTGCGCCTTTTCAGAGCGCAGCCCCTCGAGTGTGTGTCCCAGACAGTCAAACAACTCGCCTCCTGCCAGGAGATGAGATTTTTCCTGGGATCTGCAGCTCGTCCAAGGAGGAGGCTGCGCTGGGAGCACGTCCGGGCAGCTGGGATTCATTTGTGTTTTACAAGAAAGCCTCTCACAGCAAATAGTTTTTGCAGATCTCTGAAATGTCAGAGCGGCGTAGGGAGAGAGGCCGCGTTCCTGGCTGCATGGGCTTGCTTCCATAGCGCTCCTTGGGAAAAAGCAGGGCCTGGTTCCGCCCCCAGCCCCCATAGATGCGTGCTAATCTGCTGCAGGCAGGGAGGTTTGCACACTGACATGGCCAAAGCTCACCCAAACATACTCAGTTAATTCAGCTGATTTAATTATTCCTGTAGGCTGCTTCCCCCCGCTCTTCCTGAAGCCCGTGACATCCGAGACGGGGAATGTTGGAGGCCGGACTTCTTATCCTCATCTTCTGCAGCCCAGCAGCGACGGAGATAAATGGCCTTCGTGGCTCAGTAATGTGAGCACTGCCTCTGTCCCGGGGGAGTCGGGTGGGTTTCTGAGACCATCGGCTTTGCTGAAGTGGCCAGGGTTGAGGTGAAGCCCATGGTTTGAAAGTCTGTATGGAGAGAGGGCCAGCAGGAGCTCAGGCCCACCAACTAGAGGTATCTCACTTCTAAATATCTCATATAGAAAACTGGTCTCTTCAAGTTTCCTGAATAGTCCAGGAAATAAATGGCCTCTTTCTGATATAAAGCTAGGCCACCTATTTAGATTTCAAATACGGATGCCCTTGTCTTTCCCTCTTCTTTCTGCATTGACTTTTTAGGAAGACTATATGTTGCCCTACAGGATATAGGTAGTATTGCTCATATTCCTGTAACAAATACAACCTCTGGATTTTATTTCTTCCTAAAGGACAGACTGAGCGTTGCTTGTTTTTGGTCCTTGGTGGATTCCTACCAGCTGCAATAGTTTTAGGKTTTTTTTGCCTTTTTTCTCAAGGAATGGGTGCTGGTCACCTCTCAGCAAATGAGCCCCTGAGTTATGTATTCTCAGTTGCTGACTCTCTGTGGGAATTTGGACTCCACTGTCGTTCCTGTAGGTCACTCGTGGCGTGGAGCACTGGATTTGCAGCGAGCCAGGTACACAACTTCATGGTGGGCATCCTTGCATGCTCGCCTTTTCCGTTGGTGTTCTTATTGCGAGGGACGTGCAGCCGCTCCTGTGGATGTATCCTCCAAGGAGTAGTGTGTTTTACCTTAGAAACAAGGTGTAAACACCCAGAGACGTGCTCTCTGTGTAGTTGGTAGTGCCGGTGACGCTCGGCTTCCAGCCCCGCGCTCTGCAAACCACACAGAGGGGCTTTGTGCAGGCGGGAGACTCGCCGCCTATCTGGTTTTATTAAAACACGTGCTGTGCGTGATGGTGCCTTTGGAGGCGGAGGTCTCGGAGCGGTGGCAGGAGCAGGGACGTTGGTCCCGGCACCTCCGCGCCAGTGCGGCCTGCGGTGCCGCAGGCTGGAAGCGCTGGTGGGAATCTCAGCTCCCCTTTGAGCCGGACCCGAGCGGGGTTTGAGCGCGGGTCTCCATGGGTGAGTGATCAGTGCTTTAAACAATTGCTCAGTGCTCCCCCAGCATCTAATTACCAGGACAAAGCATTCCCTGATAATGGGTGTTGCAGAATAGCTTATTCTCTGCCAGGATTTGATCCAACTCTCAATGAAGTCAGTGGAAAGGCTGCCATTGATTTCAATAGACTTTGCATCAGACTACTAGTGTGCTGTTGGTTATTTTGCCATTAACTACAATATGCTTTTTCCAAACTCACTTAATTTAAGATCCCAAAATCATAAGCAATTTACCCAGARCGAGTCAGTGGAGGCATCTTCCAGAATGCCTGTCCCTACCTCTTGAATTATKATGTTGACTGCTAGGAAAATAGTATTATCTTTGCAAATCACCTCGCTTAGCGTTAATAGTGACTATAGCTAATTGCCTGCATTTCTTTAATTTGCAGTTAGTAAAGCAGTGCAGGAGTTTGTCCCAGTATCACAGCATTTCAGGGGCCTGGCAAAATATTTTGTTTGCTTCCCGTGCTGAACGCTTACATGTGGGCTGACAAACACACTGACGCACTGTTCTCCGCGCCTGCTCTCCTTGCGGCTTCAGCCCTGCTAATGCTGCTGTGTGTAAAAGACTTTATTTACTAAAAGCTTTCTCCAATATTTTCGTGAGGCTCAGAGAAACATTTGGGTGCAAACTGGTGGAAGACTGGTGAAAATATGTGTATTGGGAATGTTTATAGAATATATAGGTCATGTTTCACAATGGACATTAGCTCGTGGGACTCCGCATCACTGTATATTGCTTTGGAAAACAACTGTTTTTGCCCAACTTTGTTCCTTTAAAGTGACTGTCTGGGAAGGGGCCTCCTCGCTTGTGCCTGGTGCCCAGGGGCAGGTGAGGGGTCTGTGCTGAGGAGCTGGGGGCTCCAGACCTGCCGGCTGGACCTTGGGGTGCTGGGGGGAGGCTGGGCAGTGTCCACCTCAGCTTGGCTGGCTCAGCCCCAGCCTTCTGCTTCTCCTGCCTTTGCAGAAGCTCCCTGAGAAGTGGGTCCAGAGGGGCTTGTGTCCAGGAGATGCAGAAGAGGGAGACCTGTCTGGGTCTCCAGATGCCCTGGGATGGGGACAGCAGAGGCCAGAGTGAAGCGGAAAGGAACAAGGCAGGAAGCGGAGCTCTGCCGAGCTGCTCCCCAGAGGAGGCTGCCTGGGACAGGATGCCCTGTGGGGTGGTTTCTCCCATAGCCAGAGATCACTGATGTGGTTCCTAGAGCTGCCAAGTTGCTGGGAGATCCTCTCCTAAATCCAAAACAGACGGGAAGCAGTTACTGGGAAGGAAGGTCGTCCTGCAACATGGTTATGTGCTGGTATGGGGATTGTGGGTGTCCGCACAAGGGAAAAATCCTCCTTCTGATGTGCATGGGTGGATCCATCCATCCCTGCTGAGCAGGGAGCAGTCGGCCGTGCTGACTTGGAGCTCTAGCTGTGCATGCGAGTAGAACAGGGTCAGGTAGGGGCTGTGCTTTGGGTGCTCAGCAGCCAAGCTCCGGGGCAGGGAGCTCCCCAAGGGGTGCTCAGTGCAGCACACGGAGCCCTGAACAACACGCGTGGCCACCAAGGAAACAACTGCTCAGTTTGTCTTCACCCTGCAGTGTTTTGGTGGGGGATCCCTTCAAGGGGAAGCTGGCTCGTCACGGTTCAGAAGGTTATTCAAAACGCATGAAATTTGCGTGGAATTTCCTTAATCTGCCTCTACAGGAAAATTCCTTCCTGATTTCCTGAGGGCAGGCCCGTATTGTTGATGGCAACATTCTTCAGCGGGGGGATATCATTTATTATAAAGGATCGCAGGTCAGAGTATCCTAACCCAGACCGAGGGCAAGGTCTGTGGGGAATGCCCGGGGCCTTTGCTGCTGCCTCACAACAGAGGGCCAATTATACAGAGTGGCTGACACAAACCCGTGCCCGGTGGCAGAAGGCAGGTACTGCTACRTGGGTCATGCCTTTGCAAAGGGAGAAAATACGGGATTCATTTTTTGAAATGGGTGACTGCTGCCAGCAGGCGAATTGTGCCTCTCCAAGGTGAATTCCATGTCGCTGGGAACTTTTTTTTCCATAGTTTAACCTTGCTGTCGTTACAGGGATTAGGGAATGAGGAAGGGTCGAATTACTTGTCTGTGAGCTGCCGCTGTGAGCTGCCTGCRTCTGCCTGGCAAGCAGATCGGGCTCCTGCTCGCTCGGTGTGTGTTGCATGCAGGGCCTSGGGGTGTGGGGTTGTCTCATTGAGAAGCACTCTGATTCACTGCTTTGGGGGCAATCTCCTGATTGGTAAGGGACAATCGCTTCTGAAAAGGAAAACTGGCATATGGAGAATCTCTCCTAATTAAGAAACAAAATTTAAAAATAAAGGGCTTCCTGTAGATACATCAGTGAATGCCTTTCTGTCTAAACTTCTTTGAAGTGTTTTGTAAGCATCRTTGTAGTTGCAAAAAGTTTTCTCTAAAACCAAGGACCGTCTTCAGTGCTGTTTCGCTTTTGGGAAGCGGAGGCATCGCTTGGTGACCTGGCTTCAGGTGGTGATACCGAGACCTGCAGTGCAGCTCCCAGGTGGCAGGTGGCCCCAGGGGACAGTTCACGCAGCCTGTGCTCAGCTGGGCCCTGCCCAGCAAGCTGCGAGCGCTGGAGTCCGAGGTTTGGATGGATTTATGTCAGAAGTTATTACCTACCAAGACATGTCTGGGGTTCAGGACCCGAGGTGTGAAACGGCTGCTGTCTCGGGGTGTGTTGTGGAGGATCACCCCTTGTGTCCCCTGTTCTTGTGGCCTCCCTTGGGGTACAGTCACCACTGGAGATTGGGGCCCAAGAGCCTTGAGCGTACCCCCATGTACCCCCAGCTGCTTCAGAGGTGTAAAGTCTACCCATTCCCCAGTTTGGGGAGGCCAAGCACAGCCATGCATCGCGTTTCCTCCCTGCTTTGTCCGTACTCTCTCTGCACATCCACCTGGCTGGCCAAGTTGGGTGCTGCTTGGATGCTGTCCTGGAGGGCGAGGGGCTCCAATGGGAGCACGGGCTGAGGGAGGTTAACAGTGCAGGGATGTCTGTAGCTGCTCCGAGTGCCAGGCCGTGCCAGGAGGAGCTGTAACCTCTCGCTGTGTCATTAAGGCTTATCGTTGCCACAGAGAGTGATTGGAAAAGGCTTTTTGCAAGGCTGAACTGTAAGTAATAAAACTTGCATTCTGATACAGGCATAGTGCACTTAGCTAATAAAAACAGCCTTGGTGTCAAAAGGTTTCAATAAATGTGGCTAAAGATATTAGCAGTTGCTGTGCTAGCCTTTCACTCCTCTGCAGACCCAGGATGAGAGGAGGTGATAAAAATGGGCTTTGTGTTTCCCCCGGGAGCAAAAGTTGCAGAAGTTGGTTTGGATGGTGGGGAGCAGCCCCAGGGTTTGCTGGGCTGGATTGGGTTTTGCTTGGAAGGTGCCTCCGTAGTGCGCTGGAGCTGGGAGCCGTGGTCAGGATGTGGAGTGATAATCAGGGTCAGGATGTGTAGGGATAATCAGGGTCAGGATGTGTAGGGATAATCAGGGTCAGGATGTGTAGGGATAATCAGGGGTTCTGTGTGGCGGCAGCGCCGCGCTCGGCAGCTGCTGCGGCACAGACGGGGCCTGCACAGGTCGGGTGCTGGATGAGACAGGGCAGAAGAGGAGCGAAGAGTGCAGCCTGGCAGGTGGGAAAAGCGAGTGGTCTGGAGAAGTGTGGGGCCCACAAAGGTGTCTGCAAACAGCTGATAACTGTAAAAAAACATCATGAAGTGTGTGAATCATTAAACATAGTACTGGCTGCTTTTGTAGCTGTTGTGGTTGGATTGATAATTTGGAGAGGTATCCGTGATGGRCTGGACTTCTCCTTTCAAATTGATGCTTTCCTGAACCTCTTTTCCCCTTCTCTTCTGCCACATTGTGAGTGAGCAGTGCGGGAGCTCTAGTACTGCCCGGTTTTTGGAGAGATGCAGTAGGGTCACACGAAGCCACCAGCGTGATTTGCACCTGCCTTCCCTCCGAGCGGGGCCTTGGTCAAATGAGGCAATGCAACGCACCTTCCTCGAGGCCTTTCATCTCCTTCCTCTTCCTCAGCAGCCCYAGCTGCAGCTTTTGACGTGTTGACTGTGCCCGGCACGGACAGGCAAGGTCCTTGCTCACAGAACATAGGAGGATTTTTGTGCTGCTGATGCCTGACCCAGATGTCTCTTCCTTTTAAGTGTCAGCAGGCAGGTTTGCCTCCAGGCGCAGGGTTAGCAAGTGGGAATGGGTAACAGGAAGGCAGCTGTTGGCAGCTGCAGGTGGTTGTGCACCCAAGGGAGCTCCAAGGGTGCTCTGCTCATGGGGACCATGTCCTGGAGATGCACCCAGTTCATGGTGCTGCTTGTCAGGCCGAACGGGGGAAATGAGATCTCAAAGGGAGGCCTGGAAACTGAATCTCCGTGAGAGCGCGGAGCGAGATGCCGGGGGTGACGTGACACGCGGTGACGTGAGTGCAGAGATTAAGGCACTGCGGCTTCCTCACCTGTCAGTACGGCCCATTCACCAGCATTAAAAATTCACTTATAATTTTCAATAGGGTGGAAAAGTTCCCGTAAAATGGCTCTTAAATGAGAGTGTTACCGGCTCAGAAGATGAGTGCTTGTGTAGACTGTGTTTGAGTTACAAAASGTAGCAGCGAAAGGCACACGAGGCAAATGTGCCCTCATCTCTTGTCTCGCTGATCCCATCCAGGTGACAGCCTGGGGAGCTCGTCAGCAAGCGGCAGCCGCCTACCCCGCGAGGGCGAGTGAAGGGCCTGGCTTGAAGCACCACAAGGGGAGCACAGTAACCTCAGCAGGATAACAGCCATGAGTCACTGGAAGGCAAAGAGCTTCTAAGAGATTTTTCTCATGGGAAAAACTCGGATCTAATATCACCTGGTATGAAAACCTGGCTGCCGTTCTTTTTTTTTTCCTTGCAGAAAGATACCATGTGTGATAAAAGCAGATCACACAAAGAGGATGCTGCCCTTGGATAAGGGTTTAAGTGCTTTGTATCCGTGCCTCTCTGGATGGGCACGCTGCAGTCTCAGTTTTGCAGCAGACACGGGCAAGGTAAATTATGGAAATAACTGGAGCGGAGCAGGTACCAGAGCCAGGAGTGGAGGAACTGAAGGTCAGAAACGAGGCGCTTGGAGATGTTTGGATCCACCAGTACCACGTTTCTGAAAAATTGCCAGTTTTTGCTGTTGCCTTAGTTCAGCAATCCCCAGAAATGGAGCTGGGTCTCCACCTACCCCGGTTCTGGTTTTGTGAAACAGGAGTATGGGCAGCATTAAAGGGAGCAATGAGACTCAGTTCTTCAAAGCCGCTGGTCGAGGCAAATTGGAGGGTCTTTCCCACCGCTCTCCTGGCAGAATGGTTTGCCTGTCCCGTGTGGGCCCTACGGGTATCACAGCCTTGCATTGGAAATGCCAGCAGAGCCTGGAAGGGAGAGGAGGAGTCCACTCCTAGGCCATATTTGTTGTGCACTGGTTTTCCAAATGAGGAACGGTGCAAGAGTCGCTTTTGGGTGGAGAGTGTCAGTGAACAAACACCTAAAACCCTGAATGATCCCTGAAGCTGGTTGCCTTAGGAGGCAGTAGAGGGGCACACTGCAGAATCTGCCAATTCGGGAGGTAATTTTTGTTGTTGTTGCTGTTTAAGTGAGGGCTTTGTCAGTACTAGATAGCTTGAAAATAAGAACTTATGTGAATTAATAAAACCATCTCCCAAGCTGTGCAAAATATTTGGAAGCTTTAAAATTAGTGATTTTTTTAAATAGGAGTCTCACCATTATTGYTGCTTGTCTACCCAGGAAAATGATGAACATTTAACTTGATTGTTTGGGTTTTTTTTTTTTTTTTTTAAGTTGTTTGTTTAATGTGCTAACAATTAGATTGCCTTAGCTCAGGATATCCTTTGCTTTATTGGAACCTAGCTTAAACCTGTGCTTTAGTCCCCCCAGAGTGTTACTTTTAATCCGAAGGAAGAGTTTTGTGCTGGCAAATAAACAGCCAAACGGCCGTAAATGAAGCCAGCAGAGCTTTTCCCTGTTCATCTGGCTGAAGTGATCTGTTTCCCTTCCCAGCATTAGGGGAGACATCGACAGCCTGAATTAATATGTGGAGGGATGCAGGATATTTGAACTCCTGTCAGTTATTTCGCTCTGCTTTTTCCCAGCAGTAAAATGGATTTGTTCTGAAAACTGGAGAAGAAAGAAATAAGCTTGGCAGATGTAGCCAGTTTATGATTTATTCTGAATTTGCAGCCTGATCCAAATGCCACTGAAGACTACGGAAATCTTTGGGGGGATTTCAAAAGGAATCTCATCAGGCTCTTGATTAATATGCTGGGGAGCAGCGTGTGTGTGCTTGGGGCCAAGGGAGTCTTGCACATCTCGGTCTTTTTTTTTTTCTTCTTTCTTCTTTTTGAAGAGTTTGTATGCTCT
Source organism: Nothoprocta perdicaria (assembly GCF_003342845.1). Lineage (NCBI taxonomy): Eukaryota > Metazoa > Chordata > Aves > Tinamiformes > Tinamidae > Nothoprocta > Nothoprocta perdicaria. The sequence goes on from NW_020454092.1 coordinate 8,873,455, forward strand.
CGGTGTCCATCCTTTCATGCAAATCTCTGTTCCCTGAATCGTATGCATCTGGATTAAAAGGTAATATGGGAAGCAGTAGGAAAAGCTGGAGCCAGGCTGCATTTGATTGCATTGCAGGAAAGAGCTGACGTGCTGTGGAGGGACACGGAGCATCTGCCATTAGGAGCATTGGGGACCTTGTTGAGCAGGAGCAGCAGAGATGGGTTTGTCTGCCGCGTGCCCACGCCTGCCCGCTGGCCAAGCAGCTCTTGGGACTCGTGTCTGTGCTCGTGGGCCAAGCTGGGAGCTCAGGGCTGCGTGGAATGGGGGCAGGAGCTCCTTGCGTGGCGCCCCRTGCCGCTCGGGGACCTCGTGTGCTCCCCAGTGTCTGAGCCCCGCGAGGCCGCGGACCTGGGGGACCTTCATGGAGCCACTTCACCCTGCTGAAGCATCTGGAAACGGAGATGAGCAGAAACCGCAGCAGGATGAATTCAGCCTGCAAGATCCTTTAGCTTTACAATTATTTGCAGTGTTTTCCAGATTGCAAAGTTTCCAGATTTTCCTGGGATAGGAGAGCTCGGTTTCCTATGCGTAAACTCTAGCATGTTTTTATGATCTAGATTTAGTCCTCGCCTTCTTATGGTGGGATAAGATCAGGTGTYTCTCAGGGTAGTTTTAAATAGTATTTGCAAAATATTTTAGAGTTCTTGGGAGAAGTGCACTGCAGAGAGCTGTTACTAGAGGTATTTAGTAGGTTCTAGCCTATACCTAAAGGTCCTGTTTGTAACGGTGTCTGCAACGGCGTTTCAGTGCAAGCCGTGAGCTTGCAAACACCTTTGGAAAAGCTTCTCTTGTAAAATCTCACTTCTCCCCCCCACCCCGCTGAAGTGGGAGGGAATCACAGATGATCTTTCACATGATTCTTCTAACACCCAGTCATTCATCAGCAGCGACTTAAAGATAATAAACTTTTTGTTTAAGGCAATTACTTAATCTCGACAAACTCCTGTGTTAAGCAGGGCTATTAACCGGGCCATAAATCAGCGTGGTGCCAGGTGGGTGAGTGTTGTGAAGTGCAGTCCCTCTTGGGGACCTTCCCAAGCCCCCTTCCCACCACGCCACGTTCCCCCCCAGCTTCCTAACGAGGAGCGCTCTGCACGAGCCCAGCGCCCCGCACGCAGCCCGGCCACCCTCTCCAACGCCACAYGGAGAATGTCCGTGCGAAGGCAGGATGATGCATGGGAGTTATTAGCCAGCACCCAGCCTGCAGCTGCGTGAGACACACAACTCCCTCGCACCACTCCCAGGTAGGCTCCGTGTGTGCTGGGAAGCACAGGCTGCTGCTCTTTGCTTGGGCGCCTGCAGCCACCGCCTGGTCTGTAGGGTCTGTAGGTGCTTTCTGGAGTGATGTCCTCAGGTATAAAAGCTMCCTGGACTCTCCTTTGAAGGCTGCTGGGGTGTTTATCGCCTGGGAATAGGTGGGAGGGAAATTCTTGACCCTGTAATTGTATTGTGACTCTAGTAATTATATATGTGTGTGTGTGTGTGCGCGCATATATATATTCACTTCCATTTCCAGAAAAAAATTTGGTCTAAATGCACAGCAGATCTGGTCTGGAAGGGGGGAGGTTCCTAAACTTCATTTGATCAATTTAAAAATAATGTAAACAGATCTTTGATATGGAGGGAAGATTTTTCYAGCCTTTGCCTGTAGAAACAGTTTGATTTCAATTTGTGCTAGTGTCTGGAGAAGATACATCAGGAAATCCATCTCTCTCCTGCGGTTTGGACGGACGAGGCTAGAGATGCCAGCGCAGCACAAGCCGGTGCCGGGCAATGGGGGCAGCCTTTGTGGCACAGGCAGGAGCGGGAGCCCCGCTGAGCGCCCCGGGGTGCGCGGTGCCCCGGGGTGCGCGGTGCCCCGGGGTGCGCGGTGCCCCGGGGTGCGCTGTGCCCCGGGGTGCGCGGTGCCCCGGGGTGCGCGGTGCAGGGGGCCGTTACCCCAGCGCCTCGGGACACCTCAGCGTGTCCTGCAGCATTTCCTTGAGCGCCCGCAGGGCACCTGGGCTGCGCTGCCGTGGGGAGCCCGGCATGTGGGTTTCGTGGGTTTAGGCAGAGTTGTGGCTGCTCCTCTAGGTACGGTGTGACCACCGTGCCCTGTCCCAGGCGAGCAGTTTGGTGGCTGTGTGTCAGCCCGGCCGTGAGGCTCCTGCCTCCAAACGCCAGCCGTGGAGAGGGGGTTTCCCTCAGACGTGTTCTTTGCGTGCACAGGCCCCAGAAACAGCCTGGCCCCCGCTGGAGACAGCGGCTTGAAGAGGGGGCGAGCGGCGGCCAGGCCAGCACGGCCCTTTCGGAGGTGGCCGGGGCTGGAAGCACTTGCTGGCCGCAGCTGAGGGCTTCAGCGCGCTCTTGTGCCAGCCATCCCGTGCTGAACTGGTTGCGGGAGCAGATCCAGCTGGAAACCCATGCGATAAAAGTATCAGGTGACTAATTCTCACCTGGCAGAGCTCCCCGAGCTGGGTGCGTGACTGCGTGAGGCCGGAGCCGCCCGCAGCGAGGGTGTGAATGAGAGGCCGGGGCACTGCAGCTCCGTGCCAAAAGTCCATCCCCATCTGCAGACCTGATCCCAAGGCCAAAAGCCATCTCTGTCTGCAGACCTGCTCCCGAGGCTGCCCCTTGTGATGATGCTCATGAAGAGGCTGTGTTTGCCTGGTGTGCAGTCAGGGCTCTGCTAGGCTTGCTGTTGGAGAGGAAGTGTTGGATAGGGAGTCCTGTGTCATAGCCTGGGTGCTTGAGCTCCTGTTCCTGCCAGTTTTGCTTTGGTTACTTGAGCACTCTGAGTGTCATTGCTGTCTCCKTGCGGGGCAGGGACCACGTGTGCCTTGGGGACAGTCCCCGTGGGGTAGCGGGGCTCTCCAGGGCGGCGCGAGACACTCGGCGGGCGCCCGGGCTCGCACAGCCCCTCCTCGGCGGTGCCCGTGGGCGCTACGGCTGCCCTTGAGCAACCAGCTTGAGCGGGAGGAGCGCAGGGGAAGCTGCAGCTGGGAGAGCGACGTGCTGCTCGCTGYCCCGCGCCCGGAGCCCTCCGCACGGAGCCGCCTCCACCCCGCGCTCGGGAAACTGCTGCATCAGCTGCCCTTGCGACGGCTCCGGGAGCCTGGAATTCGGGCTGCCGCCGGCCTGAGGAAGCAGGATAGCGCTTGGTGAAAACTCGGAGTAAAACATCTCCCCTTGAACCTGTGGGAGCCGTTTTGCTTTCTTTCTTCAACTAAACTGTCTGGAGAAATCTCTGTTCTCGTGTGCGTGTTTTTGACATACTGCTTTTTCTCCCACTGCATTTAACGTGCTTAGAACTCCATCCCCAAGTTTACCGACCATCTGGCCTGCCCCCCACCTCCCTCCCAGCCCTTTCGTGCTGGGATTTCTTGCAAACTAGTTGGATTTCCTTTTTTTTGTTGTTTTTTTTTTTGTTGTTTTTTTCCTCCCCCTTTTTCTTTCCTCCTTTTTTTTCTCCATTCTCTTACAGCAGCTGTTGGGAGAACAAGCCCCAAGATCCATCTGGCCCCTCAAGCTTATCGGCCTGTGTGTTTTCCTGACAAAGCTGCAGTGGCTTCGCTTTAATACAACAGTTACATTATATAACAGCCGCGCACTAGAAAAGCAAACTTCCTTTTATTTGATTGAGCTGCCTTTCTCCCTTTAGAATTGCAGCCACAGCCGAACCACAATGTAGCCTCAGATCTGAGTCAGTCCAGAGGGCTTCTTTTTTTCCTTTTCTTTTTTCTTTTCTCTTTTCTCCCCTCTCCTCTGCTTTCTGGAGGAGTTGGCACAGCCCTGTGTTATTAGGACATAAGCCAGCTTGTTCTAGTGGAATTTCCTGTCTGATTTTAATTTCCCTCCCTTTTTTTTTTTTTTCTTTTCCTTTTTTCCCCTCCTCAAAGAGAGGCAGAAAAGCTTTTTAATTGCACTGCCGTAGGTTGGCCTTTTGGGATATTATTATTCCTATTAAGTACTTCCTGTTGGGATGCGGCACATGAGTGGAAGTAACGAGGCGCGCGGTGCCGGCAGGCCTTGTGGCCTCATTGTTTGTTAATAACTGTCAGATTGGCAGCGGCCTCCAAATACTTCTTGGCGTGACAGCCTGGCAATTAAGCGATTTTTTTTTTCCTTTTTTTTTTCCCCCTTTCTTTTCCCGAGCCTCTCTGCGTTCGCAGCTCGGGACCCGTGGAGTTAGGAGCGGCACGAGGCTGCRGAGTTTGTTCCCTGCCATTGGAAGCAGCAGCCGCTGCGGCCACGGGACGGCCACGTTACCCCCGCGGGGCCTCGAGTGGGGCTGCGTCCCCCGGCTCCGCTTCGTCCCACAGAACTCCAGGCTCCCATGGGAGAAAATGCTGTTTCGACAGCATCTGTAAGTCCAAAATCATTGGGATTTTGCCCTTTTTTTTGGTTTGTTTGTGTGTATTATTTTGTGTGTTCTAAGCCTTGTGCCCACTCACGCTGTTTGTGAGTTAGGGCGAATAGCAGCGGTGCTGCAAGAGGGATGTTCCTGGTACCTGCACTGGAGACCCATGGGCTGCAGGGGCATCTCGGGCAGCTCCGCGGGGCTGCCGTGTGCCCCCCAGGGTCCCCTGGCAGAGCCTGGCCCCGGGAGACTCCTCTCTCCTGTTGTTTACCCTTCCCAGGCGTATAAAAATAATAATTTTTATAAATAAAAATAWAATTTTTGTATTTCACCTTCCAGGTGACCCCATAGCTGTAAGCAGAGGACCCCAGGACWCTGGCAGGATGATAAATAGCGCATCACGTTTATTCAGATTCCCACCTGAATGGCTCAGAGCGTGTTCCTGGGCTTGAATGAATCCGTCTGCACACTCCTGTTCTGAAGCTGTTGGAAATTTTGGGTACAACCTGTTTTACAAGAGCAAAAATAGATCTTTCAGCGCGGCTTGTCTGCGCACTTCAAAAACTGCCTGTTTTCTCGCCGAGAGGAGCGGCTGAAAGGCAGCGCTTTGCGGCGCCCGCGCGCGGAGCCGGTGCGGAGGCGGCCGGCGGGCGCCGTGCGGGGTGCCGGGGCAGCCGGCGCCCTTTGGGGCTTGAGCCCTTAATGAAAAGGCTGCGTTTTCTGTAGAAAATGTCAGTGAATGTTTACCTTTTTAATCTGAGTTTTCCACGTGGAGAGAAGGGTTGTTTTTAGCCTCGTCGTAATTGTTACAACCTTTTTGCCCGGGAAAAGGCTGGTGGTTCGGTCAGCGTGCCACCCGCTTTCTTTCTTGGTGGAGAAGTGGTGCACGGGCTGCTCTTGGAGCGTCAGATTTCTCCCAGCTCACTGAAGCCCTCGTGGTCGGGATGGCCCCGGACACGCTCCGTGTATCAGGTAGTGCCCTGCAAGTTGATGGCAGTGGGGCTGCAGTTAGACGAGTTCATTTGCAATGTGATGCTGTTTTTTAATGCGCGTGAGTCCAGGGACATACTCCACCTGTAAAGCAAGGCCCCCATCCACACCGACTGCCCCGGCCCGGGCGGTCGCGGGGACCTGAGCGGTGTGGTCTCCTCGGCTGGAGGAGAAGCCAACACATTCCAGGCCTTGTGTGGCTGTTCTAGCAAGGAAGGGATAGGTGGTTGCTGTGGTGGAGCAAAGCTGGTTCAAAGCCTTTCAAGAAACCCTCAATTCCTGGGCTAGGAGGAGGATTTCCCTGGGGCGAGCCGGTGGGATCCTGCCTGGTGCATGTCTTTGCTGTAATGTTCATAGTGGGCCAGAGCGAGGCTTCGCTCAGGCAGTAATCTTTATCTTAATTATTTTATCCATGAGGTTCCTCTTTTGTCAAAGCCACTGAGCAGCTAATAAAACAGCGCAACAATTACCCGATAATAATTGACGTGTGTTGTGTGGAAACCAAACCCAAGGCAAACAAAAGCGGAGCTCGCGCGCCGCGCGCCGTGTTTACAGTGCCGGCTGCCGGCATCGTTACACGCGCTGATACAATAATAYGGGGTGCTTAATTACCGCCTCCTGTCTGAAGTGCTGTGTAAACATTAAGCCAACCTCTGGGGTAGGGAGGTGCGATCATCTCTGCTTTACAACAGGGAATGTGTGATGCACCTCAGTTTAGTCMGGAATTTGGTGTCACGGAGCAGCCGGCGATGGAGGTTGTGGCTCCTCCGCGTGCAGCCCGTCCAGAGCCGGGATTTGGTGGCAGAAGCTCTTGCTGCTGCAGCTCATTCCTCAAGATGCACACTTATCTCTATGCTTAAAAAAAAGTGCAGATTGGTGTAATTAGCAACTGCGTAATTACCCGTCCCCGAGCTGAGCRCGCGCTCGGTGCGCCCTGCGCACGGCCTGAGCGCCGCTCAAGTTGGGCTCTCGTGTCGGGGCTGCGGCTCCCGCACCTTTATGCTCCCCTTTTCCCTCCTGTATTGATTTGAATGATAGTTCTGGGAATGGCTTTCCCTGCAAAGCAGTTAATATTCTGTGTGGTAATACATGACTTCATCAGAGGAGAATCCCACCAGCGAAGCAATGTGATCTGCTCTGTCATGTTTCTGTGACCCAATTTTCCCTGTTCTTTGTCTCGGACCTTCCCTGACCCCAGCCCTATTATCTCTTCCAATAATTCACCGGGGCCATTATTAATGGTGCATTAACTTTGGCTGGGCTTTCAGCAGAGATGTTTTTCTTGTGCTCGTTCACTCGCTCAACTCACTTAAACAGCGAGATCATTATTGGGGGGCCGTCACGTAAACAGGAGGCTGTGTCCCTCGCCGATACCTGCGGCCCGGCGCTGCGCGGCCCAGGGCAGAGGCCTCGAAGGGAGGTGAGCTCGTCCTGCCCACGCCGGGACCAGCAAAACCTGGCTCCTTATTTACCATGTTAAACTTARAATCTGCTGGTTTGGAGTTGCAGCAAATTTTCACAGTGATGTTTTGGAAATCTCCCAAGTGCGTCTGCTGATGACTTAGGTTTGTTTGTAGCATCTCGCGCGGGCACTTTGCTGTGTCCTTTTCCAAGGAGCTAGAGCTCGGTGTGCGGCACGAGGAGCTGCGGGGCGCAGCGCGGCGCTGAGGGGCCTCTCGGGCAGCGCCGCCCCGGCGCCCGCGCCGCCGCTGCCCCGTCAGCGGGCACCAGCATCTCCTGGACACCCCCCGGCTCCTCTGCTCTGCCTCAGCTGAGGCACTAGGGCCGCCGCGGTGACCGGGCTGTGGGAGCTGCTCTCCGGACACTAATCCACGTCAGTCCAATGCCGTTGGATGCCAAAGCCGCTCAGAGGTGAAGTTGCAGGTTCTGCCTGCTGTGGTCCGAGGCCACGGGCTGAGGTGTCTCCTTCCTCTTCACTGCTTCTGGAAACTGCTACTTGTTTGTCCCCATAGACTCGGGCACTTTATTTTACGTGGTTTCAGTCCCCTGTGAGTAAAACAGGACATGTTATCAAGCGGGTAGAAATGCTCGCTCTCTTCCTAAGTGAGGCAAAGTAATTTGTGATCCCATTATGAAAGGGTGTCTTAGGAGTCTTACGTGTCTTAGGAGTGGTAGGAAACCAAGCCAAAAGGAATCTCAAGAAATTGTTTTACAGGTGGAATTCTTCCTCTTTTTTGTTTTTCCTTCACAAGTTGCTCGCTGTTGATTGCAGAAAGCCCCAGCTCCATTCCCGACTCAGCACAGGGTCCCGCTCGGAGGCACAACCCCTTACTCCTGAGGGGGAAATTGTTCTCAGAGGGAGTGCTTGCAGGAAAAACCCATTCCTGGATCCTGCGTGCATGTSGTGTGCCTGGAGCGCCAGCATTCCCTGTGTCTCGGCTGGCCTGGCCTGCTGCTCCAGGGAACATAGCACATCCCATAAATGCATGTCACTTTTGGGAAGCTGATAATGGGCGCAGCAGTTTGGGTGTTCCCTGCTCCCTCGCTGTTGCTGCCATCARGGGCCACTGCCTGCTTCCAGTCGGGCGGATTCATTCCAGGGCAGGAAGGGCTTTCCCAGCTTTCTGTGGACTCGGTCTGCAAAGCGTGAAATTTGGCGGTGTGGGGTCCCGTGGCTTTCAAGGAGAAGGGAAAAAAAAGAAGGATCACGTGTGCAGGCTGAAGCATTCGGAGCAGAAAGATTACTTGACCCTTTGTAGTTCTGCTTTCGGGGGCTGCAAAAGAGCTGCTGCGGTGGGTGGTGGCAAAAGGCGCCTGTGCTCCCTGCACAAACCAGCACGTGCGGCGCTGGAAGCGCGGGCTTATCTGCACGGAGAATCAGAAGCTGCATCATCCTCAAAAAATGCCTCTTTCGGATGCCTCCCGCCCCAATTCCTGGGATTTTCAGCAAAGGGACATCCCCTTTAAACTTGCATTTCTGCTTCATATCTCTTCTCTTTGAAGCCAGAGGGTTGGCTGGCCCCCGAAGAGAAGAGGATGAGCATCTAGCAGTGGGAGGTCCGTGTCTTGCTAATAAACCTTGGCCAGAGAATCGGCTCTGACAAGCGGGGACAGGTAGGGGCGTCTCGGCCCTTATCAGCGAGCGGCGGCGGGCGCGTTCCTGCAGCGGCAGCGGGCGGCTGCCAGGTGGGGCTCCCGCCCGCGGGCGCCCTCAGACCTTCCCCGGGAGCTGCGGGCCACAGCCTTAACGAAGAGCAACCGTATTTCCGTACAAAACAGTCTGTTGTTCTCCTTTTTCCCCTMGGTCCCTGCCCATTTGGTCCTGCTTGGATTCGTTGTGCAGTTTTCTCACTCTTTATGGATGCTGGGAATGCGTTGACGGGATTTTGGAGGACCCCGGGTTGTACTTTTGGCTCAGTGTGTTGTGCCTGGTGGCCAGGCAGGGCACAGCCTGCTCCTGGCTGGGTCCTGCCCCACGTCTGCTGCTAAAAGCTTCTGCCACCTGTAACAAGCACCACTAATGCTAGCGAGGCAGGTTTGGGGTTAAATCTGCAGAGATCACCCAGGTTTGGTAAATCCTCTGCCACCGCCAAGCAGATAACGTGAGGCAAGAGATTGCCTCGATTAGATTAAAGTTGGCAAATTCATTGTCCCAATCATCATATTGCCCTTCCCATGGCTATTCAGAAGTATATCACCGTGACTTACTTGAAGTAATTGAATATAATTATCTTTTTAAACGGTGTGTGTAAAGCATCCATCTCTGCTAATGGCGTGYGCGGCTGTTGTGCTGCCAGCTCCTGCTCCCTTCAGCAGGGCTGGGAACAAGAGGCAGAGCAGGGCTGACGTTTATGAATTGGTAGTTGATTGCCTATAAAAACCGTTCATTATTTTTGACCAAGCACCTGGAAGAGACTAAAAAGGAGCCACACCACCCGTCGTAGCCGGTAGGTTTGGCTGGTGCTCCAAGGAAAGGAAGCCCCGAAGTTGAACGTGTCGAAGGGAAGTCACCAAAAACCATCGCTTCCCTCGCCTTGGAGCGCRTGGCTGCGCCGGGAGGGGACGTGGAGAGAGAAACAGGCGCCAGATACAAGGAGAATTGTTGACTCTCCCGCTGCCCAGGGAGGTGGAGATGCCAGAATGAGCCCAGCGTGGGAGTGTGAGGGAGTGCAGGGGGATTTTTCTCCCGTTAATAACCAGAGGTGTGAGGAGAGAGGAATTCTTCTCAGGTGTTGTTTRTGTTAGCTGGGGATGGAGACCAAGCAGCAAACACACCAGCCTTTRTTTTTCCCAGCACTCCAACATGACAGGGGAAAAACTCTTTTTATTTTTATTTATTTATTTATTCTTCCACAAGAATTACTGCTGTTGGCTTGGGAACCAATCATCTGGTCTTTGGCAGGTGCAAAGTAAGATGTGCTGGGCCTGTTTCTAAGACCTTGACGTTTGACCTGTGGTCCTCCCTGGCCTGGCCTGTGCCCGTGGGCTGCCCTGCTCCAGGGAGGGCGCTCAGGGGCTCCGTGGGGCTGCCCACCCTGTCCTGATGCACCCGGGATGCTTCCCTGGGAACGGAGAGCTCACCCAGCACGGGGTGCACCGGCTGTGGGCTTGSGCGGCCGCTCTGCTTTGGGAGGCTGCAAAGGTTTTCCTATAGGGCTGTTTTCCTATAGGGCTGTGCAGGTTGGACTAGGGGCTGTAGAAGGGACCCTGCTCCTCTGCATTTAGTTATACAACATAAATACCGGGCTGAGCACTGCAGGAGGTCTAACCTGGGGGCTCCTGCTAGCAGGGGTGTTTCTGTTGCCCRTCACGAGGAAAGCTGCACTGAGACAGCTGGATTTTTGTGACCATGCTTGGTGTACGGTGACACAAAATCCCGGCCCTTGGATAAGTCCCACGGGGAGAAAGAGCACCCTTGGCCTGTAGAAGGTCTGTGGTGTCTCTGGGGGATGCTGAGGCCTCTTTGCCCCCTCTCTCAGGTGCCACTGGGGGACAGCAGTGTCCTCCCGGTGGGCAGTGTTCCTGTGCCCGGCAGCGCTGCGGGATGAGCAGGGATTGGGGAGTGCTTGGGGGGTGCGCCCAGGCGGGAGGGGCATGGGACTTTTGGCGCTGGCTGAGCTGCCTTGCTGACCTGGAAAAGCGCCGTCTGCCTCTTCATCTGAAGCCTCCTTTCAGGGGCCTTTCTGTAGCAGCTCATCCCTACCCTGTGCGAGCCGAGGGGGACCTGCTCTCCCGCCGGAGCAAAGCCCAGCGGGCGCGAGTTTATTCTCAGGCGGGGGGAGGCGGGGAGGCTCCGCCGGCGCAGGCGGTTAACAGGGGCCCCACTGTGTCCCGGCGCTCGGCGGGCTGCAAAAATGCTCCCAGTGTGTCGGGCTGCGCGTGGTGCCAGCGCCGCGCTGCTGCACGCAGCGCGAGGCGGCTCCGCAGCCCGGAATACTTTCCAGCCCGGCTACCTTCGCTGAGCGCCTTTGAGGCGGCTTGGCAGCAGGGTTGTTTTTGTGCCGTCTCTCACCTCCGGCGGCGGCCGGGCTGACGCGCTTGGGCTGCGATGGGAGCGGGAGCCTCTCCCGGGAGAAGCGCTCGGGGATTTCACACGGGTTTTCCACGGCGGAGCCGAGAGGAGCCCAGCGTCGCTCCGTGGAGTCGGCAGTAGCTCTGCTGCAGCCGCCGTCGTGGATGCCCGAACCTTGAGTCTTTCGTAGGAAAAAGAGAAAGTTTTGGAGCTGCTGGAGTTTGCTTAACGTCGGCGAGTGATTTCGCCCCAGTCTTGACGCTTTTGGATGGAGCTTTTCCCGCGTTGCAGAGAGATGCTACCTGTCGTGGAGGCAAGTTACRGAGGAAGACGGAATGCGAGCCGGGCTTAAGGGTCTGGTTTTGGTTGTAATCTCCAGTTACGCAGAAGGGCCTCTGTAAGAAACCAGAGGGGAAATAGGAGGACTTGAGACAGCATGAGGCAAACTTTAATCACGATTTTTTCTGCCTGCTTGTACGGATGGAACAAAACCGTCCCTTTTATCTTTAAAACCGATCCCTGATAGAGATGCGGGGATCGGCGGTGTTGCAGATGGGGCGAGCCCCATCAGAGGGTATTGCGGGCTGGCTGCCGAGGCGCCGCTAATTGCAGCGCTTCAGTTTCTGTAATTTTTGAACAAAAGGCCCGGGCGGCCAGGCCGAGTTGCTGGGGTGGCGTGGAGAGAGAACCTGAGGGGTTTTCTAGCAGCCTGGCTTGTTCATGTATTCTTGCTGTGACTTTTGGGGTCAATAATAAATATTAAAACCTGTAGATTTAATAAGTCAATGTAGGTGTTCTCTGCCTTTTGAGACCACTTTATCTTTCCATCAAAGATGAAACAAGCTTCTCAAATGAATAAAAAATAGGGCCTCAAGTGATTACAAGTGAGAGCAATTTGGGCTCCTTTCTCAGAACCTGGCAGTAGGCATTTTTGAGCCACTTCTGGCTGCCTACACAGTTTCCATTAGTGCTGCTCTCGCTGYAGCATTTTAGGTAAATATTTCGAACCGATGTGTGCAGACCTTCAGGAAAGGTGTTTGCTGCCAGTGCAGGCACGAGGGGCAATGCTGGTCTGGATCCTGCCAGGCTCKGTTGAGTCTGATTTGCGCTGCAAGTCTAGTTTTCCTTGGTGCTTCTTATAATCTCCTCGAGTTCAAAGAGCGCTTAGCTGCTTGTCTTTGTCAAAAACCCTGTTGGAGATCTTTTATGTCGAAGATGTAGGATTTCTCCGCATGACTTTGATTATTTATTCATTCCACTTCTCTGGTGTATGATAGCGCTGATATCATGAAGACCCCTTGTCTTGCACTGCTCTTGCTCTGAAATTCATGGAGATTTAGTGCCTTTGAAATTGTTTTAAAAGGAAAGGAAAAGTTTTTGAAGTCCCTTTTTTTTTCTTCTTCTTCTTCTATTCCCCTCAGCAGTTCCGCAGCACATTTTTCCGGCCTTCCACGCTCCTTTGCCCATTGACATGCGCCACCAGGAAGGAAGATACCATTACGAACCTCACTCTGTCCACGCGATTCACGGGTAAGTGTCGCATCTCTGCTGCGCCAAAGCTCGGGCAGGGTCGGGCCGTGGCCGGGCCGGGCGCTTTGGGTCCTGCGGCCGCCGGGCCTGGCTCTTCCCATCCGCTGGCACCGCTGACCTGGCTGCCGGGAGCGCTGCACATCGCGGTTCGACCTGGCCAGGGCCTGTGGCTGCGGGACAGCAGGGCAGTGCGTTTGTGTCACAACTGGTGTTTAACAGGCGCAGAAAAACCCGCTTCAGGAARTACCTGGGTCACTCCTGGTGCTGTCTTGGCAAAAAAACACCGTGGCTTCCTGTGTTTGGAGACCTCACGGGACTGTTCATCCCTCCCTCCCGCTTTGGGGAAGGGGAAGGGTGTGCTTTTCAGCATGATGTCCTAAGGTGGCTGCTCTGGCAAGGCGTGCGGCGTTCTCACAYGCTGTAGAGACAGGTCCTCAGGGGGTGTTGAGGCAGCCGTGACACGCTTGGGAGAGGGCCCTGGCGTCGGGCGACAACCTCCTCAGGAGAGGCTGCACTCCCCGGTCCCTGGGAAGGACACAGAGGGGCTTGTGCTTAAGCTCCTAGAGCRAGACTGGAGTCCTGGAGTCCTTGCTGCCTTGGGGAGCCACGAGGACACTCGTGCTGAAGGCCGAGAGACATCCAGGCATTGGACAGGTACCCGGCAGAGGAGAAGACAGGTGGGCTAGAGACCGCGCCACCAGGGCTGGCGTAGCTGCGGGCTCCCCTCTGAAGGGGCAGGTGCCCGTGTGGAGGGCTGCACTGCCCTGTCCCTGCTGAGGCACTGTGTGGTGCCACCAACCACCCGTGCGAGGAGCCCTTTGCTCAACCCGTGAGGCAGGGAAAAAGGAGCAAGGAGCTCCTCTCTTATTTGCTTCCTCTGTTGTTTTCCAAACAGTTTGGAAAGCAGGACATGGGAGTCCTGCTGTGGCCGAATCGCCCTGCCTGGACCGGGACTCAGATGCTCTTGGGGGGCCTGTTTGTAGAGCTGGGCTTTTTCTGGGGAGGTACAAGCGTAGGAATGGCCCCTGGGAGGGCCAGTGCTGCAGATGGCAGAAGTCAAGAGATCTACGGGGTCACTCAGGGCTTTATTCTGCTTCCARAACACTGCAGGACAAAACAACAGGGCTTGCCCTGTATCCTACCAGGAGACAAGTTGSTCTGTCTTTGCCTGGCAGGCGGTTTGGCTGGTTGTTTAAAGGGACACAGGAGCGCTGTCCACGTGGAGAAAGAAAGAACAGGTTGCTGACGTGGGGAGCTGTGTGAGATGGTCCTGACCTTGTTCATAAATACAYGTGAAACAGTAGAAAAAGGAAATAATCCAAAATACTTTGGGGAAACTATTAATAAAATGTAGCTATATCTGCAGAATATGTACAGAACATGCTAACCTGTAAAGGTGTAAATATTCAAAACAGTAATTAGAAGAGAGGAATGGAAACGACRGTTGTTTGGATTAAGTTATATTTGTACCTCTAAAAGGTGAAGAGCCCCAAGTTGCTGCTGTAGAGCATGGTTAGGTCTGTCCTCTCCCCTTGCTGGATGCTTGGAAATCGCACTGCAGCCCTGCTCTCCTTCACTCCCGGATCAGCAACACTGCATCTGTCCTGTAGAGCTGTGGAGCAAGGACTTCCCCAAAAAGCAACCTAGAGCTCACCAGCCGCTGACATGTGCCCCAAAATTACATCTGTCAGGGGAGTAGTTGCTTTTCTAGTAATCTTAGAGATGCCCAGGTGGTCAAGAAGTGCTGRTAATCCACTGTCTTAGCAATGGCCACACTTTTCTTCTTGGGAACCAAGAGCTGCTCTACTTAGGGCTCAGCGTAGATTGAAGGTGGCAAACATCTACCGCCCTTCCTCAGCATCCTCCACCTTCTCAGAAGCATCTCTCAGCAGTGACTTCCAAGGTGTCTGAGCTTGGCTGTAGGTCTTAGAAGAGGAGAGGTTTTCCTTGGAAGCGCTGGGAAGCTCAGCCTGCTTTCCTGGCGTGGTGGGGACCGGAGCAGCAGCTCGGCCCTCGCCTGCCTTCTTGCCGCAGAGGCTTTGGGGGCACTGCRGACCCTGCGGAAGGCCCCACGTTTYGAGGACCGAGGGAACAATTGCAGCTCTTGTGAATGTGCCTGTGGGTTAGCACTGTGTCCTGGCCCGTGTCCTCTGTCGATTATTTTGAATTAAAAGAGGATTTGCTTTAATTTTGGAAGATTAATTAAGATATAATTTTAGGGTCAAGAGAATGCAACTGCTCTCCAACTCTCCTTTCCAAATGCCTTAGGGTGTAGAACAGTTGTACTGAGGGAATTCTTCACAGGCTGTAGCGTTTCTGTTGACTGGTTTTTGGATGTTTTTATTTGTTTTCAGTTTTATCTGCAAACATCTCAGCTTCATCACCCTCCCATTCCTCTTCCACTTTCCGTGTTGCTCGGCTTTGATCTTTCYGTTCTCTCCTCCAGTCTCTCCTCTGGAGACCACAAGGTAGGGCTGACTCTCCTCTCTGTTGGAGGAGATCTGATGTAAAAAGCATCCAGAAAGTGGTGGCAGGGCTGGACTAGAGCAGGCCTAGCTCTTGCATGGCCCCTGGTCGATGGGCTGCGCTCTGCACACACGGTTCAGGCTCTGGAAATGTGTGCTCCATCCTGGCAGTGCAGAAATCCATTCTTCTATTGAAAGTGCAGAGCTTTAAAAAAAAAAAAAAGTACATTTTCATTCTAGAAGAACGTAGTAAATATTTGGAGSGAAATTTGAACCTCTGAGTTTTGGCTTTATGGTGAATGTGATCGGTGCCTGACAGAGAGCCCCCAATTCATCAAGACCATATTCTAGCTGTCTGCTGTCTTGCCGGTACCAAATTTATCTAATTACACGAACATTGCACAGCAAATTAAGTGGAGTCTCGTTTGTTGTCAACTCTGGGGTCTTATTATCTGCCTGCTGCATTATGTCAAAGGTTTGTTTCCTGATTGCACGATGTGGTGTGGCTCTGCATTCCCCCTCCTCGCTGCTTGCATTTGGTCTAAGGAGAGCCTAAGTTATTTTAGCCTCCCTGTAGGGATCTCGTCTGCAGGGTTCTCTTGAGTGGGACTCTTTCCTTGGGAATATGGGAGGGCATATAGAAAACTTAAATAATAGAAGAGCCATGTGCCCGAACAAGGACCTTYGGCTTTCCGCTTGTTTTGTCTATATTGATCTCTGTCATTTCCTTGTTAATAAGCATGAAAAATGTGTCAGGGCTCAAGTCTCTTTACAAGTCACTGAGCATTTAGTATGTAGGTGCGGTCCTGAGCAGATGCCATTGGGATAGTGCCTTGAAGAGCAATTCTAATGACTTTTTTGGGGGTAAAATAAGGATTTTTTTGGAAGTGGTGGCACCATAAGAACATCTACAGAGGCCTTGGTAGAATAATGGGCTTGCTTGGATAGGAAGAAACAAATGCCACTTTCATACCTTTGTCTGAAATGTCACGTTCTCTGCATTGCAAATCAGTAGGAACATTATGGATTTAAAACGTCAGAGTGGATTCTAATAGATGTGGGCCCATGGTCATATGGGGAACAGAGAGATAGGCAGGTGCCAGCGAACAGTGGGAAAATATGTAACGCAGGATGCAGTAAACCTGAAAACAGGACGAAATCTCATTCAGGAGTGTAGAAGTAGAGCAGAATGAAGGAAATTGTATCAGCAAATATAAATTGTATGAGGCATCTCTTCCCCCAAACAACATTCATTTAATGTTAAGATTGCAAAATATAGCACTCAAAGCTAGGAAATGACAGAAATAAATTTGCAGATTCCGACCCATTCTGTATCCCACTTCAATAATGCACTAAATTACACAGCCACAGACTGTTTTTCCCTGCGATCCCTCTCTTTTTTGCAGAATGAGATGGCCCAGACTCTGTGGATGAGTAATGGCAGGTGGTGTTTTTTGTGGTTTTTTTTTTTTATTTTCCTGTATACAATTTTTATTGATTTGTTAGAATTTGACTCCGCACTGTTGGTTGGAGGCAGAGCATAGATCAGCGCTGAAGTCGTCAGCCAGGGTGCTTCAAAGCCRAACCAAACAAATTCACTTCGTGTCCTGGAACAGGCCCCTTTCTAACAAAGGGGATATTTCACATTTTAGTGAGCTGCTTCCCCAAAACTTTGCTCCTCTGGGGCCCAATCTCTAGCAACAACTCCCTTTGCTTTAAACCGAGGGGACTCTTAGTGTCAGCTTTGCAAAATCAAGTCCTTAATTGCAGGACCACGTTCCAGGCGGAGACAGCAGGGGATTGCTGATGGATCCCTGCGCCTCCCCTCTTCTAGGTGTGCTCAGTTGCTCGTTTCTAAAAAACAGCACAACAGAAAAAAAAAAAACAGCAAAAAAAGCCCTTAGCTCAGCTCAAAAGTCCCTGCCAATGCAAAAGCCTCCGGGGCTCCCCCTTGTAAACAGCATGCCTAGGCTTGACTCAGCAAGAAGCTTTTTAACAGTAGCTCCTCAACGGTGGTTGAGACCCATCGGGCATTACGCAGTGCAGCGAACAAAAGCAGCCTTGTTTTTGCAGCGGCATCCTGGTGCTGCTGCAGGAGGCAGTTCTGCCAGTATTTATTAGGCAAACGTTGTTGCTGCTCTGCTGTCCTCCTGCAAAAATAATCATAATAAAAACTGAGCTCATGGAATCACACGGACAAAGGCGGCAGGAGCGTGAGGGGCCGCGGGTGTGAAAYTCCGTGGTTTTCATGAGATGTCCCAAAAGACCTAAAGGCGGAGAAGACTCTGTCTCCATGCTAATGTGGAGTTGCCCTTAATTTCCCTTTGGTGGGGCTTTTATCTAGTTTCATCATGGATCTTCCTCTGCTTCCCTGAGATCTTAATATATTGCAGATTCTCCCTGATATTCAGCCTACACGTTTTTCGTTATCTGATCCCAGGGCCCCTCCTTGCCAAAGTTTGTTTTCTTTCCACCATGTTAAATATTGCAGAGCGCCCTTTCAGGAGCAGCTCCCGAGCTGCCTCGGCAGAGCAGATCTCAGGTGGACCAGGTGCCTGCTCAACTTTTCATCCCAGAAAGACCATCTTCCAAGGGCTTACACATTGCAGAGTTTAATGTTGAGCYCAAGATTTTCCATGCTGGATATCTGTGTCAAGCTGGTTTTCTTTTCCCCTTGTTTTGTTGTTTTGAGATCCAGCCAGCGGAGGCCAACCAGGGTTAAGGGAAAATATGTTGTTTAGCCATACAAAAAATAATCATCATCATCGCACACTTCTGCCTTGAGAAACTCCACCGTCTCTTGCTTTAGGGGTGGAATCTGCGGCTGCAGCTGGGGCGCTTTTTCACAGCTCTTATTTAAGGAGAGAAAGAGATTTATTTGGGCTTATTTAAGGATATCATGCGCGTGGGCTGAAGGACCCTCAGCCAAGGCCCTGCTCTTGTGGGGCTGCAGCTTTGATCCCACCAGGCAGATTGGAGTAGAAACGGGGGACGCCGCTCGGTTGAAACRCGGGTGTCTGCGTGTTTGCTTTGCTCCCCGGGTAGAAGATGTTTATGGGTTGTGGTGGATGGTGCTGCGCACGTCGGGGATGCAGCGAGCTCCCTCCGGAGCCACTGAAAGCAGCTGCTCAGGGGGACCTCCTCACGTGTTCTGCAGAGTTTCACACTTTTCACCAAATAGACGTGTGGCTCGTTTGGGAAACAGGTCTGGGGGCTCCCACATCCAGTTTATTCTGCCGCCCCCTCTTTCCCACACGCCTCTGTATTTATTTGCAAAAACAGTAATGTGTGAGTTTGCAATGGTTTGAGGAGCCTGCTCCCCTCCCGAAGTCGGTTCAGACCTCTCCCTACTCTGTAATTAGCCGGAGTGTGTTGCTTTTAGGTGGCTCTTTGGGAACTTACAGGAGGTGATTTGGGGGTCTATCGATACCACTCTGGCTGTAGCACAACCCAAGTAATGCTCGGTGGTTGCTTCAGCCATCTCCAGGAGACCGCAGGTGAGCTGCTGGGCTGCTGCTCTCCTGCTTCGGCAGCCAGAGAAATTCCTTTAACTCCATCTTTGCCTTAGTCTCCCGTGTCTAAAATGCTGGGAGAATAGTATTCACCCACCGAACGTCCTTGAGAGCTTAAAAAAAAAAATGAAAAGAAAAAATGTTGGGGTTAACGAGGCTCGTTCAGCTCCCCAGGAGGGGCTTGTGCCACATTTTGAAACGTGAGGAAAGAAGCAGCCAGGGCTGCCTGTCCATGCAGTTACTGCAAGTGTCTGTGCTGACCATCTCCTGACCTGAGCAGGAGGAACCTCCCTCCTGGCACTGGGGAAGCGGGGTCAAAACACTGGCTTTGCCTTGAGTGTGGCTGTGGGTTTTTCCAATCTGAATAAGCCTTTCTAAGGGGCTCTGAGGCGTGTGGTTTCAGCTGCAAAGCAGGCAGCAAGCTGCGAGGTGCTGCRGGTAGGACCTGGAAGCATCTGGGCTGGATCTTCACTTGCTCCATGCCGGCATCGCAGCGAGCGGGGCTCGGTGAGCTCAGAGGGAGCCGTGTCCATTAGCACTCGCTCATGAAGACCTAGGCCTCTCAGATGCTCTCCTTGCGGCACTGCAACCAACTGAATGAGAAACTGCAGCTCTAATTTAGCCTGATCACCACAAGAAGTGTAAAATAGGCTAGGAGGCATCAGGATTGAGAACAAAAGTCTGGTCTCTGAGGTCTTTCGCATAAACCTCTGGCATGTGTTCGTTTAATATGATGTCACCCTGTAATCCACCGCTGCTTTTAAATGTCATTCTCAGAGCTTCATGTCAGCAAGTCTTAAGTGATAATCCCTTTGCTTACCTCACTTTATAGGAGATTAAAAGTGACTTCATGCTTCCACCTTATCCGCTGTTAAGCTTGTGCTTTAGGAGAAATTTATTTGAACTCTCTTCTCCCACCGCTTTCCTAAACAAAGCGTGCAGGTCTTTCAGAAGCTTTTCTGATGGTGTAGCCCATTTTCCATTGCTCTCAGCATCCTGTAAAAATGGATGAACGTTCCGGGGCAATCTCCTGCCTTTTTAATCCCAGAAGTGTGGATGTGTTTTTGTTTCCCACATTTTCTCAAAGGCGTGTGTGGGGCACAGCCTCTCCTGACCTTCTCTTTCTTAATCATAACCTCTCCCTATAGTGCTTCACCTCTTGCCAGCTTGTAGTCATGAACGGAAGGGATGATGGAGACCTGTTGTGGCATTTGGTCCATCTGCTGTCCCCGCGTGCAGTAAGGGGGTGTGCAGACTCTTCTCCAGCCCTGTATCTCCTCACTAAAATGTTGCTCCATCCCACAGCAAACCCCTTTGCAGCATGAAGGACCCTTCCTGCTGGTCACCTCCGTAATCCACCCACCTTTATTTCTCCCCTGGATTTCACCCTTTTGCTCCTAGCGCACCTCCTCATGTAACGCGCCCCTCTAGATACTTGCTGAATGTTGTCATATCCTTCCTGCCCTCAGTAATGAACTGGCCAGGCTGCAGCCTGCAGCATTTCCTCAATAATCAATCCATTCAGCCCCCTCACTTTCCTTGTGTTCCTCTGAAATCCTTCCAGTGTGTATGGAGATAAATGGGCAGAACCTTTCATAGCGTTGGCTTGTGARGTGAACGTTGTGGCACGGCCCTTTCCAGGTGAGGGTTATTCTGGATTCCCAGCTACCATGGGAAGCGAGTAACATGAGGTGCTGAGAGAGAAGAACTAACGGCAGGAATGATGGCCTGTGATCCTGGAAGAAAAATGCAGGATTTTTAATGTCCATGCAGAGCGGAAATTTTAAAATCTCATCCAAAAGTTCCCCCCACGCAATAAAGAGCAGAGAAGTCAATTTACCCTGGAAGGATGAAGGACTGAGTCAACTCTGTTGGGATTAGAACATGTGGTTCGAGGGATTCTAGGTATTTCAGATCTGATTCTCGGACCACCCAGATGGCTGGGGTGAAAGGAAAATAATCATAATAAAAAGAGAGAGAGAGAGANAAAAAAAAAAAAAAAAGAAAAAGGACCCTATTTGGCAGAACTGTAGACCTGGCTCCCCTGCCTGCAGCTAGTGCTGTGCTCACACATCTGCACAAATCAAAGGGCAGACCTGGGTGCTGCTACTCTGACAAATCTCAGATCTGCAGAACGCTCCTGCGGGAACGCACTCGTTTAAGTGGCTTTCGAGATCCCTGACTTTGACAGTAAGCCATGTATGTATGTTTTTCTTCTCTGTGCCAGACCATTTTGAGAATTTGTGATTTTACACAATTTTCTGCCTTGCAGGCTTTTTGTGTCTGTTCTTTTATGTTTCGCTGTTGATATTAAATAGACAASTAACAGAGCTAATGTTTAGCACATTGCTCAAGGGTCAGATTTTTAGAAGTGTCTATACAATTTAACATCCTAAGTCCCACTTTCAAAATGACATTGACCCTCAGGGCTGCCTTGTTGAGTGCTGGGAATGTAAGGACACTGTGGGTTTTTGCAACATGCCAAATCCCAGTTAAAATCTATTAGTGATTTTTTCTTTCCACTGTGATCCCAGTGGAACACAGGACCCAAAAGCCAGGCTCAATAAAAGACTTGAGCACCTGCAGATGAAGAAAGTGGCTTGACTCGAGTTAAGAAATCCAGTCAAGTTAACAAGAAGTCTCTCACATGTTTGGGATCTAATGTTCTACACTGCATCCAGGGGCACGTAACCACAACTCCCTTTGCTGGCCAAKCCCCATGTGGAGTTGTTTTTTGATATAAGTGATCTTAATAGATGACATTGAAACCAGGTGATTGTGAGCCTTTCTGTCCTTCCTAAAACTGCAGTGGTGCCTCCGTGTTTCTCTGGGATGCTTCGAGGCCTTGTAAAGGAGAGCTGCTTCTGCCTCTACTCATTTCAGGTCTCTTGCGCCTTACCATGCACACACATACCTAGGTCAACACAGTGCCGGAGTGCAAATAGGAATGCTTGAAGAAAAATATTAGGGCTATGACAGTGAGGGTGACAGAGCACTGGAACAGGCTGCCAAGAGGGGTTGTGGAGTCTCCTTCTGTGGAGATCTTCAAAACCTGCTTGGATGCAGCCCTGTGCCACGTGCTCTAGGTGATCCTGCATGTGCAGAGGTTTGGATTAGATGACCTCTAAAGGTCCCTTCCAACGTTAAGGATTCTATAATTCTGTATGTGTCACTGATAGGCACTCAGGCTGAGATGTGTGTTTGTTTCAGTCTCTGAAAAGTAGGTGTTTGTTCCTAAATCCTTTGAGTGCTTTTGCAATGTTTTCCTATTGATCCTGCAAAAGCATGCTGGAGAAAAAATTGGAAGAATTCATTGTCTTCCTGCTCTTGTTTCCTCATAAGACTCTTTCCTGGCTTAGTTCTGGAGCTGCTTACATGGTTTTTAATTTGTAAATCAGCTGCAGGACTAGTTACCTGCTGATTGAATGCTTCATCTGAAGGCCTCTTAGGATCCCACAGACTAACCACATATCCCAAATTACCACTAGCAGAGGAAGGACTACCAGTGTGTGGTTAATGCATTAAAAATAGGAAAGATTCAAGCTTTAGGGCTGCTTTAGGGTGATGTTCGTACATGCATATTCTTGTTTCAGCCTATTTATATGAATTCCGAGATAAAACTCTTAATTTCATATGCTGTCTTTCATCCCGACTCAAGTGCAGTGCAATATTTTGCAACRAGACAAAAATGTGTATTATAAATGACAAGAAACGATGTAGAAAGATAAGGTGTAAAGGAATTAAAGAATGCAGTCATCATCAGTAAATGAGAGGAAGATCAATCTGACAAGGATCAGCAAAGAAGAAGAGATATTTGTAGAAGAAATTTGAAAGAAATAATGAGCTGATGAAGCAGAGGGATATGCAGAGAGTGGTTTGTGTTGCAGAGCTGTGTTTAAGTCCCTCTCTGTTCAGTAAAAGATGTTTTATGTTTAATTAGAAGTAGCTGCTTAAGTCTAAGAGCAACTTTAGTGTGTATTCACTTACTGCACTTACTGAAGAGAGACTGGTGTAGTCTTCTGAAGATACTATAGAATAGAACTTGTCACTAAATCCCACTTGTATAGTCTAGCTATTTAAAATAGTTGCCTTTAAAGACTTTTTTCATGTAATAATATGGACTTTGCAGTTGACTTCAGACCTCTTAGCTCAACAAATGGTTTATTTGTTAGTATTCTCACGAAGGGCTGCACTTAATAATGTTCCTTTTGATAATTTTGGCAAAATGGAGGTCAAGCTCTAATGAAGGAGGAGTGTGGCTGCATGGTTCTTCCTCCGTATCAGTGCTGTGAGTCCAGGTTCACCAGGGAGATCCCAGAGCTGTTGTCAAACTGGCCGACTTCGGGCCTAGGAGGAGTCTTGCAGCGACTGTACCGTGTGGACAAAACACTCTGTTGGCTTCCTGGGACCGGTAAGTCGTCAAGGTTTTAACAGTATTTAACAGTGCTGAAGGTGCTGTTGATCGGGTCTCAGGTTGGCCATTTTGGTGTTTGAAAAACAGTAGTCATCAGTCCCTCCCCTTTGGATACATCTCTCCTGAGTGGAGGGAAATGAAATGAGGTCTCCTTCTGCCATATTACAAGGAACACAAGGTGTACCCATTCTGTGATTGCGTGTTGTGGGAGTTAGGGTACAGTATGAGAGTTAATATAGGGTAGGAACCAGATCAGGGCAAATAACTCTGTTTTCTATGGGCTAGTCAAAGGAATATTCCCATCAGTTCCCAGGGGAGGAAAAGTCATACAAAAGTTATTTCTAGCTATCAGCCTGCCTTCCCAGTCCTCCAACCCAACTGTTTTTGCGTAAGAGTAATGCCAAAGAACTGATGAAATGAGAAGCATCTGTAGAATTTCATCCAATATATTTGAATGCTTAAATAACATTGTTACCTATCTGTAGATTATTCCCAGTAGAAACCTATAGGCAGAGAAGTAATTGTAGTAAAATCAGTGTCATCAGATCCCAAACCACTTTACAGATTTGCAAAAGCAGGTGACTCCATCTAAATTTCCAGCCATCCTTGGAATAGAAGCATTAGAAGCACATGGAACCAAATCATATTTCAGGCTAGGTCAGGAGTCTCCAACCCCTTTCGAAGAGTGGACAGAAATGAGATGTCCGGAGTGTAATGGAATTGAGCCAGCTAGATTTTTTATATAGTCCATCTCTTCTTAAAGCAGTCCCGTGGGACCTTTACTGAGAAGAAATACGCTGGATGTTGGGGCTGTAGGAAATGGGAATGGCAGCTTCTCCATACTCCGTACCACACCATCACGTGGCGTTGCCTAGTGAGTCAGAAGGAGAGGAACTCTCCCACCAACACCACTTCCTCCACCGTTCTAGGATTTTCTTTGCAAGTCATGTGTTCAAATCCCAGCTAGGTCTTGACCTCTCTTGGCATGCGAGACATAAAACTGGTATGACTCCAGACTTCCCTCTACCACGTCTGGTTTGAATCCTGTCAGTGTGGAGATGAGCGTTACCGCAAGAATAAGAAACTCTTCAAAGGATTGTTTTTCTTAAGAGCTCATTCTTGCCAAACGCAGAGAAGGTTGGAGTTCTGCAAGCTGTAGCTTCTCTCCCTTTAGCTCCTGATGGGCTGAAGAACCTCCAGATCCCAACAACTATGTTTTTCCAAACGCATTCTCTGCAGAGCAGGATATGCGTTTCTGGTGAATGTGTGAGTCTGGGCTCTAGGGCTTGGCCTGCATACAGACATTGTGTTGCTTTAGACGAGTGCAGCGTCTGGAATGAGTGACCTTTCTCAAGGTGACTCCATGTGTAAATGGCACCAACTGAGGGACAGAAAATTCACTGTGGTACCTTGTGCTGATGGACAAATCATGCTTCCCTCTGAAAGACTTGTACAGGATTCAGTGGTTTCCTATTCTTTCACTTGGTTTTTGACTGTGTTGCGAGATTGGCCTTTTTCCAGATTTTGGTTGCTGTGTTTGATTTCATTGCTCTGCCTTTCACAAGCCAACCCTAACCCTACCAGTGCTGTGGTCACTGGTGGCTTTTCTCTCAGACTTTTCCCCTCCGGAGTTTTGTGGTTCACACATTCATCAGCAAAATTGCTGCAATTATGAACTTCCAGCTCAGCAAGGATTTGTCTGTGTGTTTCTGGGTGTGCAGCCTTCCTTCATTCCATACCAATGCAAGGGCTCAGTGTAAATTCCACCATCCTTTACCATCCTCAGGGGCTGAAAACCACACTGAAAGATAGCGTCTTTGTCTACAGTGCATTCAGGTCTTCACAACCTCTGATTGCATTTGAGTTTCAAATGAAAGAGCCAAGAGTCAGAGACAAGCTCTGGAGTCCAGGAGCAAATCTTGACAGACTGACACTAGGGATTAAAATGAAACTGGAGACTTTTAGAAGACATTCTTGAAGGGCTGGAGTTAAAGAGATGGTGCAGCCAGGAAATTTGTTGGTAGTTTCACAACTTGAAAAATATGCCAGTAAAAGTCTGTGGGTACAATAGCATGAGCTGCATTTGCTCTTTTTTGGCTTGCCCAACTTCTGGCCTACTCAGTCAAACAGCAGAATGAGAGCTTTCAAGAGGGACTTTCGTAACTCAAGTTTCTCTCCTACCTATAAATCTTTAAAACTCTGCTGCTGCCTAACTGAGCTTAGCACATGGCCTGTGGTGCTTATACATTTTTATATCGTCTAAAAGCTCTTTTACAGCAGACTTGGATGGCTGTATTAATCCTCATAGTATTCATGAGTACCAAATGTGTAGTGTGGTGTTGAGCAAGAGTGATTATTTTGCCATTGTGTTACGAACAGCTTTAAAACTTGATATGTAATATGAAATGCACAAAGGGAATTATTAATATTAGAAGTTCAGTTCTGGACATTCGAATTTTCTTGGTTACTAATAACACTATGGATTATTTAAGCCATAGAACATTTTAAAAATGACTTTATTTCTACCTGCTACATTCTTTGCTTATCTTAGCAAATTAAACAGATGCAAGAAAAGAAAAATATACACAAAGTGCAAGACCTTAAGTCTTGTGTACCAAGTAACCTCAGGCACAGGTATCTAGTCACAGGTATACAGACATCAATCAAACTCCCATTCAGCAACCTGCATCCACACTGATTTAATCTAGGAGCTCCCATCCGTCTGAAGGCAACGTGGGCTGCAAGGAGGTGCAAGGAGATACCTAGTGGGATTTTCAGCCCACCACAGGGTAAGCCTCACGGTTGGGATTTTAGTCTAGCTTTGATTTTCTGGGTTGGTTTGCTCATCACTGTGTTGTCTGAATAGGTAAAATAATTCACTGTGTTTGAGCAGTTCTGTTTTCTCATTCCCAGACCACAGTACAATGGCCCTGTGTTTCTCTTTCCAAAAGTGGAGAGAAATGTTTAAATGAAATTGTTTGTGCTGAATTATTAAAGCCATTACAAATATTTTCATTAAAATTTGAGCATGTTTAATATCCCCTCTCTTTAAATAGAACTTACACTAGGCAAGTTAATTACCCTGAAATATCTCTTTTTAAGAAAGTCATTTCTGCTTTATATTAATAAAATTAGTGTATTTACATAGTTCCAACCTAAGCACATCTCTTCTATTGCCTAAGTGCATCATTTAAAGGGAAAAAAATGTTAATATCTTTTGGCTAGCCTGAGACTTTACATCACGCTGCTCACTGAATCCCACAGTGAACTTTATCCCATGCAAAAAATGAATCATCCTCTCCGTGCKTCCTGACAAAACGCAAGCTGCGTTTTTAAAAGCTCTCCAGTCATTTTGAACTGCCYTCCACACATAACCTGCCTTTAGTGAGGTTCAGTCATAGGGCTTAGGGGATCATCGGAGCTGGACTTCGGCTGCCGTTGGGGAAAGCGATGGTTCGTGAGCGCTGCATGGCGTGAGGGCTGGTGGAGCTCATGCAGGTGCCTCCGAAGGCTCATCCCTCTCAAATCAGAGGCCGTAATTGGACCAGTTGGTATTGGTGCAGTGCAAGAGAGGTGGATTTTAAGCCTGGCAGTGTACCAGGGAACCTTGTGCTCCTGCATGGCTTGTGGCCATGAGCTGTGGGAGAGATTTGGTGGCCTTTGCAAGGTGACCCTCTGGCTCCCCGCAGGCAAGTGAAATCCACTGGTGTGCAGGCAGCCCCTGCCAATCCAGCTGAGATGGCCCCGAGGAGCCGTGGGGCAGGGAAGGGTGGCTGTGTCTGTCAGGGCCGTGGTGGAGAGAAGCAGCCTCAGGGAGCTGAGCCCTTCCCACAGCCTCCCAAGCAGGAGGCCTGGAATGAAGAAAACAGCKTTAAGTTAACGGTGGGGTCATTTAAGGCTCTGCAGAAGCCTGGACGCGTTGAGCTGGGATTGAACGAGCCGAAGGGGGATTCGGGGGAGGCTAAGCATCAGAGGGGGGCATCGTGAGGGGCAGGAGGGCAGGGGAAGGTGAGGGAGGAAGGTGAGTGAGGCGCTCGGCAGCACCATGGCTGGGCCCCGGCGCGGCCTGTGGCGGCGATGGCGACGCGTGGGCCGCGGCCTCGGCCTCCAGCCCCGCGTGTGCGTATCCCTGCCCGCCTGCTGCCACGGGGACAGCGCTTTGAAATGGTGCTCGGCATTTGCATTTACAAAAGCTGGATAAACCTTAAAAAAAAAATCTGATAAGTAGCAGGCAATTGAATTAACCACTGTTGACTGTATTGCTGTCTCTTAACAAACTCCATCTGTATGGTCTCCCTTTGTAGACACAATTTTATAACTTAATTTCCCTACCAAAACATCAGTGTTTACTTAGTAAGAAATCTGTTCTTTGTCAGCTTGGAACAGTGATTTCTTTATTACGGCTCTGCGCGGGGAATGACAGCACCGAGCTGGCACTGGAGCAAGTCTGGTTGAGTCTACAGCGTCGTAATGGAAACAGGGTGAACCGGGGGTCAAGTATAATGGGATTTGTATACAGAAATGTGTCTGCATAAGGAATCGCTGCGTGAGATAAGGGAGTGAAGGATGAGGCTGGCCGGTCGGCCCGCGCACGCCCGCGGGAGGCTCGGCCACAGCGCCGCTCGCTCCTGCCTCGGCCCCAGGACGTGCTGAGATCTCCTCCCAGATCCAGCAGCACGGACAGCCCTGGGCGCTACAGAGACCAGGCCGGGGGACGCTCAATACTCGGAGGGAGCCTGGAGTGCGATTTTCATGGATTCAGGGAGGCGTAGGGTCAACGAGCGGTTTCAAGCTGTTGCACTTTGTGGCCTACCCAGAAGGTTTTTAGTGGGGATGACCAATGGGGTGTAGTGAAGTGGTGYTGATCGATAGGAGGCTTGGAGATTTTTTGCTATTTTTCACAGCACCCATAGGTTTGTGGGGGAGGGTTTTTTTTTTTTAATTATTTTTAGATTTCCCCACAATTTTGCAAATGCCAGGTTGAAAAGCACTGATGCAAATCTTCAGCAGCAAACAGGTGAGGAGCAGCACTTCCCCACTCCTCACTTAACAAACACRTGACACTTTCCTGTGTCATTAGAGAAGAGGGAAAACTGCAAACAACCACAGAGAATGGCACAAACGGGAGGAAAAAGACTTTGGAGCGAAAGCTAGAAAGACCCAGTGCTTTTGCAATGATCCGTGGAGGGCCCAGAGATAAAGCAGCTCATCCCCTGCGTGTGCAGGCTGGTGCCTGGGGTGCTGGTCTGCCTGGCACAGCTGCACAGCTCAGCACTTAGTGCTGGGCTTGCAGCCTAGSACTTCTGCCCATCATTTTTAGTGGTCCCATGATAGAAGCTTCCTTGGTTTTACACTGTGAGYGAGAGCTGGTAGGAAAAAAAAAGTTGTTTATTATAGTGCACTGGAGAGGAGGAGATACTCTTCATTGCTTTTCCTTGCTTCCTCAGGATTATTTGCATTCAGCTTCTCCCTATGGAAAACTAACTCCCAGCTGAATGTTTTCCAGTTTTTCAAAGCATCCATTTTTCTTCCCAGCTTGTTTTCTCTCTAAGAAAAAAAAATGCAATGGGTTAAAGAAGAAACTAAAGTGGAAGAAAGAAGATATCAATGCTCTAATTTTACGGAGGGAACTCAAGACATTTCCAAGAGGAAAGCTCATTTTGAATAAAAGATTTTTCTCTCCCTCTCCACAGTCTTATTAGCAGCAAAAAACTTTTACCCACTTCTGTGCTTCACCATCTAATTGCTAGCTGCTCAGTGTATTGCAGCACRGGGAAGGATGGTTAGATCCGCCAGCGCGCTGAATCAGATCTTACATTACGTCTTGAGCTCTTTGAGTGCCATTAGCATTTCCTTTTAGAAGAGAAGAAATATTGACAGTTTGGTAGGTTATCTCGCATTTTACTGCACGTTAGGGCACTTCAAAGTCTTTATGTAGTGATGGGAACTGTCAGGAAGTAGATGTGAAAAGGGCCTTTGGTCCAACTAAACCTGTCAGCGGGAAGATTTAGGGCAGACGGTTTATTATTAGAAATCAATGTATTTATTACATATTGTTCAAAAATACTTCCCTTTGGAGGTTGCAGCGTGTGCTRCTGCTGTTTAAAATGTGTCAAATGCCAGTAAAACTAATTCCTGGGGAAAAACTGAGGGAGCTCCAGCAAAGAGCTTCCTGCCCATAGGAAGACACGTCTCCCGGCTGGCGGTTCTTCAGTGTGCACCGGGCGAGCACTTGGTCTGCCCTTGCTGACCCGGTGCTGCCTCTTTGCTGCTCGCCCTGCACCCCCAGCAGCTCGGGAAAGCTTTGGAGAAAGCCAGGGCAAGGTGTTTTTCTGCCGGCTCTTGCATTTCTTGTTTGTATGGATTGCAGGTCTTGGGCGGTGGTATTCTGACTTACTTAAATGATGCTGGCTTATGAAAAGACAGGTCTTGGTGAAAGGCCCAACCTGTTATGGATGTGTCGTGGATGGGGGTATGTATACAYGGGTGTGATGTGTTTCTCTGTGGCTACCAGAATTACTTCTCCATGCAAAGCCCTCTGACTGCTGTGGCTAGAAAGGCCCTGTAGAGATCTCTGCTCTACCTGCCTTCATTTCTTTGTATTCTTCTTGATCCAGGGTTTTGTAGCTACTCACAGCTGGCTGGAACTGCTTTAGGCTGTTGAGAGCAAGCAGAGCATCTTTCCAAAACCTGAGCTCCACTGCTTTTTCCCTTGTACATTAGAAAAGAGAACTAAGACTTAGGCTTTTTGCAATTAGTCAAGTGTATGTTTTCCTTCCTTGGTGTCTCTTAGCTRCAGAATTTAAGGACCTTGGATTATGGGAAGAGGACATTCCCATTAGCAGAGGGAAGATATTAGCAGCAACATTAATGCTGCAAGCCGCTGTCCTGGAACGAAGATTCATTTTCCATTCACACATGATTTACAGCGCATTCCAACCGAGTGATTTGGCTGTGGTCTTCTGGCATAACATTGTTTGCCCTTTCCCTGACATTTTGCATATAAAGAAAAGTTATGAGCTTCTTGGGCATTCAAGGTACCAGGAAATGCTGGAGTCTACCTAATTTGTTAACATGAAATTATAGATGTCAGACATAGACTCCGTTAGTTAACGTTGGTTAGAGTAATGCTGCAGCCAGTTGATTGTATTACAGTCGTGATGAAGAGGAATRGTCCTTTGCTGCTTTTCTGGGATATGAGGGGTACACAGCCAAGGCAGATTTAAAAGGTAATGAATGAATAAGTATTTTCTGTGGCTTTCTTGTTCCTTCCCTGAGCCCCACAGCTGCAGTGTTCCTGCTACGGATTCACCATCCTCACAGCGAGCTGGTGCCAGTGTAACGTGGCAAAGGAGCTTCTAGAAACACCCTACAAATATTCCTTCTAAATATTAATCTGCTCTGTAGCACTCGGATATTCTTTTCTCCCAGGGCAGAAAAGCACTCACCCCAAGGTAGCATGGTGAGAAGAYACCAGGCAGGGGGAGAAATTCAAACTTCCTCCCCATCCATCCACATACACTTCCCATTTGTTTTCTCGATCCTGGTGCCTTCGCAGCTACGAGCAAARTGTTCACTCCGAGTGCTAATCTCCTCCCCGTGTTTCCCAAGAGAAACCAGCCCCCGATCGGTGGGATGTGGATCGTCGGCCGTGTCGTGTTTGACGCGTCTTTCTCACCGCGGCTCCCCGCGTACCCCAACTCGAGCAGATCCCGGCCTCGGTGCTCTGCCGTCGAGAGCTGCTCCAAGGCTCCCCCTCAGCTCCACAGCACTGCTCCCCAGCTGCCTGCCTGCTCCGTGCTGGGCCAGCGGCGCTTTGGTGCCCCGGCTTGTGTGGCTGGTGCCTGCTGGAATCAAGTTCACGCTTCTGATGGCTGAACCTGCAGTTCGCGCACCGCCAGGTCTGYGTCGCTGCTTCAGTCTGTTGCTGAACTTCTCTTGGCTCTGCTGCTTTTATCCGTGCTTTCTTTCATGCCTTTTCACTCACACTCTCGGTCCCTTGCTCCCCCTCAGCTGCTTTCCTTGAAGTCCTTTCTTAAAATATGCTGCTTCTCTCAAGGCTTTCATCCTTAATCTCTCAAGAAACTATCTTCCAGACTCATCTACCCTGCTTTGATTTATTCATTGTGTTTTTTTGGCGGGCATCTTACAAGAACTGAGCCGGTCATGCTGCTACCTCTGTCGCCAAAGGAAGGCTTGTGCGAAAAGGTGGCCTCTCAGAACTTAAATTAAAAGATCATGTAAGTAAAGTAATTGGATAAAAGGGATATTAGGATCTGAAACAGAATGTTTACTCGCTTTGATGTACTTTGGGAACATATGTCTGCACAGTGGGCTGCTCGCCTGATTAATTATAAAACAACCCAAGAAAAAATCACCACTATTAAGCTTAAATCAAAGATCTCTCCTCAGGACACTAATTTGATCTGGGTGTGAAGGTCCCTTATCAACGTTTAATTTCTGCCTTTGATGTCTCACTTATTTGTGTGTTATATAATGGAGGGCGACCTTACTTACTGAAGCTRCAAATTTTTCTTCCATTTTAAAAACAATTATTGTGATTGTTGCTGTTATTATGTTGCACTTGTACCTCCAAGTGTCAGCCAAGACTAGACCTGGATTGTACAAAATGCTGCCTAAGTACAGTAAGAACCCCTGTACATTGAAGCAAGTTTGTAATCTGAGGATCAGTTCCTATATGGGCTCTCTTGCATTC
This sequence comes from Nothoprocta perdicaria, assembly GCF_003342845.1. Classification (NCBI taxonomy): domain Eukaryota; kingdom Metazoa; phylum Chordata; class Aves; order Tinamiformes; family Tinamidae; genus Nothoprocta; species Nothoprocta perdicaria. Next base: position 8,904,936 of record NW_020454092.1, read on the forward strand.
CCAAGTTTGTTCCCTCCAAATAGTTCCCTTGCCTTCACCARCCTACAGACTTAAGAACATCACTAACTTCTGGTGGACCTTCAGCTAGAACCTTGAGGCAGAAAAATAAGTTTCAAGTTATTCTAAAACAAAACAAGTTGCAGTTCGTTTTTGAAAAGAGTAACTATGCATCAAGTGAAATGAAACAAAATGAAACACCTTGTTTCACTTGCTTTTGGTTTTAGATTTTTTTAACCTGCAGCTGAAGTCGGGTATGTTTGAAAGAGAATGCCCTTTCTRAAGGGAATATCAGAAATGTTTACCTTTTCACCTTCAACCAAATGTGCTTCTCTGGTTCTTGGATTTTTTTTGTTTTTTCACATGGAACAAATGGGTAAAGTTCACCTGGATATGTTAAAAGTTGTATTAACTCTTAAATGCGTTTTTCAGAGGAATGGAAAAAAGCTTATGCTAAGTTATTGTACCCACCTTGGATTACTGTACTATTTTCATGGTGTAGATGGAAAATACAGAAATTGGCAAATGAGGGGCCCATTCTTGTTACTGCTATAGCCAATGACAAGTTTTCCTTTTACTTCAGCAATACAAGATTACACTGAAAGGCTGTTTTTTAAAGGCATTTAGACTATTCTAATGGACGCATAATAGGATTTTTCACAGTGGCTGCCCAACTGCTTTTGAAAGCAGAGCCCTGGCTACAAATGCACAAATCGGGATTTTTATATTCAGAAATTTATATCTGCCGAGGCTCAAAGGAACACCCACAATAGTCTGCTCTGACATCTGTGGTGCTGCCTGGAGGATTCCACCCATTAGTTCCTACAGTAGGAGAAATTACTCCTCGCTGCTATTAAACCCCTCAAACCTGTAGAGCTCTCAGTATTTTCAGAGTTCACCTTTTATAGAAATCTCTAGTTTTGCCATCCAGTCTTGCAGTAGTGCTGCATTTACCACTTTCTTCTCTTAAGTTCTTAAAACAGRAACTTGCCCTCCCTGTTAAAATATCTTCCTTCTTCTCATGCTCTCAATGCTTCATAGTCGTAGGGAAAAGGAGAAAATGGGAACTGCTCAAAGTGTACTAGTTAAATTTTTGCAGAGGAGCTGTAGCAATAGGGAAAAGGAAGGATATTATCCCTGTTTTTAGAGGTGAGGAAATACAGGCAAGAAGAGATGAAATGGCTCGTGCAGAGCAGCCGCAGGGGAGGGCTGGGCATTAGCAGCGATGTCCCCTGGGTCTCCCTCCAGTTCTCTTGCTCGCGGGACCTGGCTGGTGTCCTTTGAGCCGATAGCCCTGTGTTCAAGTCGGGTCACTTCAGTGGGTCATTACCAGCTTGTTGCCACACCTGGAGAACTGGGGCTTGGAAGTGATTCCCAGTTCCCTCATTACCTGGCAGCTGAGGCCTCTCGCTCCACACACCCAGCTTCGCGATTCCCGTGCTGCTTAAAAAAAAAAAAAWAGTTGAAAAACAGAGGCAGGCAGGGGAGCTTTCTAAAACCCACACGTGACACGCGAGTTTGATGGCTGTGGCCCAGATTTGTCTCCGAAAGGGACCTTCCTTTGTGGGACCGTGGTGGCTTTGATCCTAAGCGTCCCCCTTGCCGTTCTGGTTGCAAGGGACGTCACACTGGAGGGAGGGCAAGTCGAGGGGCTGGTGAGCGATGGCCGGGCCTGCGTGGCAGCGTGTTCCTGGYGCCGGGAACCAGGCGCCAGCGCGGCCCCTTTTTTGGGCATTGGCAGATCCTAAAGYTCTGCGCGGCTCTTCGCGTGTCTCCCACCGACTGTGCGGGGGGCACTGGGAACACGGCACCGGTGCGGATCCAGGGAGGAGGTTTTATTTAATCTTAGGAAACAAAGCAAGGATTTTTGGAGGGGATTGTTGCTTTTAAACGCTTTTTTTTCCCCCTCTTTTTTCCTCATAACAAAACCCTACTAGGGTATAACCCCCTCACCAGAGAAGTTCTGCTTCCAGCTTCCTTTTCTGTGCAGTTTTATTGCTGCACAGTGAAACAATTGCCCGCGAGTGTCCATATTCCATTAGGCATACGGAAAAGTATTCGACCCTTTGTTTTCAGTGGAATGAATGCGTTTGGCACATAAATATTAATTTAGGCTAGTCATGGGACATTAGTGCTGCTTAATTGTCCCCATTTTTCTGGGTTTTGGGTAAGCAGTGGCGGTTGTGCCTCCTTTAAGTGTTGCGTCCATGACGGGTGGTGTGTGGCCGATGCGCGACGCCTCATCTCCGTCACACAGGGCACTGCCTGTCGTCACCCGCCTGCAGGGCAGAGGGGTCGTGAAGGTGGCACCATTGGGGCACCAGCTGTGATCTCTGWCTGCTGGTTTGGTGCTGCAGGAGCATCGGGGAACCTGGAGCCAGATTTGGGACATTAGATGCTCCTTGGGSCAGGGCTGTTCCTAAGAACGCAGGGCATTTCTTTCCCCCAGTGCAAGGACAAGTGGGGAGTGACCAGCCCCTAGGAAACCACCAAAAACTCTTCAGGGTCTGCTGGTCRCAGCAAACGTTGGGCACCCTGTGCCAGCAGGTCAGTGAGACCCACATGTAATGGTGTTTGGACACCCCATTCCCTTAGCCTATTTGAAAACCAGAATCCCAGATTCTTTATGAAGATATATGGCCAGGTGTAATCCCTTGTCCTGCTCATGTCAGTGAGATCTTTTACATTGTTGGCTTCAGCAAAGGTGAGAAATCATCCCCAGATACTGGGGCAGTTTTCTGGTGCCATCTGCAGCACTCAGGGAGAGAGTGAAGATGTTTCTACAGGTAGCAAGGGGCAGTGGTCCCTTTTTTTTAAGCTTTCTTTAAGGACTCGGGGTTCCCACTTAATGGGTTAATAATAAGCAATAAGATTCTTGCTTATTAACTGACTTGAGGTTTAGGAGCTCGAGTGGAGCATRAGGCTTGGGGGTAAGAGAGGGCCTGGCATACGACACAGGGCCTGGGGAAGAAATCCAAAGATTAGGGATCGCAGTGATGGCAGAGACGGGCTCGTTTTGGCCTGTCTTCCAAGTAAAGCATTGTATAATCTCTAATGAAAGGACATGGCTTGGGCTTGGTCTGTGGCTTTGTAAGGGGATTAATTGGCTTCCCCAATAACCGGCTGCTCTCACCGCTTGTCCTACAGCGGCTCTGGCACCACCAGGAGCATTGCATGAACCTGTTCAACTCCCTATCCCAGAGAATATCCCACTGTGGGACGTGGGCCGAGGGGCTCTGCCTCCCTGGCAGGGTGCTGAGAGCCCGGGCAGCGTCTCCTGCTGCTGCTGCGGTTCCTCTCTCCATGGTCACCCTCACCGCATCATTAAGCCTCTCATATCCCCGTTGTCCAGTTGCAGGAGACGAGGGGACTGTGCTTTGCTAGAACTGTGCACGTACAGTAGAGATGGTTCCTGCCCAGGAGTGTGGACAAGAGCCAGACCTGAGGGAGATTATTGCTGTTCYGGTTTGCAAGGGCAGACGTGCAGCAGTGAGAGGCTTTAGGTAGAGCTGTGAGGAGCCAGCAGCAGGAACTAGCTCTCCAACTTGGTCTCTACGCAGAGGGCCAGCCTCGTGCTGCAATACCGTCTGCATTCCCAGCTGCCGTGCGTCTGGCCTGAATTCTTGATCTTTTCCCAATGTTACCTTTTTGGCCAGGGTGGAGCTTTCCTGTTCTCAGGGACTCTGGCGTTTCAGCCCAATTTAGCTTTGAGAAAATGAAGAGCAAACTCTTCATATTGTTATGTGTGTTTTGGATGTCGGCCCCACAGCTAGGTGGGCAGAGCCTCCGAAGGCTCGTAAACCCAGGACTACGTAGCTTCGAGCCTGCTTCAAAGAAGTTCACAACCCTTTGGGGAGAAGCTGTGAGTACTGATGAAAGAGGGAACTTATTGTATATGTTAGAAAACTTCTTTCATGGCTTATGTATTAAGGCCAGCTCTGTGGCCCAGGGAAGATTGGGGCTGCTTTTAATTTACATCCCTTCCCCACTTATATTAGGTCTTCGTCAGAAGAAAAATTAGTCAAATGTTTTCTTAATGACATCATTTTATTTTTTTTAATCCTGTTTCATTTTTTCCAGATGAGGCGGTGGAGATTATTAGAAATGAATTGAAGCTAAATCTGGAAACAGAGGCTTTGATTCACTTCGCCCTCCTCCCAGTAGAAACACATCGGTCGACTCGGTTCTCGGGCGCCTTTATTAGCAGCCTCCACAGGATGCAGCCTCCGCGAGGCCGCCAGGGCACGAGGCCRGGCGCTCCTGGAAAGCACCACAGGCTGCCCCGTAATTTTGGTAACCAAATGACATAGTAACGTGGGCAGGGAGGTAACGGGGTTGGAARTAGCATTGCAGTCCTAAGTTCGTCTTTCAGGGTCATGGAGGAAAAGGGGCCCAATTCTCTGGGTGTTAAAACCTGTGACACTCGGGCCTCAAGCTGCTTAATGTGTGTGTATAGGGGACTGCCTAGCTCTCTAAGTTGCTTACTGATCGTTACATGTGATAGGTTTTCACTGCCTTGTATTTTACACCAGTGAGCCACAGGGTGTATTGCTACAGGAAAGTTCTTTGAACTATAAATATTTTAAAAGACATTTAATTTACTACCCATCAGCAGAAAGTGTTCAGAAAGCCACAAGGTTTACTAATTTATCAGAAAGACGAGAAACACACAGGAGATCAAACAAAGACAAACACGCTCATAAAGTGCTGAATAAGTCCGGAAAGCTTATGTTACATTTCTGTGTGGTTTTGTTGATATGCACGTGTTATAAATAAATTAAAATGCACCTGAGCTGTTGATAACATGGGCTGGGGCCTGGATCTCGAGGCTCGGGCGGCGTGTCTAAACTGCTCAGACTCTGGTGTTCGTGGTTAGCTGTGGAAGAGAGGCGGATCATACGCGTGGATGTTCATGGTATTTTGGGATATCCTTCAGGAAGAACCTCCGTGGCACCATCCATTACATGGGCTGCGTCTGCCGGGCACAGTCCCGTGGGGCCCRCGTCCCACCTCTCGGCTTCCCCGTAGCACAGGGCAAGGGACCAACCCTGTCCGTGGCGTGACTTGTGTTTCTGCCCCAACTCCATTCCCACTGATACAGAAGCAAAAAGAGATCTAATTCAGTCTTGAGTTCTTTTCTTGCACCCTCCGTGTTTTGTCTCAGAAGGTTGGTGGATATGGCAATATACATGTGTGGGAGAGCTCTTCCATGCTTGATCCCCGTGACTAAATGGCTTTGGTGCTGAAGGGCAACCCAGTTTTGTTTTTTAGGTTATCTGCTGAATCCCACGGCCTTCACTGACGTCTTTCTCAGGTAGCGCTTGGCTTGAGGAAGGTGTGAGGCATTTAGCAGAGGTGCCCCCAGCAAGCCTGCARTAAAACCCCTCCTAACTTTTGCCCTTTGAACCGCATGGCTGACCTGTCAAGTAGGTTTAGAAAAGCCGTGGCTGATGTAGCAGGGGTGGGTTATGGGCTGGAGGGGAAGCCCAAGGCCCTGACTCTGGATGGTGCAGAGGAAGGGAGGTGGTTGGGACCGGCTCCATGGGCCTTCAGTGTTCCATGGGGCCTGATCCGCCCCAGGCACAGAGCTGTTGGCTGAGGCGGGAAGCTTCCTGCTGGAAGCAGGGAAAGAGAACGGTGCTAGGGATTGCATTGAAATGCCTGTTATGTGCAGCTCAGCCTGGAGCTCACTGAGGTCTAGGCCATATAAATGCTACCTGTGCCCTTTGCATCCTTCCTTACACAGATGTCCCAAAGTGGAGGCTCTGTCCCCATGGGAGGACTGAAGGTCTGGACAGCCAGCAGCAGCAAGGGGGCTGCAAACAGCTGAGTTGAGCCTCTTTGTCAACTCAGCCTCCCTGYGAAGAAAAGGGGGCTCGGTGGATCGCACAGGACGTTCTCCACACAGCCAGCATGTGCACGTGCTGTTCCTTGCCTGGGTGCCACCTGGGTGCCTTTTAAACACAGCCCAGGTGGGGTGAGCTGCTTTGCACAGAGCGTGCTAGGGGGGCAGTTTCACAGGAAGCTTACGCTGCTTTCAGAGGCCTGAAAGGGCAGTTTGTGCCGCTGCCGCCTACCTCTGCAGCCACGTGCTTCAGCCTCCCCYATCTGCTGGCAGGAGAAGAGCTGTCAGCCTGGCCAGCTCGCAGGGCAGCTGACCCTGCAGCCGCACTAGTGCGGTGCCAGCAAAAGGGATGGACGTGTGACGGGCACTGGGCGGCCCTCTTGGCACCACCGAACCCGTAGACCGGCCCGGCCACATCTGGGAGTCACCTGCATGGCCCCAGGGAGCATCTGCCCTTCCCGTGTGCTCCCTCTGCTCACTGTGACTTTGGGATTTGGGCCAGCTCTGGGCTTGCAGTCATCTCCTGGCTCTGCCAAGTGGCCCTGAGCTTGGAGAAGGGATGTGCTGTCTGCCTCAGCAGGGAGCCCACACCGCTGCCGAGCTCCTGTGCTCGGGGCACGTGAGCAGTGCTGGTGGCACGCTGTGCTGGGGTCACACCGATGGCCGGGTGCATCCCACTCCYGTGGAAATGGGGCCACCCTGCACGGGAGAAGGGCCCTGGACGGTGCCAAGCGGTCCCAGCCCTCTGCTGTAGGTCGCCTTTCCTCTTTAGCCATCTCATGAGCTTTYTTTAGGCCAACTTGAGGCACACCGACATAAGCAGGACAGCAGCAAGCTGGAGCGGACACTGCCAGGCTGCAGAGCTCATTCCCAAGGAGAAGCCCGAGCTGGCACGAGTGACTCTCTCTCTGTTTCCTCCGCAGGCCTCCTGCCCTGAGCGGCAGCCCCGTCATCTCCGACATCTCCCTCATCCGCYTGTCCCCGCACGCGGCAGGCCCCGGCGAGTCTCCGTTCAGCCCGCCGCACCCCTACGTGGCCCCGCACATGGAGCACTACCTGCGCTCCGTGCACAGCAGCCCGACCCTCTCCGTCATCTCGGCGGCGCGGGGCCTCAGCCCCGCTGACGGTAAGAGCCTGGCACTGCCTTCGCCACCATCGTGGCTGTCCCCTTTCCTCTTCCCCTCGGCCTCCCTCCGCAGGGAAGCACGTAACCCATGTGCTTCCTGGGCCACAACCAGTTCCTGGCTCGGTGCTAGGGAAACGTCTTCTAAGCTACTTGTGTTGAAGCTATTTTGTAGCTCACCAGCACTGAAACTCCCTAAAACCGAGGGATTTACAGCTGTAAAGGCTCCACAGCTTCCACAGCTGCTCTCTGAAGTGGGAGCACTTTTTAGCTTTTCTTTTTTTTTTTTTTTAAAGTTAACTACACATTTGTTTTGCATCACTGCACTGAGAAAGCAGAGCGTGAGAATAGCTATTACCACCAGATCGTATTATAAATATTTTGCTTAAAGTATGTTTCTCTCTGCAGCATGCTCAGCTCTCTTACGCTGCTTCCCTGCTTTTTTATTCCTACTAGGAGCCTCACTCCCTTCTGAGCGGGTGACAGTTGTGCCGAGTGCTCCGTGTGGCTGTCACGGGCATCGGAAGAGATGAGGCAACCCTGGTTGAGCTCTTCCATGTTGGTGTTGGCCCGGCCGATACTACTGCTGCTGGGCTAGGCACTCTTATGCTGTTGGGTCCCTGTGCTGGTCCCTCCCTGCATGGCGTGATATCCTCAGAGAGAGGATAAACACAAACATAAAGCTCATCTAGAATGATTTCAGATGTACAGAGCTTTTTTTCTAAACGCTGAAAAAGATCCAGGTGAATTTTTTGGGATATGGCTGTTTTACACAAGTTGGGAATTTGAGCCGCAGTGTTTGTCGTGTTGGATGGAGCATAATTCTCCTTCAATGCATGGAGAGGTTTACCTCAGCAGACATCCAGCACCACGTGTGAGACGATGGCAACTGCTCTGCTCCCACTTGTGAGCATCTGGGCCTGTGCCTGGGGAACGGCCTGGGCCTGGGSACCCGGTCTCCTGCAAACCTGGCAGATCAAGGCGCCCCTCAGGTTCTCACCCACAGCAGAGGCAAGCGGCCCTGCTCGGTGGTGAACCAAAGGGCATCCGAGAACAAGGCGGCCCCCAGGGGCTGCGGTGACGGGGAGCTGCAAACGCCTCCTTTCTGCCCCAAAACGYGACCCTCATTTAGGGTGGTTCCTCCTTGCAGCTACACCAGGGCAAGCGTTCAAGTTCCCCTCCGCACGCAGCAGAGGGGTTGGAGTGTGAGCGAGCAAACGCGCTCCCCCGGCCTGCCCTTTCAAAGCGAGCTTCATTGTTTGGTATTAAAAGAAGCATTGTGTTTTGGGATGCTTTTTTTTAAATTTTATTTTTTTAAAGGGCTGTGGTAAATAAGTTAATGGGGGCGAGCGGGTGGGGGAGGCAGGTTTGAAAAATTACAGCTGGGAGAAAGTGAATGTAATTGGCTTTGGCAGCCAAAATGGTTTTATGCTGCCAGAYGCTAAACCTAGGTCTATGCATTAGACCTCGGCTTTAATTTCCCTGCCCCRCTATCGGGAACTGGGTTGCATTTGTCTTTCTTTCCTAATAGGCAGGGATGTTAATGGTGACAGGGTTACTGCTGCTGGCTGATTGGGCCCTCTTCCCCCTCCCCGGGGCGAAGCCGGCGTCCGTACGGAAGGATTATTAGAAGGGGGAATGAGAGATTGTTTATAAATGTGCGGAAATGGAGGAATGCGGAGGCCCCAGCTTCGCTGCTTTTGTCCACAGAAACACGCCCAAGCGCGCGTCACGAAACGCTAACGGGGCCGTCGGGACGGGGCCCGTGGGGGCGCGGGGGGAGAGCCGGGGCGCCCGCCGCGGCGCCGGGCCTCGCGCGCCGCCTCAACGCTCTCCCCATGTCTCTCTCCTCGCTCGCGCCTCGCGCAGCGGCCCACGAGCACCTGAAGGAGCGAGGCCTGTTCGGGCTGCCGCCGCCGGGAGCCAACCCCGCCGACTACTACCACCAAATGACGCTCATGGCGAGCCACCCGAACCCCTACGGGGAGCTGCTGATGCCGGCCGGGGGCGCCGCCGGCACCGCGCACCTCCACGATTACCTCAGCCCCGTCGACGGTGAGTAGCGGCCGGCACCCTCTTCCCCGCGGCGGCTCGTTTAAAATATATACGCTGTGGCCTTTAAAATGCATGCGTTGTGGCCTTTTGGGGAGGATAGGGAGGCGGCTGCCTGGTGTGGTGGGTATGGCGCTGCTGCTGGGCCGCGGGTGAGCRGGAGGGCGCCTCGAGGCACGTTCCTATGCTCCGCTTCTGCTTCCCATCCCGCCCAGGCTGCCTTCTTATTTAGACTGGCTCCCGTCTGGGGCAAGGACCATCTGTCTCACGTGTTATCCATGATATACACATACGCGTTATACATGGGCTCGGTATAGGAGACCCCGATCTTTTTGGGACCTCTCGGAGCAACTGTAAAACGAATCCCCGAAGGGGAAAACAATAACACTAATGGGGAGCTCCAGCGGAGAGGATGTCAGTGCCTCYGGGAAGAAAAAATTGCAGGAATGTTGTATTTATACTAATATCAGACATTACAAACCCAGAAAATTCTGGCTGGTGGCTAAACTAAGAAGAAACAAAGGCATGTTAGAACTTGCAATGCTGATTCACCCCCGCAGCCTGACCACTGTCCTGCTGTGATTGCTGCTATTTATGTAGAGTATTTGAGACATACAGATGATTTTTAGAAATTTCTTTTGATTTAAGCCATGTCTTCTAAGAAATGAGTTTGCGCAAATGCTACAGAGGACATCTTGGGGTTTATTTCTGCTGCTAAATAGAGGCATCTCAGCTGGACCATCACATCCCAGCTTCTGGGTCCTGGGCTGCCTCGACATTTGTCTGTGGGCAGCTGTGGTTTTCAAAGGGGAGATCTGCATCATTTTGTTACCGCTTCAAAGTTTCTGTTGTTGAGCTTTTAAGATGAAAGACTTTGCGGTCTTGGTACTTCGTAAAGTGACTGCTTTCAAATGATAAAAGCTGCTCTAGTTGTTCGGTGATAGGGACTTATAGATATTCCTAAATAAAAAGCAATTTCTTGTCTACAACTGCTGCAGAAGTTTTGCCTGAATAGTCATTTTCTGCCATGACTTTCTGGATTGATCAGGAACCAGTATTCTAGTCTAAAATGGAGAGCACGTGTTTTTTGGTAGTATCTTGCCTCAAATGTCTAAAATAYGTTTAGGATTTCTCTTCTAAAAAGCAGCTGTTCAGTAAGGCTGCTTTTTGTTGCTCCTCCAAGGGGTTAATCTAAACCCATAGGGGTTAGATGGGTGCAGATCATCTCTGCCAAGTTCTCCTCGGGCTCTTGACCAAGACTCCTTCCTCCCTGCCTCCTTATTAGTCCATCTCTGACCAGCAGTGCCTCGCTGAAGTGCCAGATAAACAGCCAGCAAGGGAAGAAAACACAACTGTTTTCATGCGATTGCAGGCTGGCTCTCAGCACACCAAGATGCCCGTTCCATAGTTTGCTGAACGTCGGTCTTTATCTGAAGTCTTCTGACATCTTCTCCTTGGCAGGAGACTCTCTTGCTACTTGGCTGCTCCTGAAACAGCACTGAAGTAAATCACAGAACAAAGGTCCCAGTTACGGGCAGGCACGCTCGTAACCATTAGTCATGTGGAGAGCAAGGGCTCGCCAGGCATTTGATCGTTTAGTAAAGCTTTGTTGATCTCTAACTGGAAAGCCTTTTCTGGGCATTCACGTGCTCTTAGTGAGATGCAAACATTTAAAGATGACGAAGATGTGACTTGAGATATCAGAAGGTTAGTTTTTGAAGATGTGAAAAGGAGCAGCAGGCTAGTGCAAGCCTCTGGCCTTCATGTTTGGTTTTACCCAGGGTTTTTGCTGTAATCGTGTCGCTGCTCTGCTTTATCTTCCTGCACTCCCCCAGACTGCTGCAGGTCCTGTGTCCGGCCCTGGTCCAGTGCAGAGTTTAAAAACATGTTTGAAGTCAGCGGAACTGAAGCACTGCTGTTTTCTGTTTTAGTGTTTCCTGATGTCAGGTCTGGACCCTGAGGCACTGGGCGGCATTACAGAGTTCAGGATTTTGCTGCTGGGTTTGATGTGTTATCTCCACTTTATCAGCCTGGCTGATAATAGAGGCCCAGTGTCAGTGCTGTACATAAAAAGAGAATAATGTACTACCAAGGCTGAGAGTAAAAGGGATGGCTCTGAAACTCTGCCTGAAGAATTGTCCTCTCCTGTTCTGTTTAGGAAGTTATATCAGTGCTTTAAATCAGTGGGGTCTAAGTAAATAGTTGGATGGGTAATTTAATAAAGCTTCTTCTTGTGGTGATTTTCTGAGATGAGATATCTATGGCATGCATAAAGCATCAGCAGGTCACTGGCACATAGCATCTCTCAGTCAGAGAGCTGTTTTCTTCCCARAGAGACTGAGACCTTAAGAAATTTACCCAAAGGATCATTCTAACAATTGCTGAAATGCAGGTAGTTCTTGCAGGGAGCACAATGGCTGTTAAACCACACGCAGCCCCATCACATACTAGGAAATGAAGAAGACAGATAGGCACGTGGTAAAAAAWTTGGGCTATTGAGTGTCATGTCACCACCAAGCAGGTTCACGTGGGAGCCCAAGACACTGCATGTAATGATTCTCCCACACTTACTTTAGCCCGTTTGGTTGCCCTCATTACATCTCTTGGAGAATCCCTCCATGACTCCTGTTTTCTCTGTGAWACCAGAGTCATGAGAAGTAGTAGGRGTCAGCTGGAACTTGTTTGTACCAATACTGTGTCAGGTCCTAAATGATGAGGAGACCTAGGTTAGGTGTCTTCAGCAGAGTTTTCACTGGGCAGCTATATCAGTAGTTAAACTCCCCATGGAGAGGAGACATGAGTTTTACATACTGAAGAGCGTGGGTCTTAGGGCCAGTGCCATTGAAAACTAAATAACGCTCAAACTAGCTGCCTTGTGCCTTGTTTCATGCTGTCATGCTTTTACATTTCTGCCCTTGAATTGAGTGCTGTATGGTGGATTACTCTGATGGACAAACTGGATGCACGGAGAGCAGCTGACTTCAGTTAAAAGATTGGTGGAAAGTGCAGAAGAACCTGGGGGCGACTGCTGCTCTCTGAGTATATTCAGTGCATCCAGATGTTTTTTCCTAAGTACAGTGGCTGGTGTCATTACCCTCAACCCTTCAGGGAGCACCATCTGCTCTTGAGAGGAAGGAATCCAGCTTGACTCAGTGATGAGCCCTGTACATCAGAAGATCTCAAAAACACTGTACAAAGCAAAGATATTCCACCCACAGAGACCTTGAAGAGAAAGGCATCAAATGATGTATTAGTAGAGCAGTGGCAGCTCTAGGGACAAGATTCAGATCTTCTGAATAAAGACTCTCATGACTGGGGCTGGAGGAAAAGCTTGTCTTTGAATCCATCACTTCTCTCTGCACAGTGCCAAAGCTGTCATTCAGTTGCCCATACTGAGTGAGGGCAGGGAAGAAAAAATCTTGAGTTGAAGTCATGTCCTAGCAGCCCAGCTCAAAGATAGTCCCTCGGGTCATGGTGTGTTTGTGCACTTTTACAGTTACCAGTAGCAGTAATTAAGCTGGGATGACCCTATAGTGCTGTAATAGCACTTCACCCAGTACTGGAGCTTGGGAGGGGGATTCCTGCCTTGTTGAATAGTGAAGATATATTCTAAAAAAAGAAATAAATAAATAAACCCTTTAGAAATGAATAATCTCTTGACTCGGGAATAGTAGTTTAGCTGAAAAAGAGCTTTATTCAGCCCAGGATAGCTAAATAGACCAATGGCTGGATGTTGTTTGAGCCTTTCTACATCAAGTAAATCATTTAATAATCATCGGGGCTGACAGTGCAGGTCAGTGTTACTGCAGTGAGCAGGCATGTGTGAGAGGTGAGCTCAGGACTTTCCTCTGGTGGGTGCATAYGAAGTGTCTCCACTCCATCAAGAGAGAGTGGAGGAAACCAGCCTCACGGTGGCCTGGAAAATAAGTCCTTTGCCTGGGGCTTGAGGGACGAGCAGCTCAGGATTTGCAGTCTGAGTTTGTTGGATCACACATGACTTCTCTACATGAGCCAGCTGTTGGCTACTCTGGGCAGACGGCGCGCCCTGTAGTCTCTTCCTTAAAAGCTCTCAGAGATCTTTTTTTGTTGTTTTCTTTGTCCCAGTACAGAATGGAAAATTGCTGAAATCCCAGAAAAGGTTCAGAGAATGGGAAACAATTTCCCACCCAGTTCTAGCCAGCAATTCTGTTTTTCTCCCCAGAAAAATATGTGCAGAATAGAGCAAACGGCCCAGAGCATCCCATAAGCGCTCTGTCTGCAGTCCCACTGCACTCTGGTTTCTAAAGAATTCAATTTACATATGCAAGTTGGGTCGTCTAAACAGTTACCGTGTGGGTTGGGAGTAGAAGAATGCAGCCTTGTCTTTCAGCAAGGATTTGGGGGAAGCATTAGTATTTCTTGAACTGTGAAGTCGATCAGGCCCCAGGGAGTGAAGAAAGAGGGGTCCCAGCACGGTGTCTGCTGCCAGAACAAATGTCCAGCATCTGCTGCAGTCTAAGCAAGACGTGTGTTGCCGCTGCAGAAAGGGAGAGAGGAATAAGGAAGGAGGTTGTGCTGAGATTGTTTGTAACTCGCTGCRGCTGCTCTTCGATGGGGGAATCGGCCCGTGCTTTTCATGATGTGTCTGCTGCTCTCGGGCTTGATCTGTTCACGGGAAGAGCGGGGGGTGTCTGTGTGCTTTGGGTGGGATTTGCTCGTGGGTGCYTGGTGAGTGGCCGTGTCAGGAGAGCGGCCGTGTTGGTGATGTTGTCTCGGTGCTGGAGTTTGGCCAGGGGATGCAGAGGAGGCTTCAACGTGGAGGCAGGGGCTGAGGCCCCCACAGCTCACGTGCGATGGGGCCTGGCTGTTTGGAGGCAGCTTCCTGCAACGCAGGTCACAGCAACACAGCCCTCTGTCAAGAGAGGGCCTGAAATTCCTGGTCAGGCTCATTCAGGAGAGGACAGCCTTGAGGATCTCCTAGCTGAGTGTTTGGGTTTCCTTGCAGAAGGGCTGTGCAGCCGCTGCTGTTTCTGATGTGACACAGAGGCCCGAAATTTCCCTCTGTGTTGGGTCCCTCTGATGTCCCACAGCTGTGGAGAATAGCAGAGTGGCCTAAATGGGACTCCTGCTGCTGTCTGCCCCACCAGATCCAGACGTGGTCAAGCCCTTGGGCACAGCAGCGCTGGAAACAACACCATGAGTAAGACCACAGGCAGAGCAAACCGTCGGCTGTACGCTGGCCTGTTGTGGATAAATCTAAATTTAGGAAGAAAACCCCAGGTTCTGGGTAACCCGTGTGTGTGTGATAATTTGTAGATGCTACATAAAAGTGCCAGGGAAATGTTTCCTTTTTTTGCTAAGAAATGAGGAATTTCTTCCCAGCTCCAGGCTGGCTGGAGGACTGGGTTGGGGCATTTGTCAGACGTGGCTGGTGTCGCTTACAGTTCAGCCTTGAGTCCTTGCAAATCCAGCARAGAAATGGCCCTCAGTTGAGAGCTGCAGCATTTACATTTAACATGCAAAGATAATGTCACTGTAAAGGCATGCTTTCTCTCCTGAAAAGTTGCTCTAGGCAGTTTATAAAGGTTTTTAAATTATGAGAGTTACCTCTCTTCTCCATCATGAGGAGCTGGGCCCATGATAGCCAGAATAGCTCATTCTGTCTATGGATTAGTATGAAAAGACCAGTACGTTCCATGTAAAACACAGTAAAATCTGCCCAAAAATGACTTCCTACCTAGAAAGGCTGGAGGGGGCCAGAGCYTATGGTAAAACTTTTCTTAACTTATGTTGCCTGCCATCCACAACTCCAAAGGCAAAGGCCAGAGCTTTAGGCTCATTTGGGTTTTACTGCATTCCTCCTTTTGCCAGTTCACATCTGCATTTCCATCTGCTTCTAAACTTGAGAGTATAGGGAGAAGGGGACAGTGTTTTGGCCTGAAATTCCCTGTGCCTCCTTTCAGGCCCAATTTATTTCTGTTGCTGGAGATCTGAAACAGATTTGAATTCTCAGCAGGTATTTTTTTCTCTTAAAAAAAAAAAAAAAATCAGGCTTCCTCCATTCAGAAGTGATTCTTTTAATAAAAACTGCATAAATCAATACATCAAGTCCAAGGCATTAGTATTGCTGAAAATGACTGCATAGGCACCATAGCATGTTTTCCAAGTGAGAAGGCAGAAGTTTAAAAATAAAGATGAAAATTCTCAAACATGACTGTCTGTAGATTGGCTTTTAAATTCACATTTATTCCATGTTCCAAATTCCTTTGAAGTCAGTGGAAGGCTTCCACTAACTTTAACAGACGTTCACTCAAAGGGAGATAGAAATAGCAGAGCAAACTGATACAGGAACACCCGTCCCGGGCGTGCTGGAAATACTRTTGAAAGCCACAAGAGGCAACAAGGTGAAGTCTCTCATCGTGTTGTCTGGTTGTACTTTTCTTTTTCTGTATGATCTTGGGCCTGTCACTTCTTTCTGGACTTGAGCGAGGAAAAGGTTTCTCATCTCTCAGTATTATTCAAGGTAAAGAGACCGAAAAAGATCTCCATTTCAGATGAAGGCACAGAAAAGTTCATTTTTAGAAACTGAAGCACTGGTAGATGAGTGGAAATACTTCTTTTAAATGAGTTCATGTTTTCATTTCAATTTCTGATTTTTCCAGATTTTATTTTTAACCCAGGATGACTCTAGGTTTTGAAACAAAACATCTTTTAGAACACTATGAGAGAAATACCMGATACTTGTTTTCTTTCAAGAATGTTGAAGGGAATAGTTGGGCTATTTGGAAACTSTTCTCCCAACATTTTTTCCAAACACCAAAGTAGTCTTAAAATCAACCCTGCTCCKTTCGGTAAGTCAGCATTTCTGAAGGGAAAGTCAGAAAGGGGAGTTGTGGTGGTAAATCCTGCCGAGACCTCCATCTCTCTGCCTTTCTTCCTGCCTATAAAATGGATCCCTCAGACAGTTGCCTCTCTGGGCACATTGACTTTTACAGGGTTGCGTGTTGTTTCTCCTTTGAAACATCATTGGATGTTTCCTCAGGCAATCGAGGACTTYACTTAGACATTCAAAGGACCATTGGTCAACCCATATTGAAAACCTTGCTCTGAGTGCAGCCACACTAATGTTTATCCTTCCTGCTGCCTGTTACCATTTGACATTGGTGCTTGGTGTTCACGATCAGGGGATTGAATCAGACCAGTTTTATTATTGAGAATGATCCCAGTGCTGTTTATCCACTTTTGAATAATAGTTTTCAAAAGTTTTCCTCTGAGTAATAGTTTTCAAGAGTTTTTCTCTTCCTAAAAGCACTAGTGACTGCTTCTTTGTGTAGTTAAACCAATTTACTTTTCTTTCGTGAGCACCTTATGCAGGCCTTCTGTGAAGAAAGAGGACCTGTTCATCCATAGCACCATTTGGGGTCATAGCTTTCCCCGAAAAACCACCAGAGCTGAGACCATTGTGAAGAACATAAGCCCAGCCTATTGGAGCTGCTGTCAAGCRTTAGATACAGCCCGTGGTACGTGGAGGATCTAAATTAGAGCGGACACTAACRCGATGCATATTACTCGTTTTGTGCTGGAAGGGTCCCAGGCCAGCTTGCAAATCTGACAGCTTCCAGCAGAGTTTTACATGGGGAAAAAAATATGTACTTGTATGCGCTGGGGAAGGGTGCCCACGTTGGCTGCACCAGCCAAATCAAGGTTTCTGTTGGACACGAGGACTTCTTCCCCCTGCAAATTAATGACGACCAATAGCTGAACCAGCACTGTAGACATAAATCACTGGGAGAACAGCGAGAAATGAGTACAAGGCTTTTCTTTCTATTTAGTAATTTATCAAGGGAAGTGGCACATTAATAAACAGATCTCCCTTGAGGTGTGGGAGTAACAGAGATAAATATGACTGTCAAATCTGGCCTGCTTCCTTCTGTTCGAAAAGGAGGAGACTGTGGGAATGCAAATGCAGAAAACAATATCTGTAGCTGGAAAGATGTATATTAATTGTAGAATGAAAAACACTGACAACTCAGCTACGATGGGGCCCATCGTATGAGGCGCAGTATGTACAGAGTAAGACACAAACTGTCTCAGGGAATGTGTCTAAATAGATTGGTGGACCCAGAAACTAGAAGCAACTTATTCAAGGTCATAGGTCTAGGGAGGACAGGGAACAAGACCCAGGTCTCCCCAGGTCTTGCCCATGTACTGAATCAAGATGCCTTTTGGCCAGGGTAAACAAAAAGGCAAGTTTAATTACTTAGGATCAAACACATTAATATGTTACAGACTTTGTGTGGTTTCCAGCATTATGATATGGACCCAAACCAGAGCTAAACTGAATTTCTAAACTTTAAGTTGCTTTGTTTGAGGGTCTGGCAGGGCCCATGTYTCATGAACCAGGTGGCAGATTTGGGAATGCTCCAGTTCAACCTTTACTTAGGGAGGCCGGCCTCGCTTAGGGAGTTCATTTGCTCCTTCTTTTCTTGCTTCCATAATGCCTCTGCAGAACTGCTGCTCCTTTCCCAGCTCCCAAGAGAAGCACCACTCACCACGGCAGAACAGGACTGGAAACTGCCAACCTCAAGCATTAGAAAAATGTGAGTCCAGCCCCTACAAATTATGGGACAGGGTTAACAGTCTGGAGAGACTTTTTATTTCCTTTTAACAGACGGTTGTCTGCTCTCTCGTGTTTGCCGTCTGCTTCAGGAGTCTTCCAAGTCACGTGTTCAAGGTTCTCCCTGCCCTGTGAGGCTGCAAAATGCAGTTATTATGCAAAATACTGCAGGAAAACAAGTGTTCAGTGCATACACAACACCCTGGGAGAAATTCCCAGTAGTGTCGGCCTTGCAGTGAAGTTTGGAAGCTAGCAGCTCTTGAAGCCTTTTAGATCCAGGACAATAGTCACAAGAGTGCTTGGTTCAAGTGTTAACTTAGCCTTGGACTTTCAGCTTGACCTCGGGCAAGTCATGTAAGGAGTATGGTAAAGGACATTATAGGCAGCAGGGCAACAGTGATACTAAACCCCATTAATTAAACCATACTCAGACATGGTAATGACAGAGCCCTCCAGTACACAGATGAGTCATGGACACTAGGAGACTGAAATCCAGCCACCAGTCTCAGGGAAATGTTGACACAAACGTCAGCGAGCCAACACAAATGGAGGAGCTAATTGGTCACGCTGGCAGGGTATATTTTACCTCCTTGTACATCCCATTCACCCCCTCTCTTGTCAGCACCGTCTGTGGGACAGGAAGCTCATGCGCTTGCAAAGGGCTGGGCTCGTGTTTGGTGAGAGGCGACCAACAGTGATAACCATCTAGAGGGACGGAACTCCTATTGCCCTCTTGGGAAGGTGCTGGTTACTTCAGGTCTTTAATAGAGTATACCTACAGCAATCCTGCAGGGCAGCTTTCCCAGGAGATCACCACTGGGAAAGCCAGGTGGTAACGTGGTGCTGAGCTCACCGAGGGAAGGAGCTTGAGGAGCTGAGTGCTCTGGATGCTCAGGTGGATCATCAGCAGTCGAGTGTGGAGCAGCAGGGGAGTGAATGGCCAAGGGGCATATTTTACCAATAGACTTTTTTTTTTTTTTCCTATATATGACCCATTACATGAAAGCTGCTTTGGAGAGACAAGCAGATCCAAATGTGACTAGGGCTCAGGCAGGCTTTGGATCCGATGCTYTAATATTGGGGAATGTTGTGATATGAACCCCAGGTTGTGCCATCCTGCTGGTTTGCAGGTGCTTTAGGCCAGGGCAGAATTTCCCCGTGATGAAGTCACTTGTTCCAGTTAGCAGTGCTGAAAGGCAGGGGGAAGCCAAATTAGTGCTGTAGTAATTTGCTGTAGTAATTTGCTGTGTATTCGAGATGCACAAACAGGACGGGCAGAGCTGGGAATGACTTCATGCCTGCATGATTGACGGTTGTTAATAAGGTCCAGGCAGCAGCCGGTCCCCTTGGAGGGGAAGAGCTTGAACTTTGTGCCTGAGCTGCCAAATTGGTTTTCTTAAAGCTCTTAATTTGCCTTGGGGGCTGCCGGGCCCCGCCGCCGTGGGGAATTGGACGGCGGGCGCTGCGCCAGCGCCCCTGCGTTTCCCCTCRCGTGCGGGCCCCGCGCTTCGGCCCCTCTGCCATCCCGCTCCTCTCGCCAGCGAGAGCGGCCCTGCTTGACGGAGCCTTTGGGGGCTTTTCTYCTTTAATTTTTAGTTAATTTAGTGCTGGTGAAAGGGGGTGATTGGCAGCCCTGTGTTTAGCCTCCATGGAGCAGGAAGCAGGCGAGTGTCAGTGCAGCCTGAGCCGTGTCGCTCAGCGCTGCCCAGAGGGGAAATCTCTGATCCAAGTGCAGCTGATCCCTGCTCCACTCCCGCTCCCTATCCTGCCCCATGTGGTTGGCATCACCCTTCCCAGCAGCCACGCCACCACACCGATGACGTGACAAAGCTCATGCCGCTCTTTCCCCACTCTCGTTCCTACAGTGTCCCGGTTTTCAAGCCCACGGGTGACTCCGAGATTGAGCCGCAAGCGAGCCCTCTCCATCTCCCCGCTCTCCGATGCCAGCATCGACCTTCAGACGATGATCAGGACCTCCCCAAACTCGCTCGTGGCCTACATTAATAACTCCCGGAGCAGCTCGGCAGCAAGCGGCTCCTACGGCCATTTATCTGCAGGGACGATAAGGTAAAGCCTCTGGAGCAGCCACGATCAGCCCAGCAACACAACCAAAACTCAGCAAGGAAAACACTTGCTCTCTGCCCCATCTCTGAAACCTCTGGGTTTGTACGCTGGGCTTGTGTCACATGTTAAACCAAAGCCCCCCATCTGGTTTTATGAATGTGGAAGGAGACTTTGGAGAATCAGGGTTTTCTTTTTTGCCAGATGGAAATTTGGGTTACCAGATTTCTAGTAGTTAGAGAATGGTTGTGTCTCCTCACAAGCAGACTTGTAAATTAAGTTCATCTAATAAAATGTGCTCTGTAGATGATTCAGCTGATAAATCCTCTAATTTAAGAGATTGCCTCGAAGTATTCTCCAAATCATTGGCCACATTTATTATAAATAAATAAATAAATTTTTGCCAGGATGGATTTAAGAGCCGAATTATAAAAGGATATTAAAAAAAAAATAAATAAATAAACCCTTGAGTAAAATTTTGCTCAAATCTTAATTAAAAGCACTTATATTAGGCAGCTCACTGTTTTCAATTCCTGCATGATTGCTTAACCCAAGTTTCACAATGTTATTATTCTTTTTATTACTTAACAGTTAAATATGTTAGTTATAATTTATACTGTTTTTGCAAAGCAAGGACTTATAAAGATTGTAAACTCCTAGAATTTGTAGGGGAAAACAGAGACATTTCTATTGGTAATTGTTATGTTAATTTATCAGTTGCTATATCTGCATCATCATTTAGAAATTGACTGTAATATCTCACATAATGTTTCAAAGAAATTGATGCTCCCTGTCTGCACATTTCTCTTCCCCTGTTGTCTCTGTCSCTAACTGGGCACACCTGCAGCATCTCATCTTGTACTGAGGTTTCAACCTCTTTAGGCTAGAAACTGGTATTTTTAATGTCTCTGTAAATTACAGATTCTGACCTAACGGTCAGTTGGAGGCTTCTAAGGATGTAATAAAATCATAGTAATGAATTGAAACTCTTTGTTGTGTTTTAAAGGTACATCTTAAATGTCAACTATTTTAAAATGTGTCACATATATAAGTTGAGGATAACTGTTAGCAATTTATGGTGAAAAGACTTTTTTTTTTAATTTTATTTTAACAGTGCATTTCTGACAGGAATTAAAGTGGCAGGCCCTGTTCTCAGCCCCTCAGACCCAGATTATAGCTGTGCAGCAGCCTCCGCTCAGATCTCCTTCTGCTGKAGCACATATTTAACCTCTAGAGCTCCTTAAAATTGGAGTGATTTTTTGCTCCTTCTTCTTTTAGTTGTCTTCAAGTTGTCATTGTCTGGTTAGGAATAGAAGTACTAGTTGTATGGTCATCAGCARTAAGTATTTTCTCTTAAAGCAGAATTGAAAATGGAGTATATTGTTAATTTTGGCCCTGTTTTTTGAACCCTTACACTGTGAGCAGTTCTGGTGACGTGAGAGAAAACACCATGAAGATAAGGGTTCACAGCAGCTGAATTTCAGAGGTKCCAAATAGACTCTCAGACTATAGACTGAAAGCAGGGAGTTTTATAAGACTGAGAGTCTATAGTCTGTGTATGTCACTTGTACAGTAAAGGGAACAAAGCATACTTATATCTTCAGGGGTTCTCTGTGAAGGGAAGCTACTCCTGGGAGTTAAAATTCTTCTCACAGTAACCTGTGCTTTGCCTTTATGCTGTGAGCTGCCTCATCCCAGCTTGATCCTGTTGTCTTTGGTTTGTGCCCAAGTCACCGAGAGCTGACCAGATAGGAGCCAAACTGGTGACCTGCATGTGAAAGGTGACATATTTTAGTGGTTGCGTGAGTCAGCTCTCTGCTCACCTGAGTGCAGACTAAAATACCTGTTTGGGAGTATGTAAAATTGATTGTTRTTCATCCCTGCTGTGAGCTGTGCCAGGTGAGCCAGCCAATGCGGTTTTATTTTATGCTGGAGGTAGCACAACCCTAACCTCAAGAGTCTGCAAATTAGGCCTGCCTGGGGGAGACCTGGGAGCCATGAGGGTTGTAGAGCGAGATGCCGGTCCCTATTCTGCACTTATGACAGGGGATTTGGATGATTTTACCCATTGGAAGCAAAAAAAAAAAAAAATTACGGTCAGTCTATATGTGGGTCAAAGCGATTCACAAGCTTGGTGAGTGTGCATGAGACAAATCCCATCTTTGCGTTGAAAGAGACTGTCAGGCTTACCATGGCATTACAGGCACCTTGCTGGCATATTGCACCCTGTGTCCTGGAGTCCCCAGGACGTCCTGGCCAAACTTGGCAATCAATCACTAGCCAATGTGATAAACGTTGTTTAAAGTAACTCCTCCGCATTTTTCCTCCTCTCCCTCTTGCAGCCCCGCGTTCAGCTTTCCGCACCCCATTAACCCAGTGACGTACCAGCAAATCCTGAACCAGCAGAGAGGCCTGAGCTCAGCCTTTGGCCACACTCCGCCTCTGATCCAGCCGTCTCCCACGTTCGCCCCGCGGCAGCACATGGCCGTCATCTCGGTGAACCCACCAGCAGCTCCGATCAGCAGCAACAGCAACTGYGTCTCGGACTCCAGTCAGGTACGGGCCAACTGTGCGTTCCTGCTGGGATTGTGCCCTGTGCGGGGCCCAGCTCTTCCCTGGGCATGGCCTGCATGGAAGCAGAGAGGGGCTCTCCATGGGGTGAGGGCTGCCCTTGTTGGTGGCTGAACTTTCTCTGGTTTTACCCATAGTTTATCTGTCTTTTCAGTCATGTTCTCTCTTCATGTGACATATTCTTCATCCTGACAAAACAATTTGGGGCTTGTAAAGACAAATGTTACTCACTTCTTGAACACACACATGAACGTATCTGTGCAAAAAACAAGGTCCTTGCTCCATCAAAGCACTTAACGTGATATGCAGGATCACCTCCGGCAGCAAATCTCCTTGAACACATGTTAAGTACTATTGAAATCAATGGGATTGAGCAGGGGCTGAAGTGCTTTGCTAGATAAGCACTCGAGCACTGTGCATCAAGCTTAGTCAGTTCATTCACCCACCCTTTCTTTTTTCCTGCTGATGTAAACCATATTGGTCATTTTAAAATACCTTATTCCTTTCCTCATTAGCAAATCATTGTGTCCTCTAAGCATTTCAAGTACTGTTCCTTATTCTCTTACAGTAATCACATTGTCAGATGACTTTCTCTCTTGTATTATCCTTGTTGACGGTTTTTGCTATTAAGTTTTGCAGAACAAGAGGTTGGGTTTGGAAAATTAGAAGTGCTACATTTATATGAAACCTCAGCTATATCCATGCAAATACTTGTGCATTCACACATATACATGCATGCACACACACTCTGAGGGTTAGTGAATATATCTAGTGTGTTTTTAATCACTTTCCCTCCCATTTGCATTCCTTGGAAGTTTAAATTGCAATTGCTTTTCTCCCAAAAGACTTRCTTCACCTCATTTCACATCCATTTCAAATTGTTGTTTTAGTTGTATTATACTGARCTTTCCAGACTGCTGTGTTGTTTTAGGGTTTCTCATGGCTGCTGCTCTGCAAACTCTGTTTGTTATTGAAGGCTATTTGATTGATTGGTTTTTGTTTTCTTCTCACAAACTGGCTACCAAAATAATGTGGCTGGCAGGAGTTTTGCCTCTGTTTAATTACTTGCATGACCAATCTTGATCAATTAACGAGAACACATTTAAAATGYTAATGTTCCAATTTTTAGACAGATACAATTGAATGTTTTTTCTCTTTAAGTCGTTCTCATTTTTTAAGAGCTTAGCAAAATATACATACCCTTTCCTGCAGCCAGCATGAAGGAGCCCTCACATGTAACCAGAACCCTCCTCTCCCCGCGATGCTCATTTTCTCAGCAAGTCATTTCAGCGCATGGAGAAACACAGTCGTGGCCTGGGTGGGGCTTGCACAATATTTTGATGAATTTGACAGGGACTGGGTAGCTCTGAAACAGAGGAGAAGCTGCGAGGCAAGCACAGTGCTGAGCACACCAAAGCTGCCCATGCCCTTTGTTCTTGCCTTTCTGGCCCACTCTCTGCCATGCACAAATGCAGGGCACATTTGTCTCCCAGACATGGGCTAGCTTTTGCCTCACACCCCGGACCAGCAGTGCACCATTGCCCTCGGCCACTCTGGATGCTCATTCTTGGCTCCTTTTTTGGGGAACTCCTAACTTCTCTCTTGGTTTTTCCTTCCTAGAGCAAGCAGAGCAGTGAGTCGGCCGTGAGCAGCACAGTCAATCCCGTGATTAACAAGCGCAGCAAAGTCAAGACTGAAGTTGAGGGCTTGCCACCAGTGTCCCCAACCACACAGGTAACCTTTTTGGAGCAAGTCATGCTGTGGACTTCAGGAACACGTTTTGCTGCACTTGGGAGCAAGGCATCCCATGTCTGCAGGGCAGGCAAGAGCTTCTGGGTCTGGGAAGCCCTGCCAAGGTGCAGGGCAGAGTTTCAGTGGATGAGGGCMGCACTCGGTGGGTGCTTGGGCCTTGCCTTGCTTTTGCTGTGCTTGGGAAGACAGAAAGAAAAAGGGAATATTTCAAGTGTGACAACTCTAAAAATGACATCCGAGCTTTCCTACTTTGCAAAGCAAGCAGTACTGGTGTCTCAGAGCAAACATAGATTACAGGGGAATCTTGTATGTAGGTAAAAAGCTTGTTAAAAAAAAAAAAAAAAAAAGAAGAGATTTCTTCATTCAACAAGGAATTGCTTCTAACAACATTCTTTACACTGGTGACACAACATTGACACCAAGAAAGGCCCAAAGGCCTTTGCTTTCTTTCTGGAGCTCTGTGATTGCAAACTGTTTAATAGCTGACAGTATCCATCTGACTGTCCTTTATCACAACTGTAAACTATCAGGAGTGCTCTGGGCACTTCATTTTCATGAAATATTAGGCCCTGTTATTGTCAAGCGAATGGAAGAGTTGATGACAAATTTCTCCTCCTGCCCTGGTTCAGGAGCAGGTCTCGGCATGATGCATGGGGACAGCAACATGTGCAGTCATCAGGGGGCTGGTAAAATTGATGAAGATAGCATATCAGGGGAAGATAAACATGCTGTAGTCAGCACGATTAGGGCAAAGAGGCATCTCTCTGGAGCTTTGAGTTTAGGAGTGCAGCTATGCAGTGCTGCAAACACACATGCCCTGAAAAGCCAATCTGGCCACAACCCAGGCTGGTATCGCCACATGTTCATTTCTTGTAGCAGCTGGAAAATAAAAAAATCTGGGAGCTGTCACCTGCTTTYTCTACTCTCCGCAGCACAGGAGCTGTGGGAGGAGCAGCTTGATGGCCCTTGTCCTCCTTGTCTCTGGGTTGGGAGAGGTGTGTGCCCAGGAGCAGGGAATGCTTCGGACATCAGGACACAGCAGGGATGCAGGGTGCAGCATCAGCCTGGGCCTCCTGCACAGCCCAGCCTCCGTATTTTATGTGAAATAAGGGCCAAAAGRGGGGAATAACTTGAAGTGGTGCAAGGAGATTTGATTAGACTAACGAGGTGAAATTAAGAAGAGGAAAATGTAAGCCGGTTGTCTCATAGTTCCTAATGTGGAGTAGTACCAAAAGGAGAACATAGGCTTCCCGTCTCACAGCGTTTCTGTAYTGACTGCAGGTGATTTTGGGAAGCACCTTGTAAGACACAGTCCGTTCTCGGGTGAGAGCACAGGGTGAAAGACTGAATGGAGCAGAGCAGTCTGCTGTTCACCTGAGTAGTGGCAACAATCAGTGCAGATTCAGATTAACCCAAACTAGCCAGAGATGAAACATTTTAATTCTCTTCTGCAAATAAAATGTTTCAATTCCTTTTTTTTTTTTTTTTTTTTTTTAGGTAGAAAAATGTTGGCAAAATTAATTTTGCAGTAGAAAACTGTAGTTTTCCCAGAGACCAGATTTTGTGTGGAGATAAACATTTCTTCAAAAGTAATATTCACAGCTGCACCATGTAGAAGCCTCAGGAAAGTTCTGCTTGAACTTTCTCAAGCTCCAATATGCTTCGAATCTCCAGAAATCCTCCCTTAAATTACTATRTTTTCCTGTCCCAGGAGCCAACTTACATTTTTTTTTTAATTAAGAGCTAATTAAAACAAATCTCTTTCTCTCCATATCCAAACTGTTGAATTGAGAAGTCACATSTGGCATGCCTATCATGAGCTGGTTAATGAAAATCATTGAACCTTCCTGCAGCACATCTTACTTTCCAAAGCATGTAATACCTTTAAGTCATTAGTTATTGCTGACTCTCCATAGGTGTTGGGAAGATGCTGGAGGGGAAGGAGATGGTGGCCAGATAGGTTGATCCGGGAGGGTCAGAGATGGTTTGAGTTGGGTCTGGTTCTGGCTAAATACTCATGGGGGCCACCTGGGGTGTCAGATCAAGAGAAAAATACCATCTGTGTTCAGTCACCTTGTGTGAAGCTGTCTCCAAGATGGGAAACTCTGTGCTGGCAGTGATGGCAACTGGGAGGAAAGGGAAGGTAGAGGGTCAAAGGCTGCAGGTTCTTGTCTTGCTGGATTCCCAGGTCAGTGTTGGCTGCTGGCTGCCTTGGGCGCTGCTGCCCTGTCTGTGCATAAGCAGCTGTGACCCAGGCCCAGCTAATTCCTGTCCTTCCTGCTGAATTGTTCTTGCTTGCCGTTCTGTTACGTGTTGCAGCACTGCCCAGGTGTCAGTGCTTGAATCCTCCAAGCTGCCAAGTCAGGTAAAAAACGTGTGCTGCCTTTAACACTAACCCAGAGAAGTTAAGGAGGGAGATAACAGGGTCCCCATGTAAAGCTCGTGTATGAAAATCTTTGTGGGCTCCAGACTGGAGCCAGAGCATCGAGCTCTGCTCTGCAGTGTGCTCATCAGGTGATCTTTCCCAAATGCACTGATCTCAGAGGGCCTTGAGGGCCCTTTGCTTTCTCCCTGTGGAGCACCCTGCACTTGCAAACCGCTGGGTAAGGCCTAGGCATGTTTTCTGGCCTATTAAAAGATGAAAAAGTAGCCCTCTCTTGCCCATGTCAGGTGAAGTTTGACCACTAAACTCTGGCACCTCTGGAGTTTCTTCATGCTTGTACTTCCCCATTCCCCCCAGCTCAGAGATTTTGCTCCAGCTTTGCCAGGCAGCCTTTTCCTGCTCTCCAGGCAGTGTCACCCAGAGTCCTTCCAGTGTGTGCCCGTGACCTGGCTGGAGCCAGGCGCCACTGCCACCGCAGCTTGGGGGTGTCTCGTGTCTTGTCATTAGCTCTGATGCGTCTCTTCCAAGCTCTGTAACTCATTAGTTCACTGTAATCAAGGATGTTATATTGCCACACTGAGTGCACTTTTGTGATCAGTTGATACCTGCCCTGTAATCTGAGTGACAGAGGAATTCAGATGAAACAAGCTCACCTTATACAATGTGCTGTTGTGTGTTGCAGGAGCATCTGACAGACCTGAAAGAAGATCTCGATAAGGATGAATGTAAACAGGAGCCTGAGGTTATTTATGAGACGAACTGTCACTGGGAAGGGTGCACAAAGGAATATGACACTCAAGAGCAGCTCGTCCATGTGAGTAATGGTCGGGAGGAAACCCCAGCGATAAATCTGGATTTCTGTGCACTTGTCCTCATTTTTTATCACTAGCTGCTGTGCAGCCAGCGCTCACTCTGGGAGCCACTAAAGGTGCAAATCAGAGATACGATGTGTAAACACTGCCAAAGCAGGTCGCTGTTCCCCAAGGAGTTTAGGCTCAGGAAGCCTCTCATAGATTATTTGATGTCATTCTCATCTCACCTGCTGAGGCTGCAGTTTTGGTCTCCCTTGTGCRTAACCCAGTAGAAGAGGACTCCTTGCAGGGGACCTAATTGGAAAATGGTACAGAGGCTGAGCTCTTTGCCCTTCTTTGACCATATTCACTGAGCTACCCCACATACCCACACAAGCTGTGGGCCAGGGGTGACCAGACAGTCCTCAGTTCTTGGCCAGACCACAAAAGCCTTTTACACTGCTCTGGCATGAGCTGTTCTGGCCGTATCACCTAGGGGCTGCCAACCTCCTRCCCCAGAGTCAGAAACTGGGCACTTCTAGAGCCTGGAGGCATGTGCCAGTGGCTCCCACAGGGCAGAGAATACAGAAAGTGGGTTGATTTAAAAAAAAAAAATGAAAAATAACTCTTCCATAATCATAGTGATGTCCCCAAACCAGCGTCAAGACTGCAGTTCTGATTAATTCCAAGAGCCTTCTGTGTGTTTTGATTCACCTGGGGATTTGTCATGTGGTTTCCTTTCGTTTCTGGGCRTGATGGACCGTGCAAACACGGAGCACATATCTGAGAGTTCAGACGTGGTCAGTGTGTGAGCCCATTCCCTCCCCAGCCCAGYCCCTTCCGAGACCTCAGCTTGCATCTGTGATACCCTGTTCGAAGCCAGCCCGGGGTCTCTGGGAAGTCACCAACCTCTGCAGTCCTCCCAGAGGATCCAGGATGCAGCAAACTGCCAGGCCGAGCAAGTTTTGTGACAGGAGTCAGTGTCTTGCTCTTTCTCTTTGGCCTTTGGCTGCCCTGCTGTAGCTTGGCCCAGAGCTCCCCAGAGCCCTCGCTGTGCAGTTCCCTGGTCCAGGGGCCCTTGGTGAAGGACACACACACAGAGCAATGAGGGGCTGGAGTCTGAATTAGGAAAGACCCTCTTTCTGAAACACTACAAAGCTCACGTCTGCTCCCACCCTATATGTATCTTCATTTTACTGTAGTTCATGTTTAGAGGCCACCAAGGAGGCATCTATCTCTGTTCTTCCAAGCTCTGCACCTGACACCTTAGCCCGAAGAGACGGTGCTCCGAGTGATCCGAGTTTGGGGCATTTGCTCTTAAATCTAAGACTGGCACTTGGCCAGCCTCTGCCAGAAGTCAGTGGTTCAATTTAACAAGTCCTGAGCATAGGGAGGCTTTGGGCCAAATTTTGAGGGCCAAATGCATGAGAGGAGTTTAAAAAGCGAAGGCTGCATGAGGTTCACAGGACGTTGCTTTATTGAAAGTAAACGCCAGCGGCCCCGGTGGAGGGGCTGGTGTCACGTTTGTCCAGCAGTATTTGTGTTGCTTTTTCCTCTCAGATGTAAGAAAATCCCCTTAACTCAGCACAAAGCGAAATGCAGGGCAGATCTATGCACCTCAGCACAATTTATTTCCAGAGAAAACCCAAAGAAAAATATTTGACAAAATGTCCAAGATTTTCCTAAATTTGGAAAGTTATAAAAATGGAGGCTCCTGAACTGTGATTACTAGCACYATGGGGTTGCGGATTCGGGATGCCCAAAATACACATCTAAATGAAATACAGATGTCATGGGCCGTCTTCTGAAAAGGTAACACCCCACCACGTGTGGAAAACCTCTTGTTTATGTGCACAGAGAAGTGCCTGGGCGTGCAGGGCCTGTTCCACACGCGCAGCGAGCAACGTGCCTGTGGGAGGAGAGTGTGTCTATGGGAGCAGCAGGAATGAGGACAAACCTTCCTCTGGGCCAAACTGGGATGAAGGGGCAAACCCGTGAGCATCGCCGCTGCCTTGTGCAGTCTTGGTTGTGAGTCAGATTCCCATGCAAACGGAACCAACAGACTCATCTTTCCAGTACGGTCTGGATGTGGTATCATGTGTCTGTAGGTCTCAAGAGGGGTTCCCCAGATTTCAGCCACCTGCGGCTAAGATCTGCCATCAGTGCAACGTCATGAAACCAGAGCTGTTGGCAGCTGAGCTCCAAAACCCACCTTAGCCCCGCTCTGAATGCTGCAACCACCTGCACTGCACCAGGCACGTGGCCTTGGCTCTTGGTGCTCAGCCGTGGTGTCCTGGGGCCTGGTGGAGCTCCCAGCATCGCTCCATAGCCCACCGGACCCCCAGCCAGCCCTGGGAGGTGGCCTGGCCCCGGGATCCCTCTCTCTTTACTCAGCAGTTCTCAGCTCAGTCCTGGGTGGGCAGCCCTCTCATGGACACAGAATCCTGGGGCTCGAGTCAGGCGCGACCACAAGGGCTGCTCGCTTTGTTTGAAGCAGTTCGTGTGTCCTCCTGCTGCACCACCACCCTGACGCAGGCTCGGTCCCAAGCCACAACATGTGTGCCTGGCCTTGACCGGCGGGGCGGTTGGGGAAGGCCAGGTCTGGAAAAAAAGAAAACCAGTGCAAAAACAAAACCCAAACCCAAAGTGGTTTATTTTAGGATTTCCTGTCGGTGCATGTCTGCTGGAAACCCCGGAGCAAGGACAGGCTTTATTTTTGGCAGCGAGACCCCATTCGGAGCGAGACAAGGCCACAGTGGGAGCAGCGCTGCCCGTGGGCTGCTCTCGGGCTCTGTTTATTTTCATCAGGCTTTCGTCTTCTCGGGGCTGCTAAAGAGACCCTTGTCTTCCTCACGGGGAGGCCGAAGGCACTGTTCTGGTGCTGACTTTTCAACACCCCTGCGGAGGGTTTTATGGGCTGCAGTAATTAGCAGTAAGCGAGGCCGCCGCGTTTTCCTTAGCACATACCTCGCAGATGCTGTCATTTCCTGCCAGCCGCCGGCGCTGGGCAGCAGGTGGATGCTGCTGGSCTGGCCTACGTGCTGCCTCTGAACCCGGCTTTTCTTCGGCAGCGCTCTGAGAAAGGGTCTCTGCTCTGTAAGCGAAACACGAGAGGGTCTTGACGGGGCAAAAGTGACTGTCGAGGATGCCAGTGTAATGTTACTTGGAGTCCTCCTCCCTCTCTCCCTCCACCAGCAGTTATGTCAAGCAGTCTTGCAAGACACCCAGGGGCTCTTCTCCCTCGTGCGTTTGTGTTGCTTTTGCTGGGTCTAGGGCAAATCTCTTTTTTTTCAAGAGATTTTGGGAAGCAGCTGCTCCTTCAGGACACACCACGGGCATGGCGCTGGCCATTGTGTCGCTGCCCACCAGGTCCCTAGTGTTACTTGTGCACCTGTGACACAGGTGCAGGGGCTGACCAGGAGCAGCAGGGAGGCAGCRGAGCGCCCGATGTGCTTTGCTGCCCTCAGCTCTTCCAGCAGTGACCTCCTTGTCCCTTCCCTCCGCGCAGCACATCAACAATGACCACATCCACGGCGAGAAGAAGGAGTTTGTGTGCCGCTGGCAGGACTGCACGCGGGAGCAGAAGCCGTTCAAGGCGCAGTACATGCTGGTGGTGCACATGAGAAGACACACCGGGGAGAAGCCGCACAAGTGCACGGTGAGCTGGGCAGCACACGCAGAGCATCCCCCTTGGCGGGAGGGACACGGGGCATCAGTGGCCTCACGTGGGCGTTGAGACACAGGCTTTGAGCAGGGCTCTCTCTGGGTGCCTGCCCTGCTTCTAGTGTTTTAGTTACTTGCAGGTAGTTGAGGTTGTGCCCTGGTGAGACTGGAAGTAATTGAAGAAGAGGGTGGTTAACGGGATAGTGAGTGAAACTCTTGAGGAAACTGTTGAGAAACTGAGTTCAGCTCTGCCACAAAGATCCAGAGTGACTCAGGACAAGTTACTTAAGGTAAAAAAGGGAAACACACAGAGCATTTAGCTGCCTGAACCCAAGTAAGAAACCCAGAAACCCCTCACTGTGAGGACCGCATAGCCTTGGTGGTAATCTTGATTCCTCATCACCCATTACTCCTGCGTAGGGCTGCAGGTTTGGGGCGGCCGTGATTCAGCAACGCTGAGTGTACCCGTATGGGACTGCAGGTTTCCCTCTGCCACGTTCCTGGCCTTGTGCACAAGCCTCTTTCCGGCCTGGGGAGCTTGGCCAGCACCTCCTGCCTTTCCTCTTCCCGTGTGTACTTCAGCCCTTTTTCCTCCCTGGGGTCCAGCCTTGTCTCTTGATATCCTCTGCCCCCACCCTTCTCCTCCTGCCAGTTCTCCATACTTCCTCCACCGTGAAAATTACGCTGTTCCCTCCCCAGARTCTTGGGAATGAGTCTTTCTTTATGCTTGGCAGATGTCTGAGCCCTCCTCCGGTATCTTCCTCCTCTTCTGCTCCATTAGTCACTTCCAGCCCAGCTCACTCCCCGTTTCAGCCCCAGCCCCTGCTTACAAATATTATGATAAGTATGATTTTTCTTGCTGCATGACTCCCTTATCAATCTTCCAGCCCTGTGTTCATTTAATTTAGAGCATAAGCTCCCTGGGGCACAGGGCCATATCCTTTGTTTTAATCTTCTAAAGCACCCTGCCCCGTTTTAGCATGTTACCAATCTTCCATAAGAGTCTGAAGGAGTATTGATTGTCGGTGTGCCACGGCGGGAGCAGCAAGGGGAACGCTGGCCCTGCCCTTGCAGCACTGGAGGTGCRGGCTGCGGGAATCAGAAGGCAGCACAAGCCCCCTGCTCAAGTGAAAAGCAGCAGGGAACGCATCCGTTTGAGTGCTGAGCTGGAAAACACACTGCTCAATCCTGCCTCTCTCAAGTGCTCTCTGTTGTGCTGGCCTGGAGCGATGACAAGGCTACGGAGTTTGCAGTCTGAAGTCGTCCTCTGCCTGCTGGAGAGCGGCAGGCGCTCCGTGTTGCAGCAGCTCTGCCCAAGCTGAATATAGCCCGGGTTGCTGATTGCAGCAGTGCAGATGGTGCCCTGCTTTGCCAGAGCATTCCTGGGTCAGGGCTGCCAATGATTTTTCAAAGTGCCATTTGTTTCAGACAAGAAGTTTTGCGGTTCACGTAAAGCTACAGATGCAGCCCGGGGTCCGGTCAAGGATTGTTTCGGCAGATGACAGMCAGAGCTGCCCCTGGCATCATCACATCCACGCGTAACACCGAGAGCAGCCGCTTTGAACACGCGCAGGCTGCTCTGCTGAGAAGCCCTTGTTTGAAAAGGGGGCCTCAGTACTTCTGCTCTTGCTGACTGCATTTTTGTGTCAGTCTCCAGCACAACCAAAACGGACAAATGAGTGGCCTCGTGCTGAGTTCCCTTTGTTTTCCAGCAAGTGGAATGATGTATTTTAGTAACCATAAGCAACTCAAGTTATAAAAGACTGTGTGCACAGGCCAAGAGAAGAAGGGGATCTATTGTGCTACCTCAAAGTTGCAGCATGCTTTATGGGCCAAATGTGCTAATGCAAGTTGATTGAGGAAGAGGAGCCTAATTCATTGTACCCCACTGCACCTAGAGAAGGATTAGGCTGTTGAAGAATGTTCCCACTGTCCTTGAAGAGATCAGGGTGTTTCAAGAGGGCAGGACAAGTTTWCACTACACCATCCCTGTACCAGACTTTAAAGACAACCTTGAGCAACCCCTGCTCCTCCAGTTGGCCAACACAGCAGTTACGTGGGTTGTGTGATTAGCCTGTGCTCAGGTCCCCAGAGGAGAAATGTGTGAGAACTTAGGAAAGATTTATGTGTGCAGATGCTGACTTGTGGCATTGCAACTTCTTTAAAGGCAACAGGCCTTTCTTTGCGTAGGCAGCAGAGCCGTATAGTGAAGGCTCCACTGTTACCTCCTGCAGAAGTGGATTTAATAGATTTAATAAAGGAGGGATGGTTGGTCGGGTGGGTTTGCCTTGCTCCTTGCCAGTGCCAGCGGGAGCAGGGCTGCCTCCTGTGCCCGTGGAGTGCGAGGACACAGAAACAGCCCCTGTCCCGTCCAGCCACCTCTGCTCCAAGCGGCCAGACCCCACTGCCATGCGTGACCCAGCAGCTGCCCACAGTGGAGTCTCGTGCTGGTCTGTGGCCTGACCTGCCTTGCTGTGACACAGGATTTTTCCTTGGCCAAGATGCAAACACAGCGATGGAAAGTCCCGCCACAGTGGGACTGCAACTGCAGATATTTCAGTGCTTTCAGTAACGTACAAGACCTTGCAGCTCACATAACTGCTGAACTGTTGAAACGTAAGGTGCAGAGTGAGTGCAGCCTTAAGCCAGAATTTGAAAAGGAGCCTTGCTTTATGCTTTCGTTTTTTTAGAACTTCTTTCAGTATTTGTAAGTTCCCACTTAGTGAAAGAGCTTTTAAGGCAGTCTCCTTGTTTTGAGTGACTGGTGAAATCCTTCCATGCTACAGACAGGGCAGGTGCCGAGAGAAACCTCCACGCCAGCCAGAAGCTGAGGGTGGTAGGACTTACATCACCCCGAGTCTGACCATGTCTCCCGAGCTGCTCCTTCTCGTTGTGTGGGCAGCTGGTTTCCTTCCAGTGGGAAGGCTGCTGGTCTCTTGTGTCATCCAAAAATCCATCTGTCTTCAAGATTGAGAGTCTTGTTTTTAAAGCTGGTCATGTTAGGCAGCCTGACCACAGCATCCTCCAAGAGTAGACCCAAGTTGTAATTTGGGAAACTTCAAAAGCTTCCTACATTTCTGCTTGTGTTTCAGAAAATGGTCAGGTCTTTCCAGCTCTGAAGCTGGCGAAGTTGCAAGGCTGGTCAAACTGTCTTAGAAGCAGTTGGTTCTTTGGGAAAGAGAGGAAGGAGAGAGCTTCCATCTCTGAGTGTCTTAGCTGGAGATGCTGCAGATGGATGGCAGGAGGGGCAGGGAGGGTCCTGGGAGAAGGGAAGGGGTGCTCCTTCAGCCTTCAGCCTTGAAAAAAACACTCTCTTGATGAAACACCAGGCTGGGTACCCAACTGGAGCTCCACCTTAAATATGAGTCACTCCTAAGAATTTCAGCCTGCCTAAGGAAGGGAAGTTCTCTCAACAAAGTGGATGTTGTTCCCTAAAACACAAGCCCTTTAAATGGAAGGAAGAAAAATGAGAAACAGATGAGAATGGTTTAGGCAGGAGGGAAATCAAATTTTCTGGTTAATTAATCACTCCTCTTGTGCTTTTTTATTTTAGTTTGAGGGTTGCTCCAAAGCCTATTCTCGACTGGAGAACTTAAAGACACACCTGAGGTCCCACACTGGAGAAAAGCCCTACGTCTGTGAACATGAAGGCTGCAATAAAGCCTTTTCCAATGCCTCGGACAGAGCCAAGCACCAGAACAGGACACATTCCAATGAGGTAAGCCTGGGCTCCCCACAGCTCAATGGAGGGCCTTTTTTTTTTTTTAATTTTGCTGACAATAAACATGCACTTTACACACTGGACTCGTGTAAAAAGAAACCTACTGTAATGAGAGATTTTTCTTATATTTTAATGGGATTTATTTTGCTTGAGAGCCAGACCATATTAGCTTTATATTTATGAAAACCATGTTTGAAATCATAAACAGATGTTAAAGTATGCAAGCTTTCTAACGGGCTTTGGAAATTGAGTGAGCGCTTTCCAAATTTATAATTTTTAGTAGTGCAAATAGGATCACACATTTGTGCATTTGGCGCTTACTTCCACTGTGGCTCAGACTTGCAGGAGYGTAGGAGCTGCCCTGCATCCTGACACTGTGGAAGTAGGACTCCCTCCACCCTTTGATGTGCAATGATGGAGCACAATGCAATGCTTTGTTAACCTTGGCTAATTAAGACCCACTATTAGTAGTCGGGGAGCAGAGGAAATTGCCTTTATTGTAATGCATGTGATGGTCTGTTGCAATCAACCAGGGCCGAGGATTGAAATTTATATTACCACTAATTAGCTGACAGGGGAAGAAAAAACAACACTTCCAAGTTCTAATAATGTTTGCAGCCGTGAAGAATTCAGTCTGTAGCCTAATTTACAACAGTTAAATATAGACTATTGGAAAATGGAGCGCACTTGCCACGGATGACAGCTTTTTAAAGAGATGCTGTGTCTACAAAGGGCTTGTTGGGCATATTTCTATCTCTAGCAGAGTGTCAGTCACTGATAATCAGAGCTCAGAAGGCTTCCTAGGTTTCAMGTCACTTAGAATAAGGACTCAAAGCCTCAGATGCCCTTTTGTGCTATGGGTACCTAAAGGACCCAAGGAATGACTTTGATCCTAGTATCAATTGAAATTGTTTGGGTATGAGTCCAAATACTGGGAATATCCTTGGCCACTGGGCTGCTCTCAAGCCRGAGTACAGGTTAAAATTGACCAAGATCTGCATGGGAGCTGGGTAAATTGGGGTTCAGGGCTATACAGACCTTGAGGCTAGAAAGGACCAACATAACATATTGCTTCATCTCTCATCCACTAAGCAAACTATGATTAAAATAGCCAATGTTTGACTAAAACATCGTGTGTTCTTTATTAYGGTTTCTTCTCCAGAAAGGTAGGTTGTCTTAATTCACCCCCACCAGAGTTAAAGAAAAACAAAAAATGACTTTATGATATTAGAAATTATTTATTTCCAGCCYTGGATGCCTCCTCTGCTTTCATTCAGTATTGGATCCAGTGTGTCTAACTATTGCTGTGACAGTACAGTGATAAGTTGCTCTCCGTCTTCTCTCTCATTAGAAGAATCCACTGACGTATCCCAGTGCTGCCGYGCTTTTTCCTTGTCCTTGAATCAATTTTGTGTCTGTCTTCCAGTCCTAAGGATCCTGATGCAGATGGATCAAGACTTCCAGTACAATATTCAGTACAGGACACTGTATTAAAATTATCATCAAATAACATTTTCTCATCCTGAAGCCTACTTTGCCCCGTTTGAACATGCTGAAGCAGTGTGCTAGCTATTTTTTCACCATAGATCACTTGAGTTCTGATTCCTAGAGCTTTTCCAGGATCTCTCCTGGGGCAGGCTCAGCCTTGCCTTCTCTTGACATGGCCTGTGTCCCGTGTTCCTAGATGTGAAATGTTTTACTTGGCTGTATTATTAAATGCCCTTTCTTTGAATGAGTTTGGTTTACTAAGTGATCCAGATCAGGAGCTGCACCAAGTTGATGGCTCCTCCCTTCGTCCGAGCAGAGCTTGGACTCACTTGAAAGTCTGCTGCTTGTGCAAGAAGGTGAGGCTCTGGGGCAGAAACATCAAACTCCTCATCTGCTGTGGATGCTGATCTGATATCCTGGCATATCCCACAGGATATGCATCCCACAAAACAGAGACTCAGATAACAGATACAGATTTACCCTCTGTTGTTGCTTCCCCCAGAGAATGCCAAAGCCTTTTCAGGTGCAGAARCAGCATCACCTTTGGGGAGGCCTTCTACCAGGGTAGCTGAGCCTAACCCAGGGAAATATATGGCACTGAGGTCTGTGGGTCTGCATGTAGCAGCACTGGGGGTCATACATTTGACACTGTCTTGATGAGGAACCTACAGCTTGATGCTCAGCAGCAGATGACATCCCTCGTGGCAAAGCAGATTGCACTGGGCAGCAGGCCCAGGTGTGAGGGTCCAGCAACTAGCTGTGGCCATGACCTGTGGGTTACCAGTCTGCACTGAGACTTAGGCCCACAAAACCACACAGATGCAAAGCAGGGGGTTGTGGCTGTGAATATTTCCTATTACCCTTTGGTAACTCCTTTGTGGCTCCTAACTCCCTACTAAATATTTCCCTCCACATGCAGTGTTTACCTGGGATATACCACAGTTTCAGAGCCAGTCACCCTTGTCTAGGTCACCTTTTAATCCCAGGTTCCGCCTGTGTGTTTCCAACGTTATATGACAGGACACAGTTATTTGTTCCAGTGCTGAAGTTTGCATGGCAGCGTAGCTTTCGTTTGGTTGTTGACATGGCACGTGCACTGTTTCCTTTTGAACTTCCAGTGAGTGTTCACATTCCTTCGGGCAATACCCTGGGTGGTGATCCTGGAAAAGGGGCTTTCGTTCTCTGATTGCTCTCCAGCACAAACTCTGAAAAGAGTGGCCSAAGTCCATGGTCAGCCAGAGGACTGGAGTGCTTTGGAACTGAGTGCTGCTGGGTTCCYGGAGAGGTCTGCACTTCTCCTGCCCTAAAGAGCAGCATCACCATCTATGTATGGGAGGAGGAGGAAGGCATCTGAGATGGCTATGTTGGTGACTTCCCGAGAGCATCCGCTGTGTCAAGCATCAATATTTAATAACCCAGGGGTCATGTGAAGGCAGCCCAATGAAACAGCAGTTGTACTCGGTCCAGCTGCAGAAGGCCTGGCCTGATGAAGCAAAGGGTCCTCTAACGTACACCCAGTATGGAGGAGTGTCTTCAGTCCCAGCAGCAGTGGCCGTGTGTCCTTAATTGCTGATGTCTGAAAATCAGAAATAGACATTAGACCTAAAGAATCTTAAGAATCTTTTAAAATAGTCATTGAGCTGGCTAATGTAGATTTCTTTAGTGTGTGCAGAGGAGGTTCTGTTTTTTAGAGAAGGTTTTAATCACAGCAATGATATTTCTATAATGCCCCATCCAGAGTGTTGCATGAGCTTTATAAACAAACTRTTTTACTTGTGGTGCTTTAGTTTACCCAGCTTTAAAATGTATTAAATATTTACCTCAGGAGGGTGTTGTGCAGATTTAGTTTATTCAAGTGATGTGCCAAGATCAGCCAGGAAACATGTGAAACATGCTTTAGAATAAAGAACAGACTTTCAGAGTTTTTTTTATGTGATGATGTTGGCTTTTTGCAAAGAATATTTGCTGCTTTGTATTTTTTCACTCAAGCTTCTGGATGAAATTAGAAAACAGATAAAAAAATGAATAGGAGTTGTCATTTGGGTTTGCCTTCAAATGACATCTGTCTGTTTGGGGTTTTTTTTGTTTGTTTGTTCGTTTTGTTTTGTGGATCTCTTCCAGTGTGTTGGCAGAAAAATACTTAAAGTGCCTGTGAGGCTGAAAGCAGAACTTGTGATGAATTCAGGGCTTCCAGTGCAGCAGCACCATCTCCTACAACTGTGGTGCTAATGCACTTTGGAATTGGAAACTGGATAAAAATAAAAAAGAGAGAGGAAGTTAAAAGAAGAAAAGTATCTGCTAACTTCTGTTTTCAGCAGCATGGCTTCAGCTTTTTTATTTTTTTTCTCCTGTGGCCATCAATGATTCATGAATTTAGGACTAGAGTCCTATCGTCTGAAAAAAAAGCACCACATGCCTGTGGTTTGTTTTGCACAATAACRGATTTCAAGGTGACAGGTGCTGGAGCTGTGTGATAGATTGGGTAGGGTGAATCCAATCTGGCTTGGTTTCTCTGGRTTTCCACAACCAGAAGGCCTCAGTTATTTTCCCAGTGTAGACCCACCTTAGCAGAGAGAATGCGTTGTGGCCAGGACCCTACATCACCTCCCTTCCACCCGTAATCAGGAAACATTCCTGTGGCCACCAGAGCAAATACTTACATGGAAAAATGATATTAGGAAAATATTTCATGAATTCGTAGCTGTCTTTTAATTCAGCTACTGAAAACAAGTTGTTTAGCCAACGTCAAATGCCTGGCCAGATCTGTGTGGATCAGCAGCAGCCCCTATATCATATCTTAGAGATCTCCAACTTATAGAGCTCTGTGAAACAGATGCTGCACATGTCCCTGCTGCCAGCAGTCCTGGTCGTCGTAATCTTTTGGTCCATAAAATGTACCTGGAGAATTTGGATTTCTTCTAAAATTAAGACAAGTTTTGCTTGTATTGACAGAAACCCTATGTATGTAAGATCCCTGGCTGCACGAAGAGGTACACAGACCCCAGTTCCCTCAGGAAACACGTTAAGACTGTACACGGGCCCGATGCGCACGTCACGAAGAAGCAGCGCAACGACGTCCACCCGAGGCCACCTCCGCTCAAGGAGAATGGGGACAACGAGGCAAGCGCCAAGCAAAGCAGCAAGGCTTCAGAGGACAGCCCCGAGGCCAACAGCACCACAAGGAGCATGGAGGATTGCCTGCAAGTCAAAAACATAAAGACGGAAAATGCTGTGGTAAGCGCAGTTGCTCTTAGAAGTGGTGCAGGCCCAGGTTGCTCTGACACACCGGGRCCATGAGGTGTCTGCATGCTCTTTTCCTCTCTGTGCAGTTGCCCTTCACCTGCCAACACCCAAGAGTTTAAGCCCAAAGATGAGGATGAAGATCAGGGCAGAGTCCAAAATATTTTGCACCTTTCTTCCCAGCATGGCCACCCTCACAGTCCATAACGGTTACGTGATGCCTAGCATCAAGCTTGGCCTCCCTTGCTCTGTGTTATGAGTAAAGTATGACAGTATCACCAGTTATGGTGAGGTAAGCTCTGCCCTCCATGCTAGTTTAAATTGAACAGTAGCCATAGGACACAGGTTGATGAACTCATGTTGAAGGAGAAATCCTGGCATAAGATGTCCCTCTTCTTTTCCTCCTCCCTACCTTTTGGTACAACTATATTGTGCGCTGCCTGATGAACCTGATGGCAGGAAAAATAGTTGTTTTACTTTTGCTGGGTATTTTGAAGCAAATTTAGTTCCTCAGGCCTGACCACCATGCACAGGGTCACTGCATGACACCTAACCACCGGAAGAAACTGTACTGGGATGAGAGGGGGTAGATGTAGCCAGGAATGACCATGAGAGCTAGGACAGATACTCCTCTTTCTGTGGTTCACAGAATATAGGCCCGTGGTCAACCATGATTACGTTTTTACTTCCCCACAAGTTGCCACTTGCTCAGGCAGAGCGTGTTGCTCCTGGCCATGGCCATGGCTGCAGCACCGTGGTCAGCTGTGCTAACGGGGTGTGGATAGGCGATGGGCCCACACTCATTCAAGCCTGTTCCACTCCATCCAAGCATTCCGCTTGCTCCCTGGCACTCTGCAGTTGGTGGAGGAGATCAGACATTGCAACACAGAGGGGCATTTTTGTCTTTCAACATTTCTTTTCACTTTCGTATCCGAAGTTTTGGCCACCTGTGCCAGCTTGGTGTAGGGCAGCATAAGGGCCGTGTATGGCAAAAAAGACCCACAGCAGTGAACTAGGGGGTACATACAGTCCCCAGCCTTCTCACGGAGCTGAAAGCACTTTGAGCTCCAAAGTACGTATTTGCTTGATTTGCATCCAAGCTAAAATATTGTTATTCCAACCAAGTATCATGTCTTGGAGCTGAAAATATTTTCTAGAAAAGGCTGAGGGATGTGTTCTGGGACAAATTAGTAATGAGTGAAGTGTTTTGTTTAGGAAGGAGCTGAGTATCTTCACATCCAAAGTGACTAAGCAAACAGTTGTACCTTAATTAGGCTCTGTATTGGGTTAAAAAAAAAAGTGAAAACCATTAGATAGAATAATGTCTCTCCAGTGCTCTACCCCTAGTCCCTTCTTTCCCCCACAGACGTGCTCCCTACCCTATTTCTCCTGAAGGCATGGGCTTATATTCCTAGTACTCTGTGCTCTCAGATTTACAGCCATACTGTGTTGGTGACAGGGTCTGTGGGTCTGAATTTCTTCTCTACTGTCCCTGTCCAAAGCTCTTTGGAGCGTATGTGCAGTGAGTGAGAAGTTTCACTATCATCATCATCATCATCAAAGTATCTTCTTTTAACCCATATTTGAGTTTATTCCCAAACCCTTAGAGACCCATGGGAAGTCTAGGAGTTCCCATCTGGGCCCACAGAGGGGGATGGCAAGGGAAACTGGGGTATCARAGGAGGAAATGTTTGTATTTTGTGTGTGTGTGTGCACTCTCCTTTTCATTCTTTTACTAACATGATCCCTTCTGTTAAAGTTGTCTTTGTTCTAACAACCTGTTCTTTATTCCCACTTACCTTCCCTTACTCTACCTTCCTAAGGACAGTCGGTACTAAGGTGAGCAAAGAAATACTTTGTATTAAAACTCCTGTCTAAGAGCACGATCTCCCCCAGACCCSCTGTCTGCAGCAACCACGGTGGCAGGGGGCCGAGGTGGACAGAGCAACGGGGAAGGGCAGGGGATATTTGCTGGTGCATAGAAAGGAGGAGGACACAGTGCCTCAGGATTCCCGTTATTGCATCGCTCCTGGTATTACGACTTGCCATTAAATCCTGGGATTGCAATCTCTGTCATCCTGATTGAAGGGCTATGAAGCCATTAGAGGCAGTCAGTGCTGCCCATTAGGGCTGTTACTGAGCAAAGCAAAGCACTCCATCACCTTGCCCTCCCACCTTGGCCTGGGGCAGAGTGTGTTGCTTTTCAGCACTCCCAYTTGCTGTCAGGTGCTGGAGCATGGGCCCCGAGCAGAGAACCCAAGCATCCCATCTGGTGGCAGCAATTGCTACCTCAGAGCAAGTTCAGGCCATTTAGTGTCTGCAGCAAATAACCTCCTCAGTGTGAAATGCAATTCCAATGTAAATAAAATAAATATTTATGGTGCTTATCTGCCTTATCTGCAAGTGGGAGTTTGCAAACACTGAACCAGGTTTTATCTGGTTATGAAGTTTGTCAGCTAGTCTAATTATACGTTAGGATAGTTTAAAGACAGAAATATGTTGTGTCTGAAATATTAGGCCTTGATCCCGTGTTAGATAAACCAGTGCTTGCTATGACATACCTTGCACAACCAGGTAACATGCTGCTTTTCTTTGAGAAGCATCTGTGCTTAAGCTTTTGGAGGAGGAACTTTTGGTTTCTCTTAAGTCATCCAGTCGAGCACACCATATTTTCCAAGCTGAGAGGTGAGGGACTGCAGACGTGTGTGCTCTTGAACACAGTCAAGAACTGCTTGTTCAGGTAGCTGAAATCAGCACTACATCTCTGGCACGAAGCTTGAGCTGGTGCAGGCCCTACTTGAGCACATTAGTCGTCRTTGCAGTAGAAGCAAGGTCTGAAAACACATTTGGATTTGTAAGATATGAAACAGAGAGGCTGTGTCATCATCCCCTGCTCTACCACCTCTAGTCCTGGTGGACGCTGAACTGCCCTAAGTCCCCAGGGAAGGTGCTCCTGCCCTCTGGAAAAGCTTCTGGGGCAGAGAAGGGTAATAAGAGCAGGGAACGGTTCGGTGCAGCCAGATAATGTGGATGTCAGGTCCTGTTTTTTCTCCATTGCTGTTTCCACTGCTCATCTCCATTTTGTCCTTCCCCAAGATGTGTCAGTCCAGTCCTGGCGGCCAGTCGTCGTGCAGCAGTGAACCGTCACCCCTCGGCAGCACCAACAACAATGACAGTGGAGTAGAAATGAACATGCAGAGCGGGGGAAGTCTGGGAGATCTGACAGCRCTGGATGACAACGCCCCTGTTGTGGACTCAACGGTCTCATCTGGTAATTCGACATTCAGCCTGCAGCTAAGGAAACACATGACGACGATGCAACGACTTGAACAGCTCAAGAAAGAGAAGCTCAAGACAGTTAAGGATTCCTGCTCATGGGTGAATCCAGCTCCACAAGCCAGAAACACCAAGCTGCCTCCCATCTCAGGAAACGGTAAGTTTTGGGCTTGGTCCTTGCAGGAGCATGCCAGGTCTGGACTCTGGTCTCATAGCCAGGAGTCTACCCTGCAGGAAGATCATTTCCTGTTGCCTCTGAGCCATTCCTTGCTATATAGAGACATCAGGAAAAATGGAGGAATTAGATGTGAGCTCAGCCATTTGATGTTTTATGCAGCAGAAACCTAGATGCTCAGGGCAGTAGAGCTATGAAGAGAGACAGATGTGGGTCTCTCTCTTGTTCCCAGGAGTGTCCATCACCCAACCCCAGGTGTCCTCACCATTTTGATAGCACAATCAGAGCATTCACAAGACTGCTGTGATTTATTCCAGCAGTAACATTGCCCCAAGGGCTAATGCACCT
Organism: Nothoprocta perdicaria; assembly: GCF_003342845.1. Lineage (NCBI taxonomy): Eukaryota > Metazoa > Chordata > Aves > Tinamiformes > Tinamidae > Nothoprocta > Nothoprocta perdicaria. Next base: position 8,948,018 of record NW_020454092.1, read on the forward strand.
CTGAGGCAATTGCCAGAGCATAGCAGCAGTCCAGCCAGTCTGCCCTGGATGCTTGGACAGGTCTTCTGACACTGTGAGTGCTCTGGGTATTTGCCTCCAGCTTCATATGTCAGCTTTGCACTGGCTGGGGATTCCCGGCGTTGCCATCTTTACGTTCCCTTTGTGCTCTTCTCACTTTGCCAAGAAGTCACAAGGGTTACACTAACCTATGTTTAGGATGTCAGAGCATCTTGGTCTGCTCTGGGAAGAGCTCTTGAGTTTCAACCTCAGGCCTCTCCATCTCTTGTCCCTGAATATTGTGCATCTGTCCCAGTGAACAGCCGTGGTTGTAGCTACGTGTTGTCCTTGCAGTGTTGTTCACACCAGGCCCACTTTTTCCCYGCCAAGAGAAGCCCGTAGAGATGCGCTTCCTTAGTGTCTGAGCATCAATAGGGTGCACATTACAAAGACCCTGCACCTCCTGTCCTCTTAGTCCAGCCTTCTTGTTCTTTGAGCGTGATTACAGAGATAGAGATGAAAGTTTGAATTCACTGTCAATAAATGAAATCCAGTATTGTTCCTGCAAAATATTTAGGGGTGGGCTTCTGTGTCTGTATTTCAGCACCAAGAACATGACCCAGTGGCATTCCTTAGCTAACTAGATCTTTTCCTTCCCCACCAACTCTCAGGCTCTATTCTAGAGAACAGCAGTGGTTCTTCTGCTGCGCTGCCTAATCCACGAATAATGGAGCTGTCTGTCAATGACGTTACGATGCTGAACCAGCTCAACGAGCGCCGTGACAGCACAACGAGCACCGTCAGCTCTGCCTACACCGTGAGCCGCAGATCCTCGGGGATTTCCCCTTACTTCTCCAGCCGCCGCTCCAGCGAAGCTTCCCAGCTCGGGCACCGTCCCAACAACACAAGTTCTGCCGACTCCTACGACCCCATCTCGACGGACGCCTCGCGGCGCTCCAGYGAGGCCAGCCAGTGCAGCGGGATGCCGGGGCTGCTGAACCTCACGCCGGCTCAGCACTACAGGCTGAAAGCCAAGTATGCCGCTGCCACGGGGGGCCCTCCTCCAACTCCCCTGCCAAACATGGAGAGGATGACTCTGAAGAACAGGATCTCGCTTATGGATGGACCAGAGCCCACCTTGCCTTCCCTTCGCCTCCCGCCGGGGCCCCGGCGTTGCAGCGACGGCAACTCCTATGGCTACACGTCAGCCACAGCGTTTCCCCACGAGGTGCCAGGCAACTGCACGAGACGGGCGAGTGACCCAGTGAGGAGACCTGCTGGAGACCCTCAGGCCCTCCCCAAAGTTCATCGTTTCAACAGCACCAACAGCATGAACCCCTTCCATCCTCCTCACCCCATGGACAGGAGGAATTTCAACCTGCAGAACTACGCGCGCTCGGATGGGAGCGTCCCCCGGCACGTCTACTCCCCCCGGCCGCAGAGCATCAGTGAAAACATCCCAATGGAGGCCATGTCCAGGGAGGCGGAGGGCAACATGGGAGACGATGACATTATGCTGCCAGACGATGTGGTGCAGTACCTCAATTCCCAGAGCAATGGGACTGCAGCCGAGAGCACTTCCATGGGGTACAGCAGCGAGATGCAGAACTTCCAAGGAAATGGGAAACTGCAGCCCCCAGCCTTGCCCAGCCAGCGCAGGATGGCCGTGGCCGAGGCAAACATGAGTCACTTGGGTCCGATGATGGCAGAGTGTCCCATGAGCTTTGATGCTGCCTCAGACATGAGTAAAAACAACATGCCCGTCCAGTGGAATGAAGTCAGCTCAGGCACGGTTGATATGATGTCCAGTCAGTCAAAACAGCAGTTTTCGCAAGGAAACTTAGCTGTGGTCCAGCAGAAGCAGAACTTTGGTCAGTACCAGAATTACAACCAGCAGCAGATGCAGCTGACGGAGAACAGCATGAATGTAACACAGCAGAACTATATGCAAAGAAACATGGGCATGGATGGGCAGAGGCTAAACTGCATGCAGCGKCAGCAGCTGATGAACCTTGGCCCCGCTATGAACCCTGATCTGGGCTCACACGGKGGGTACAACCAGCCTCACCCGATGCTGAGCCCTGGTGTGATGAGCAGCAATCCAAATCAGATGTCTCCTTCTTGTAGCAGCATGGCAGTGAAGTCCAGTCCTCATGTCCACCCTCAGCAAATGGACATGGCAGCTGACCCCTCTTTAATGGTCAGCAGCAACAGCGAGCGYGCGCTGCTGAATCAGGCCATGCACGAGCAGAGCCAGCAGAGCTACTCCTCGCAGGCCGCCCACCTGAGCTTCCCCATGGCGCAGGAGGTGTTTCACCAGCCCGTGATGCCCTCAAGCCAGCCCGGCTTCGAGCCTCAGCAGAGCGCGGCGGCGCCGCAGGCCTTCGCGCCGGGCCTGGTGCAGCCTCGGCCGCCGCCGGAGCCGAGCCCGGCGGGCAGGGCCCGCGGCGCGCGCGCCCTGCAGCACCTGGCCTACGTGAGGACTCCGCACGGCGCCGGCACCGGCCAGGAGGCGGCCCAGGCTGCGCCGAGGCGGCCCGGCGACGTGCTGCCGGCCGCAGGCCCGCCGGGCGCCGATGGCGCGAGGGACGGCAGCCTCATGTACTACTACGGGCAGATCCACATGTACGAGCAGGGCRGCGGCTTCGAGGGCCCCGCGGACTGCAGAGCGAGGCCGCAGTGCGCGCTGAGCGGCAAGCCGGCCACCCTGCCCTCCCCGGGCGCCAACCAGGTGTCCAGCACGGTGGACTCGCAAGGGCTCGAGCCGCCCCAGATCGATTTCGATGCCATCATGGACGATGGGGACCATTCGAGCCTCATGTCGGGCACCCTGAGCCCCAGCATCCTGCAGAACCTCTCCCAGAACTCCTCTCGCCTGACGACTCCACGAAACTCTCTGACGCTGCCCGCCATCCCCGCGGGCATCAGCAACATGGCCATAGGCGACATGAGCTCCATGCTCACCACGCTGGCGGAAGAGAGCAAATTTCTCAACATGATGTCCTAACGGTCGAGCACAAGGGCTCAGCGCTATCCAAGGGGCTCTCTGTGAAGCAGTTTTATGAATGTGCTTTCTAAAAACAACCTGTTTCAATAGAGTAGGTTTTTTTTTTATATAAGTATTAAATACGTTAAAGGGATTCAAAGTGAAAATAATTAAAAACAAGTCTCTGTACAGAGTTATGTAAACTGTACCCAGGCAGGCCAGCACCGCAAGGGTGCCCCTCTGGTCTTGTTCTTGGCTTGGTTTCCCAGAGCACTGAATGGTATCACCGCCAAGCGAGGAGACTGCATGAGAGTGGTTAGAGATGAAACCCGCCCTCCCTGGCACCCTGTAAATAGCACTTGCCATCGTTTCCCATTAGCTGTGTTTGCAAAAATTCCATTTTCAACCCACCCCAGAAAGAAACGGGAGGATGTGGTTTTGTTCAGAATAAAAGCCATACTGTGTATTCTGCTCTGATGAGAGTAGTGTTTAGTTACGTCTCCAAACAAGCCCTCTGCCAGCAGTATTGTTTTATACAGTAAATACCTTTGTACCTTGCAAAGAGCATTGATTCCAAGCGGCTTCTCAGCAAAGTGCCTTACCATGCTTTAGTGTTAAGTAGCCAAGGCCTCTCTTCCTTTAAAATCAAGTATAGTGTATTGCCAGAAGCGTATATAAAATGTACATTTATAAAAACATAGTGGTGTTTTTGAGAAAACATTGGAAAGACACATTGATGAGACACATGAAAGGTGAGTGCACACTTTGATCAGATGTGTTTACAACGTGGTTTATATCAAGTGCAGAGTGGAGCAGAGCCTGGGAACAGCAATCACTGGGAAAAAAAMCCCCTGTGGCAGGAAGGCTCCAGCCTGCAAAGACGGATCCACACGCATAACTTTGCACCCTCTGCGCAGCAGCGTCGCGTGTAGTGACTTTCTGCTGGGGCTCTGGATGCCTTTATAATGTCAGCTTCCTCAAGCGAGCATTACCATATCCCTGCGCTGCTTTGCAACATCCGCGCCTTCTTTTGAGCTTTCCTTCCTAAGATCCGTACCAAAGGGATCGTGATGAAGAGAGTTTTRTGATCGTTTCTGCCCTGTCTGCACYGTAGCACGGTAGCGGGAGCTTATTTGTCTAGCAAGGGTTCGTCTGTGTAACACACTCCGTGATTATCTGTTTTCAGCCCAGGTCCACCTGGCACTGACATCAGTCCTAGCTGCGTTATTTATTCTACTGTTGTTAAGACTACAGGGTAGGAGTTGGGGAGGGTAGAGGCCTTGCTGAACAACGCAATTCTCTTCATCCTGGTATCATGGCATTAAATTATTTGTGCCCCATATGTTCCATAGCTGGGGACAAAGGTGACTTCCCCCCAGGATGGACAGGTTCTCAGTTTGGCGATATCATGTGTGAGGGCTTAGTTCTCTCCTACCCCTTGGTCTTCTCCCTCTCATCCTGATTTCGGTTCTCGCAGGTGTCCCATCCTATTCGCTTGCCCAGCACACCRGGGAGCTCTGGGAAGTCGCTCTCTGTTGTCCCAAAGTCCCCGCTCTCCTCTTGCACAAGCTGATGTCCAGCTTTCTGCTCCCAGCGTGACCTGTGGCGGGCACGAGAACGCCACGTGTTACCCCAGCACCATCGGGCACCCCGCAGGCTGTGCACGACAGCCGGCTGGGAGGACCCTGCYCCCCGTGGCCCCGATGTCCCGCTCGTGCATCCTGCCGTCTGCCCCATCCTCATCCCAACAAAAATGGCTCTCGCCCCAGCTCATCTCCCTTCTCGGCCCCTGTGACGCCCTGGCTGCACGAGGACAGTAAAGCAAAGCGGGGGGTCTGGCTGTTCGTTTGTGTCTCGTGTGAAAGGTGTGTTTAAAGGGATTGTTTTATAGTCCACTGTATATATTGTCCTGCAGTTACTGACCTTGCCCTTGCTTTGCATTTATGAAAAGAGGGCAATACGTATTTTAGGACTTTGTTTGTTGTCCTGGATGCTCAGAGTGCAATTGGGCATCCCTCGTATGGAGATGGATCAGGCCTTCACACGTCCTTTGACTGCTCGTCTGGTTCTTTCAACAGCTGTGTAGGGCAGTGGTGGCTCTCGAGTCCTTCTTCACAGATATCTCATTAGACAAAAGCAAAACCAAATCTCCAATGACTTGAGGTTTCTCAGATTTCCAGTGGTGGTCTTCCTTCATTTACTGAAATAGTATTATAATAACCATTCCAGCACTGTATATATTATGTATAGAAGACATCAATACTAAAAGTACTGTAGGTGAATTGTTCTGTCAGATTTGTATCTTAAGAACATTTTTAGCTGTTTTCTACATCATAAGACCGGAGGTAACATGCTGAACCTGTATATAAACTTTTTGTACATTAAAAAGTAATTTTTTTCATAATTCCTTGTGCCTGTCGTTATTGGCTTCATTAGGAATGGTTGTTGTTATTGGTTGTTCGTTCCTGCATCAACACCCTCGGACTCCTGCCAAGCTTAGGAGCTGCTGTTGTGGAGGTGGATGGTCCTCACGTGAGATGGCCCTGCAGGGAGGAGCGTCCAGTCAGTGATGAGGTGGTGGGTGCACCAAGACCGTGATGCCATTGAGTGACCACGAGTCTATCTCTGCTACCCACAKAGCGTTTGATGGCCTTGCTTCAGCAGAGTTTGAAGATGGATGTTATGGTGCCAGAGATGCGGCACAGGAGAAGGTCTCGAAGGAAGAGGAGGAGCAATCTGGCAAAGTACAAGATTCCTGGCAAAATAGCTCTTTAGCTAGCTTGAGTGGTGGCCAAAAGGAGATAGAAGTAGGACAGAGCAGCAAAGATGTGACGGGTTTTGGAGCAGGGGAAAACAAATCTGCCCATTGTTGTCTTCATAGGAAATGATGATGCAGCGAGCAACAGGYACCTCAGTTGTGATCCAGCTAGAACCAAGGACAGATCTTCAGTGAGGAAGATTTCACTTGGCTGAAGCAAGAATTAGCTCAGCCAGCCAAGAGACTGACTTTCAGCTTGGTTTCGTAGATGTGGGTTGACCTGGATGCAGCTAAACGTTATGGAAGGGTTGGGAAGTTGTTCATAAATGATAATTATGGACAGAGAAATGAATTTGGAATGGAGTCAACCACTGAGCCTAGCCAATGGCTGTAGTACTTGGTGCARATAAACCAACTGTTTCACACAGAAGTGCCCATGGGGATTGAGCTTGTTGTCCTCCCTGGACAGGTGGACAACCTCACCCTGCTGAGGTGATTGGTAGGATGGGGTAGGCTTGGGATAATCCTCACCCTGTTTTYGGGATTGCCTCATAACAGTTGTCCTGAGACAGAGTTAGTCTTGCCTGTTTTAGACTCGCAAGGATCAGGGTAGATGGTCCTGTGTACAGTGTCTGCCACCCTCTTCATGGACCGCAGGGAGATCTTACCCAGCTCCACCTGGGTGTCTTCTCCTGCAGGGTGAAATGAATCCCGTGCTCCTGTGAAACTCTTGCAGTGACCCAGTCGCCCTCAGCACAGGCTGAGGCTGAGGCAGTGGACAAGCAGTTGATTGCTATGTTAATGATCCTCTTAGTCTGCAAATCCGTTGGATAAATATCACACCCTTCTGAACTGTCCAAGAACTACAGACATCCCATTCAAAGATGAAGTGATATTATGAAAAGGAAATTGTTCAGAGCTCTTCTATTGACTAAAGGCTTTGGAGCCTCAGATCAGCCCCTACTGCTTTTCTACTTGGAACACTTAATGTGAGTGTCTAATCTAGATCAAATGCTGCTTCTAGCCGCTATTTCCCTTCAGAGCTTGATGAGGGCACACCTCTGCCTCTGTGAGAAGGTTTCTGTGTCTTCAGCTGGACAAGCATTTCCTGGGAGCTTCTCTGGGCTCAGCTACCAGCGCACACGTTCTTGCTGCTCGACCAGCCAGGAATGAACAGGGATTGAAAGGCTCGTTACTTCTATCTGTAAGCAGGTAATAACCCTCTGGCAGAAAATGTTCCTTRCAGGCCAGAGCTTTGGCATTCAGCTAGCTGTGACAGCTTCGTAGTATTCCCTTAACCCTTTTTAATCAACTAATAAGCCTATGGAAATAAACGATCCTAACAGGGCTGATTCTGACTTGTTGGTGAGCATTACCTTGCTTTGCTCTGAAAACAGGGGGAGCATCTGAGGAATAAGATCCACTGTGGGCAAGACCATCCCAGCTCCCTGGAATTGCACTAGTATTTAAGGTTTTCCTGGAGGGGAGAAAAAGCCCATAAAAGCTACTGTTGCCGGATCTTATTGCACTTACTGAGTAGAGAGTCGTTCCAATGGCTCTTTATTGCCGTGGTCTCAGTAGGGATGACATAGGGGCCCTTGTTCTTTATGAGCTGTTGGATCTACTTGGAAGAGCATACGTGTTGTAAATAAATGGTGTGCTTTATATTATTGGAAGGACAATTTATGACCAGCCAAGGCCTCTTGCAGACAGCTATTTAACTTGTAAGTAAAATGACCTAACACTTAAGAAATTTAGAAGCTACAAAACAACCTATGTTGTGGCCAGTGTAGTTATTTCTCCCTCATGATTTATGCTCCATGTAAAACTTGAAATAGCTTTTTTAAATATGTTTGCTCTAAAAATATTTTTTWAAAAAATAAAAAGAATGGAGTGATGCTTTCGTGCACGCCGGAGGCTTGTGGCTCCTGCAGCTTCCTCCGATGGCACTARTATCTGTGATTCAGTAGGCTGATCCCCTCCCCTCCCTGCTCTCATTTTCTGCACACTGGCTTGCCAGTCAGGTGCCCCTTGTCGGGGCACACGGTGCCCTGCCTGCTCTCRGCTTTCAAACAAGAGCCGCACTTGCTGCAAATGTCTCCCTCATTATCAACGGTTTAACCCAAAGCAGAGTCTGTGGTGGCTCTTTCCAAGGGCTGGGAGGACACGTCCCTCCATCAGAGGTGCCACTGTGCAGTCCCTGGGCTCTGCTTGGTGCCAGCCTGCAGGACACCCACGGTGAAATGCCTGGGGAGGCAGATCCTGCAGCGGGAACCACGAGGGGACTCCGGTGTGCAGGTTTGGGGAGGYCTCACCGCTCACTCTGGGATCTTTCACGGGTGCTTCACTCTTGCACTCCTGTGGGCCTCGCATGGGGTCTATACAAATCTTTGGTCTGTCTTGCTCTGGCTAGTTTTAACTCTTAGTAAGTTCGGCCCTAGCCCAGTGTCCATAGAGAAAGGAACTTTAAGCAGGGATTCAATCAAGAAGCTTGGTCTGACACTGTCCATCTTCCAAARGAGTCTCTGCTCTCTTTTCCCTCTCCATTGACTATCAGAGGACCTGCAACCTTTGCAAATTCCTCCCTCCCTGTCACCACACCTTTTCTGTTCCTCTACAGGAAGGCACCCATACAAACATTTGTAACTCTGGAGCCTGAGGAGCTTTCCCAACACCTGTGGAGGCAACCRAACAAAAGCTGAGTGCACATTTTGGAGCTGGATGGTCACCAGAGCACCAAGGTTCATGCTGCAGGATGGTGACAGTGGGTAAAGTAGCTCAGATGAAATGGGGGTGGCACCAGGGAAGGAAGCAAAACTCACGTCAAGGCTGTGAGAGTTTTATTCATGACTTTGTATTTCCCAGCGCTGTCAACACTCACATGGTTTCGGGGACCGTGGTGAGTTACTGGCCATGAAGAAAGGACCCTCAAGCCAGGTACCTGCCTGCAGTCACCCAGCCAAGCAGTGTCTGAGCAAGGTATCTCGACTGATTGAAAAGTGATGGTAATTTTCCTTTTTTTTTGAGCAAAATGTCTTGATGCAAATGATCTAACCTCAGTGTCACGCGTCAGTAATGACRCTAAGTGAAATTCGATCGCAGCTCGTGAAAGGCACCAAGGATTAAGCATCACTGCAGGCGCGCGGGGGCACTCGGTGTGTGGGATCCCGGGGAGGAAACGGGTCTCGCTGCGCAGGCGAGGGGGCGGCCGCCGTCCAAAACCAGCGCCCACTGAGGGCAGTGCTCCGAGGGGGATCCCCACCGTGTCCTGCGGGCCAGGGGACTGCCCCAGTTAGCAGCCATGCAAGGATAGGGCAGGTCCCACCTTGCTCAAGGAGCTCTCAGGAAGTGAGCGCTTGTCTTAGCAACGTCTAGGGATTTGCCCTTGGAAATGAGAAATGTTTTCAGGGAAAAGAAACTGGGGCTGGGCCAGGTGAACCTCTCTGCTAAATTGGGGAAGAAAAAGGGGGAAAAAAAAAAAAAGATCCCAGCATTTCTATGCCACCTGGAACTGTGGAAGCATTTTGAGTGGATCGGCAGTGGTCTAGGGGATGGAAGCACCAACAAGACCAAGCAGTTGGGGAGACTCCTCTTTGAGGCGAGAGCCAAATTTGTGGCCACTGAACACTTCCAAAAACCTAKCTTGTAACTACCCAAATTAGGGGAGAAATTCAAAATCCGATCCCACTCAAAAACTCATCCCAAAATTGGGCAAATATCATCAGTGTTTCTGATGCACTCGTGAGCCTAAAGCCCTCCTAATCTAAACCTTAGATTTATAAGAGAATGGGGCTGGGACGTGACTTTAAACACTCTTGTAAAAAYGACATCAGAAGGATTTACAGCTAAAATATTAACAGTGTTTTTTTTTTCCATCAACATTTTATCTGTCAGTTACTTTTTTTTTTAATTTAATATTATCATGCAGAGTGCTGGGATGGCTTCATTAGGGGTGAATCAGTATCACAAAAAGTCAGGTCTCCAAGGGACCCACAAAAAGCAGTTTCCCACCTCTGCTCTTTCCTAGGAAGTTCTTCCCCACTAGAGAAGYTGAAGATGAAGGTGTAAAATAAATTCAGGGACTGAAGCTCTTTTAGGTTGGCATCATCCCTCCTTATAACAGGAAAAAARCACACATTATTACAGTTATAAAATTAATCTGGCTAACATATCAAGTACTGTACTCTGGTGTGATTAGATTAGCTAAAGTGATTAGATGAGTTAAGTAAGGCTTATTTCCCAGCCTTTATGTCAGTGCTGATGTGAGACCCCTTGGAAAACACTCTGGTCCCCAGATGCTCCAGCAGTTCAGCAAGGCTCAGAAGTGCTTCCCTTGGGAGCACAACTGATGGAGAAACCAACTCTTTTCTCCCTGCAGGGTAAAATCAATAAGCAGAGAGGAGAAWTATTATTTTTTAAGGTATTTCAGTCATCCTTACTGCTATTAGAAAGAACTGTTTTGTTTGTTGAATAAGAACATCAGTAGAAGCAACAGTGCACTGGAATTTTAAACTTGGTCTTGTGTCTATGCATCAGTGCTCTCTGTTGGATTGAAGGAAAAGCTCTCAAATGTGAAAAAAAAAAGAAAAAATGGAAAAAAAATCCTAAATTAGAGCAGTCAAGTACAACGGCAAAGGCTGAAGAGAAGGAAGAAGTGGTAGCTTGAACGGGCTGCATCGTAACATGTCTCATTGGTTAAGTTGCCAGAGTTAAGTCACTATCCTGTGACATGCAGAGACTCTGGTCAAGGGCTTTGACTTGGGAATGAAAATGGGTAAGGAATGGGAAAATGGGTAGGGAATGAACTGTGGAAAGACCATATTTTGGTATCATTGCATGGGAGGAATGTGAGAGTTTCTTTCTCCCTTTAATCAGACAAAACTTTTCTCTCGTCAGCAAAACCGTGCCCACTGCAGGGAGTGCGGCACCGCACGGGGCCGGCTGGGAGCGTTTCTCACCTCCTGCCCATAGAGTTAGGCCAGGAAAGGTCTCAAGGCTGCCCTGGTGCTGCTGTGGTTTGTTTTTTCTTAAAACACCGAGTTTCAAGCCCACCATTTTTCACACAGCTGCAGAAAGCACCACGAGTCAGCACTCATGGGCAAAGCTAGGCGGGAGGTTGAGGTCTTGGCCGAGATGCRTCTTGCTGACCTCAGGAAAGGCTTTGGGCTGGTCCTGTCCCTCGGGGACTTCTGCGGGCAGCAGAKGAGTGCAGCAATTCAGCCAGGAGTCAGCCAAACACTGCCCTGGACAAGTGGTGAAGCTGATGGAAGTGTGGAGGAGATCCGGCACTGCTGGAGGAGAGCAGAGCCCTGCGCCGGGGGCCCTGGGGGGGTTGTGGGGGGCAGAGAAGCGCCGCTCGCCCTGCGGCACGGCCGTGACGGGCACGGCGGGTGGGCAGGATCCCCAGGCGCCTGGCAAGCGCAAGGCTGCTCGGTTTTGGTCACTGAGGAAAGATATGGTCAGAATGGTCGAAACAACCACAATGCCCATGGTCTCTTTTGAAAATACATATTTTCAAATAGTCTGTGTACTCTTACCTGGTGTCCAAGCCAGATTTTTGTCTCATAGTGCAGCCTGATTGAAGATGTTTGGTTTCTTTTAGGACTTTCTGATCTATCGGGTGGAAGAAAAGAGGCTGGTTACATTGCAAATAGCATCCCTCTGCTTTCAGACCTTTCCTGTTTCAGGAAAAAGCCTTCACATCTAGCCTTTAAGTCTGTGAACCGGCAAGAAAAATACCCCAAACCAACCTAGGTTAGGTCCACGGCCCAAACACCACCAGAGGTTTCTTCAGTGGAAAAGTAAGAGCTTCTCTTCTGCACCAGTTGAAATAATGCAGCTCTATAGCTCAGAAAATGGAATTTCTGCAAACRCCTCCTGACAAATGTCTTCATTTTTTTCACAGTGGGTATCATGGGCATCACATAAACTTTTAGAAATAGGAGTAGGTCCTTGCTTAATGTCCCAGAAACGACAAGCTGCATCACCCAGGTGGCCACGGGCACCCACCACCTGGCAGCCTTGGCCGTGTGCTCAAGGACACGCGCAAGGAAGGACAGCTCGGGCTGTGCTTCGTGCACCGGGAAGCAGGAGATGGAGCAAGTCAGGGTGTAACCCATCCTGTGGGACACCTGAGAGAGCGTATGGAAACGTAGGAGGCAGGAGAAGCTTTGGACGGGGCYGYCTGTTTTGCAGCGCCCTGGATGAGRCGATGCCGGTAACAAGGATGCRTCAACCAAGGGGAGAGCATCACATTTAAAAAGTTCATTTTAATGAAGTCGCAATAAGGCCTCCAGCTGGAAAGGTTWTTTATTAACCTCTTATTTACAAATTGAGCCCTGATTTGAAAATTAGGGCATTGTAATTTAATATTAACCCACGTGTCAGAAAATAATGAGACAAACTACAGGGAAAATTGCATTCCATATTGCAAAAGACCCATTTTATTTATAATGACCAGGATTACAAGTCATGCCAACATTGATGGATCATACTTTAAAAATCTTGATAGCTCATTCATTTCTATAATTATATTTATTACAAATTAAATAAGTTGCGGACACCCTTGATATACAAAGAGACAAAATTAATTTGTGAATCAGTATTAATCTGTCATCAAACTAAATGAACTCTCTTTCTGGCAGCCTGCTGAATGTAACGCACTGTACCAGGCTTTGGATGCTGCTTGGGGCACGAAGGCAGTGGAAGAGCAAGTCCTCTTGCTATTGAAGGAGCATCTCTCCACTCGGATGTGAGTTGTTTCTCAGTGTGGCACTTAAAGGGCTGAGACTACAATGGGAAAGAAGTTTGTTGGATGGTTTCTGGAGATCGGGAAGACCTGCAGAGTGACAGGCCGGTCCCACAGGACTCCTTGCAGCAGACTTGAGTTTTAGCRGCATGAAGATTTGGGAAGAAACAGCGGGAGAGGGCGGGAAGCAGCGCGGCTGCCTCCTTCATGGCACAGGTGACTGCAGGGCGAGCGGGCGGCCGCTGGGAGCTGCCAGCCAAGCGCGGCTTAAATAGAGGAGCTGCCGGGAAAACAGTCATTGCTGCAAAGCCTGAGTGTTTCCTTCCCTTCTGGATTCCCKATTTTCGCTGCCCCTCGAAGATGCCAGGGCTGGGTGGCGGAGCAGGGACCAGTCTGTGGAGCAGGGAGCATCYGGCTTCTCCCAGCTGCAGCCTCCGGCTTCTCCCGGCCGAGCTGGCCTCCCTGGGACACCCGGAGCCYGCACTGCCGCGGCCACGGTCCCCTTGTGCCTCCCCAAAGGGAAACGGGTCACCTCCACCAGCAGAAACGCTCTTTGGAAGCAGCAAGACATCCCGGGGGGCACATTCTTTGATTTTTCTTTTCTTCCCACTAGCTTTTCTGACTTTTTTTTCTTTTTATTTTGGTCAGGAAGGTGCATCATCTCCACGGCACATCTCTGACTCCGGAGCGTTGACTCACTTCCTTCAAAATCCGCCCAAACCCACGAAAATCCCCTGGCAGCCTCGGCAGAGCTCTCCCTGTCGCTGCGCAGCTAGGAGCGCCTCACCAAGCGCAATGTGTAGAAACGTCACTCAGAGCTACCTACCCGTAACTGAACRCCTCCGCAATGAATGAAAGGCCATTTCGAGCTGACGCCTTAAAGACTAACTTCATCTCCATAAAGAAGAAGGAAATACGACCCTGCAGCAGCCGCGCACGGCGCTCYCAAACCCGCTTTGTGCTGCTGTAGGAAAGACTGACACCAAGTGAGGCTGGTGCCTCCATCCTCCCTGCCTTGTCTTGCTTTAATACTGACGACTCCACCTCAAAATATTCCCACAGCTTTTGGGAACAACCTGCAGCGAGCCAGAGTGTGGCTCACCCACGAAACAAAGCACTGGAAAGGGGTTTTATTATTATTATTATTATTATTATTATTATTAAGCTGAACTTTTGGCTGAAGGTAATTTCACTTATAGAGCAAGAATAAGTACCTGTGTTAGCACATATAGGAGTAAGTGAGCCCAGCTCAGCAAAGCAGCAGGAATGATTTACACAGCCTTGCATGACAGTGTTTTTCCACTCACCTTTTTTTTTTTTTTTTTTGTTTTGGAGTGTTTCCTTGAAAAGAAGTTAAGCCCATACATTACTATTTAAAGAGCCTAATTCAGCCCCGGCAATAATGACCTATAAATATTCATGATTTTGTTTTAACATTAAAATAACATCTGTTTCCAAACATCTGCAATCTGTTTTCAATGCTTCGGTAGCATTTAAATTAACTGTAACTAATACAATAAACCACTATTAGGGATAATGATAATGAAAGATGCCCTATTAAGAGACAGGAACAACATGGATTTGAATGAGAAACTAACAGAAGAAAAAAAAAGGAAAAAAGAAAGAATGGAAAGAATGGTGAGATGCTTTTACAAACCCAACCGCTTTCAWCTTGGTTCGGGCCATCAACCATAAACCTGTTTGTTCAAAACGATATTTAGATTTATTTGCAAATCCAACCTTCATCCTTCCTCCTCCCCCTTTGCAAAAAAACACGGGAGGTGTTTTTTAATTTCCAGGAGCAAGCCAAAGGGCAGAGCAGCAGAAAGCAAGGACGGCCGCACCTGGGTTTGTTCTTATATCATGTTCTTTAGAGAGAAAATCCTTTGCTAAAATTCATTTATCCAGCAGACTGAGTGCAGACTCGCTGCAGGTTTGTGCAGCTTCACCCCCACGCCAGCAGCGCTTTGCACTGCCCACGGTAGCGCCTTCCCATCCAAGGGATCCCAAACGCTGAGACCTCCAAGGAGGTCCTGCAGACACTGGGCCAACCGGAGCTGCTCTTGCAGGATACGGAGGCTGTTGAATAGCTGCAAATGTCAGGAATAACCTCCTGGCCACTGATCCTCCTCACGCAGGGCACAAACCTTGGCTCCGGCTGCTCGTCTCAGTGCTGGAGCGAGGTCCTGGGTGGCCACCATGGAAATGGGTGCCACGGCATTCCCARGAGCAGCAGGAGGCTGCAGAAGGAGAGGGATCAATCCAAACTGCTTAAAGGGTGAGGAGCACTGCCCCTGTTTACTGCTCTGCGTGATACTGAATGCTTCGGCTGTAGGTGATTTATTGGAGTAACGCGTAACACGCTGCACTCAGTCAACAGTGCCCATCAAGCACAATCTAGCTTGATAAAAATAAATAAACWAAAGAGATGGTTCTAAGAGGAATTCTCCCTGGATTTAGGAGAAATTGGAATTTGTGCATGATAAACAGTGCTCAAAGCTTTTAGCACTTCCAAAAGTGCCAGCTGCTGGTACTGGCTAGGGTCAGCACTGCTTCAGCTGCTAATGGTCCTTGCGCCGGCCTCAGCCCCCCCTTCAAAGCGCCACTTACAACCCGGGATACGCTGGATGTTTTGCTAAAACCAGTTTTATCCCAGARTGAGCAGATTTATCAGGGTGAAACTTAAGTTTCAGGTTCTTTTTTGGCAAAGAGGAGAAGTGTGCATTGCTGTGTTTAATGCCTGATCATGAGCACTGGGCCAGCCTGTGCTAACTGCTCGTGGTGTAAAGCTGGGCATGGCAACCTGAGGCTGATGTGCAAAAAAAAATAAGGAGAAAACAGCAATATAAGCAAGTGCAGTAAGTTCCTGCACCTCTGACACTGAAGTTCTAATAGCAGTCACTGTTAATTATGCAGGGAAGAGGTTTATTTCTCTTAGTATATGATATCTGATGTACTATTGCTCCTTTAAGATCTGATTCAAAGCGATACCTCCACAGTAGGCTAATTTTAAGGCGTCATCATCAATTAGCAGTGATCTCAATCACAAGCCTTCCAAAATAAGGTGGCTGGTTAAGAAATGATAAGATTATAAATCAAGTGTTTTATTTATTTGACACTTGCTTTTCAGGCTCCATGCCTCCAAGTTGCTGCTTTTTTGTTGTTGTTTCTGTTTGCTTGTTTTTCCCTGCAGGCATAAGAACTGGAAACAACTTTTACAAACCCTCAGCAATGAAGCAGAGCCGCTGACACCAGCACCCCTTGTCCACAGCCTGGGGCGGTCACAAAACCCACGGGTGAAGAAGTCCAGAAACCACAGCAGTTTTCAGGGCAGTTCTCCAACCTCTCCAGCTGCTCAAGACAGGGCYCCTGAAGCCCTTGTGAGGTTGTTGGGTTCCATCTTCTCTGTTTCCAAACTGCTGCAAGCCGGAGCYGATACCAAACCTGTTGCTGATGAGAAAGACTTTTCTCCAGCTTGGACTGTCTTGCATAAAGGCAGGAAGCTTTCAGCTTCAGCAGGAAGAGGAGCTGTGGCGGGTACGTGATTGCTGAGGTTCAGCCAACAACTAGACAGACCTCCAAAGCTCGAAAACAAATAAAAATAGCTTTTAAAAAAACTCATATAAGAGTATTACCCCAAAAGTTTCTTGCTGTTTCTCGTCTGACCTGCCCTATAGATTGAAACACTCAAGGGAAAGACAACCAGTTCTGCTGTGCTGTAATTTGTTGTAAGAATTCAAGGTCAGGTCTAATGTTTATCTTATATTTTGCTCTACGCAAGCTAAGTATATAATTGAGAAACACATTTAAGCACTGCTTGACTTTAATGGTATTTAAGTGGCGTTTATGTTTAAATATCAGTAAAATAAATCTGAGCCTAAATGCTTTCATGACTCCAGCAGAGTCCATAAGAAGTCTCCACTTCAATTATACATGTGCTAAAGTTAAGCTTAAGTGTTATCTTGAATCAAGATCTAGATAAAGTCCCAAGTTAAAGCTATACTTTACCCAGACTATCTGTGAAAAATGAGTATCTAAGGTCAGCATTCAAAAATCCAAAAAAGCAGGCTGAATTAATCTCTGTTGAGCAGATGTTTTACAATAGCATCTTTCATTTCCCAGTGACATGGTCTGCCTTTCATGGCTAGATTCTCTACCTCCCCATCATAACCCCTGTCCTCCTGTCTTTTGCTCTTGTCCAAAACTCCTCCAACTTCTTGTCCTCACCTCCTGGATCCCCAAGGTTCCTGTCTCCAGTCATCCTTCGTGTCTCTGGATGTCAGGCAGATGTTCTCCACGCTGATGAGGAGGACACAGCCCTAGGTGCAGAGGCGCTGCCATCACCTCAGTTCCCCACACGCAGCAGGAGCAGTGGGGAGAAGCCCCCCCCCCCCTCAACCCCCTGCATCCTGGGATTCTCACTCACCAGGCTGTGGGGATGGCACCTGCACATGGAGTTAGGAGCAGGCACGTGTGCTGAGCTCATGGAGATGTGGATTTTGGCTGCTGAGCGATAACAGCTTTCAAATATGCACTGACAAAATGAGATTTTGTTTTTCTCTGCAATTAATAGCTTGGCTTCATGTAGGTACATTTTGCCTGGAGCAGCAAAAGGCACATCCTGACCTGAGGGTAAGCAGGTGCCAGSTGCTAAGGTCTTGCTCCAAGGTCCACAGGCCCTCAAGCTTCTCTGGAAAAATGTCTGTAAGAATATTTTACGCGGGGCATCATACTTTCCCTTCATCTCATCTGCAGAAGTGAYGGCATCATTTTAGCTGAAACTTTCCACATCAAATTTAGCCCGAGGCATGGAAAAAATTCTGCTCCAACAGTTGAGAGCCTGGCGAAGTCGAGGGGTGCTGGTCTCTAATGGGAAGCTTTGGAAATAGGTGGCAGTCCCAGCTYGGCCAGTGAACCACAGAGCCTTGCAGCACCACCAAGTCCAGTTAGAAGTGGACGGGCCAGAGCTCGGCACTGTGGCAGCATCAGCACCACTGTTCTCAGCCCAATAAAGCGAAAACCACATTTGTTCTTTTTTTTTTGTTGTTTCTTTGCAGTTTGATTATCCATCATGATAAGACATTACTTAAAGCAGTGGTGACACTGTCTAATCATTCTTGTGAAATATAGACTTCTCTCTCCACTTCAGACAGAGCCGACATTAATACACATTTATGCAAAGCAGAGCTGGAGCTGTCAGGGGCTAATCTTTACAAGTATGATAAATGATGTTTATTTTCAGTGATGGAACGAAACACCCGGGCTGACAATAATTGTAATAAAAAGGACAGATCAACTTCTATAAAGTGATTGAATTACCAGTCTATTGCATTAATGCCTGATCTTGGCTCTGTCATAAACCTSCTTAAGGTTACCAATGACTGTGCATTAGGAAACATCTACCTTCAAATAGACACCCTGCCCTTGACCTGTGGGACTGCAGCAGGGTGTGTGTGGGGGGGTCATTTCTGGTTGAAGGTTTTGGCCACTCTTGCTTTTATTCACTTATTCACTTAGAGTAAAGCAAGGTTTCCTCTYATCAGGCAGCCAATAAAACATCCCRAGGCTTATGGAAAAGTCACACAGCAAAAGCTTAGCAGGCTGTGGGACATCATGCACCTCTTCCATACATGTGTCATGTCCCCCTAGGAAAAAAAAATACAGAGCAAAAGAATGTATAGTTATAGATATATGTACTTAGCCATGTCCATGCACCTATTGCCCTTCATAGCACTTGTCAGGAGCCAGTGCGTCTGTTCAGCTGCAAATTCTGACATAGAAATAAAATCTGAGGGAAAATGGAGCGAGTTCATCAAATAGCCCTCACAAAGTAATATTCTGCAAATACTTTGTTTCTGGGCAATTGAAACATTTGTTTGCATTTTGGATTATTTTCTTTTATAGGTTTTCTATTCCATTCCATTTATATGTGGGGTGTATTTCAAATTTAGAGTAGTCCATGTTTCTACACTAGTCTAGGTTTGTATATTTTTATTCTGTTCCATAACTCATTTTGTATTATTTCATGTGCAAATTTATACTGCGATATACATTAATGCACACTGCTGCCAAAGAAAAGTCATTGCAGGCTGAAAACTTGAAATGTCCCATTCTGACAGCTGACTGTTGCAAGTTTATCAAAATGAGTTATTTTGCCTTTTTTTTCCCCCTACACTTAAGTTTGTCCACATTGACACTGTCCCATGGGATAGTTCAATTTTGACAGAGCAGTGTTTTCTGACAGAAGACATTAAGTGAGGAATTTGCAAGCTTTCTCAGCTATGAGTAGTCCTCTGTGTGTGTGTGTGTATCTGTGAGCCTGCCTGTGCACATATGTGCTGAACACAAGACATATGTAATGCTGTTTTGATGTACTGTTTGATTGTAATTGATGTAATGATTGATTTTCATCCGGCACTGCCAGGAGGGGTGGGAACCAGCATCAAAGGGCCAGGCTGAGCAGCAGGAGCTCTGAGGGCAGCTCAGATGGCGGCTTCTGCAGCCCTGGCTCCTCCTGCCTGGTTGGTGTTGAAAGCAGGATGATACTCTTGAAAAAAAATCCTGAGACACTTATGAAATAAATAAATAGGTCCTATTTCTGCTGAATGTGTCTGTTCTGGGCACTGCTGTTACAAGGTTTCATCTTGTGTTGATTTGCCTGCAGTCAAAATGTGAAGACCCAACTCAGAGTGTGGCCATTGTGTGAAGACCTGGGTCTCGTTTTGTGTGAAGCCAGCAGACACTGCAATGTCCTGGGATGGGCTTTCAGCCCCTGGAGAGCACAGGGAGAGTTGTGCAATTGCCATTATTCTAGAAATAATTCTGGTCCCAGGAGCTGGGTCATTCGTGCTGTTCTGGGCATGCACTTCCCTATCCTACTGCCTTCTGACTTGACCCAAAAACGCTGCCCTGGCTCTGCTGCCAATGCGCAAGAAGGACAGAAAGCTGCCCTTCTTTTTCCTTGTTGCCTGATTTTTTTTTTGCTTTGCTTGATTTACTTGTTGGTGAGGACCATGCAGGAGGTTTCAAGCCTGGAAGCACTTTGGACCAACGGTTCAGATGAAGAGCTACAGCAGCAAGAGTGCCAAACTCTCCTATCTTGCCACTGCAGAGCATGTCGAGAGCAGCCACCCCCTGTCCCCTTTCTCTTCTTCCTTTTCCCCAAGCTGAGCTTTAAGATTTTATGAACATTCTATTGTTTTTACAAGGGGGATGAGTGCATAACACGCAAACTTCTTTAAAAGGGCAAGGAACCTCTAAATTACACAGCACCCTGATTTTGCAGCTCCCTCTGTGCTATATGTTTCCAGGCTGAACTTCTGTCCGAGTGAACAATATTCACCCTGTTGGCAGTTACAGATTTTTTTTTTAACTTTTCCCAGACAGCAGTGAAAGAAGATCTGGCACCAATTCCTGCTCCTTAGCTCTGCCTGTGTTTGTACTTTGGTGGCAGAACTGCCTGGAGACTGAGTCAGAACAGATAGAGCTGCTTGTATAACTCAAGTCTGGAGAGAAGCAGGATCTTATTGTCTGAAAACAGCAGTGAGATGCAGGGATCCTCCAAGTGCTGCCCAACCTGGGAGCCAGGTATGCAAAGTGTTCAGTTAAAAAAAGCAGAAATGATGCATTTTTAGAAGCATGTATATCTGGTGTTGAAACAGTTGGACGTGGCTGGTTTCCATATTTGCCTCCTTAAATACAGAAGCTAAAACCAATGGATAATAACAACCTGAATGACCAGGAGCCTCTGTCATGACTCCTGGAGATGCGGGTGGAGGAGAGGCCACATGAGAGCAGCCAGGGAGCAAACATTCCCGCCTTGCCAGGTGCACCCATCCTGGCCACGCTCCCTTGCTCTCCTCGAGGGTGATTCTGCAGCCCGCTGGGCTGGCAAACACATGGGAAGCAGCAGGAAAAAT
The DNA here is from genome assembly GCF_003342845.1 of Nothoprocta perdicaria. Lineage (NCBI taxonomy): Eukaryota > Metazoa > Chordata > Aves > Tinamiformes > Tinamidae > Nothoprocta > Nothoprocta perdicaria. Next base: position 8,968,426 of record NW_020454092.1, read on the forward strand.
GTGGTGTTTTCACTGAAGATGCCTGGCGTGTTTTCTTTGGGTACCAGAGCAGACAGCCAGCATCCTTGTGCCACTTCAGCACTRCAAAGAATTGGGTCAGAATTACAGGTACCTCTGGTACTTTTCAGAGCCTGTACTTCTAGTTTTTAAACTAACTTGTTTCCTGCCATCCCAGTCAGTTCTTTGTTCTTTTTTTTATAAAACTAGACACTCTCCTGCTCCTGTGCTGAGAGGCCAGACCAAATAAAGGCACTCAGTGTGTGCTGGAGGAGAACGGGGCAGAAAGACATGAGGTAAGAGGGAAAGCAATAACCATGCTGACATACGTGGTGCCTCCAGTGACAGGCCTAAATCCCTGACCACGAGGAGAACATTTCCATCCTTGGTGGAATCCCTGGAAGGGACAACTGTCCCACTGAGTCCTCCCAGGTTCTCTTTTTGGCTCCTGACCATTCTCACTAGGACRAGAAGAGTAACGTCCATGGCAACATGACCCAAGGAAGTGGTTGCAGGAGAYGCATGGGCATCTCACCAGCAAGCACAGAAGGCAACACAAGAGCAAGGGACAGCTCTACTTGCCTGATGTATCCCTTGACGGTTCCTTTGGTCTCTCCTTCCCTCCAGCCCCCAGGTCACACTGGTGGTCCTGCACGGACAACCAGTCCACAAGCTTCACAAGCTGAAGCACACAGCACTTTCCTTCCTCCAGTGAGAGGCAGCTGGCAAAAGGACAAAAGGTTCAAATCAGAAGAACTTAGGCCAGTTCCTTCCAGCTCCCAAGTACAGGTCTCCTCCTCTAGCTCCAGCAGTGCTATTGAAACAGGGACCACTTGGGCCTGCTAGAGCCTGGAAGGAGGGTTCTGACACTTCAAAGCATCAAAAGGCAGCACAATGATAAAAACTGTGCAAACAGCAGGAACATTTGCTTAATAAGTCTCCAGGTAGATAAATCTCACCTTAAGGAAAGATTGCAGTGCTATCTATTAGTCATTTGGGTATGATTTGCCCATACCATTGGTAGGGGAATTACCTTTTTCAGGTATTTAATTTTTGTCAGAAACGATTTGTGCATGTTACATTCCTACCAACCCAGCATCTCTGCCGTGCACAAGCACCTGTAACACMCCACATATAAACAACTGCTCCATCCTCATAGAGAAAACACTGCCAGTGACCTCTTAAAAGAGATGCCCCAGTGGTTAAAGTACTTGGTTTTCATATGTTTATCTCAAACTCTCCAGGACTCTCTCTTTGCAGGAGCAGAGCCTGCCTACTTGGATTACTCCAACTTACGTTCTCTTGTTTTTCTGAAGCCCCCACTTGTCAGAGGGAGCTGCAAAGTGAAGGGGTCAGATTCAGGAAGCTGTTATCTGAGAAGCATCAGGAAGGACGGCCTGAGACTCCATCAGTGTGCAAAAATCATGCTGAACCACTGAAATCAATAGATTTGTACTGGAGCTGATCTCTGCTCAGTAGCTATAAACCTTCTACTTCTTATCTTATTCAGGCACATATTTGGTCTCCAGACTACTGCCTACGCAAGTCCTTGAACTTGCAAGAACCATTAGCAGATGTTCATTAGTGCATTGGTAACCGGAGGACTGGAGGCACTTGTCAACTCTGTATGTGATGAATAAATGCTGGAAAGTTTCTGCTGGGGAATTGCACTTTCAGTTTGGGGCCGACTGCATGCACTCAGACAAAGGGAGAAGGAAGTTACGGCCAGAAGTTTGACTTCGTTGTTCCTATTAACATTAATTTTAATTAGGAAGGTTGAACTGCCAAAAACCTGAGAGCACCCCACATCTAAWCTTAACAAACAGCAAATATTGGGGTGAGATCAGTGATCTTTTGAGATTAAAAGAAGGTTTGATAATGAAAACTGTATATAGTCAACCACTTTTCCTGGAGCACCCCCCCCACACACAAGCACACACTTCTGTCCATTGCTATTCCAAGCATCTGCAATGCTCAGCTCATGAACTGGCCATCTCCATGGGTCTCTTCCCAAGACCTGGCCCATTCTGAGCCTTGTTGAAGTCAAGCAGTGCTTCATAGCCAAAGCTGTTAAACCTGGTAGCACACTCCAGTTTGCTTTTGCAGGGTTTGGTTCCTGGGAGCACCTACACCAAACACCATCACCACCTTAGGTCACAGCTCACCTCCCAGCCCTATCCCCCAGCTTGCACTTACACAGCAAACTTGGGAATTTTCCTTCTGTATAGACGCCCTCCCACAACCTGCGTCCACCACCGACTCCTCCAAAAGACAACAAATGTCTCCTACTCTGTGCATAGCTACCACTCACACCAACTAGTGTCTCTTGAAAGGAGATATTTTCCTCAGTATTCAGMTGAGCTATGAGTTTCCCAGGCTGACGTGGGATGGAAAGCAAGGTAAAACTTTACAGAAAAACAACGAACTATGGAAGAGAACAAAGGCAACACATGGCTTCTTTTGGGAGGAATTGCTTCAATTTGAAAAACTCCAATGTTTAAGCAGTTCTTGTTAAAGTAATTTAAAGTACATTACTTGTCCAGCAGGAGAAAAGCCAAGGTTTCTCCCTAGCCAGTTGTCTGGGCCAGAGAGCTAAATGTGGGAGCAAGAAACTCATTTGGTGGGTCTATTTGCAGGAAATAACTGCAAGTGATCTGCTGGAAACTTTCTCCACACGTACACACACACAYGCAAATACATAAACATAGCTTTGATAATGGCTCTGCCTTCATTAGAGATGGCAAAGGCAAAGGTTAGGTAGGCTTGAGAATGATGCTTCACTGAGCTCTACTCCACAACGGAGAACTTGGTTTCCCAGAGAAAAATTAAAACAGATAGAYAGTGGCCACATCTGGATTTTTCTCACTCTCACGTCACTCTGCATTTCCTGGTTAGAGCTGGGATCTCCCCAAGAGAGACTTTTCTTGTGGTATTTCTGGCTGGGACTGGATGCACCACAAATCTCATGAGAAGGTCTTTCCTTCCAAGATTCCTTGAGCTGGAGGCTCATGAAGCACAGATAGTTCAGGGAAGGGACGAAATTTAAGGACACTTTCCAAGCTCTCAGCCTTTTGGGGGGTCCGGTAACACTTGTGGTGAGGTGGAGTCCCATCTTGCCCCTCTTCCCACAAAGATGCACACTTGATCTTACAATTGTCTGGGGAATGCTGTGCTAAAAAGGAAAAAAAAAAAGAATTTAAAAAAAAAAGTGAAAAGAGAAGTCTTGCTGTGTCAGAGAGGCAGAGTTCATGGCATTGCTTGCTTACTCTGACCTATTATCTATATCCTTCTGTGTAGCACACACCAACAAGGCATGCAAGGAGAACAACACGGCGCTACGCTGCTTCAGCGTACTGGCCATCTACAGCCAGGGCCTGTTTTTTCCTGGTTGACAAGTTAACCGTGAGTCAGTCATGTGCCAATGGGATCCTGGCTGCATCAGGAGGATGTTGCCAGCAGGGCAAAGGAGAAGATCCTGCCTCTCTCCTCAGCTCTGGTGAGGACGCACCTGGAGTATTGGGGGCAGTTCTGGGCTCCCCAGGGCAAGAAGGATGTGGAGCTTCTAGAGAGGGTCCAGCAGAGAGTGACAAAGGTGATTAAGGGACTGGAGCATCTCTCGTATGAGGAAAGGCTAAGCAAGCTGGGCCTCTTTAGCTGAGAGAAGACTGATAGCTTCACTGGCCTGTTGTAAAGATCAACACATTAAAGAACAAAGTATTTCAAGATACTCCAAAGGTAGAGCAAGTTAGAAGGCCAATGTAGCACTGAGACAAATTGCATTTGGACACTGTTCTGTTTATACCATATTGCTCCTGTCTGAGGAAGATTTGAAGGTTCAAGTTAAAGCAATGTAAATACATCTCCTCTTGTGCTCCAGAGGGAACTGTTCATTGTGGGCACATAGCAAGAGAGCTCTCAGGAATATTAGGTTTGGAAACTATTGTGAAAACTGTGGTCAAAAAGAACTGAAACCTGCTGAATCCCCCAAAGAGACTTCACTGTCAACCACTCAGTAACCTCCTTGTGTGCAGAGGACACTAGATGGAGACTTCCCTCCTCTTTGACCTCCCCAAACATTTTTTTCATAAAACAAGTCTTCAATCTGAAATCGAATAGCAGGCTGGAAACATCTGCCTGGAACTCTCCCAGTATCTTACAAGTCACCTCTAACCATTTGCTGTAGAGCAGTAGAGGATACCAGTGCCTCGCTGTGCCCTTTCCRTGCACAGTGACACCCTGGCACACAGTCTGAATATGCATCAATTTAAGGGGCTCATCTGCCAGCAACTCAAACTGTCCTTCCTCTGCCTGCAGAACCCTTACTGGATTGTGCCATAGGCCGCACACTCTGGATTCCCCAAAYCTCCAGAAAATCTTGGCACAAGCTCGATTCAGGGTGAGGGTTAGAGACCTCTTTGCAATACAATTCCACTCCCGACACACGCAACCCTCCTTCCTTCCACTTTATCATCATTCAAGCCTGAAGACTTGCAGCTTTGCCTCTCCTGGAGGAAATCTCACTCTAACAGTGTGTTTTGGCACAATAGTGTATTGGCTAGAGTCAGACCACATGGGGACTGTGGTACGATATTTTAGTGCAAGACAATGGGCTCTCCAGGGGTTTTCTGCTTCACATGAGACAGACAGTGTTAAAGAASTGTGGAGCCAGCTGGGGAGCTGAAAGCCCTCCAAATCAGTTTACAAAATCATGTTCAACATAGCTTATTTTCCTTCTCAACTCATGAAATGCATGTTTTGAGAGTAGGCTTTGCTCTCACGGAAAGTTAATAGTATATATTCAAGCTTCCATGAACTGGGAAAAAAATAAAACTCAGGTCCACTATCTCCCAGGACCTGTATTGAAATGCCTACTATTATTGCGAGTCTTTGCAAAGAAGAGCAAGCTAAATCTATCTGAATAATCATCTTGAACATCTAAGCACACGACATATTGCCTCTGGATCTTCAGGTCATGGAAATGACCATCACATGACTGCAGGTACCTTCCAAAGGAATTGTAAGTGCTTTCCAGGCAATTTCATATTGCATCACTCCCCCTGGACCATCCTCTCAATTAATTCATCATGATTCCCAGTCCTAATCCAAACTGCTGCGCTTAGGGAATTCCTTGCATAGGAAATGTAGGCATCCACGCTAGCATTAGGCATCCCAGTCCAGTGCTGGGATCATGAGCTCCCCAGCAAGAGACCAGCTCCAACCATTCAGCTACACAGTTCCCATTCATCTAATTTCCCCAAAGAAGCTTGAGCCTCTCTGGTTTTGTGTGATCCCAGACAAACAGCCTATTTAAGCTTCARATGATTCAAAGAAAAAGAGCCACCCTTTCACCCTGCTCTGAATTATGGAGGTGTGCAAAAGTAATTCCAGGCGTGACACTTGAATGATGGGCTCCTGACATACCTAGAATCTGCAGCACCTGCCACCCCTCCTCCTTTGAACTAGTGCTTTAGATAGTGCAAGAAAATTCCTCAAGCGAAATGTGATACACCAAGCCTGGAGGTCAGGGGGAGGGAAGCGGCTGTGGATTTGGTGCCTCATGCTCTGCCTGGGCTCTCCGGTGCCTGTTGTCGGCGATCTGGCTTTGAATTCCCACAAAAGACCCTGACAAGCACCAGCTAAAGCAGCCCAGGGCTCAAACCGCACACAGTCCTTTGCCTTRGTAAGAGTCAAGTGTCCTCAGTAATGACCCGGGATTAAATTTCCCACTTTGCCCAGTGCTTTTGAGCCTGCACTTCAAGAAAGATTTGGACCATAGGAAAGGCCACAGAGAAGTTGAGCACAAGGGTTATCTTCTAGGAAATGCTGCTTTCATGGGAAAGAAAGACTGACAGGAGGTGTGATGGTAGAGGGTTTCAGAAATGTGTACACTGAAAGGAAGGATGATGTTTTCCATGCCCAGACTTCTTGAACAAGAAGTCATAGGTTTGAAGTGCAGAAAGAAAAAGATTCAGATTAGGTAGCAAGAAAATCTTTCTGATGAAAAGGATATCACAGATTGCTGAGGAAGCTGCAGACTTTTCACTATTAGAGATCTTTAAGAACTGCTTAGACAAATACCTGTCAGGCATGAGACAGGTGTATTTGATCCTGCCTTCCAGCAATGGGGTTGATTAGATGCCACTTCTTGAAGCCTCTGCCACTTTCCTGGATGCATCCAAGCAGCCCAGCTACACGAGTTGGCTCAGCCTGCAGGGGATCCCAGTTTGGGACTCTCACTGGGAGCACTGGAGATCTCAGCAGGAGACATCACCTTCTTGGTGTGGCAGGGGCTCCTCCACTTGACAGGCTGCTTCCCTCTCCACATCAGRCTGGATATAAATCCGACTTTGGCATTATTTACACTCGCTTGAGTGGGATCTGAAGATACCCTCTTGCAACCAGCATTAAGCTTTCTCCCTCCACCACCTTCATTTATTTTCTTAATGGCTGCAGTCCATTTCATAGCACATTTCCTAAGACCGACTAGTGAACGGCCATAAAACACCCACAGGTGCCCAAATAAATCAGTGACTCCTGCCCGCTGCGGCAGGGCTGGCAGTGACGCCCTAGGGCAAGCGCGGAGCCCTGGTGCTC
>NW_020454092.1:8975201-9034496 GCF_003342845.1 Nothoprocta perdicaria
GGTCCCCGAGCGGGCAAGCCCTGGTGCTCGCTGTGTGACACGGCCCAGGTCCCCACTGGGCTACCGCAGCTCTGAGCTACCCCCTGCCCCGCGCCCGGCCACAGCGGCACTTACATCTCTGTGCGCCCTGCGGAGTCTGAGCTAAAACAAACACGTGTGGGTTTAGGGCAGTCCCCACTTCCTGGTCCTCAGCCTGAGAAGCGCAGTGGAAACAAGGAGGYTTCTCAGGCAAGCTCTTCTCCACCACCTAGCGGGAAACGGGTTTTCCTCACGCCAGTGGGAGCGGTGTCACCTGTGGCCGTCCAGTCGAGCCCTGCACAGTYGGCCAGGCCACAGTGTGACCACCCTTGTGACGGTCCCTTCCATTTCTCCTATGAGCAGCTCCCAGGCTGGGAAGRGGCGCTCAGAAGTCACCCCTCCAATTTCTGGTTACTCCCCAAGCCCCTCTTCCCATTGCTCACAGAGCACAAGCCACCTGAGTCCCTCTAAATCCAGCACCCCAGCCCAAAACGAGACATTTCCCTCCACGCACAAGTGGGGGGGCTGCCCTCCTGCCACCCSGGCCGGGGCCTGAGCAGAGGCCGCCAGCAGCTGCGCCGCTTGCCAGGGCATGTCCCCGCACGGCGGCCGCTGGCCGGGCTCCAGCGCAGGTAATTGCCTTCTGCTGGCCACAGTCCCCCCCACAGACGCGGCCGCCTTCATTTCCTGTGCGGGGCCGGAGGGGAGCAGCCGCCATGCTGCGCCGCTAAGCAGCTGCTGCGCTCTGCCCGAGGGGCTGCGCTGCAGTGCGGCTGAAGCGTGCGGGGAAGGCGGGCGCCAGGCCGGCCGCCGCGCGCCCCTCCGCTCCCTGCTGCGCCGGGGTTTGGGCACGGCCTCTCCCTCGGCATCCGCATCCTGAATCCGGACCCACAGCCGCCCCCACAGCCACCCCCGCTAAGGGTTAACATCAGAAATGTGGGTTTGGGGGGTTAGATTTGGTTTTTTCCCTCCGTGCACACGCTGCCGCCACCACGGTGTGTCTGCAAAGCGCTGGGAGTTTTATGGGGAGGGCTGGCGGGGGCGGGGGGGGGGAGAGAATTTTCTTTATGGCTTTGACAGGAACTCCCATCATGGGATAATTATGGAAGTGAGAAGTCTGCGTGTAATGAAGACCATATGCCGTGTTAAAACACACACGCACAAATATTAGGCTCTTGTGAGGCCTGCGGGGGGAGCAGGCAGGGGGCAGGAAGGGCTGGTGGAAGGAGCTGCCCTCCCTCCCCCCACAAAAAAGAAAAAAGAAAAGAAAAACCTGTGTCAGACTTTCCAGCCTCGCCGCCATGAAGGCAGTATGAAGGCAAAGTGATGGCAGAGCAGTCAAGTGGGGCTGCGAGGACATCACTGCGCAGCCGTCCTTGGCTGGGGCTGGTTTCAGGTGGAAAACATCCGGTTTAAATAACACATGGAGTGGTAGGACAGGCCCAGGTGCTGGAACAAAAGGTGCTTTAACCCACACCGGAGATGGGGAGGTGACCGGTGCCTACCGCAAGCCATCCCATTGGAGCAAGGTCTCCTTCAGGAGCAGCTTCTCCTCCCTGCCTCTAGGCCCATGTGAAGCTTTTCCCTCTTTCCCTTCGAACTATGCCCTCGCTGCTCTTGCCTCGCTGGAAAGTGCACGCAGCTGCCCCAGGAAACGTCTAGCCCTCCACCCTGCTCGATGCAGATCCGTCAGTGGGAAGCAAGAGGCGCAGCATGGCATCCCAGCTCCATAGGCAGGGAGGAGGCAGCTTCGGTGGGCTTCAGGGCCACCCAGCTGGTGTTTGAAGTCCCCGTGCCATCCTTTCCAGCTCCCGGCCTGTTCTTCATCATGTGAAGCTTCCTTGGCTCATGCATGTTCGTCTCCTCTCTCCAGCTCTCACAAGCCTTCTCTTCCAGATCCTCTTCTTTATGGGTCACTTCAGTCTCTTTTGAGGGCATTTCTTTCTTTGCAGGTCACACTTGCAGAACTGGCTTCTTTCCATCTCACTTCCTGGGTGTCTCTCCCTGAAAAAAGAATCCCTTTAAATACCTATACTTCTCTTGCCTTCAAAACCACTGTATCACCTCACCTCCATGGACTGACCTCAGTGTACTTAATTACCTACCACATCTCATAGGGAACCGAATGTGACTGAGACCCCGAACATAGATATTGCCTGAAGCCACTGGCCCACCTTTGTGCAGCTCCTGGCACAAGGATTCGCTATTAGGGACACCATGTGCCTTTGCAAGGGCAAGCAGTAGTGAGCAGAATTGCAACCTCTGCCGCCCCTTTTGGAGGCACATTCCAGCTAATGTACTTTGTCAGAGAAATGGTAGTTGTAGCTGCTGTGTCAGGGGCCTGGGAGGTGAGCAGTTCAGCAGGACGCGCTCTGGGCAGTGATGCTGGGCTCTCCTTGCTGAGCAGCACCAAGGGCTGCCAGCTGCAGGCCTGGCTTTGGGTCAGCAGGTGAATGCTAGGCTAAGGGAAATGCAAAAAGTAATTAGCTCAACACAAGCTCTCCTTGCATCCAAGGGAAGAAAAAATTCACCCTATATCTCTTCTTGTGAAAGAACAGGGGGAGGAGAAACTTGTACAAACTGCTTATTTGGGTGTTTTTTTTTGTTGTTGTTGTTTTTGTTTTTTTTGCCTTTGGGGAAGAATTAGCAAACGCAACATTGGATATCCCAGCTGGTTACTGTGGCTGACTGGCAACATGCAGGATGCAAGCCCAAGAAGAGCACTGGTCTTCTCTTGCAAGCTCTATAAAATGTACTTTTTATTCACTTATACATAGTCCCCTGTGTGTCAGACTTAGAAAAGTAACAACTCTCCATCACCCTGAATTCTGTTATACATCCCTTACAGACCTACTTACTGGAGCACTACTCCTACAGCATTGCAGGGAGGTATTAGATGAGGGTCAGCTGCTCCAGAGAGGGCTGCATTTCACAGGCATGCAGAGGGGAACCATCAGGAACACTGCAAATGAGAGGTCTGGATGAACGTTGCTGCCAAATGCAAGCTCATTTTGGGATTTACCTCTCCTCCTAGCTTTATCAGTGTCAGCTCCTCCAGYGTGTTTGCCATCTGCATCTGTGTCTGCTTTCAGGCAAAGTCACAGCGAGTGCTCAGCGTTAGGTTTTAATAACTGGTAAATGTAAAATCATTGCTCTGATTAAAGGCATCGCTCACAACAGTGGCTAGATGAGGATAATGCCTGGACGATCCCCACATTGCTGGTGCTCGCTGCTGCGCTAAGGGGCACCGGGCACATGCCGCAAGCATTAACCAGCCCTGCCTCTGCGATCTGATGAGAAACAGAACCGTCCCTGAATGGACCCATCCAGCCCGGCTGGAATGCGGGGAATTTTCCAGGGCTCCTGCAAACTTTTACAGGCCTATTTTATAGGCAGAGAACTGTCACACGGAGGTGAATGGGCAGGTGCAGTGCAAGCGGCCTTGCTCGCCAGGGACGGTGCAGGAAAGGGTGACCTCTTCCCTTCCCAGTGTCTGCTGCAATCCGCGATTCCCATCATGCGCAGTGTGTCATTTCCCATGAGTACCTGCCTGTTTCTGCCATCTGCCATGATTTATAGAAAATGGGCAGTGATTAATAGCCCAGTCAATGCCAAGTGAAGCCATTTTCTTTCATTTACCTGCTCCCTGACCTCCCTTCGCAGTCCTAGACAGGGCCTAGGAAAGTGTATTAATCATGCACTTAAAAAATATTTAAAGGGGGAGACTGGCCAGGAGCTCTTTTTGTTTTTTTAATGGAGTCATTTTCTGCAGAGGGTGTAAGCTAATTGCCACATGAAACAAATGGGYTCTTTGAAATGTAAACGAGTCGCGTGGAGGTGCTCTGGGTTTGGTCCTTGAATGATGCCCTAACCGCGCACTCTCCTGGTGCTTGCTGTCACCTACCTGGCCTTAAGTGCAGCAGGGGACACCTCAGGGATGGGCACAGGGTGCTGAAGCCACATGCTAGGAGGGAGGCCATGGATCTAGCACGGCCTAAGACAGCTCCAGGCACAGAGGACTCATGCAGAGCATGAGTGCCTTGGGGTCTCTGAAGACCTGCAGGGCTGGCTGAGCCCTCCAGCAGTGATCTTGTAACACACCAAGAGAAGATCTGTACTCACTCGGGTCTGCCTTTGCAGTGCAGGGAAGGATATTGAGGGAAAAGCTCTTGATTTCCTATGATGCAAGCTGCATTCCTGCAGCATCCAAAGGGGTTTAGGCCTGGCCTTCCTCCTAGAGGCAAAGCTGAATTTGCACAGCAATTTTCCAGCTCTGAGAGACAGAACCAGCCCCAGGATAAGGACAAAGTAACATTGTRGGGTAGTGTCACAGCAATTCTTCTACTTTTCACTGCAGTAAGAGTATCTTGCTGCCAGCTGCCCTTGAGGGAGCAAGGCTGGGCAAAGCCGCAGGGCTCTCCTGCTTTCTCACGACCACATTTTCCTCTGTGGACCATGGTTGAGTTGTCCTAGCCCCACAATGTGCTTGATGACACATAAGCTATMTAGGAGATAAGTAGCTGAGCACTGGTACTGCTGCCTCTTCCCACAGGTGAGCTGAAGATGCAAGCAATGAGCAGGGATGTGCACCAAGGACACCACATTTTGCTCTCTCCATTAGCACTTTTTAAATCCCCGTGTCTATGAGCAACCCCAGAGGGTCCCAGGGACCCGCAGGACTCGAGCTGGGGAGCACTGAGCTCCACAGAGCACAAATCTGACATTTCCTCCGTTTATGATACGTCCCTGGGTGGTATCGTGTACATGATGCTGTGTAAAACTATGTACGGTCTCCTGGAAAACGCCTGGATGACTTGGGCCCCTAAGGAGAGCTGAGGTTGATAGCAATAAAAGGAAAATCCCCAGTCAAGCCAAACAAAATTATTGAGTTATTCTCACCCGCCAGAGACCAAAGCTTTGTTGACAACTTAATTAACTGCGTTTGTAATGAATTTTTGGCCACATGCAACAGACTAATTATCAAAGCAAACCTTAATCTCTTTCCAGGCACATCAAAGTATTGAACACAAAATATTTACATCAGTCTCAGATAAAATTCTTTGCACTAATTCTAATATAATTAAAATTATGTTGGGGCTAAGGTAATTATGCAAGGTGCTTATATTGCATAACAATGTAATAGGAGCAGTGCTTTTTCAACCTGTAGTCAATCAGCAAAGTCCTCAAGAGTGTGTAAAATCTAGTAAGTACTTTTCAAATTAGTGAGAAAAGCATCAGTTTTAAGCTTAGTTAACCTGTTTAAAACTGCCCACAAACTGCCCATGAATTTCAGATAAACTCCATTATTTGCATTATCTAAACCATTTCTGGCAGGAACTAGACAGAGGTCCAAGACACCAGAGCGGCTTTATGCTATTTGAGTAACATGGTTAAGTTTTAAATGGGCAATGCAGACTTTCCAAGTGCCTTGTACAGATAGTGATTTTTCTTAAAGTTTTCATGCAAGTTTCATGACCAAAAGGTGCAAAGGAGGCTGCTGAAGCACCTTTTCCTATGCAGGACTCTGCAGCAAACTGTAGCAAGAAACCTTTCCTGCTTAGAAGGGGAAAGACATAAAAATATACGAAAAGAGACTTGGTCCCTGAGCAAGTTTGGGTCCCCTTTGCCATGTGAGGTAGGGGGCACACATGGGAAAATCCCAAAAGCCCTCAGTGAGCAAGGAGCATCCCAACCTGTCTGTGTGAATTCTGCCTCCCACATATAGCCCCCAAAGCCCTGCACAACTTCCCAGCCATCTCACATTATCAGACTTTCCAGGCCACTTGGCAGATGCCAASCTCAGCCTTCACTGCACTGTGGTCACCTTTTCTGCTTAAACGAAGGCCAAATGAGCTGTCTGTTGCACCAAATCAGTGAGGCYACCACCACCAGTGTGCAGAGCAACTCCCTGTCTTTGCCACAGCCACAGCGTGGGCTGCAGCTGAGGAACTTCCCAGGGGAAGCACACGAGGACAACCAGGCAATGAAAACACGACAAAAAGGCAAGGTTATTTCCAGGTACCACCTACCATTTGTGCTGGGAGTCACTTCTGTTGTTGCAGGCGGTAACCCAGTTTCAGAGAGCAAACCCTGGAGATGTCACCCCTGGCTCTCCCACTGTGTCCTCCTGTCCCCAAGACCTGTGCACCTGCAGGGCTGCAAGCCAGGGTCTCAGTGCAGTGCATGTGGAGAGTCCATGCTGACCCAGAAAATCCTTTAATTGATGATCCTAGGAACATAGTTGTCTAGAGAGAAAAAAATGCTACCCTGGACATGCCACCACTTCTCTGTCACTGAAATACATATCAAGGAACTGTATAAAATATGCTCAGGTCTTCTTCTTGTCCCGTCTCCAAGATAGGACCAAATGTGTCAGTGCAAATCTGATGGTCTAGCCTGTTGCTTCCAGCACTGCAGGTTACACATGCTCCATCTGTGCTGGATGGAGCCAGTTTCTCATCACAAAAATTTTCCTTAGCCTCTTCCAYGCTGTGATGAAGCTTCCTGTGCTGTCACTGGCCATGTGCAGAGCTGGGTACCCACACGGCTACACCCAAGTGCAGGTCACACCACTCCCTGCTCCTCGTGCTGAGCATCCCCATTGACKCACAGGGGTCTTGCTCCCAAGTGCTTTGATTTCTCCTGCTACTCTCCTGCAGTTCCCTGCACTTGCTGCCCAACCTTGYTGGGAACAAGTTCATTTCCACACCCTCTGGGCAGCCTCTATCTTTCCTGGGAGTCCTTTTTGGTGCCCAACTCACAGCCCACGTGCCCCAATGGGTTGCCTGAAGGAGGCAGGGGCAAGATGATCTTGAAGGCCTCTCTGCCCTGCTCCCACAATCAGGGATTTCCCCCTGCATGGGATGTGCTTGATCTGCATTTTCATCAGCAATTAAAACTGTCCCATCTTTCCAAACGGGGCAGCCTGCTTACCTTGGAGTGTAAATTAGCAGCAATGCTAAGGTGGCTTGTGGTACTTCRCCATCAAGTCACAGTGGCTGAGAGGAGTATTCGCCCGTTGTGTTATCCCTTCCACAGATGCCASGGCATATGTTCTTGTTTTCCCTCCTACTAAAATCAGCCCGTTTCTATGGCCTTTGGAGACATCCTCCAGTGGAAAGGCTGCCTTTGAACAGATTTCTGTCTGGGTTTGACTTCATTAATCAAATCACTTCTTGACACAAAACACTTAGAACTTGCTGGAGGTGTGAGGCCAGAGGGCTGGGACCTTGCTGACTCGCTCCACAGGACTTTTCCAAAGCACTTCTGCAGATACACAGCTTTCTGAAACTGTCAGGCCATCATCTTGATTTACAGAGCATAAAAACTAGTAGCCAAGTTCAGAACAACAACAAAAATCGACCAGTTCCTTTTACCTCATTATCACTGTGATGCTGACAGGGGCTGCAGCTCTGGAGAGCAGCARTGAGCCCAGGTAGCACCAGGTGCTGGGCCTGACTTGTGCCCAGGAGCTGTGCAGGGGCCCTGAGGARTGAGGGTTGTGCAGCTCCCATGGCCCCGCACCAGCAGACACTGGGCTCGGCAGTACTTTCCACTAATGCCCCAGCCAAGGCCCCTTTTGGGAGGTCAGCGAGAGCACTGGGCAGCCAAGGAGATGGGTGCGGGGCCCAAGAGACCTCACGAATCACACCTGGTCTCTGCCGAGCCTGAACCGCTCTGCATCTCCTGCACGCGCCGTAGGATTTGCTTTTACACCAGAGCTGGGTAAAACGGTCTCTAGGGTGCTTGGATCTGCCTACTGCTCACTCTYGGTTGACGGGAGCAGAGAGAGCCTCTGAAGCTCCCCAACATCAGAGCAGGGCTAGATCAAAATCATGTCAAGCTCAGAGCAAAATGTGCTAGCTGTGATCATGTGAGGACTGGCAAGATACTGCTTGCAAATTTTGTCTTTTTGTAATGAAGATAGTATTAATTCAAAGCCTCTGCTCCTGGCAGAGCCTGGATCCCACCTAGAAGCAGATTTTGGCCCTGCTCTTCYTTTCAATCTGCTTGTGCCTTGTCCTCATTCCCAAAGTCAGGGCAAATCTCTTTGGAGTGTATTTCCTGCCCCAAAATGAGAGGTAACTGTCAACAAAAGCCATTCTTTCACCAGCAAGTTGGATCAGGCACTGAGTACACGAGCACTAGGGCAAGGCATTCATGGGTTCAAGGACCATGCTCATAAGGAGTTACATATCTGAATATTTTGGAAAAGAAGGTCTTCCCACTGCATCAGCTGGGCTTAAACCCCCTAAACCCATCCAAAATGGTTTGCTCTTCATTGAGCATAAAGGTTGGGGCAGGGTCAAAATGTCTCCTGTAGCTCAAACTGTTCCAGTAACCACAAACCACTCTGGAGCTAGACAGAACCTTCTCTTTTTCTGAGTGGACCAGACCTCTGTTTTTATATTTTCTACCTTTCCTGTCTCTGCAAAGCAAAGAGTATCAGACTAAACAGAGACACTGATTAAGAAGCAGATATTTGAGCAGAAGTAGATATATGAGCAGACACACGGGCAGACAAGATGCTTTTGGGGGCTAATAGCTTTGCTTCTGAGCTGTCTTAGCTAGTGGGTTGCCTTGATGACTTTTTGTTTAGCTCATAGTGAAGAGAAATGAGGAACAACTTGTGGTCAGAATAGCTTGAGAAAGCTCCCTTACTGGCAGCAATATCTGTTTGTGTCACTGTCCCTGAAATGATGAGCTTTTTGCGAAGTAAAATGGCAACATGAGATCCCACGGTCCCCATACGACTGAACTAGTGACAGACGTTTATATGCACTTTTTCCACAGCAGTGGATGTTAACCCAGAATTAATCAGGAGATAAGACCTGCAGGACCTGCATATGAGTAACCAACCAAGTAATTGCACCAATGTGTATAGAAGGGTTGGATGGAGAAGAGMTTATTCATAAAATCCTGGAGCAAAGGAGGGCTGTAAGAAAGGGAAGGCAACGCAGAGCCTTTCCTCCTCTGTCTCTCTGGCCAAATGTCTTTGGCAGGCAACATGTTAGTAGATGAAATCAAGCCCAAATGATTTRCAGGGTCCTGCCTAGTGTGGGTGTCTAATGCTTGATTGCCCAAAAGAAAACTCCCACATTCCTCAAGTTTTTAAACTGCTTGATTTTTTCTTTTAAACCTTAAAAGCTCCTGCAGGATTAGGGCTTGATTTAACCTCTGATAGAACTGACAGGTGCTGCAGAGATTTTTAGGGCCCTTAGGCCTTGAATTGGCAAAGGCCAGGACCTCTGCATTGCTGGCCCCATCWCAGCAAGGAGGAGAGATGCTAGTGGTGCTCTCTACTGGCAGCCTGGGAAGAGCAGAGAGGAGCTGCAAGCAGAACAGCTGGAGCAGGGATGGGGCAGCCAGAGGTAAAGCACAAGGAGGGCAAGTTTTTGGGATGTAAGGGGGGAAAAAAGAGCAAACCTTATCTAGGAGAGGCTGCTTGGCAGACTACAGACTGATATGTATAGCCTCAGACCAAGTCTCTCTGAATTAAACTTCGCTGTCCAAACAAATCTGTGATATTCAGTGAATGCACAGATTTTTTGCTTTGCTCTCTAATGGAATGTTGTGGGTATCCTTGAGGCACCTGAGCATCTTTGCATCCTTATTGCTTTTACCCTGGCAAAACTCCCATGAAGCTGAGGGCTGCTCATCCCATTTAGTGATGGAAAACTAAGGCAGGCTAGGTTAGTTTTAAGGTATTTTAGCATTGGTGTAGAAGAAGAAAAGGCGCTCAGAGCTCATCTCTAACATTTTGGAAGTTAAAAAAGCTTCAAAATGTAGCTCAAAGTGTGGAGAGGGTAAATTTTAAATGTTAGTTTTGTAAAGTTCCATGATTTCCTCTTTCAGTTCCTAAATAGCATTGGGAATTAGATAGATAGCAGGGAAACAACCTGAAAAGTTGGAGGGAGAAGAGCTTATGAGAAAATTAAAATTTAAAAAGCAGCCTGTGAACATTTTCCACTTTATAGCTAATTCGGGATGAGAATTGCATTCAGCCACCCAGCACGATTGGATACTGTTGGCCTCCTCTCAGAGGGAAAAAAACAGCCCCCATATTTCCAGTTCATCATTCCCACCTCCCTGAAATGTATGGGATTTGTCTATTTGATTAAAAACTATAAAGATTGCACTCTGGGGAAGGAGGAGGTCTGAGAGCAATCTCTAACTCAGTCCTTGAAGACAGCCACCCTCTTTCAAGATCAAGCTGGACAGAAAAAATGTGTGGGCTTCCCTCCCCTTGCCTGTCCCCGAGATGACCTGGCCAGTGGGCAAGCTCCCAATCCAACCTCCAGCTGCCTGAGTGCCCTGCAGGATATTCCGTACCTCGTCCTTAACTTCAGCTGCTGTCAGAGGCACCAAGTTGCTGCTGGCACCAAATGCTGCCATGAAGGCCGGGTGGAAGAGCTTAAAGGAAAGGAAGAGACTGAGTTTTCCTCTTTCTGAATCAGGAACCAAACCTTTTTTCTGGTGTGGAACATAAATGTGAATCGTTACTCACAGCTCCTCAAGCCCCTTGTGGTGAGCAAGGAAATCTAACCCTCCTTCCTATTCCAGAGCAGAACTCGTGCACGTTCAGGGCCCCACTGTCCCGTTTTGGGATGTGCACAGACGACGGCAGGTGGTGCTGTAAGATAAAGAGTGAGGACTGATGGTGCCTTCAGCAACAACTTATTCCTTGGAGGGTAAAGAAACCTTTGTTTTTGAAGGGCAGCTGGAAAATCTCAGCTCACTATGGCCTTTTGAAGCTCTCCTCCTTCCCACAAATTAAGAAAAGTAAATGTTTGCTTCAAATCCAAGAGGGAAAAGGAGGAGGAGGGAGCATGCCTGCCAGCGCAGAGAAGACCGATGGTCTAAGACTGGGAGAGCAAACCACATGCAGCTCCCAGCACTGCTTCACGTGCAGCCTTGACTGCTTTGCCTGGGGAGAGACCCAAAAGGGGGYTCAGCATCTTCCAGGGAACTGGGGCAAATAATTCATTTCCAAACAGATGTATCCGGAAGCATAATTCCCTCATGTTTCTGCCCTCTTTCTGCCAGCTCACCTGAATCCCCACAATGAGATCCCCCACCATGAGATGTCACAAGCACCTCGCAGTCTCCTGCTGCTTGAACCTGACAGGCAGCTGGGCAGCAAGGAGCTGCTTTGCAGGGCAGAGCTGGCAGCTTTGYCAGCCCTGCAGCCATCTGAGCCCAGCCAAGGCTCACACTGGCCTCTGCAGGTGTTCGAGCAGACCCAGAGCTGCTGCTTTACAGGTGTTAGTTTGTCAGGCTATAAAATTTACCAGGTCGGTGATTATGATTAACTGAAGTTTTATGGACATGGAGTACTCTGATGGCACTGGGATCGTGGGAAGGAACGAGAATAGACAGGTACTTGTGCACAGCAAGGGTGCACGGGTGAAAACATAGCCAGGGGGACCTGCCTGCTGATGGGAGGACTCATCCATCCATCCATCCATCCATCCATCCATCCATCCATCCATCCATCCATCCGCCTCCACATCTTCAACACACCACTGCTTCAGACTGAGAGATTTTACAGAAAAAATAAAACAATAAATTCAGTGTTATAAGTTCACACACAGACCTTCTCAGCTTAATTTTTAACCGGAAGGGTAACAATGAACCAAGAGAACAACTTACATAAGAGACTAGGTGGATTTGCCATCTTTGATGAGTCAGCTTCATGTCTTCCTGTAGGGTTTCTCAGGGGAGGCAAACCCACTTTGTGGGACAGACCAGACTGACRTCCTGGTGTTTGAGATAGGTCACACTGAGACGACTTTTAAGAGAAATACAYCTAAAGACAAGTTGTTAATGCCATTAGATTTAACTTACTGTTTCTGCTGTTCCCAGACACCTCATTCTTCTCCTACCAGTACTTAAGCTCCCATAGAGCTTACAGATCCAGAAGCAATGCACTGTATAAACACCGTGGCTGAGCAGTTTTGCACTATTGAGAGCCTGCACCAGCCCAGGTCTGGACCCTGCTCAGAAGCATCAGCAACCATATAAACCTCAAGAAGTCTGAGGGAAAACCATTCTGCAGGCCAGATCCAGTTTATCCCAATTATCCCCTCAGTTATGGACTTGGGGCAGAAAAAACAGAAGCACTTTCTGGCGCAGAGGACATGGGAGTCTACATAAAACTGCAACRGCTCCTCCTCACTTTCACATCTTTGCAGTGCTTATACCACATGGTAACAGTAGGGAATGAGCTATTTGCTCCACAAGCATAACCACAGCCTAACATTGCACGGAACACGTAGGAACAAAAATAAAAGCATGTTCTAACCATGTCACAGCTATTGTTCTTCAGCAGGATTTTCATCTCACGGCAGTTTCTGAGGCTTAAGCCTTTGTGGTTTTTTGCATTTGGGGAAAAAAAAAAAAAAAAAGACAGAAAAGAAAAAATCAAAGCAAAACACCCTATGAGATCTGGCCTCAGCAACACTGTCCCCAAATCACTTGCTGGCGTGGGACATGCTAGCCTGCAAAACAGGCCTTCACAAGCCAAGCTGCAGGAATGGCCTGGTGCTGGCTCCGGCACCACAGGAGATGAGTGGTAGGAGAGGACAGAAAATGCCACCAAACTCCTCTGCTTGGCATGGACAGGGTGGCTATGTCCTGGCCAGTGCTGTGTCCCACAAAACCTGTCCGTCAGGGCCTTTCCTGCTCTGTGTGTGTGTCAGCAATGCTAGCCCTGGGACACCGAGTCTCCATCCACACCCCAGCTCCACTCCCACTCACCAGGAAAAAGGGGTTATTAGAACACACTTTAAGGAAATGAACCTCCAGGCACATGAGCTGTCAGAGTAGATGTCCCTGAAGTGTCCTGCCCACCTCTGCAGCCTAGACCTACATCCAGTATCTACATCCAGTAATTGAACTTCCATCATGGGGGCAGCAGTTGCATAAGAGACCAAGCAGCATCTCAGTCTCCTGGCACAGGGAACATATCACAGGGGCACATTACTAGTGGCCACAGGAAGAGCTCTATGCCTCGAGCTAGCTCTAGTGAATGCAGCTGCCTATCCAGCTGCCTTGGGCTCACATAAAAGCCTTATAAGCACTGCAAGGCCCTGAACAAGTGGACCTAAGATCAAACTTAGCCCTGATTTGGATCAAAGACCTCCTGAGGTTCCTCCATCCCTGATTATTCTATGTCTGTACCTTTGTACATCCCAGGAGATCATTCTGGGTTCCCACCAAGTCTCTTTTCACCACGACTCCCAAAGAAGATAATCACTCGGTGCTCTAAGCCCTGATGTAGAGACTGCAGACAGATTACATCCTGTAATTAGCTTATCCCTTCTGCTGACCTAGCTGGAACAGATCATCATCTGAGCTGGCATAGGAGCTGAAAGAGCACATGCATCACATCTGACACAAGCTGAGTGCTCACAGGATTTCTTTTCTGAATTGTGACATATCAACAGAACCAGCTCAGTTTTGCCAGGGTCTTTATCATGATTCAGAAAACTTGGTACAGGGCTTGATTTTAACCTAGGCTAAGTTAGCAAGGCTGGAGCCTAAGGGAATAGACAGCAAACCCTTCACATGCCAGTCCTTAAAGGTAAACCAGAACTTTGAGCCTGGGAACTTTGATCACTTCAGTAAATAACAAGCCAGGAATTGGGAGACTGCAAAAAGCCTCCTTAAACTTTCTGCTCTACCCGTAAAATGAAAGAATAGGCTGCCCATTTAATAACTTTGCATGTTTTATGACATTATTGTGTGTAAACCTTTTTGGTTTCCTTAGTAATCAGAAAACCAACCCCTTTAATAGAAAACTTGGTGTACTCACCACAGGAGCTGAGAATGAAAATTGGTCTCCTATGCAAATAATTCAATTATAATCAAAGGCAAACATTATAAAAGGTCATGTTCCCAAAAGGATGTATATTTACATTATAAATAAGGAACTGTGAAACAGGAACAATATGACAGTTTTATTATTTCTGAGGCCTTGACCTGCAGAGATAAATGGCTCTTTCATGAGAGGCAGAGTGCTCTTAGAAGAGGGGGCTCGAGACAGCTTTGTACAGCTTTGTATCCCAGCCTTTTACAACTACAGCCCACCTTTTTGTCCAGCTCCATTTTAATAGCATTTCTGCAGTATCAGAGCCAAGGTCTGTGTCCATGCCTGGCCTCTGSATCTGGGACTGTTCATGGCTTGCATTTTCCAAAGGGCAACAAAAAAGCACCTAAKGAGCTGCTGGGTTCTTAGCACCTGGCCCAACTTACCTCCTCTGTGCCTAGCCTTGGCCCTGGGTGCTGATGATCTTGGATCAGAAAGGAGCTGGGATACTCCGGGATACATCCTGCACACATCCCTACCTAGAACCTCACTGTACAAAGGTACACACAACTACCAGAAGTGGTATAATGTTCTTTTATGGAAAAATGTGACAAGGTTTGCTTTTTAACAGAACCACGAGACTGATCCTGAGTACATCAGTGGGGTTTCATACCTGCAGTTCGATAYGTTTCATTAGATGTTCGGTTAGTCGGCCTGAAATAAGAGCAACAAGTCTCTGAATAAACCATAGGTTTCTAAGATAAGTCCAAATCCTCAATGATGAGAAGTAATAGGTTCATTTTAATTATATTTTTATAACTTTTTGGTTCCCAGTCACAGATTGTTAGTATTGTCTGACTTTAAGACATTGGTGTTTTTTTCTTTTTTCTTTTTTTTTTTTTTGAATAACAGAACCAAAACCACTAAATATTTTACTACTTAAAAGTAAGCTGTTACTGGCAAGTAATCGAGTACTCCTATAGCTTTGAATTAATGTATAACTTAAATAATGGCTAACCTCATGCTTTTGTGTTGGTTTACATCCATGAAGGCTTTAGGCAAAAGTAGGGTCTGATGTCAATAGTTGATTAATATAGTGTAAGGAAAGAGCGTATAACATAAGAGTGAAAGACAGCCTAATACAAGAAAATGTAAGAATAAGAAAGGAAGCACAAAAGAAATATATAAGGAAAATATAAATTTTTTWAAGAAGTCTAGTATAGAGAAAGAGAGAAATTTCCTTCTGCTACTTGCTGGGAGATGCCTTCAGCCCTTCAGACTCTAGGATGGACATAGCAATGAGTCTCTTGTCTCCTGGATGGGAGAGATCAAGGCTGGAGGGGATGTGGGAGGGATCTTGCCCAGAGGTGGCAAACACTGCTGCTCTTTTCCCTGGGGCTCTAGGTATGGCTGTGGGCAACACGGAGCTCCCCTGTGACAGACAGATGTACCCAAGTACATCTGCTATGTGATTCATGACTTTCTGGCTCTCATAAGTAACAAGGAAGGATTTAGTCTGATATATTCATCAATTTCAATGTTTCTTGGGGAAAAGAAKTTGTTGCACAAAAGTATATTGCCAGCATCAAGAAACAGAACGAGCCCACATGAGCCTATGTGTCTAACTCACCTCCTCTAGCCTCAGTTAATCAGGATGATCTGCAGATTTCCAGTTCATTAAAAACTATTGCAAAGTTATCTGASCACTGCCAGAGCTGAATACAACTTCCCTTTCCAAATAAGTGCAAAAAGCATACTAYAGCTCATGCCCAAGAATACACTCTAGATAAGGTTGTTGCTTTACCTTCTCTAGGCAGGCTGGAGGGAAATGTTGGCCCAGACCTGCCTCTGCTTCCAAATTCACGTTCAGTTTATAACTTGGAATCACTGCAAAGGCAAAAAGACAGAAAGCAAACATATATGTAGGTAAACGCCCATCTCTCCCTCTTCTGTATCATCACACACACGGCTCTGTTTTTTTTTTTTTTTGCTCTATTGGCAAAAACAAAGTGACCCATTGCCCTACACTGTAGCTTTCAGTATCCAGAGGAATGTACAACATTTTGCTACATCATTTGAACATTTCTTTTTCAAGAATGTTCCTTCCTTCCTTCGCTYGCTCCATTAGGCCCTCTACACAGCATCTTAAAATAATTATTACTTACCTTTCCAGTCTACCTATTGTGCTATAGCTCAGGAGTCCTCCACCATGGGCCTTGTCCTAACTGGAATCAGTGGTAAAAACATGGAAGTAAAAACTAGTTCCTAAGTAAATTTATCCAGCATAAAAAGGCCTGCAGGGTTACCCCAGTTCCTAGAGAGCAGAGTCCTAAATAACCCWTGGTCCTTATCTCTAATCTTCAACAGATCCATCTATAACAGTGTTGCTTTTCTGGTCATGCCATGTCTCTCTGAGTCTTRGCCCCTTGTCCCAGCTGCTTCTATTCCCTGTTTTAATTGAGGAAAATGCAGAGTGTGCCTCAGGCTCCGTTTGTACCAACTTGCAAAGCCATATAGTTATAGTTTAACTCCTGCTTGAAAATGAGGTCAAGAGGTGAAATGTTCAAGCAAAGGAGAAGTCCTCCAGCAGGCATTTGGCTGTTGGGTGCACGGCTTAAAATCAGCTACACCGTCTCTGAGTAAAACCTCATGATTCATCACGTGCAGAGGCTTTTGGAAACTGCTGAGGACAACTATTGTCCCTGGAAATATCAGCTTATTTGRGCAAGGATGTGAAGACTTCTGTGCCCTGTTTCCCCTCCATCAACCTTAATTCTGAGGAACTGAAATCTTGGCCTAAGAGAGGATGAACTAGCAACTCAAAGCCYCAGCTTGCAAGAATATGCATGACCTCAGTTCAAAGACATTGCATATTTCCAGTCTGCCACCTTCTAGGCACTCTAAAAAGCTTTTCAGCCACTCAGGATAGCAACATTAAAAACTCTGGCATCTCTCTTCCAGTTATCTACACCTAAGGGAAGCCTCGTTCCTTCACAYAGATCCCAGAATGTGTTATTCCATCCTGAAATACACAGAAGCCTTTAGGAAAAGGAGGCTTAGGCAGCGAGGCATCTGTGACTCATGTCTCAGTGGAGGGGCAAACGGACCACTAGCCATGTTTGCTGAAGCAGGGGACTCATTAGAGGAAGGCACTGTAGCTACTACAGTGCAGCTAACCTAGGAAAAAGTGGAGAAAGCAAATTTGATGATTCTTCCACAAGACACGTTGTATCTCAAGAGGTGTGTAGCCCTTGCTTACATATAGCAAAGGGACTTAAAAATTCCCCAAATTGTGAGATGCAAGGCTTCTTTTATTTTTTTAATCTGATTTCACACTCCTATTACTGTGGTATATCTCAAGCTTTTCCATGTAAGCATTTCCACAGAGCAGCAATGGTATGTGCTAACTTTTTCCACCTGCCCTTTGTATTGCCCAGGTTTGCATGTGATTTCCAGTTCAGCACAACTGAGAAAGCTTGGCAGCGGAGGAAAGAGGTGTCTTCCCAGAAGCTCTGACCAAGAATAGTTTGGTTTTCTCTCTACCCTTTTCCTCGCAGCGAAACTTCCACCTTTCCCTTCTCTTCCCTCAGTCCAGTTAGTCAAGTCAGACGGTCTCTACTCTGACCTTGCTCTGCCTCCCTTCCCCCTGCCTATTACCTTCCAACATTTACTTACTGTGGCATGAGAAGAATGCATTCCTCCAGAGAAAATTCTACCCCTGACGCATACCTGTCCATAGATCCTGTTTGGCACTCTTTTTCAGAGCTGAATTTCCATAAATGTAGGTATCTCAGCAGCTTTAGAGTTTTCATGTGGACTTCACCCCTGCCATTGCAGCATTGTTAGTCCACAATTCTTTCCACTTCCTGGGATCCATGGAAAATAATAGGGATAAGTTTTAATTTTGACATTTATATATGAATGGTTTACAAGATACCTCTGTATCTCTGAAGGGCTATTCAGTTTGGGAAGCAACTGTCAATTTGAATTATATGTAACTGGAAGATTTTTGCATCCACCCTTCTCTGAACATCTGGGGCAGGGTTCAGCTGGTGTAAATCTGTGTAGCTGTGCTCATTTACTCCAGCTGAGAATCTGGCACATATGTCTTATAGCTCTTCCAGTATTAAAAACACACATTCTCTTTTTATGTGAGCTCAAGCATTTATATAAAGTTCTTTGGACAATTTTACTTTTCTGGAGCAGTTTAGTCTCCCACACAAAGATGGGTGTATGCTAAATACATGCAGTGTTTAGCCTTTACTCAATCTCTGCTTTTATGTTCCTTTTAATTGTTGTTTGCATCACTGTTTTAATTATGTTAAGTGTACATGAAAAAATCCATGTATGGGAAAGCAACCGATGGAGGACCAGAAGCTATTCACAAATGAAATTCCAAATGTTTAATAGAATCAGTGCCAGCAGAACCAAATAAGGCCAGCCAAGTTACATGGGTGCCATGCTAGAGTGAAAGAGCAGAATTTGCACATTTCTAAATCTTATGTGCTAGAAGGTGGCAGATAAGATGCCTTTCATAGTAGATGTCTCCACCATCAAGTTGATAATAAGTCTATGCTTACACCACAATATGAAGTGGCCACTTATCTATATATGGAAATGTATTGATCTCCCTTCTGAGATTACTCCAAAAAAGATATCTCTAGTCTTAGGTCACATTAAATTGAATTCAAAAGCTCTGTTTCACTGTGATATCCCAGTTTTTATAAGCAGAGGACCTAGGCTCTGTTGGTTACCTGTAATAACCCTGTCCCTGTAGACCTGCGGGAAATCTAGAGGGATCTTTTCTTCTACTACTGCCAAATTTTGCATCAAAATGATTTTTTATCCCAACTTTCACTATTCTCTTGCATTATTTTTTGGCCATCCCTTGAAGACTAGAGCAGACTYTCTTGATGGCTTCTGAATCTGGATTACAGCTCATACTGTTTTTCACAAAGGTTATTGAAACAGCTCCATGTTAGCTACTACATAAATCTCCAAGTTCCCCAGACTCAGACAGTTTGGAATCCTCTGCTATGTGACTATAGAGTTTTTCCTTCACAACAGTCACACTAAAAAAGTTATTAAAACCAAAGTTTTTAATAAACCTCAGAAAGCTATGTGTTTCCTGTACATGCCTGGCTAGCAAAGGAGACTTCTTTTCAAAGCTGCCATATGCAAAGCTTATTTCATCTGCCAAGGAAACTATACCTAAACTCAAAACAGCAAAAAGAAATTGAACTGAAAGAATAAGCTATGCATATTTCCTTTACCAACTAACCTGCTGGTAAAAAAGAGAGGAAAAAAAAAGACTAAAAATGAAATTTCTACACATCTGTAAAGCCCACAGGATTTCTCTTAGCGCTAGAAAAATCCTATTGCAAAAGCCCTCCCCAAATTTTCTTGTCTGCCTACAGAATGAGCTGGCTACGAAACAGGATTTACTTGGTCTGTCACAACATCTGGAAGTCATATTGACACATTCAAGTAAATCAGAGCTGGAGACCAGCAAGTTATGTAAAGAATTAACATGTCTAGCCAACCTTCTCCCAGACTCTCTAGGATTCTTAGAAGAAAGAGGCAAATGGTGCCCAAAGTGGAAATGCAGGTGCAAGAGAAGGGTGACAGTAGTATACACACTTTTGTGTATACTAATGCACAAAATCTAATACCTCACCTTTGTCATGGTCAAGGCTCTGTCTTTAACATCTGTTCAAAAGTATGGCTGAAAGCTCATATGAAGCCATGTATACATTCCCCCRCAGGACGCCTGTAGAGATATACAGAAATGCTGTTAAAAACAATTGGTGAGGCAATAATTCCTAAAGGTTATTTTTAGCTCATCAGTTGAGACAAAGAAGTGTCCAATCTATAGAGAGACCACACTATCCTAACAGCCGTTGCTGTGTTGAAGCTGTTGCTGATAAAAGCCTGCTGAGTAAATCCCTGTGTGGAAATGACATTTCTTCCACAGAGGCTACCAACTGGCAGAAGTTCTGTGTTTTCCAGGCTGTCTCTTTTCCTCAGCTCGGTATCACATTGTAAACTGAGACACTCCAACTCGAACTGTTGCGCCCCAGCTTGAACTGTTTGCTATCAGCAGTTCTCACTTGGTGTTGTTAAGCTTGCATCCTGCAAGTCACCAAGCAAGTGGTGCTCAGACTGCTCTAYAGTCTCCTTTGGTGACCACCAATGCCGTGCTAATCACAGCTTCCAGGCCCAGGAGTCTGACGTGCTCCAAAATATATCACAGATTCTACCCCACCATCTAACATGCAGTTTGWTGCACAGATGGTATTGATGAAATAGGTCTCCAAAGTGCCAAATATTTGTCAATAGTAAGGCCATGCCTCACAACCACACAACAAATTGGATTACACTCTTGCTTTGTTGACCTTTAGTTGGTGTGAACTTTAATGCCATGGTGTTTCCAAACTCTGTGGTGTGATAACCAGCTGGGGCTGCTACTGCAATTCTGCAGCTCTTTGCTATGTGTGCCATTTGACACTGCCCTGTCACCTCACCGTGTCTAAGTGCCATCCCTGGGGGCTACTCCTGGCAAGTCATCACGGTGAAGGCAGRGGACACAGATCTGGTTAACTGTATCACATCCTCACTGGCTTGAGGTCAAGACTGTGAGAGCTTCTGCAGCAGGCAGGAACACTGCATAGAATAAATAGGCTGCAAGGAAAAGTAGTTATCAGAAGCTAGAAGAAGGCACAGGGTAGATCCTGCAGAGGTCAAAACCTGCATCTGAGACTGGAAGTCACTGACTCCAAATCAGCTACTCCAAATGCTTTTACGGGGAATCCTGTAGAGCCAAAACCTGAAGGTAAATCCAGGCTTAAGATAAATTGCCTCCAGTGCAATTCATCATGCTCATAGCCTGCTGCTTGCCCTGCCTCATTCCCGTGGTGTACCCCAGGAACAGAAACTGTTCTGGCCTGCTCCCAGCTCCTTCTTTCCTGAGAAAAAACAGGAAGGGCCCAGGACCTGCTTGGATTGGAAAGCTATGAATTTCCCCCAGGAAGGTTCAAGTAAGCAGTGTGAGTACAAACTGACTGCATGGCATATACCCTTCAAGCCTCATCATGGGGATGAGAGAAACAAGGCACACACCTTCACCTATGCCAGAAGCTCTGCTACCTGAGCTAGACCAAACACCTCCACCCTAGCCCTGCAGAACCCCAATTTTAAAGCCATATAGGAATGCTGAAACTAATAAATATACAGTTTTGTCCTCTAAAAGCACTCTAAAACATTGCATTATTTAAAATCTTTTTAATTTTTTTCCCTTCTGGCTAAACATAGTTTGTGGTTTAAATCATTCAGTACCAGCTTTTAAGGATTGGAGGGATGATTTTGGTGGAACTCATAGTATACAAATTTAGGATTAGGGACCAAGTTCTATTCCTGAAGTGCCACCTATATGAAATGCAACTGAGAGCAGCATTTGAACTTGGGAGCAGTCATCCTATGTGCACACTTTCCTTCAAAAATGCACAACATTTAATTTAAGCTCTGCTCTTTAAAATGATTGAGCTTAAGCCCTGCTGTGTGGCCTGGTTTGCTGCACCCGAGCACGAGCTCAGCCGCTGACCCAGGGAGCTGTGGACAAGGAAAACACAGCTGCAATGAGGACACACAGCTATGCCCATCCACACAGTGACTGCTCACACACTCAGACAAGAGTTATTGCACTTTAGGAGGGAAATGTCTGAGTTTTTCCACATGTAGGCAAAGCAAGTCATCTGAAAAGCAAGCTCTGGATCTCCAACATATAGCCCTAAAATATAAACTTCAGGAATTTTAAGAGTCTTTCCACAGCAAAGGGCTCCAGGTCAGGATACCACCTAAATATGAATACCTTGAAGATCAGACATCAAAGAACAAGCTCTGCCTAAAATATAATAAATTCCTTTTGTAAGATGGGGGACTGGCTAGTCTTGATTTGACATAAASAGCTGTAGAGCTTTGCTGCAAACTACAACCATGCAGGTATTTCATTTGCTCTTACCCTTGAATGTTATCATCTTTAAGAAGCTGGCTCAAACAGAACCAGGTCAGTTGGTTCCAGTCTAGCCTTTCAGGGGAGGGGTGGAAGGAGGGAACACTTATTTGCACTGCTAAGTAAAGCCAATCTTTCTATCACCATCTGCCCTGCTCTTTTGCTAGATTGTTGAAAAAATAGCATAGTTAGGGAAAAAAAATATACATCCCACCCAACCTCTCGTCGCTATATACCTGCTCTAATCAAAGGTTAAAAATGAACTTGGGGCAATGAGATGGAAATAGAAAATAAACATGAAGAAGCATCTGAGATTTACTGCTGAGATAGGACTATTTTCCAT
This sequence comes from Nothoprocta perdicaria, assembly GCF_003342845.1. NCBI lineage: Eukaryota > Metazoa > Chordata > Aves > Tinamiformes > Tinamidae > Nothoprocta > Nothoprocta perdicaria. Next base: position 8,997,381 of record NW_020454092.1, read on the forward strand.
AGGATTTGACTAGGAATTCCTGGCAGAGGAATGGAAAGCAAATCTTGCCCTGTTGTTTGAATGGAATGGGGATTTTCAGGTCTTCCTCTGGCTGAGTAAGTGCAGGCATGTGTAGTTTTCTGTGATGTTGGCAGATGTAAATACCATGTTCAGCAGTTAAAGGTTCAGGCGTAAGCTTGCTGCTGTCAGGGAATACAAGGTTTAAACAAAGCCAGTAAAGCCAGAAGAAGTCTTTCTTGGGCTCAAACACCCTGTCCAAAGCCCACTGAAGCAGCTAGTCATCGAGCATGGTGGGATTTGGATTGAATTCAGTTAAGTTTGCAATGACTMTTTGACTAATCTGGGGTAAAAGGTGCAGATTCCCCCTCTTCCCCTTTCATTTCATCTAAATAACTGCAAGAATGAAAACTTAAGCAAATTTCAGCTTTGCAACCCAAACAGATAGGAGATCTCTCTTACCAGTCATATATACATATAGATATTGGTCTATGCCAAACCTGTTCCTATGCAGGAACTGYTGTCATAAGAAAAATATTTTTCCCTGTATGAATATTGAACCTCTAATTGWTGTATCATATTGACTGCATGTCCATAATTAACCCCTGCTCCTCAACCATACCACTCCTGGCACCTGAGCAAGTATCTCTGCAAGATGATACTGACTCTGCAAGTTCTAAGCAATGTGGATGTACCAATCTTCTCCAAACTTGCTTGSATTTAGCTAGCTTTTTGGGTACTAAAAGCACTGCGTTGCAAGGACTGATCACATTCACACACACTTTCAAGGATGAGAAGTATTCCACTAAGTAGACCAGCCACATCCAAAAAACTGCCTTAAGAGTTGCCAGACTGATTTAAAAAAAAAAATATCTCTCAACAAATTTCTTTCTCAGATTCTTTATTTCTATGTTTGCCCAGGGCAAGTATGGTAATAGGGAAGGATTAGAAAGACAAGAATCTCTATCAGAAATAATCTCTACTCTGGGGGAGAGCCTCATTTCTGAAGCCATGTTAAATTCTGCTCTTTGATAGTAACAGATTAATTTTATTAAAATATTGAGAGTGGTACTTGCATGTCACCAGTCAGCAGTGGTCTTTGGGAACATGAAGACAGGTAGGACGTGGACACTCCATTTCTTCTGCCATTTCATCATGTCTATCTCCTATTAAAATTGCAAGCTTCTGAGAGAAGAAGCCTTTAGCATATGTCAAAATGCCCAATATAGGAGGTCGCTTTAATGATACCTGCTTTACAAATGGGAAAACATAGAGAAGTCATGCCTATGTTCGTTTKAAAAAGCAGGTAAGAGCAGATCCCACTTGATTGCCTCTCTGGCCATCGAAAGACTGTGTGACCTGCCTGAGGGCATTGCAAGCTGCTCTGTGTGCCTGGGCGGATGGGAACAGGCATCCAGAATGACATCTGTCCCGGTGAGGAGGGTGACTCAGGGATGGGTCACTGGGGTGCACAGCAAACAAGGATGGCCTCAGGGCACACATTCCCAGGCAATTGAAAGGGTGAAGTGGATAGCCCAAAGACATCTGACAAGCCAGTTCTTAAAGCTAAGTGATGACCAACTAAGTTTGCTGGCCCTGCTTTGTCTGTATCTTTCTTCTGTCTTTCAGGTCACACGCAGTTAAATAACCCCCAGCTAGTCTACGGGAGTCAGGTATGTAAGATACTGATATTCAAACTCTTTATCAGCAAGGAGGTGGCTGAGAGTATCATATTTCCATCAATCTACTGAGTGGCATATGGAGAGCAATGCACTTGCTGCGTGAGACTAAAAGGGAAAGTATTCCCTAGAGAATTCCCTAGAGCGGGTGTCCTACTCTCTATAAAAACCAGTCTTCATACTGTGGAATTGTGCACTGTGAAACGATGGCATTTAGATGAACATGGTTTTGATGCATCTCAAAACCAGAACAAGAAGTCTTTTTAATTCCTGTTTTCTAATGATATATACGTAACAGGCCAAAACTGGTCATAGTATAAGATAACATGCTCCAAGTGCTTTGCACCATTTTAGCTCATAAATCACCAGGGCTAAAACATGGAAAGGACAAGTTAAGCAGCTCTGGTTGCCAACTGACACATACTTCTAATTAGACGCAAAATCCAAAGCCCTGTTTCATAAAGATTGAAGTCCAGCTTCTACTAGCAGTASCCAGTGGTAAGTCTGAAGGACATTTGCAGAACTTCTAAATAAGGCAGGCTGAGAAAGTTGGAGTGAATCTATAGCTGCTTACAGAGTCATGCTGCAGTTAAGTCTACCTATGCCTAATAAAGATGATGCTTCTTGCATTTGGCATGAGCAAGCTGGGATGAACAGAACCATCTGCACTCAGCTGCTTGATGCTGTAAATAGGACAAGCCTAGTCACCCTCCTTCTACAATCAAACTAAAATTTAGTGCACAGGTGGGATTCACAAACAGCAGTGTTTCTAAAATAGTCACCATGTAAACAGGCCTCCTGAAAAGCCCAGGTATCAGAAAGTTCTGGCAAAAAAGAAGTAAGGACACCTCTAAAAGGTAGAATTGAATGTTTAAACAGCGGAAGTTTTCTTTTCCATATTCAGATAGAAACCTCCCTCACAGAGAAAAGAGTCAAATAAWCTACTTCTTCCAGCTCCAAGCAAGCTGCTGTTTAGGTAGACCTTCATGGATCTACTACCATGAATTCTTCTGAATGAATATGAGTTTGTGGTGGATACCTTAAAGTCACGTAAGAGATCAGGCTTTATCAGGCTTCTGTTCTACCTGTGCTAGCACATGGACCAAAGACACTAATATCGTTAAAAAACGGAGACATTTAGTAGACACTGCCAATGCTATTTCCTCAATATAAAATGGCAGAAATGACTGTACAGCAAAAACATCAAATGTACTGCAGGTCTTTAAAGTTCATCTGCTGTTAACCATGGTGAATGGTGCTCTCATTCTTTGGATGGGTTCTCGCTTTGGATGAATCACCCTGGACACAAAATCCTAATCGTCCGCCCAATCAAATAATGTTCTTCACCTGGCTGCAAATACTTGTTAGTTAGTTCTTTCCCACATTGGACTCATCAAATTACCAATGATTCACCCTCTACTGCAATTGTTACAAGTCCAAGTTCAGAAGTTACTCTGAACCAAGGCAATGGCCAAGAAAATTTTAAGAGGAATACTCCTTAGTTAGAAGAATAGTTATTGGGGCAATATTGAATTAATTAACAAAATCAGCTAAATTGTACTGCCAGAAATTAGTTTTCTTGCTCAGTTGTTCTTCACCAGCATGTCCTTCACTATTTTCTCCACAAAAGTGCCATCTTAATATACTAGGGTTGGGTGTATCTCAAAGGGTTGTTAGATAAACAACCCAGAAGTTGAGAGGCTTGTCCAAGCCATTTGACTTTCTTAAGTCTCCGAGTTTCGGAACTAAATAGTTATAAATTCAGCCAAAAACAGAAGCGCAAAGACCGACGCAAATGAAAAACAAGGTGGAGAAGGGCACACAATGATCACCAGCACTGGTCACCATGTTGACTGCAATGAGCCACAGGTATCAATAGCAACCATTACTTCCCTTGTGAGAATCAGTGAGATCTGCTCACCAAAAGCCATGGGTGCGATTGCTACCAAAGTCCAAGGGCTCTTCTAATTGGTTTCTGACCCAGCTCTGCTTTCCAAACCAACTCCTCCTTTTTCAGAAATTGCTYACAACTTTCTTTAAGGATTCCTTTGGGAGATGAAGTTTTCTAGGCTTAGATTCAGCCCAAAAGGTTTTAATTTTAGCCAAACAGATTTGCCCATTTTTGAGTGGTGAAGGAATGGAAAAAAAATACTTTTCCCATATGTTCCAGTCAGATGAATATGTTTGCCGAGAAGAAAAAATCCTTGAGGAGATGGAGGGGGAGAGAGGACAAATAGCCCTAAAGGATAAAAATATTCCCAGACACAACACTACTATGAGCTAAGTCTTAACCTTGCGTCAAAGAGCACAGCAGTAATGGCATTTGCATTTACACCAGCTGAGTATCTGCCCCATAGGAATAGAGAAGAAAGCTTTCTATTAAAATTTTGGATAGGACTCACCAAAACCCAAACAACATGGAAAAARCCTCCCATATTAACCCTCTTCTTGTTCTTTCTCAAGCTCAAAAGACAGCACAGTCCAATGCCCAGACACCACTGAATCTGTTGCAGGCCCTGCGTGGACATGGTGAGTCCCCTCACTAACACATTTCTGCTCAGACTGTCAGTGAGTCAGGACCCCATGTATCCCCTGGGATCTGGGGTAAGTAGGCACGAGGTTTGCTAAAGTATGTGCACTCCCACATCCCACTCCTGGCAGCTCAGTTCCTCAACCTCTCTTCTTCAAACTGAGCYCCTCGTATCAGCTTCTGGGCAGGCRGTGTTGCCTCCTAGTTAAAGTGGTAAAATATGAAATCCAGGAAGAGAATGAACATAAGTGATGAACAMTACTCACATTTAGAGTAATTGTGTAAACAGTCCAAATCTTCGCAATTCCGGTACCTCCAGTATTTGGGAAGTACCCATCTCAAAGGAGATTACTTCCAGTCCCAAATGCAGAAGCCCAACTGCAACAAAACTCGTACCTCAGTGCTGCTCTAGGTGAAGTTCACAAAGCTTCTAGGCATCCGACAGCAGAGAAGAAAGGCAGGACTCTCAGGTGTCCAGTTACATGAAGCCTAGAAATTTAATTCAACTCAATTCTAAACTTACTTTTGATAGAGGCTCCAAGATTTTACAGAATCTTAGTTTCACATGCCAGGCCAAGCCAAGTTTCTTCAGCTTCTAGGCACTTTCCRTAGTGGAAATATTTTGGAGCTGTGCATAATAGAAGCCTGGAGTAATGAAAAGCACACTCATTTTTATTTAATAATACTCTCATTGTTATTAAATACCAGTGTCATAGGTGCATACAGAGGATCTCATAAAGACTGCTTGGTATTATGAAGGAAAAAAAAAAAAAAAAAAAAACCCCACCTTTCTGCCTTGGAGAGTTTACGACCTAAACAGATGAACAGCAAACAAAGGAGGTATGGGCAAGAATATAAACTGGGTTACATAATTCAATATTGGTTTGCAAAGAAAAAAAATCTCTACGTACGCTGTTACCTATGATCTAACTCCTCCAGTGCTCCCACTTGACTGTGGCATCTCTGCTAATTCTTTATTAGTTTTACTGAAGGCACAAATCTTGGAGAGAAAATAACTACATTCTATGTTTTGTTTCATATAATCTGTTTTGAGGATCTAGCATTGACTTCTGCTGGAAACAGGCTCTTTGTCAGTGCATGAGGAAAGAGACTGAAGACGGTTGACAAGCAGTGGAGGGAACATGGGTGATGGGAGGCAATGGAAGAGGAAAAAAGCAAACAAAGTATGAACGGCCAAAAAGCCATACCGAGACTGTTGCGTGTGGTGCCAGTAAACAGAAATGTAACAATGAGAAGGAATTATGAATAGCTATAACATCAACAGAAGTCAACACAACTTGGTAGTGATGATCCATCTTCCATAACTTTAGGAAGAGAAGTTTGTATGAGATTAGATGAAGAAAGGAAGGCAAGCGGGGAATCGGGAAACAAGAAGATGATGAGAAGTGACAGCAGGAGAAGGGAAGTAATGTGGAGCATCATTAAAAAAAAACTTCTCAAAAACTCCTCAGTGGGAAAAAAATGGCAACATTTTGATAGTTTCCAAGTAGGAAAAACAGAACACCTAACTGAGCAGTAGCTGTTTAGTAGCCAAGAACACGGTAGAACACCAGTAGATTGACTGGTATTTGAATTTCCAGTGAGCTTAACTGGAAGGGTTATTAATGATCAATAATCTGCTCAACATCCATACTCTGGGTCCCTTTAGAGATCTGAATGTTGGTAGGAAGACATGACTAGTTTATACTCCAAAAATTTCTCTGATGTATCTATGTCATCATGAAGCACTAGTGGAGACATACCTTAAGAAGAAACTCTTTTACGGGAATCTTAAATAAAACAAYGTGTTGAAGCAAAAGGCCTTTTCACAATCTTGCTTCTAACATAAGTGTATTTGCCAGCATGGCCATCCATTGGGTTCGAACACCTTTCTCCTTCTATCCAACCTGTATTAGTAGATCATAGCACACTTAGGTTCTTGCAAAATATACCTATCTCATGTCCCAATCCTGCAACAAGCCAAGTGACATTCTAGAGAAGGGTTTACTATATTGTGGTCTGCTAATTTACCTGTTACTGTCCAATCTCAATGATCAAAGACATGAGTCATACTCCTATAAGCTATGTGTTTCGGTTAAATATTATGGGGTTAAGAAATATTAAGTAATAAATATAGGGCTTCTTTTTAATTGCTTTTTGTTTAGGGTTCTCAGTAGAGCAGGTTAGAGCAAATAAAGCTGATTTTTTTCACCCAGGGAACGATACCATTCCACCCAGCCCAAGTGAGATGGGTAAGATTAGTTGTGCCTAACCTCAGAAGAGAGAGACACCGCAATGTGTGCCCATGGTGCACGTATGGCCTGCTAAGCCAGCCACTTTTCCCAGTCAAGCAACCAGTGTTGTAGTCAAGCAACCACCAGTGAAACAAAGGAGATATCCTGAATCTGAACAACATACTACCCTCTTTCCTGACATTTAGGTGATTCCTGCAACCGGGTCAATGGGTTGCCTCTCTAGAGAGCTAGGATTAAGGAGCTTCCTATGTGCCCTTAGCTCCTAATAGGGTTCTATACATGGCCCTCTATGACCTTAGTTTCCTTTGTCTGTATTGGAGCTTTCTATCCATCAAAGTGGATAATAATCCTACCCAGGTCCCCACTCGTCTCTTTCACCTATGCTGRACAGCTGTATATACAGCATTTAAAACAAGGTAAGAGCTTCATCTGCAAACACAGTGCAATCATGGTTATAGACGCTCCTCCATTTAGTTCAACAGTATATTTAATGTTGGTCCAGAAAAAGCACACTCGCAGACAAAGCAACCAGACAGTGCAAGTGCTATTGGCAGTACTTCATGACTTCCAATGTCCTTGTGTCTTGCAAGACATAACCTGCCATATCAAATTCAACTATGCTGCTGAAAAAAAAGGATTGTTCTGCACCTTTATAGCAAAGGTCAGGGCTGCTGAGACAATTACAATGTCCTGAGTGTAAGTATTAGAAATAGAGTAATTAGGTGAAGGAAGTGGCCTGCAAAACAGGCCCCAAGGAGAGGAGAAGAAAAGATTAGTAAGTTATTACAACACTGTAATAACTGTGAGTCTTTAGTATGTATCCTCTCAAGACCTCAACAGGGCTCTATAACATGCTGGCTACCCCAAAGCTTGRTGGGTTTCCATGTGAAAGGAGATATGTATCTAAGAATATTTTGACTCCCTTTATGATGGGAACAAGCACTCCTGCCCTGCATTTCCTATACCGCCATGCCTCAGGGATTGTGTTGACCATAGCTTCTGAGATCGATCCTAACATCAAAATGGAAAGTGGATGAAATCTTCTCTGGTTTCAAGACTTCACCAGAAGGGAGCAGGAGAGACCTGCAGAATCGYTCCAACTAACGCATGCACTGTGGACAGTGTTGTCCTGCTTAGACCCTGGCTTTGCAGTAGGTGTTCCACGGCCAGAATCCCAACAGATATGACAACTTGAGGAATAATAAATCCTACCAGCACAATCATACAGCCCTAGGAACTGTGATTCCGTAGTTTCATCTACATGTCTAGGTGACCCTGCGTGAGCAGGGGGGTTGGACTAGATGACCTCTGAGGTCCCTTCCAACCTTAAGCATTCTATGATTCTATGTTCAAGTTGTAGGCCTATAACCATGCCAGTCCAGTGAAGGCTGATGTACTTACAGTCTTGTAAATACCTGTGCATGAGTAGAGTTCAATCCTATCTAAAAGGAACATAAAATAAGCTCAGTGTCAAATAATTTTATATATACATATACAAAGAGTATGCTGACTTGTAGGACAGGTTTATTTTATATCTAAAGCAAGTATTCTTGTCCTTTTACATCAGCCATGTGAGAAAGATGGTTCTTTTACCTCAATCATTTGAGAAAGATGGATCTCTGCATGTGAAAAGGAGATAGGAAATACTTTGAAACCCTTCTTGTTCAACTACTGCTATTCCTCACTGACATTTAGCCCAGACAATATGAGCACCACCCTCAGTTACACCCAGCTGGGCTCAGTGACTTCATTAGGAAGCCATGGTGCGGTACAGACGTAACCAACAGCACAACTAGTCCAAATATTTCAGCATGGAGTATGAGACATTTACTGTTTGCTTAGTGTAATTTGGGTTCACTGAAAATTATTTTAACTTTATTGCACCATTCCTGGTCCCAGGCACAACAACCCAGGCCAAAATTGGGGAGGGGAATCTGGATTCACCTGATTCTGCTCCAGGGATGTCTCCCTACCTTGGGAAGAATGAATGATCACGACCTTGTTTTGCAGGATCCTAAAATCTAGAGACAAAAAGCGGAGGCTGAAAGCTGATTATTTTAAGTGTTATCATGTACGCCGCTCCAAACACCCTCTGCAAAGGGAGGCACTGGGTGACAGCAAGGTGCTTAGGGTGCATGGGGCCTAGCAAAGGCAGCAGGGACTTGAATGACTGCACTTGCTCCTGAATTCATACCATTGCAGTGCTGCACATTGGTATAGCTCTTTGGACATAGCTGAGATGTCATGACTCAAACAAAAGCATTGGCTAATGATGCCTTAAATAGAGGAGGTAAAGGTGAAAGCAGCAGGAACACTATCCCCTCCCCACCGGCCACCATTTCCCAGGAGCAAGCCCTGCTTGGCCTGGTAACCACCTCAAGGAGGGTCAGAGTCACAATGCAYTAGCCCTATATGTGGACACAGTCCCAGACCTCATGTTTCTGTGAGGAACGTCACACCTCGGCTGGGGTTTTGAGCTACCTGACTAACAAAATGCAGACGCTCAAGTCCTTTCTTGGCTCCGGCAACAGGTCAACCCTCTTGTCTTTGCCTTGCCCATTGAAACGTTGGGCTCCTTGAGCACCAGCACGTGCCATAGAGCACCGCGTAGAGTGCCAAGCATGGAGGAGCTCCCAGCCAGGACAGGAAAACCAAAGCTCCTTATGAATAACAGCCGGGTTTGCTTGCTCGGTCACTGGAAACCCTGATTTCAATCCTGGCTAGCGCTGCAGCRCGCGGCTTTGCATACGCCACAGCGGTTTTGTGTCTCGAACAGAAGGCAAGGATTAGTTTGCGGTGCGCCTGAGCTCCAGAGCTCTGCATGCATTCCAGCTCGCCCTGTCCAACGAGTGCCTTTCTTCGCAAAATAAAGAAATAAATAAAAAATTAACTGCCAGAATGTCCCAGTTAATGATTAAGCTGGGACGGTTGCACAACTTCCCCTGGAATGTCTATTTTGATGGCTGCGGTACATTGATGGGCAGGAATGGCGAAAACAGTCCGAAGGCAAGGAGAAGACTGGGCCTGGTTACTGCAGCAGCTGCAACAAAACTCGGGACACCTACTGTGTCACTGCCACCTTCTCACGGCACAAGGCTGGTTCCCAGGTTAGAGTGACAGCCCCAAACTTCGGACTTTTGAGGTGCAAGGTAGATTGTGCATGGAAGAGCTGGTGGCAACCCACTTCAGTGGGGTGTGGGAGCACTACAAGCATGAGCAACAACATAACCCAACACCACAGTCTGTCTTATTCATCCAATTCACTTGCAGGCAATGTTCAGAGCAAATGCAAACCTCCTGCATCAATGTCCTTCCATATACTTTTTGAAAGTGCACCGCATGCTCATAAAAGGGTTGAACTTCCTGAGCTAACTTGTAAGTGCCAGAAAAAAATCTCTCAGGATTGATGCATCCTTTTTATGGCATTCGGTACATCTGACATAATACTGGGCCTTAAAACATAGCACTGCAGGAACAACGGCTGTTAAATATCTAGAATAAATAGAGTCAAGTAGAAGTTCAGACACCCTGCTGTTCATTTTCATGGGCCATGCCCTGTAGCTGGAAATATGATAATCTTTGAAGTCAAACTTCTGGAAAGATTAGACTAGCACACAACTCTCAGATCCCACAGCTCATTAGAAAGAGATGCAACTTCCCTTTTAATGTAACTCCTTCTGAGTACTCTGTGCTCACTCTGGTAAGGCAGTTTTTGGAGGCAAAAGTCTGTTTACCTGGTCATTCAGTTGTTCAGGCTTCACAGACGTCATCAGCCACAGACATGACATTATCAACACAGTTTTGTGGTGACAAGAAACAGGGAAACCTACTGCTCCCACTCAACAATGGGTTAGTAAATTGATTCAGCTGCAGGCATAATGTACTTCATTACACATTTTTAATGGGCCCAATATAGGGCACAAGGACACACATTTCGCAGCCTGCATCATGCAAGGATTATTAAATACATGCCCTGGGAAGAAAACCCTCCATTGCCACTTCCTTTGCTATTTAAATAAATAAATTAAAGCTGAATTCCCTGACCACAACTTGCAAAAAAGGCATGTGGAGGTGAAATGGGTAATTTTCAGCATTAACTACTTGTTCTCATAATACAGTTCAGAACTAGGATTGTCCCCTAAGGAGCAGGCTCAAAACCGAGGCAGTGCAAGGCAGGGAGATGGTCCCATTGGGAATGGCTGAGAAGGACCCTTTCCAGGCAGGTCCAGACCCTGCAAGCASAGAAATTGCCCCGTTTCCCTTGTGCAGAAGAGAACAGGTCTGTGAACAAACAATCCTTGTAAATGCCTGAACTCATCTGCCAGGCTTCTCTGTGTAGACAAAACACTGCTGGACCTCACATTTCAGCGAAAAGCTCCCACCATAAAAGAGACAACACACTGACATCTCTGACATTTACTGACATTTCAGACATTTGATTGAGAACCCGTAACTCTGTCAAAAAGCTCTTCTTGAACACGAAGTGCATATGTGAAAACAAACATGATCTTCTCTTTTTCCACATTTATTGTTTCATGGAGATCAGAGAAGAGCTGTTTTTTTTTTTTTTTTTTTTCCTGCAGCTTGTCACTAATAGGGAAAAGTCCTCTGTGCATGCAACAGCCACCAAGAGTGCCAGAAGGGACACCACGTACGGGCACCAGAGAGCACAAGGTTTGCTCATATTCCTTATTGTGTTTCCCAGTCCTCTCCACATGACACCATTYCAGCAGTGTGGGTATATTCATCTACTTGTGAGGCTCACATAGGCAGCGCCAGCAGATGCTTGGGCACATGTGACACTCTGGACGAGCCTGCCACCTTACAAAGTGTTTTGCCTACCAATAAAAATTGGTTATTTACATATCTGCTGAAAATGGTTCTAAAAAATACTGATCATAATGTAATATTGGGATTACTCAGTTTCTGAGCATGAGATAGTGATGCCCTTTTAAGCCTTCATATCATCATCTTCTTACACAGAAAGGAATTCTTTCTCCTAACCAAGTGTCCAGTGAAATTTCACAGAAAACAAAGAAACACCATCCAGAAACACGCCACCTTTGCAGACCCATGAGTTTTTTTATGCACTGTCTGATTTTATAACCCAGAAGGTGACCACTTTTAATAGCAGCTGGGGTAGGTGCCCCACTTCCTTAGCTAACCTGTTGTACTATACAGGGCATCTGTTTTCATACACATTCCCAGGCTGCACTAACATCAGGTTAGTACAGCAGGTTCTGAGGTCCCCTGGAGCCAGGAGCAGTATGTGTTCCATATATCCCAGCGCAGGACCGAGCACTTTCATTTCCTCATTGCAAGTTCAGTTCAAGAAAATCATGTTTCGCTGATCTGGGAATGAGACTGGCACAAACCATTTGTATCCATTTGAAAAATAAATAAAAACACAAAACACACTCTCTCCATCTCAGGGATAGCTGCAAACAATCAAAGTTGGGATTTTRTTCCCATTCTTTTGGGTTCAAAGGTTTGCAATGATTTATAATAATTCAAAATGTTCAATAAATACTTGTCACATGATCTTGTTTCTTTCCCATGATCYAAGTACAAAAGATTTTCACTGCCATTTTTTCCTATCAGCACATTTGTGGATTTATCAAGATCAATGCTGGTCAAATCAGTGTATTTGCCAAGTGGAAAGGTAAGAAAAATCTGTACATTTGTAATATTATTACCCAAACACTTCATTCTATAGAAACATTTATAGAATGTTTCTGTATATTCATGTATAGAACTGAGGTCTGCAGCTTGTACCATCATCCACATTAAACCCATCCCTCTCCCAAAGTGGGCAAAAGAAGAAAGCAGAAATGTAAGCACAAATGTACACATGCTCCTCCTTACTCAGGAGCAGGAAGCGTCAGCAACAGAAATGCTCCTTGATGATATGAGGATCATATTAGGAAGCCCGTGGTGGCACAGAACCTGCTGGGTATAGCAGACAGCAATTAACTTTAAGCAAACGGTCCATTATGTGCTTAGGTCTTTTCCCAAGATGGAGCACCAGGGAAGGCATACTGAACTTAGCAAAACGCAGGGCTAACAAATGGTGATTCCTTGGTAATTCAGAGAAAGTCAGAAGGACTATCCTGCCTGTTAGTTCTCTTTCTGTTTACCCARTGGACTTTTATTTTTCTTCTTCTTTTAAGTAGAGTGTCTTCTACTTCAGTCTGACCAAAATACAACTTTCAGCAAGGCACCCCATTCAATAGTTACCAAGAGTTGGATTATCAGCCATATCTAAGTTCCAGGGTCTCTCTTCAAGTACCTATGAACAGTTCATGCTACGCCTTGCTGCAGGAGACAGAAGGGCACATTGCTCTCTCTTCTGCTAGTACTTACTGCAATAAAGTCGCCTCTCAGTCTGCCTTCCCCTAAATTAAGACCAAAGGAGTTTCTTACATCTCTTACTCTAAAGAGGATTTTCCACAATATCAGTGCCATTTTAGAGGCACTTTTCTGTGCACAGCTTGTTTYTATTTCTTTAAGAAATGCTAGAGCTTAATGTAGCATACCAGTATCAGTCCCGCCAATACCAGATGAAGGCAGCCTAACCCAGCTGAACAGAAAACTGAAAGGAAGCAAGAAGTGTACAAGCCTACTGAAATTTTAGTCACACACTTGATGTTTCAATGCCATTGAAAAGCAGCCAGCTTCCAAAAGACAGCAGTGATGCTTTAAGACCACACCTCAAGCGCAGACTAGCTGCCTTGGCCATGACAGAAAGTGCACCATAAAGTGCACAGTAGAGAGTATAATACAATAAAACATAACATTATATAATAAGATGACTAGAACTACAGAGATTAATATCCCCCCATGTAGAATCRCCCTTCTCAATGATTTAGGCCCATCTCCTAAATCCCTTAACAAGGGCACTTAACTTTATGATAGTGCCACTAYGTCCATGGTATGGCATGTGATTTAGTCCCTCATACAGTCACATACAGCAGATTATGTTTTGGTTATATTTTAACTGAAGTAAAAATATAAACCATACAGTGTTTCATTTGTGTACCACAATCCAAATGCCTTCTGAAAGCTTACATGACTCTTAAATACGTCTTTGATGAGTTTGGTAAAACTAAACCACTGGTAACAAGGCTGCTATTAAAATTGTTGTGGATGTCTATAGCACAAACCACATTAGATCAAAAACAAAATGAAAAGAAAAGAATACTTTTCTAGGTCATGGGTAAAGAAAATTGAAACAACTGTTGTTTCTACCCTCAAAWTTTTTTGCAGATTAAATAACATCTGTATTTTTCATAATACTTTGGTGAAGATTTAAAGTCTTAGCTTCACATGAACACTGAGAAGCTAAAAAAAAAAAAAAAAAAAGCCACATTCCAGAAATGTGTTTTTTTCTCTCTCAGCCATATAGAACATGGTCCTAAATGCACTACAATGATTCTATGATTCCTTTGGTATAAGGATTGAACCATCACACCTTGTAGCTTGATTAGAAATTAAAAGAAAGCAGGAGTATCAAGCACATTGACACATTAATCCAAACAAGACGACTTGGCTACTTTATGGGAAAGGTTTTCTGAAAGCACCTGCAAGAAGAAGGGAGTTCATCACTGCTTCAGAATCCCTCTGCAGTAACACTCGCCTCTGGACATGTACTTTTCCCTAATAGGAATAATTAGTGTCAATCAGCATGAGTGATGAGCTAGAGCTCAAAATCCAGACCACCTTTGCTCACGGAACTGATGTTGTCTTATACTGTAAATGTAACGGGGAGCACTATGTACATGTGAATCATATTTAAGTGTGAATCAAGTGGGAACACCCTGGTGTAGCTATCTGAAAACATAATCTGTCAGCTCTAAAAGTACTTACTCATGATTTCCCAGAAGAACAATATAGAGTCTTTTTTAAATGTGGCATACATGAAATTCTATTAGTAGGTGCTTAAAATGAGGACAGAAAAAAAAGAAGGTTTCACAGAAGAAATCTATGCATGGGCTTGGAATGCATATTGGTCTATATTAATTTTTTAATTAGAGATAATATCTTTAAATTTTCAGAAACGAGTGTSAGTCGCTTGTACAAAGGCAGTGTGATAAAGAAAAGACGACATTCTGTTCTAATTAATGTGAGCATCTGCATGTTGAGTTTCCTGACTATCAAAGTGAAACAGATGAATTCCAGCATTAAACTTCACATGAAGGTATTATCAGATGAATAATTACCAACTTGCCGTTGAAGGAGCAAAAAATAGTATGACATTGAAAAATTAATCAAAATTCCAGAACAACATCAAAATGTGATTTTTCTGCCACATTTTGTTTGACTCTTGTTAAATGAGTCGATATTCATTTTAAAAGATTCTTTGTAAATCATGTACTGTACATACATACACACACACAGACGTGTGATCATATTACCTTCATTATGTACCAACATACACAGAATTTCCTCAGCTACACTAACCGGAATATATGCCATTCCTTTCTCACTATCTTTTCTAACGAGCATTCCTTGGTCTCAAAGCAGTAATATGTTTTATGGAAAACTGGCTACAACCGGTTCAAACAGGYTGAAAACTAGGTCCTTCCTATCAGCAATCAGTCTCTTGCAAGGAAAGCTAAAGGGAAATGATCCTTGAAACACCACTGTGGGTGGCTATGGAAATCCTTTTATTTCTAGACTACTCCGAACAGTGACAAGAGGTAGATACARTTTGCCAGCAAATCTCCATCAGTCTGGGGTTACTATACTTTGACACATATAATCTGCACCTCAGATAACTCATACCACCCTTAAAAGCATCAGTGTTTGTAAATGTGGCCTCATTTGACCTCTGCCTCAGCTGCCTCCCACAGGACCAGAGGCCAGCAGCAATCCAAGCGGAGCAGGTAGGAGGGATTCGGGCAAGGCAGTAATAGTTTTCCCTTTATGTTACTCTTGTGTTTATGTGATCCCTGGTTCTGCTCAGTCATCAGGGCACTTCTGCCAGTCGGCTGTATATTTATGTTCATCAAATGACAATAATCATCCCATCTGGGCATTTTATTTTTAATGAAGAGGTACTCTGCTTTGTTTTTATTTGCACGTCATTACAATTCCAGCCTACATTTCCTTGTGGCCATACAACTTTACGCCTTCTCTCTTCACCCTACACAGCTCTGCTCCCCCATTTGTGTTTGCCAGTATATTCTTATAGACAAGTCATGTCTCCTCCCACCTTTTTCCAAATCACTTTGGTCAAAAGGGCAATAGAGTACAAGCAAGCCAAGTTCCTCCAGCCTCCTTGGGCCAAACAGCTCTTTCATTATTCTGGTTGTCCCAGATATGCTTCTCTAACTCAGATCTTGTTTCGTTTCATTTGTTTTCCTTAATCCAAAGTGATCAGAAATGTAAACCAGAGCTACAAAGGACACCTTTTGGAGTTTTTCTATAGATACATTACATAAAAATTTGGAAATATTTGTTGTAGTGCATCAGGTTTATGTTATATGTGTTCCTATTCTTACCTTCCACTGTACTGATGAAAAGACCTTTCATGTTATTAGCACAAGGGCTGTTTTTTCTTCAAAGCTCTCAATGAAAGTACTGAAGTGCAAGCCCTGGAGAACCTTCTAGCAATTTCTCTAGTCTCACACCTTTCCTTTGAACTTCAATACATAGTTCATTACACACCTAGTAATTCTTGAATTAACCCACTTTTCAGATAAATTATTTTCCATATGACACCGCAAAATGTTTTGCTGAAGTCCAGATAGATTAAATTAGATCTATTGCATTTCACTTAGTTGGAAGATACATTACCAAAAAAAAAAAAGAGGGGGGTGCTCTAAAATCAAAAGGATTTTAGAATTTGACTGGTTCGTGTTTAGCCCTATTAAGGTTTTATATATATATAAAACATACATATATTTAAAAAATTATCTCTATGAAGTATATACACTGTATATATATAATTATTTTATAAATATATAAAACCTGAGGATATTTTGTGCAAGAAATAACTGAAAAAAGAAGTTCCTGGAATGACAAAATCTGAGATCAGAGGAAGTCAAGATTTGTAAACATATTAAAAAACAGATAACATCAAACTAAACAAAAAGAAAACAGTCTGAAATGGGTCCTGAGAAAAGCTTCCACTTCACTAACATCGTGCAGACACATCTGTGCGATGAGCTCAGCCAGCAGTCAGCACACAGATAAACTCAGTCTTTATTGCAACAGGACCTACTGAAAAGATAAATGCAGGGCACTTCTGCAGCTGCTAGTAAAGAAAGGGATAAACTTCAGGAAAAGTTCATTTAACTAACACATTTTCCAACACTTGAAAGGTTGTTATCGTTGTAAACTTTTCATCTAAACTCATGTAATCTGGAGGAAGAGAGTTCACCTCAAACTAATGTAGAGGTCTGAAACAGGCTGGATGCATTGCGTAGACCTAACTGATTATAGGAGAAATTTTATCAGTAGCTTAGACTAAACACCTGACTTTTGGATGGCTGATGATAAATCCTAACCACAGTTCACCATTTTAGCTGAAAAGGTGTAAATGCCAGGAAACAAGCAGAACAAGGCAGAGAATTGCAGCCACAGAATTTATCACTGCCTGATATATTGAGATTATTTCTTCCAGGGGGCGGTAGAACTAAGGGAGACCTTCAAATCTAAGTCTCAAAGAAGACTAGGTGTTTTTAATGAAAGTTAGTAATTAGATTGCTTTTAGAATTTTATATCATACTTTATATATATTTSTTTTCCCAGCAGTTTCAATTGGAAGTTAAGAGTTTCAGTACTTCTGAGTCCAAGCCCAGACTTCAGCACTATTTTATTTACCGGGTTTAATTTTTCCTCASTGGACTACACCACAGCTCTCTACCAGCCAGTGCCTCCAAGTCACCTTTCCATGGAAAGCTGCCATGCAGGGGCCAGGGCTCAGCTAGATCTTGCCTTCACAAGGCAGGAAACAGGTCTGGGAGACATAGTCAAAGTTCTTTTCATCCCGTGCTATTCTAAATCCACTACCTATTTTAAGCATTTCAGTTTCAAGCATCAACAGGCAGAGGAGAGGGCATTTTTCAGCTAGGCAGAGCCATGTGGAACTGGATTACTGAATACAGAGGATCTCTTTCAGCACTTTTGGCCCAAGTGACTCCTGAGGCCCTTTTAATTTAACTGAAGTTATCGAAGATAAAATCCAAAATATCTGATTTTTTTTTTCTCAAGGAAAATATTGTCCTGATCACTGACAGTCTCTGTCTGATAAATGTCTTTAAAAAAGGCAAAACATAATAAATAGACTCATTCTAAATAGGAATTATGGATACTTAGCAAGCCTGGACCTTGAGAAAAACACCAAACTGAATCAGCACACWAGGTAACACTACACTGTCACATCCAGGCAGACAGTGCTGTCTTCTCCCAGAGTGTTATCTGTAACTCCTGAGTCAACTGCTTAATATGTAGAGCTTCTCTGAGCGTGTGAGTCGAGTTCCTCATCCCTCTGATCAATCACTAATGTTACCCCTAACGTTAGAAGACATCTTAACCCTTTGAACTCATCAGGTTATTCTCCCTTTAGCTCATATCTTCCCTTTAGGAAGGCTTGACTCCTTCTCTCTGTTAAGATACCTCCCCTCCTTGCTTTCCAATAGATAACAAAATCACGTTACTAGCAACTTACTTGCTAACCACCAGAATTTGGCCATTGCCTTGTTCAGCTCTATAGTGAGGCAGTATTTAKTTTCAGTGGAACCTCACCAACCAAAGTTTTGTACTCCGAAGATATCCTTGTGACAATGTTAGGCTCCTAATTCCTAAAAACAGCTTTCCAGTATTTTGTTCTCCCTCTTCTTTAGGATCACAGAATCACAGAATATTTAAGGTTGGAAGGGACCTCTAGAGATCATCTWGGCCAACCTTCCTGCTCAAGCAGGCACACCTACAGCATGTGACACAGGGCGGCATCCAGGCGGGTTTGGAAGACCTCCAGAGAAGGAGACTCCACAACCTCCCTGGGCAGCCTGTTCCACTGCTCTGTCACCCTMACAGTAAAGAAGTTGCTCCTCACCTGGAGACGGAACTTCTTRTGCTTCAGCTTGTGGCCATTACCCCTCGTCCTATCGCTGGCCACCAGTGARAACAGCCTGTCCCCTTCCTCCCTGCATTCTCCCTTCCTGAACTTATACATATTAATCATATCCCCTCTGAGCCGTCTCTTCTCCAGAGAAAACAGGCCCAGCTCWCTCAGCCTCTCTTCATACGAGAGATGTTCCATTCCCTTAATCATCCTGGTTGCCCTTCTCTGGACTCTCTCGAGAAGATCCACGTCCCTCCTATACTGGGGTGCCCAGAACTGCACACAGTACTCCAGGTGCGGCCTCACCAGAGCTGAGGGGCAGAATCACCTCCCTTGACCTGCTGGCAACACTCCTCCTGATGCAGGCCAGGATCCCATTGGCCTTCTTGGCCACGAGGGCACACTGCTCACTCATGGTTAACTTGGTGTCAACCAGGACTCCCAGGTCCCTCTCCGTGGAGCTGCTTTCCAGCAGGTCGAMCCCTAGTCTGTACTGGTGCCTGGGGTTACTCCTCCCCAGGTGCAGGACCCTGCACTTGTCCTTATTGAACCTCATGAGGTTCCTCTCTGCCCAGGTTGAGAACAAGCTTTCCTGATTCACWTTGCCTTGAAGTGATTCTCCATATCACTACAGAAATTTTGTCCATTTCCTTCACTGCAGTTCACCTGCATTGGCCTAGCACACATCTCATAACATTGTGCATTTTCCCTGCCTCTATCTCCATCTGCAATTAACCTATGAGGTCAGAACAGGTGAGGCAACTCTTACTGCAAAGCCTACAGTGAACCTAGAGACAATTTATTACACTAATGTGCTTAACATTCCGTGGCAGAAGATTTCCATCATTCACCATGTCTGGCAAGCTGAATTTGAAGCTCAGATTACATACCAGATTAGCAGACTTTAATGGTTTACCACATTCTTGGAGCTAAACAAAGACTTTCTCTGAGCACCCAACGAGGACAGCTGTCAGATGACATAAATTATCATAGCTCACAGAAATCAGTGGTACAGTTTCACCAGCTGGAGTTCCAGCAAATGTAGTGGGTGATTCATTAGTTGGTGAGGCAACTGGGCTATGCAGTCATCTCCCTTTTGAAGCAATTATATCATTTTATAGTTTGTGGGGCTCTTTTGAACTTCTGTGTGCAGTTCTAGCCCTAATGCTCATCTTTAGGCTGCCAGCCGAACCTTTCTCATGTGTTTCAATATCACTGATGAACCATTTTTGATGGAACTAATGGTTTTTATCTGCTTTTTTGCTGGTACTTGAATTTTGCATTTTCACTTATACTACATTTAGCTTTGCTGTTATTTTGCAATTGATGGCTAATGCCATGTGTTAACATTATTTCCTGTTAGCTTCTCCTCTAAACACATRTGAGAGAAACCTTTTACTTCATTAAGCACATACTGCTAGGCAAATTTAACATACAGCTTAGTCTTTGACTCTTAAGTGATAGCAGCATGTTTATGGCCAACACRTCAGAGTTGTGACAACACAATCCAGAAAACTACAACAAGAAAGCCGCCTGCTGATGCCACAACTAATATTTTATTAGCTTAGAATTTTCCTACCTGAGCCCAATAGAAACAAATAAAAAGAACAGAGCAAAACAAAGATAAAAGCAGGAGGAAATGAAAGGAAGGCTTTCTGCTGCAATACACCACGGGTAAAGCCACTAAACCTGCAACATTTCCCTTCTTTTTCTGTAAGTGTAAGCAGACTATAGGTCAAAGATTTGCTTTCAGTCAGGCAATTGAATGATCATCAGATGTGCAAGCTAGAACCATATTCTAGGTGGCTTATAYGTGTTGCTAAAGTCACACCCAGGTTCTTTGCCTCATATGACCCCTCCATAGGGTGGAAGATAAGAAAATCACAAAGAAAACTTCCTTCTCCTCCCACTCCTCAGTTCCAGAGTCCTGTGAGCTTGCATTGGTCATTTAGAGTTGAAAAGTCTTACAAAATTCAAGATTTTTTTTCCTTAAGCAGGTACTTATATTGTGTAAGCAATATGCATGTCTATGAATCAGAGCCATCTATCCCCAAATAAATTGTATGGATATTGAGAATTGCAATCCAATACAAGACCTCACAGAGAAGGAAAACATTCAGASGTCTTAATGTAATAACAGGCCTTGGCGTTTGCACATACAACCTTTTCAGAACAAAATTACAAATGGAGTGCCACCTTGACCACTTTTAAATGAATTTGGTATCCAAGTGAATTATTTATAGTTTGAGCATATACAGTAAATTGGACACCTGTGAGGACTAAAATGCCAGCATACCCCTTCTCTCCATTCTTAACAGCTCAAGAAGGGAGAAAGTCATTTAAATGGCTTAGCCAGGTTAGGAAGGTCATTCAGAGGTTGACCATTTTTGACATCATGTKATGATTTTTCCTTAAAGTTTGATTGCCTAGAGTATCGCAAACAATTAGACAAGCTAGATGAGATTTTGAGTCATTATCAGGAAAGCAAGCTGCTAATTTCTGTTCCAATTACATTTAAGACACCTATAGACTTTTCTGATTCCTTGCTTAATTCTCCCGCGTATTTACTTCTGTCTCCTAGAGCAGTAACACTTTACAGAGCTGGAAACTGAGCTTGCAGATTGTAGAACTACTGTCAGCAGTCACATGTGCAAACCATTGGACAATGGGTCAGCATATCTCAAGCAGATTTTTTAGTTGGGTTGATGGGATCTTGTATTTAAATCATCCAAGTCTAAGTCATAATTTTAATTAGCTGTTTATGACAATAAGAAATTATGACTCAAATTGCCATAAAATTGAAGGAAGAGATTTAGAGATGAAGGTCTCTCTACTTGCAATTTAAGTAGGTGAAGTGTCTTGATTCTTTGTATACAATTATCAAATACCAGAGGATGCTCAGTACATACAGGGCACCTTGTTGTCTTGTTACATGATCCTGTAATTATCAGTGAGAAAAAGCCTGCTGACCTTCCCTCCAAATTTCACAGTACAATTTTATGTTGATGGTTATAAGGTTACTCAAATTATTTGGTGATTTTTGTCATATCTGTAAGCACTGTTAGCTATGGACCCCCAGAAAGTAGTAAGAATTGAGTTTGGTTAGAGATGGATCTCAAAATCTAGATATAATCCTATCTAGGAAATTACTGTCATGGATACATGGCTTTTATTAAAATTCTAATAAATTGGCTAGATGACACAGGCTTATTCTCACCTTTTCTTGTCCTGCACTAGCTTCTTCAAGCCCTCATCACTTCTGCCCTTGCACAACCCACATTCGTGTTGGTGTTAGGAAGCTACATAAGAAATSAACAGAAAGTTCTGCCCATCACAGGACAAGAGAGGAGCCCCATCCTTCTTCTCAACATCCTTGCAGGTCCCAGCCCACGCAATCAGCAGTGRCCTTGGGACACGACAGCCACAGGACACGATCCTCTGCCAAGGAGAGCAGGCAGCCACCACGCACCAAGAGTCACTCTGATTTCAGCCTCTAAATGCTGCAGCAGTGACAGTGATGGCCAGCTCAGAGAAGGAAATTAAAATAGCTGGACCGCTGTGCATGGCAAAAACCTGCAAGACAGTTCTGGTCTGTGTAGCAGAGCCTGCTGTAGACATCAACAGMTGCCTGCAATAATGCAGACAAGCACATATTAACACCACTGCTTGTAAAGGATGAAGCAGAGGCATAAAGGTTAATGGGTTTATTTAAGCTATAGACTGGAGTCTAGTTAGGTATCCTGGAGCTGGGCTCAAGTCACTGTTACACTAGCAGATTTCAGATGATCATTCCCACAAGCTTCTTCTGTGGTGATATTTCTAAACAATACCAGAGAACATTCCACCATAAATTGTGCTGTGTTCCAGTTTCCACATTATAGCTATGATGTAACTCAGTAACACTTTGTCCCATCAAGCCCAACAACAATAGATTTAATCAGAACATTTGTTTCAGAGAGACAATGGGGAGTTCTGATTAATCTGGCACCAAATTCTGGCAGTTGCCTATGAGGGATTTTTTTTTTTTTTTTTTTTTTTTTTAAAGTAATGCCTGCCTTGGCGGCCCTTCAGCCTGCAATATGCCAAGCCTAAAGGATTCCAGAACTGCAGAAGTGTCCCATGTCATTTGACATGCAAAGGACATACTTCATTTCAGAAATATGACATTTCTGCAGAAACACAACCAACCACTTGCTCATCAAGAACATCAGACTGCAGTCAGCTGCGGAGGCTGGTCCTCCAACTCATTGCTGGTGGAAGCTGTACTGCAATGGTCAAAAAAAAAGGTGCATGAGCAATGTTCTCGTTGCATCACAGCTCTATCATGGGTTGCTTGCTTGCTTTTGCATCTCAGCTACATTTCAAGCATCTCAGAAAGCAAAAACAAAACAAAACAGTAGTAGAGATTGTTTCACCCCCCAAAACCCACCCACTTGTCACTGAGGATGTTTTCCAACAGCTGTCAAATCATAAAGGAGTATCACCAATATACAGATGGCAATGAAAAGTGAAACATCTCCTGAGCTATCTTAGAGGTTGTTAAGATGTCAGGTAGAAACCTGCATGGTTTCTCAGGAGCCTGGTGCATTACAAGACTGATATTCCTTCCTTGGAGGTGTTCCCAGGCCCTAGGTTTCAGAGCCATGTGATAATTACAGTTTTTCTTCCAACTTTAGGAAGCTAGAGATTACTGGATATTCCCCTGTTAAAAAACAACCACACAATCAAAAAACACCTCATCCTCATGGCTGGGGAGAGAAGTTTGAAAACTGGATAGAAATGACACAGCTGTATAATTACCTTCTAAAAATCTCATGTGTTCAAAGTCATTCAGAAACTATTAATCGTGCATACATGTATAGTTTTGTTATTTCCCCAACCTGATCAATAGACTGGTTCATATGCAACTCCATTCTGCACTGACATTACCAATATTCCTATTTCATGGCATTTAAGGCCTCTGTAGGCACATTTAAACTCTCCGGTATCACTAATGAGGATTATTTTAAAACTAGCTGTTCACTTAGTGAGTATATTCGTTAGTGATGGATTCACACTGCAAGGGGGTGTACCTAGTTTTCTGGTGTCCCAGCACTGGCGTTGTTCAGTATGTAGATCATAGGTCTAACTATTCTAATGTGTAAAGACCTACAGAATTAACATTCAAGTCACAGCCAGTCTTTCAYGCTGCAGCTTTTTCCACCTACAGTTTTAACTCAGGCCTGAGCATATTTTTTCATGCACTTAAGCAAGGCACCTGTTCTTCCCAGAACAGAGCAAAGACCAGGAAAAAGGACAAAATAAACAAACAAAAAACCAATCCCACCAACCACTCTGGGAGGAACTGTGTCTGTTTCTCTAAACAGAGATACTGCTTCCAGAAACCATTCACATCAYTGGCCCTATCAGTGATTCCTCAGAGCTCAGAGACTTGCAAATAGCAAATAACCACTGGCCATGAATAAATGGGGCCCAAACAAAAAAGATATTTGAAGCTCTACCTCCAGAATTCTCTTTCCATATGTATTCCTTTTTGAGTCTAATGAGTTTAATTATTTCCAGGCCTTACAGTGAAAAAGAGGAATGCAAAAAAACTTAAAATGTACAAATAGAACTCTTTTTTTTTTTTTAACATGATGAAGAATCTATTATAATAATTTATGTCTTTGGATTGAGTCAAAGTAAAAGAAATAAGTATGTCACAAATGACATCTTGATATATTTTGGTGTACTGCTAAACTGCGTCAATGAAATGACTTTTAAACTTGTTGGGTTCAGGCTCCTGAGAAAGCTTATCAAGATTATTGCTGAACACAAGCCAAAGATGATATTGTTTGCCTTTCTATGAAATATAAATTGAGTAACCCAAAACCACTTTTTGCATTTCCCCTGAAGATAATTAAAATAATGATATTTCTTATTAAGGGGCAGCGATTGTGGTGCAGACAGTGGCATGGCAATATCTGTAGGGAGAAGATAGTAGCCCTGCAGATTTCTCTATGTGTGTGTGTGTGTGTGTGTGTGTGTGCGCGCGCGCCTTAAAGCTTGCCTGCTTTTTACAACTATAATGGTCAGTGAAATTCAACTGATTACCTACTGTGTGTCCACTAAGGTACATGGTATAACAATAATCACAGCATATATAAGCACCCTTGCCTAGGTGATGTAGAAGAGTATCACACTTAACAGCATCTGCCTGCATCTCTTTCATAGGCACAAGTCACTGAATTACTTATCTTGATTTTGGCATTGAGTTTACCACCATAAGACAGYTCAACCCACATTTCATTTTCCATTACTGAGAAGCTTCATGCTATAGTACTACTTCTAGTCAAAATTCATTCCTAATCAATTTTTATTTTTACTCCTTCAGGAAAATATTTATTGCATTCAGCAATCAATACTCTCGTGCTAGCAAGGAGATCAAGGTAAACCTTTCAGCTCTGAGAACATTTTTCCAAAGCTGGAGTAATTTAGCATTTTCTTTTTCCATATCACCACTGGAGAAAAAGAAAAAAAATTTTTTTTTTTTTAAATGATTGCCCTTATTTAGCCCATTACAAGGATGAACTTTCTACTTCTGTAGTCAGCATTTGGTCTAAAAAAAATCGTGAGCAGGGTAAGTCAAGCTCATCTTGCCATCCTAATTCATCAGAAGTGATCAGCACCCTGCAGACTAAAAATTACTAAGAAAGATTGGTGCCACACTGAGTTCAAAGTAACAAGACAAGCCTGTCCTCCCACACAGTGACCATCTCTCCTCTGAAGGAAGCAGCAGGAYGGTGACTTCCCATTTTGCTGCACAAAACAGAGAGCAAGTGGGAATGCAACAATAAGGATTTAATAAAATTGACCATCTGTGCTGCCTTGCAGATTGACAGACACTCTGGGTTTGGKTTTTTTTCAGTCAGTGCCTCCCAAAAAATACTGCAGTGCAAGGATTTGGTCTATGCACCAACTGCCAAGTCATGGCAACTACCAGTTTGTACTTGGGTTGTGTCTAATCCCATGAGAAAGCAGTTTTACCCTGGAAGGAGTTACCTGTCATGGTTAACAAATGCAGGACTGAGTGTCCTCTGTGGTTGTGCTGTCACACTAGACCTTCACACTGTCATAACTTATCCTTAAGGAGCTGTTCTGCTTCAAACCTGATGCAAGAAGCCACACATAAGAAAATTAAGCCAAAGTAGAGGGACTGACATTTGTGGCATTGCAGGTAAAAGATCTTCGGTCTGTTCTACGCACTCTATGAACTTTACTGAAATGACACATCTTGAATTCTTTAACGCATTGTTTTTGGTCAAAAGAAAAACCCACATCAAGCTGTTTTGCAGCTTTAGTCTTAAGAAAGAGTGACACACTGTCTGCCGTTGCAGATAAAAATGAGAGCCCTTTGTGTGAGATTTCCTGGTTTGAGCAATCCTAAAGCTTTACATGGTGTGACGTTTCGAGGACTCTCACAAAGTCATTGAGAGACACTGAGGGTTTTGGCTGGTTTTCAGTATTCCCTCAAGAGAAAAAAAAAGAAAAAGGGAGAAGAGATTTGTTTGTCTTTTAAGGAATTGTACTTAGGGGAAAACAGTAAAAAAAGAGAGAGCTCCACAACAGTGATCACAATTTGCAGCAAGTAATGACTGCACTTGCATTCCTGCTTAAAGCAAGTGCAAGACCGAGGGAGCTGAGGCTGTTCCATCTACTCTTTGTGGTGCTCCACACCTGCAGCAGGAAGCCCTCAAGCATGTCTGAGTCTGTGCTGATGTCTGCTTCCTCAATAGACCTCTGTTCTGCTTCTCTATGGGTCTGTGTTTTATTAATACTACCCTGCCTGATTAACTGCTTCATCCTTAGCTGAGAACCAGAATCAGATCCACAGCACAGCTCCCAAATCCTCTACTCTATTGGATGTACAAGGCCAAGACCACTTAAGAGTTGAGGTTCAGGAGTGAGTAGCAGACAACAAAGTAAGTCCTGCTCCTTGGACCACCAATGCTTGCAATGGGCAGCAGAGAGGTCACTCTGCCGCTTGGGACATCAGGCAGCTGGTCCAGCAGTCCTCRTGACACAGGGTCTGTGACACAGACACAGAGGTATGTGACAGAGAATCAAGGTCTTTCCTTGATTTGCTAAGCAGTGAAGAGGAGGTCTGTTGTAGCAACTACACCAGTGTTTTACCTTGTAGTAGTCCACCAGCTCACAAGGATCTCAAGGAACCCGGGAGGCACAGGCTGGCAACATCACCAGTAGGTGCTCTGATTGCCTGCGACTCCTGCCTTAGCTGTGCTGCAAGATGAAATATTGTTCCTGCCTGCAAAGGGCAGGGAGTCCCACCTCAGAGCCCTAAATCACTGGTGACAGTGGGAACTCGCACAGCTATAGCTCCTGGTCCTTTGTCCAGGGCTCCCATTTGCTCTATTCACAGGTGGAGGGCCCATTCTGTAAGGCAAGATGCACTGTAACTGCTTGGTGCTCATCCAGCATTTGTAGGGCTTTTTTTACAGGGTCCTAGCCTGAATGCATGACTGTCATCCAAAAGCTCTCTCCTTGCCACACTTTATCTCCTCAGACAGTAATTGCACCTAAGGAGGCTCTCAGATAGAGATCAATAGTAACACTTTCTCCCTCCCTCATCATTGTTCTTCCATGACTCAAACAGCTTCAGATGACAAGTTTGAAAAACTGCCAGTGCTCATGAAGTGTGGGAATGGAAAGTTTCTGAATACTGGCAAGTGCTTATCAACCTGTGCATTGTACCATCAGCAACCAAGTGGCAATAGAGCTCTGCCAAATTAGGTGGAAAAAGAGTGCATACAAAAAAAATCAATAGATTTAGAGCCAGAATTGCTATGAGCCTGAGCACTCCTGATAATTCCACTTGCTATTTGCTACAGCAGGAGAAGTTTCTCTTTGGTAGCATCTTTAAGTACTCTTCTAATGACCCTTAAAGAAGGTCAAAGAAACATCCAAGTTTATTGCTGCAGGAAAACATATACCTCATTTAACTTGGCAGCTTTTAAGCAAATTCAGCCCAATATCTCAGTTATGGTTATTTGGGGAAATATTAATATATAAACCTTTTTGTACTTGCTCAGGAACATCAGAGATCTCAGGAAGACCTTTAAAGAGAGATGACATCAGGTATGAAATGCTACATGATACCAAGAAACTGGTTCTTTCTCAAAAACCTATGCTAGATGTGTTGTTCTGGGTAATAGGATGCACTGCCTGACCACTTCTATAACAGTATTATTTTACTGTCTACCACTGAGATGATGGATGTGCTTACGGAGTCTGGAAACCTCAGACTCGGAGGAATAGTATCTTGCATGTTTTTTCCATAGGGTAAGGGAACTCAACCATGCTCTACTTTTACCAAGATTCTGCCACAATAAAGCTGTTTTTTACACTGCATATGAGAATTTCCAGTCGGGAGTTTCCATGGTGGGGTAGGGAAGAAGTCTTCTCCATCCCCTGCAGAATCTTTTACAAGATCTAGAGTATCTTCTTTAAGCAGGGCTGCCTCTAACACACTGGGAAAACCCAACCTTGTCAACATGCTATATTCCCCACCAGACACAAATCCATTCTGATTGCAGTTTGTCCCAGCACATCTGGGATATACACCCAGCCCTGCTGCACAGGACCCCTCGAAAATGCTGTTTCCTGACCTAAACTTCTCCACAGCATTCTTGATCTTTTCTAATCTGTTGCCATTTTCCAGGCCCTTAGTAGGTTCATCATAGGTACTAAAGCAGCCCAAACAAAAATCCACCACACAGACCAATTCATGCAGGTTGGACTTAAACCTAACCCTAGCTGAGTTATCATTACTCCTACAGAGGGTGGTGGAATATGTTGTGGTTTTTAAACCAAAATCCTTTGGTAACTCATTTCAGGAGACACATATCTGCAGAAATGACTCCGATTCATCTCCCGTGGTTCATCACCAGCAGGCAGAGAGAACATCATCTGCAGGACAGAAACTGGACCAAATGCACAGAGGATTTTCTGCAACAGGCAGCAGCTGAGTGTGGGGTATCAGACCCACAGGTTTGGATTTATGTGCTTGGATTACATGAAATCCTATTACACAAATCCTTACACAGTAGGAGATCACTGGATTATAGAGGGTGCCTAGCCTGTGCTTCTGTTATCACTACACCACAGGAGAAAACTGCAATCTTGCACCAAGGTGAAGATATGTCTGCTGCAGCCTTCGTAGCTTGAGAAGACAAATCATTTGTTAATCTATTTGCTAGCTACCATGATTGAAAATGTAAAATTAAAAAAGTCACATCTTATGGAATTAACCCTGGAACTTGCTTCTTTGCCTGCTTCCCTTGCCACCAGAGGGACAAGTCTGCTAAGGACATGCCTCTGGATTGTCTTCACAGAAGTATCTTTTGAGATGCAAGCAAATCAAATACCAAAAGCAAATCCAGTCCCAAGTGGAGACCCATTTTGTACCTAGCTCTGCTCACACATATTAGAAAGAGTCTGGACAGAGGGATTCYGCTTGCAAGGTAATCTATACAGGCAGTTATCTATGGACAGTCCTGAGATATCTCATCTGAGCCGCTCCTTGGGATATGGCAGCACCCAGGCTTGTCACATARTCCAGCTGTAGCCAGGAGATGTTCGGGCATTCCTAGTGTAACACATCCTTCCACAGGCTTTTGGAAGGCCCCTACCCAACACCAGCCCAGCCATGGTGAAGTACAGGATATGTGAGGGCAGC
This sequence comes from Nothoprocta perdicaria, assembly GCF_003342845.1. Taxonomy (NCBI): domain Eukaryota; kingdom Metazoa; phylum Chordata; class Aves; order Tinamiformes; family Tinamidae; genus Nothoprocta; species Nothoprocta perdicaria. The sequence continues at coordinate 9,026,647 of NW_020454092.1, forward strand.
CCCACGTTCTCATCTCATCCYGAAAGGCTTGATCTAACACCAGGCCCAGAAACAGTCCCACCTACTTAAGTAATATATATGGCTGCCAGCTTCCGTTGTGCACTTGAAGCAGGAGGAGTCAAGACTATTGCCAAGGAAATCCTAAATCTTTGGGTTTTCCTTTGCCCTATTGTGATCAAGGATTAGAGCATTTCTCAGCTTCCCCGGGTCCAGAAAGAGTCTAGGAGGTGGGGAGAGGTCACACAGTGGTCCCTGAYCAAAGCAGCTAAGCAGCTATTTAGCTATGTGTATATGTGGAAAAACAAGGAAGAACCAGACTAACCAGAGTCCAAAGTCCAAGCAGCAAAGTGAGTGATRCACATTTTTTGTACTCTTCATTTCCCGAAGGCCCAAGGGACATCACACCCAACCTGTCCAAAAACACATCCTCTGTAGGCCGGAGCTTGCCAYGTTCACGGCCGCGGACCCAGGGGTGCTTCAGCCAAGGCACTAGGTCAGGTGCATTTTAAAAAGGCTCAGTTTCAATACCCAGAGCAGTGAGAACAAGATGTACAAGCTAAATAACTTAATAAGCAAAAATGTACCTTAGGCGATCAGTGTTCTACTCTGCTCGGCTGCCCTTTATTTACCGAGGTGAACAATGAATTAAGTTACGCTTTGCCAAGAAAAAACAAATCTGTGCGATTGTTGTGTCAGAACATCCCATTTTGGAAATGGAAGAGTACTTTGGGAGAGCAAAACATAAATTTACCATTGGTTTAGTCACACAATTTGAAGTGATACTTTCACCCTAAGTATAGATTGCAAAGAGGGGGGAAAATAAATAAATAAATGAGAGAAAGCAAAAGTAGAAGGAAAACCATCCCAAAAGAAGAAAGAGAAGCAAGCAGACACATAAATTTTTTGAAGGAAGCTTAAGCTAAAATGATATTCTACAAAAGTACTTAATATTGAAGTAGTGAAGCAAGGCAAAAAAATATATTTCACGTAATAGCTGGATTTCACATAATCCAGCTATATATACAGATATACAATGCTTAATTATGGACAAGTTTTGAAGAATGTTTTCCACTCAGGCCTAAAACAAATAATAATAAAAAAAGAATTTTAAAAAGGTTGCATTTGGGACTGGTCTCCTCAAGGTAGAGTCCCTTGTCACAACTCTGGTCTTCTGAAACACCTGCCAGAACTGCCCTCTATTTGAAAGAAAGCAAGAAAATCTTGCTTTCCAGAGAGGAAGGGAACCCCTGACACACCGTAATGCTTCTTGTGCTAACAACACACGAGCCAAATTCAACCTGTTGTGCTTTGCCATTCAAGTTTAAAAGCGTGGACAAGAAAGACTTGTATCCTCAGTGACTTCAAGTGTCTGACCTACAGTTAAACATGTTGGACACACATCAACTCTGCTGCCATTTCTYCATCTGTCACTGTGAGGCAAAGCTATTAGCAAGTAAAACTGTAGATTTTTTTATTATTTGCAATTAACACATGTTCATCTCCACTGGGACAAGTTGTAAGATTAGCTGGCAACCATATCTCTACAAGAGCTGCCAGATTTAGTAGAAAGTGGTTGCCAAGTTATACCCTTTCTATTTGCTGGGAAAAAATAAACAAACAAATATACTCCCTATTTATTTTTTAATAGTCATTCTTAAGGGATGAACTGAAAGATAATTACAGCTTGGCACCCCTGTATTGTTTTCCTTTTCTCCCGCCGCACACTGGAAATACAAAAGCTTTTCTTAGTATATTCACAGATTATCTGAGGCAAGAATGGAGCATTATGATCCTCTGGTTGGACTTCCTGGCTAAGAAAGGCCATAAGCTCCTGCTCGGAGCCCCCTGCGATGCTGAGCAGTCTGCTCTGCCTTGGAGCTGCTTTGAGCAGGCTCTTGGCTACATGACCTTCAGAGATCCCTTCCAGCCTAAATCATTCTACAATCCCATGACATTACAGCCTTCATCACAGCCTGAAGTAGGTCATATATTCTGGCATGATTGTGAGACTTGATACAAAGACTGGGAGCAAGAAAGCACCCACACTGCCCRTCTTCAACAGTAACGATCTCACTAAGTACAAAGTCACCAGCCTGCAATTAGCTTAATTTCATTCTCCAGCAGCTCCCACCATACCCAGTGCTACATGGCCAGACCAGGCTGTTAAAATGCCAGAAACTCATCCACAACTCACATGAGAGGAGAGCTGGTACAGCAGAGCAGTGGCCAGCATTGTTGGCTACTCCTCTGCTTCAGCTTTATGGCTTGGTGGCCCTAAAGCTCCTCGCTTGTGTGTCAATTTTTATCCACTTGACAACTGGGAGGAAACACATTTTTTTTTCTGAAATGCAAAGAGTTGTCCTCATTTACATGACTGGTTAGGCAAAATTTCAGGTCACTCAAACCCTGAAGTGACAAGAAAAAGAAGGACATAACTTAAAAAAAAAAAATCAAGATTACTAGAAATTCCCCTTACAAGACTGCTCCAAACAACACCATAAAGCCTCTTTCCAAATGARGAAATAGCACCCATTACTATAATAACAACACATCATAGCACACACATGGCACTGCCAGCAGGGAAATAAGAGGTCACTGAAGAACAGAGGAGGAAAAAAAAAAAAATAGAGGTGGAAGGGAAGGAGAAAATAACAGGGATTTTTCACAGTGCAAGATCTAGTGCACCTGGGACAGACCTTTAAGGGGCAGAACAGTCCAGCAGCAAGAACARTGGAGCCCCATGGTTGCACCACACAGTCCCTCTTGGGCCGCTCTGCTGGGACCAGCCCTCTCCTCCTGCTGCTCCAGCACTGCCTCCGCTGGGAAAGCGGGAGAGGCTGGATTTATGGGAGTCACACCTCACCTTCCCAGGCTTTTCCTTGGAAATAAGGGAAATGCCAGGTCATTTCATTACCCTACCTAGTGTAGGGGGGCCAAAGCAACAGCAAGGCTGAACCCATTAGAAACCAGTCTGGGAAATTAAAACTTCCCAGGAACACTTGCCTGCTCCCAGAAACATTCTTCCAGCTTTGGGGAAAATGAKAATTCCAACCCTGATTTCCTCTCAAAGACCTTCCCCTATCAAATTTCCAGTTAGGATCATAATTGTATCTGGGCCTCCTGCTGATGGTGTCAAGGCAAAACAGCTGGGAACGAGTCCTGGTGATGCTGCCCAGAGCAGGTGTATTCAGGTAAATCATTAACCGAGTGGTGCACATGATGCTCCAGCTCTTACCATGCATCCTGTGCTTAGCAGGTACTAAGCAAGATTTCTTTTTTTAATGTCCACTTTATTATCTTTTATTTGACATCTGAACTCACCACCATGTGTTTATTCAACTAGAATTGCTGGCAATTGGTTGGGATTTTATCAGAAAGCTGGTGGTTTGGGGCATTCCTAGCCCTGCAATGCTGTGATGTCACAAAGATTTCATTTTAAAGAAAGTTTAAATTTCTACTGTCTTAATTTGGAGAAGTTGAAAATGTGAGACTGATGGACCTTAAAGCCTCCAATATTAACCTTCRATTTTCATAGCTCTGGAGGAAGGTCTGGCTAAGAATTTTTTTTCAGAAAAAAATCCATCAGCACTTCAGTCACACCACAGAGGAACAGACATTCAAAGCTTCTAAGTGAGCCTCGTCTTCCACCACTTCTTTCTCTCCCTTCCACTTCTGGGTGAAAAGTTTAAAAGAAAAAAAAAATGTGAGAAAAGAATAATAATTAAAAAAAAAAAAGGAAAGGAAAAAAGAAGACCAGAAAAAAAATAGAGAAAGAAATGAACAGAACTCAGGGAGGGAAGAAAAGAAAAAGGGACATTTAAGGAGGAAGGAAAGGGTAAAATAGAGCCATCTCTTTTGCTCAGGACCTGTTCTGGATGGGGACCCCCAAAGTCCTTCCCACAGGCTGGATGCCTGAAGGGTCCCAGGGCTCTGTTGGAGCCCTCCGCAGTCTCCAAACCCAGGTGAAAGGACACATCTTGGCCCAGGTTCTGTTCTCTTTGCACAGCTGGGGCTCAGAACCTTCACACTGAACCCTAGTTTTTAAGATCTCTCTCTGCAAGAGTGACAGAGATACTGTGTGTGAACGCAGGAGAGGGGAGATGGATTAGCACAATTTGGCCACATTCAGGGGAGAATACATTCTGTTTCATTGTTTTAAAGTAGAAGTCTCCAAGAACTAAAAGGCTAATTTCTGAGGGTGCTTTGCTTGTGAAGCTGCTCAATATGTGATCATAATCATCAAGACAACTAATTGGAAAATTTACCTGTTCTACACAGGATTGGAAAGTGAAAAATAAAATAAAATAAAATAAAATAAAATAAAATAAAATAAAATAAAATAAAATAAAATAAAATAAAATAGCACCACTTGCATAGGAAACAGAAGGATCCCAGCCCTTGTGTGGATGCACGTTCCAGCGTGGCTGATTTACGCAGAGTCATGGTGATTCCTCTTCCCTTCAGCTCTTTATGGTCATGAGCTGCTGAGCCACTGCCGATCCCAACACACTTTATATCCAGCTTTTGCAGCACTTGCCAAATAGCTCTCTGTGTTTTATATTCTGTACAAAGGGCATCACACTGCCTTTTGAAATAACATGAGAGGGTGCATTCCTTTTTCTCACAGGTTGTTTAGTAAACCATTTGCTGTAAGTCAGATGGGTTTCTATGTGAGTCAACAGTGTGTTGCCACTACACCTCTGTGGTATTAAAATGATTCACAGTGGATTTCAAGTGAAAGCCAACTTGCTTTCTTGCTTTTAGCTAACATCAGCTAGTGACAGGTTTCTTTGAATTTTCCTTTGTGAATGGGATGAAGACAATTTCTTTAGCTGGAAAGCATCTCTGCTGGATCCAGTACTGATGCAGAAGCCTGGTGGGCTCCCACATGAACTCTCCATCATCAATGTTGTTTAAAGTCAGCGAGACAGTGAGCGCTCAGGAATGACACACATGAGGTTGATAAACAAGCTCCTGATGATTTTGGGAAGCATTGGCTACATTCATAGGCAGAACAGCTACTCAGCCCTGAGTTCATATGAGTGAAAACATCCTTATACCAGGRGCTAGCTTAACCCATTGCCCATACAATCCTGGAATAGATCGAGTGGTTATTAGTTATTTTAAAGAAGATGGGGCTAAAGAAGCAGCATCCAAACCAGTCTGCAGGCTGATACATGAACCACRTGTCAGTGAAGCTATTTTTTTCTGATGGCAAGCTAGAAACAGTAGACATGTGATGGGATTTAACTATTCACTGCATAACCTATTTTAAATGGCCATGACTGCTAGTGCTTTAAAGGTGCCTAAAGATGAGACTCCAGGAGACAATCCCACCACTTGACTTAAGCCAGGGACTGGTACCACTAAGCGCCATGTATCATCCATGGAGAGGCACGGCGTCCTCCAGCAACCAGTAAGAACAGCATAACTGGGAGCCTCCAGTCCCCTTGGGGAATTGCCTGTCATCTGCCTTTGTCCTAGAGTCTAAGTGAAGTGGTGAAGGTCGGGAGCATAGAAACCCTCTCCACCTCCTTTCCAGCAAAGTGCAAGGGCTCATTTCATCTGTTTACACAACAAAACAGCGAGACGCCTCCCTGGACACATTGCTGGTAGGTCGTGTGTTCCCAGGCGGCCAGCCGCCTCAGGAGCTTACGTGTGCCAGCGACAGGCCTGCATTTGTGGCTGTTTGGCAACACGCACCCATCTTCTACAAGCACCSATGGCCTGTCTCAGGCCAGTGCTTTTTCCAGTGCTTCCCAAAAAAAATCTGGCAAAGCCAGAATGAAGTCAAAGAATTTGAAAAAGTTGGGCAGAAAGTCTTTCTTTTTTTTGATTAGGTGCTTCCACAGTCACCAAATTTACCCTCACTTTCTCTCTTATATTACATTTCTTCCAGGTGAGAGTATGCAAATACGGCTTACCTCAGGAAAACGAAACGTTGTGACCACATAGGCAGCACTGTGAAATGAGGTAAATCCACTGTAAACAGGAAACTGTGGGCACTCCTGGAATAATTCACTCTGGGACAACATTCTTTGTCCACAGGACAGTTGTGCCTATTTGCCTAAATAAATGAAGGAGCCTTAGTGCTCTCACRCTGAGGTTCCTGTCACAGAATTGCTCCAGCTCTGCATTTTTGACCCCTATTTTCTCCCTGAGTCAAGTCATCTGCCTGTTCCTTACTCARTTTCTCCCCAATGAAGCCCAAGATTTTGAAAAAGCCAGTCAGAAAGTCTTTCTTTTCTTGGAAGTTTTTCTTAGAACRTTTTTCTTGGAAGTTTCAGAAAGTCTTTGTTTTTATACCTTATTCTACTCATGACATCATGAGTGCCCATCACAGGCATCTGATGGGACAAAAACTGGAATTCCCATCATTATTCAGCTTGCCCAAGTTGATGAAGTTTGAAAACTTCATCATGGAGATTTGAATTCCCAAAGTGCCATCCAGAAATTCTTTTTTTTAGGTGAAGATAAGCTTTGAAAATGTTTTCTCAAAGAAATTGCAAGGTCAAATCCATCCAAACATGTTTAGGTTCTAAATGCTCAGTTTCATTCAGAGTGTGAGGGACGTTATTTCCTTGACTGCTTCATAATTGCAATTAATCCTTCTAAGTGAAAGACCATATTGTTTGGTAAATTAGAAAGTTAATTTTAAAATTATTTGCTTGGTTTTGTGGATTTATATGTGATTAAGCCAGAGCTTCAGCTAAGCAGCTCCAGTCTTAGGTCTCAGCTTCCTCACGGAAAGTTTGTTTTTTTTCCATCTCTTATCCAGTTTCAGTTACAGCTACTGATGACTTCTGGGTGAGATCCCAAACTCATCTGAAAATTTTACTGCTTTCAGTAAAGCAATTCTCATTTGCCTTTACAATGRTACTTGTTTTATGAGCATACATAGGCACACTTCATAGTTCTGTGATTCAAAAACTTCAGCAAAGGAGTTAAAAATGCTCTTGAAGTGAAGTAAGTCTTGGGAGAAGCTGTTCATTTCMAAGCTTTCCAACTGTCCAGAGATATAGTTAATCCAGATTCACTGGCCCTCCTACATGTTAGCAGGTTCATTCCTTTTCCTTTGCCTTAACATCAGATTTGGTTGCTGAAAYGATCCCAGCCAAACCAGTGTGAACATTTTCTGTGTGGACCTCACTGCCTGCTTCTCCGCTGTGTCTGACASCTGATGAGTGGCACCAAGCACGAAAAGTCTGTCAGGAAAGACTGCTTGCTTTCCTTTCTGTTGTGGAGGACCAGAGCCCTCAGGGGTCTGAAACGGTTTAAGCACAACAAGACCATAACCAGCTGTTACCTAACACAGTTTGTATTCGCATTGAAGATTATGCCTATTGTTACAGTTTCTGTAAGAATTACGCATTTTCTCCTCTTGCCTTGAACCAGATTAAATAGGAGCTGGTCACTGCATTGTGTTACTGGAAAATGAAGTCAGTCTGAAGGAGAAGCAAATGACAGCAGGACATTTGGCTGTGACCAACTTTCTCTCACCAGCACTTTGCAAACTTGAGTCCCATCTGTTCATCTCTATTCTTAAGTGTTATCCTGATGCTGCTGAGGATTGAGCACTCATTAAAACCTCAGCTCAGACTCCTGCAGATGACTTTACCCTCTGCCCATGCAATAGGGAGCACGACTCCGCGTGTTACTGCAAGACACTACGGACAGATCAGAGCCCATCCAAGCCAAGCAAAGCAGAGACGAGACACACGCTTCTTACAAACAGGTTTATTTGCATTTTGACTGCAGCACAGATTCTAGATACAGATTTCTTCTGCACAACAGTACAATAGCCAGTGCAAAATATGCTTTTTTTATTCATGTACAAAAAAAAAAAAAAA
>NW_020454092.1:9034821-9096014 GCF_003342845.1 Nothoprocta perdicaria
AAAAAAAGGCACAAATCGGAAATGCACAAAAAATTAGGCACCAGCTTAACTCATTTTTAGACAGAGGCAAGATGTTAAACACTCCTCCAGTCTGCCTTCTTCTATTCATCCACGGTAACAACAATCAAGGTCAGACAAACACTCCCCACTTTGAGTACCCTGTGCTGTCAGACATTATAATCCTAAGAAAATATTGCATTACTAGCATAAAGCATAAAGTTAAACCATTTCATAATGGGAGGAGAAAACGAAGCTAGTCTGAATACACATTTCTTTTTGAGAACAATTAAAACCAAAAACAGAAACAAACAAAAAACCTGTCCCAGTCATCCACCATATGATTGTTAGAATTATAGCCAATGCTTAAGCAATACAACATCAAGCTAGGAGAGTCATCAGATGGTTGTTCCCTTTAGGGAATAGCTCTTACTAGTTTACAAAGCATTGGGCAATCCATTTTTCTTTTGCTCTAAGTAAAATTTCAGAAGCTGCAATATAGAACTGCAGTGTTACTGTAAGAATGTCCTTGTCTTCAYCAAGGCCTGCGATTTATATTGCAGAAATGCATCAAATTTTCACCATTCCAAGTGTACCAAAATCACCTAATTCAAATCACCTAAAGCCGCGATTAGGAACTTTTTACATTTCTACCCAAGGAATGGCTGGGTTTCTAAGCTTGATCAACCTTTTACATTGAACTGCAATTAAACAAAGCAGAGTACCAGTTAAAGCCAAAAGACACAAGTACTCAGCACGTATATGTGTTGATACAATACAGTATGTATGTAGATATATATGCATAAATATGTATATGTTACATTACTAGGAGAGTGCCATTCAGGTCTTCTCAACTGCAAGACTCCTTTCACCACCTGCAAATCTTTGAACATCAGCCCTCTATATTTCACTCTAAGAAAATGAGAGCTCCAGTATGTTCCAGATTGAATTATTACTGAAATTTTAGCCAGYTAACCAAGTAGGGACAGCTGAGAGAAGCTTCGATTTTACTAAAACCAATCCTTCCACCTCAGACAAATGGCACAAACTTCATCAGATCATCATCARATGAAATGATAATCAGCTGACATGAAGATCAGATAATCCTCAGATTACCTGTGCCTTCCATCTTGAACCCTCAAGTATCATTTAACTGGCACATCTAAGAGTTCTCAGACTGTCACCACCAGCCAGGTACTAGCAGATTTGTTTCAGTTTACTCAATGGCTGGAAAAACGTCATAGATTTATGAAATAATTCCAGATCAGCTCATGTCAATCAGTCTAGAACTCAGGCTCCAGCACTGGCTGTATCATACTGTTTTTAGTCAAGGAATAATTTCATGCTGATAAAGTCTACATCTACTCACAGGCTGTATCACCTGAATCATTGAGAGGTGGACAGTTTGGGATATCAAACTGATTTGTTAAAACTTTTAAAACCTAGAGATTATAAACTCTGTTGCACAAATTCCACATGTAGAGTTGAAATTCAAGTCTCACTCTCGTCCTTCACACAAGCCACTAAAATAAATCATGAAGATTCTGCTTCGTATCTGCATGGAAAAACTCATCGACTTCAAGGGGCCAAAGGTTTGCTGTGGTGTTTTGGGGATGTAGAGGGCAAGGTTTGTCTGCAAATTATGAATCTGACATTCTTTGATATTCTTATAACCAGCAAACCAGCTGCCTTACATCTTCATGCATGTATATGTTACCTAAGCACAATCTTTCAAATTCTGCTGGGATAAGAGAGGTTCAGAAAGGTCCAGAAGCACTCTGTCAGTTAGGGTATGCCTTACATACACACTGAAGTTCAACAAATTTACAAACAGGCTAACACAGATGAAACAGTACAGCCCACCTAGTAGGACAACATTTATAATATATATGATCATTTACTCTGCTATACCTTGTTGCAGCACGGAAAGCAGAATAAGATATATTGTCAAATCTGCCCTCATATTAGTGTAAAATAATTTGATTTGAAAAACTCTAAATACAACAAAGTCCTAACAGAATTATTTTTGTTCAAAAATCTATCAAGTGCTACTGAAATAGCATTAGGACTTTCAGATCTACTTCCATATGGGCGAGATTTGTTTTGGAAATGGCCAAGAACAAGGTATATATTTTTTAAATCATCACGGTTCTTAATCTCTAATATTGAAAGCAAAAGGTGCCTCTATCCTTTATTCACACACTGCTGCGTTGCAGTATTGCTGTGTCCCCTGAATTACAGCGCTACCACATGCAAACAGACTATACTCCATGTGGCAACTCCAATGCTTCTTTTAAATCCATCTCATTCAATCAGATTTGCTTATCCAAATTGTAGGCAAACAGTATCTGTGCCAGATATTAGCAATTACTATTAAGCAGAACAAAAAAGTGCAGCTGGCATAGGAAATTCCCAAATATTTTCCATTAAAAGAATACACAAAATGAACAGCTACTTACGACCATTCAAAGGTGGGCTCTCAAAACTAAGCTGGTACGCAACAGCATATAGGTAGCCAACTACTTGTAGTAAAGCTGGAATTTATTCCCCATTTTGGAAGGCAACCTTAACAGCGGACTTACTAAACAAATGCCTCTGTGCCCAGGGGAAAAGGGTGCTCCCCAGCAGAGCAAGGGTCAGAGCTGCAGCAGTGACAGAAACCTCTAATACAGAGCAAGGAATCCCTAGAACGCTACTTGGTCTGAGTCAGCAACAATAATTTTTGTCATTTATGTACATTATTTTCCTTGGAGTGCAGTGACACAAAAGAGGGGCAACTCCACCTTCCAGCATGATTTTGCTATGAGATTTAGCAAGTTCCTAAGCAGGTGCCACAAAGAGGATTGAGAATGGCAACGTGTGGGCACATGAAGGTTCTGGCTGCACAGAAGTTTGGCTCCCCTTCTGCTGTTGTTTCACATGCAAGCAGGACGCCTGGATATACAACCCTCTCGGAGCCCAAGGTGAACATGGTCTCACCTTCCTCTCAGAAAGCTGATGTTTCCCATCTTCCTTGAAGACATTTCTTTCTCCAAGTTGCCTCCCAACAYGTGTCTGGCCTCACCTCATTTTGGATGGACCCCTTACAACTTTCTTACCWACGCACACTGGCCTGCAACCCCCAGAGCTTGCTCCTCAGCAGCTGGAGCATCCAGGACACCCAGCTGAGCAACATCATGCCTAAGTATGCAGCATTACTCAATTAGTCAAGCTGGCTGGAGGTTTTCCCATTGTAACACATTTTTTCTATTCCTGTATTTTTTTTGTTGTACAAAAATGGTGTGGCTAAGTGGGTTTTTACGCAAAACTTGATGCTTTTAATGAAAAATGGTTGATTTTCCTCAATATTATGCTGTTTATTTCTGCGGGGGAAACTTGAAGCATTTCATTTCTGTCAGACAAGTATTAATCCGTGCCTGTCRGATTCCTCCAGTGTCAGTTGGGAGCTGTAATTCAACCGCTGCATGTCTCCATCCTTCCCAGAAGACTGGACTCCCGGGCACCCCTCCAGCTTTCCTGACGCATTCCCTCTGTGACTAACCCACGACAGTGCATCATGGGATCCGTAGTCCAGCCAGAGAGCTCAGCCCCCCCGGGGAGACACGGAGCGTGGAGCATTTGAATGGTAAGTTCTGAGGTCTGCAACCGTAGTGCAAACTGAGGCTCTTCTAAGGGTCAAATGGATTTCATTAAATGTTTCCATTCTGAAATGCTAGAACATTTTGTTCAGCATTTTCCAAAGACTGCTTTTTTGAAAATTTTCCTTTCCAAGAGTTTTTTTTTTTTTCTGATATTTCGGCTTTTCATCTTATTTCAGAACAAAATGAAATGTTAAAGCAAGAGAATTTCATGCTAGATGGACATTCACTTTGGGAGACGCTAATATTAATTAGGTGCCAAAACCGAAATGACTCTATCTATGATGTGTGCAAAGGTGTGATGCAGTTCCATCCTTGATATCATGGAGGTCACTTTTTCCTCTTAGTCAAGCCTGGATGGCATCCCAAAAGACCAAGGAAGGGTGGAGTTGACTGTAGTTGTAGATAGTTAAAACAGGACACAGGAGTGAAAGAGCAAAAGTCTAAGAAGCAGCAACTAAGATTATTCATTACCTGAATTCAATCAAAACTTATTTCTACTTGCTTTAGTAACAGGAGAAAATCATCAAGACCATAAAACCTAGCCACCAGTTATAGCAAAAATAGCAATTAATTAATGCTTTTCAGAACAGAACAAATCCGCAACATAATTTGTCATGAGCTCTATACTTTCAATGTTCAAAACATTTCCTCAGAAAACCCTCACATATKCTATTCAAAGAGGCCATTCTAAAACTAAAGTACAGGATTGAACTACTTGCTTCAGGTTGTATGTCCTCTCCTGAACCCTGTAAAATTATCCTGTTGTACAGGCACACATTCTCTCCGTACATAATCATGTCTGAGAACATCTACAGKTAGGCAGCACCTAAGTGTGGGCTTCCAGGGCTGACACTTTGGGTGGGGACTGGGCACAAAATCCAACTTCTGCATTGCCTGATCTGCTCTTGGAGTTAGCCCCAAGCCCTCCATCTCAAAGAAAGTAAAAGAGAAGCCCCTGGGAGCCCATATTTGTCAGCCTGGGGGTTCTGTGTTTTGAAAGCAGGAGAGCACTCAGAACTGTATGTAAATCAATTCACCCAACCATGAGGGGGTCTAGAGAATTGGGTTTTGTTTATCTTTCATTWTCAGGTGTTTCAAAGCAATAAGCAGAAACCTCAACAATTTCTAAGTCTGGAGAGGAAGGGAGGGAGGAAGAAACATGTATAAGTTTTGAGAATGTTCTCAGCTCCAATTCCCAAATAAAACAAAATAAAATGTGTATCAGTAAAAGCAATCTCCTTCCTTAAGATGGTAATTCCTAGGTCATAGGAGCATTTCATCCAGAARGTTCTTCATGTTTCCAGTCTACGTTGTAGCAATCTCAGTGAGGCACTAAAATTTAGTCTTTCTATGCAGCATGGTCATTTCAAGATGATGTGGTAGCCGTCATTGCTTTCAGCTGTAACAAAGAAAGGCAAAGCATTTTTGATTGCTTTTAAGAAACAGCACAGATGTCTAGCTCCAGGTTTAGATAGTTTGAGCTCTTGTTCCACAACCCCTTCATGAAGGTGATGTCGCACATCTAACTCAAATAATTTGCATAAAAAATACAAGACATCAACTGTCATCTTTTAGCATTTTACTAGGGGATGTTCTGCTCATTTACATCAGTGACATCAATAGAACCAGGCAAGCTCTATAACAGTGTAACTGAGAGGAAAGCGTAACAATCAATCTCTCAAATTTGTATAGCACCACTCACTGCCACCAAATTAGATTATTTCTCTCTTCAGGATATAGACACTGAGATTATAAAATTGGTAAAAATATTTAAAGGAAAGGTGAAATTATCTTTAGAAGTGTGTGTGATAGCAGCAGCAATACATACCTTTTAATGTGCTGATAACAAAACAGGATTCATCTTGGAAGTTCTGCACCATCTGAGCGGCAGAAGAAAAAGAAGTCAGCACAAAATGTTTTTAGCAATTTAGTTAGGTTCAATTCATTCAATACTAGTATAAATCTTAAAGAAAAGTTATCAAACAACTAGTGTCTAGGCCTACACAGTTCTCATTCACTCACTCTCCTTGCCTGCAAGAGCAATGAAGTACACAAGTGATTAATTAGTGTTCTTGCAGTTGCTAATGTGCTTAAGAGAGGCTTGTATTTAATTGCTTCCTGTGAACTGATCTGGCTTTTTCAGCATTTTACCATCCTCTTTGCTTGTCTTGATCCTGTAAGTTCTTACCCCACTCCAGCCAGATCCTTTAAAGCTCATGCTCTTAATTGCCTTCAAGGAAGCAGTACCAGTTTAGACTGGATGGAGACAATTGCTCTCCTGAAGTCTAGCACAGGTAATACATACACACAAGGGCGTGCACACACACACACACACACACACACACACACACACACATATCCAGCTTGAGCATAAAGCTTGTTATAGTTTTTATTAGCGTCTCAGTTAATATCTGGAGGTGGTCAGCACTGAGAAATGGACTCCTCGATAAATAAAGGAATACTGTTCCTATGTAGTCATCTCAGCAGCATTCATCTGTTTATTCTGACTGGACTAAGTACAGATGCTGTGCTTGCAGGAATCACCCACCTGCTTATATCTACCAAGGCACACACATCTTAACCAAGCTCCAACGAGAGGCAAGTCAGATCATGGCAGGTAAGATCAGAATCCAAAGTTATTTTAGTTATTCATGAGAAGCAACCAGATCTTCAAAACAGGTTCTAGTGAGACCTCTAAGTAAGGAGATGGTGTTAAGAGATTGAACTCACTCCAATCTGTACTACTCATTTAATTATTTCATCCATAGTCAATCTTTCATGCCATCCCAAAGTGGCTCTCTCAGATAAAAGAGGTAAATTACCCTCTGGAGGTATCTCCTACAGATGGAGCAGACACGGACACCTRACTTTGGAAGGGAGGTGATCAGAACCCTTCATGATGGGCCCACAAAATCCATCTTTAAGTGAAAGCCTTCTAGCTACTGAATGCTGTTCAAGCGGAGGATTCTCCAGCTGCAAGTTATCACACCAAACATGCTTTTCACCTCAGACTCATCTCCCTACTCTCCTTTTTTCAGCTGAACACCTACCCCTCCTCCATCCTCCTCCATCCCACAAATCCAACTTCACTGGCCTGTTTGCCTGTGCCTAACAATGCATGAAATAGATTCATGCAATGCCTCACTCTTAGCACTATATACTAGAACAAAAAAAAAAAAAAAAAACCACCACCACTAGATGCTGTTAATAAATGACTTAAATACTTATAGCTCCCTTATACCTAAGTTGGTTGAGGCAATTCCCCTATGTAGAGTTGCCTCCAAGCACTTTATGTCCGTAAAGTATTAAGGTTTCAGATTTAATCAAGCCAAAACAGCAAGGAGAGTTTAGGAATAAGCATTACAGCCTTCAGTTTAGGCTCTGGTTGAGACCTATGCTCTGCTTCATTTGTTTTAACAATGTTTCTTCTAAATGAAGCTTCTTAAGTGATTCTGGTGCATGAATAAGTCATTTAGGGGAAAAAAGAGGAAGAAGGGCAACTCTCTATTAACCTGCAAGTTAATGGAATGGACTAATGAAGTCAGCATGTAATGGGACACAAACAGCTAGAGAGGTCCATGAAATATTTGTATGCCCTTATGCAGCACTCATTCTGACCCAGTGGCTGTATACTACTTGCCCACAGATTTTAAAACTTGTCCTTTTCAGGTAATTTTTCTGTTTAGCTTTTAAAGATCTTGCCTCAGATCTTCACTTCAGAATTTGCTCAATCACCCAAAGTGARAAGAAAAATGTGTGTTTTCAATAGCTTCTCTTAAAAAGCAAAGATCTCAAGATCACACCAAAATCAATGGTATGCATGAATGATTTGCACTAAGCATTTAACTTTTAACATCTTTAACTTTTTAGCATTGATAAGCTTACAAGTTTCCTTGAAGATTCATTCCACAATGGTCATTCTAACTTCAGGAAATCAGACAACAGCTGTTACGGCTCTGATATCTCAGATCCTGACTTTGACACCCCACCACCCCCCTTACCTCATTGCTCACTAACACATGGATCCCCGTGGGTCCCTGCCGATAGATTCTATTTATCTGCTGTGGAGAAATGCTGTACAAGTTTGCAATCTTCTCAAGTAATTCCAGGGTCGTCAGCTCTTCCAAGAAGATTGCATGATACACTGCAACAAGTTGGAGAGACTAGTTACTACAGACAACATGATGCTCAACATCAAACAACCAAATGGGTTTAAGATCGAGGTACAAATCTGGAGAGCAGAAAAACAAGCTTAGTTAACAATGTACTGGACAACTATAGAAAACAGAATTAATTTTCAATCTGATCCAACTGGTAGAAACCATATGGTAGAGAAGCTGTGCCTGATTGACACTCAGTGTGCAAGAACTATGCAAAGGTTTCATTCTCATTCTACCATACTTCTGGAGAAGGTTTTGAGATAGGAATTGCAAGTTTCCAAAAACTGACTTTTTCTGAATTAGAACCTCACTCCAAGACATAATTAGCTTCAATTTTTCACAGTATCTTCCAACAAGCCATAATCTACAAACAAACTGTGGATGTCATAGTAGATTTTAACACTATGGCCCTTGTAAGAAAATGACAGTGCCTTTGCTATGATATTCTGTACATTACTATAACTCAAATTTAAGATATTAGGTGTACATAGCTTGCATTCTCAAATACAAACCTTTTTTTACTGATACTGTTTCGTTTTATTTCCTGGATTAATTTATAGAGTTACTAGCTTTTATATTACAATGCCAACCACATAAAGTTCTTGTTAATTTTTTAAGGAGGAAAAGTGTTTTTTTTTTTCTTCTCAAGCTTTCATTAGAGCTGCTGTCCACGTGCACCTCCCCTGGGCTTTTTAACAAGACCTACTGATGGCGTGAGCAACTGATTAAACAATGATTTCAGATGTCAAATGTACAAACTTTATTGTCTAACTGGGACAGTATCAAATCTGACAGATATCATAGGCGTGATATTTCATAGGTCACTCTCAGAAAAACAGTGAAAGTATCTTTTGCCTATTACTTTACAAAAGTATACTTATACTTTTATAAGTATATATGCTTTTATAAATATACTCTTATACCACAGAACATACAGATATTTACACCTCATGCTTCAAAAGACATTGCTATCTGAAGCACCTAACTAAAAGCAAAAATGTTTTTGCAAATTCTGGAAGGAAATATATCCAGATTGGGACAAAATAATTACAAACCATGAAGTCTGTGAACTGAGGTCATCTCTCATTTAGGCAGTCCCAATGACTTCAAAAAAAGAAGCAACATTAACAAAAAATGTTAAATGCCTGCTAAGAAATGTCTTATAAAGATCAGCGACTTTCCTCATGCACAGGCCTGGTTGGGAAGAGGGGGAGAAATTAAATCATTGTCCTTTAGTGTAATATTAAATTGGCAGACAACTACGTATGCTTGACCAGTAGGCCTGCAATACAGTTGACCAGCAAGCCTTCAAGCTGCCCTGTACTGGAGATTTTTCTCCCCCTCCAACCAAATTTCAGACAAGTTGAGTCTATTCCCCAGGTTGATGGCACTCAAGGTGGACTCAGCAGCCTTGAAACTGGCCTAAAAGTGTCAAAAACGAGACAAATTTGTTCTCCTTAAGCATACAGGATGCCAAGCTGTTCCACATGGGAGCAAAGGTCCAAAGCAGCRTTCTCAGCAGACAAGTGCTTAACAATATCCATATTAAAAACTCACCACACAGACTGCCATCTCCATTTTCTCGTTTCTGATGAAGATGAGACCGGTTTTGCTCAGGCTCTTGACAAACATAAATTGTCATTTTGGGTCTTACATTTCTATGGATTAATAGAAAACAGTGGTGAGTTTAGTAAATTGTTCCAATAAATAACCAAACACTGAAATATGGAATCAATCAGGCCTTACAAAAATAGCTAAGGAACAGTCTCAAATCTGGTGACAAGGTGTCTTAGGAGGTGTATTAAGAGTCCTTCTGGGATAGGATGGTACAGTGCAACACCCTAATATCTTCAGGATCAAGTAAGACAAAAAAGTATTTAGCACTTGCCAAGAGGTTTGCTACGCTTTCATTGAATGGTTTTAACCCTGCCCAGATGGAGAATTTACGACGTTATGGCCATCTAAGTACGTCTGAAAGTTACCTGAAGGTTCAGATTTTGTGTTCGATTGTGTCTCATATGAATCGGACCAAAGCTACAGGTGATAGCAAATGAACCACTGGAGATCCACATTATGCTGCTTCAGTTTTACTTGGGTCTGAGTTTGGGAGCATTTCTGAGCTGCTCGGGATCTGAACTCCACTATGAACTCCAGCCTCTATGATGATGTCTTTGAACTATGACAGAAGAGGCCTACCTGTTACATATGTTTGAATGGTACTTGTTAACACTGGAGACACCAAGGGATGTTGTCACAATATTTAAAACAAAACAAAAGAAGAATACAGACCTTCCTTTGATTGCATTAAAGAGACGAATTCCATCAGCAGGCCCACAGATTTGAACAAAATCTTCTTTGGACATTTTCAGTAAATCAGCACCTACATATTTAAAATGTATTTTGTTCAGAAGTTAAGCAAACTTTAACTTCCAAATTGTGTGTAAGAGCAGCAGAAGCTTTGTGGGGGGAGAGAAAATCTACAAAACTGAATCAGAGAGCTCTTCCAAGAGATGTTGCAAATTTAAAGAGGTGTATACTGCACATCAATCACTGTGAAACAGAAAGCTGGAAGCAGCCAGAAGAGCAGTGGTTCACAGGAGGATACTCTAGCCAGCATAGATAAAAGCTAGCTATTTAACTAAATAGCCCAGTTTTCTCTCCTATTGCCACCTTCACCAGGCTATTTTAGCACCTTACAAGCACATTGGAAGCCTGGTACAGGTTTTCAAAAGTCTGTAATTCTTGGCCCCTTACCCCTTCTACCATCTTACTGGTGTTTACCAGTACTTAATAGGAAGGTATAACGAAGATGAAACCAGTCTCTTCTTAAAGGTTCACAGTGACAGCACGAGAGACAGCTGACAAAAGTTGGAAGATGGTAAATATTGATTAGATACAAGGAGAAGCTTTTCACTACAAAAGTAATTAAATATTTGAAGAGCTTGTTCAGACAGGTTGTAGAATCTCTAGCCTTGGAGATATTCAACTGGACAAAGCCCCGAGAAACTCTATCTAATTCCAGTTACTTGCTTCAAGCAGGGGCATGGACCTAGTGATCTCAATGAATCCTTCCAACCTAATTTATTCTGATGCTGGAATCCGTTCTAGCAAATACTAACTAACCTAAAACTAGAGAACCATCACAATGGGTAAGACCAATAGTCCCTTCCATAGTCGCCAGCAGCAGATGCTATGCATAGGAAGCATGAGCTCCCCTCACAGAACAGAATAAGAAAAAATATTTGGACTGTTTAAACTCACCCGAAAAACTTGAGAAGAGTCTACAGAATGGAGAAAACCTATTACGATGTAGCCACTGCTGGGCATCTTGAATAGAAGCAGAAGGAAGGAGATGCTACATTGCAAAAAGAATAAGAAGGTCTTGAAATGAACTGTTCACCAGTGTCCTAAAAAAAGAAAAGCACCACATTAACATGATCTCATACTTACATCATTGCTGGGAGGCAGGAGCTCCACTTGGTGGGTTGGAGAACTGTTGCTAAAAAAAATTACATAAAGTTGGAAGAGAAAATCATTATTTTTGTATTTTACCTTGTATTGTCCATCCTCTTTTCCCTCCTAAAATTGACTCAACTGATATAAGTTTCATACCCACTTGGCATTTTTCTTTCTCTTAGATTAAGAAAAATGTCTCTAAATACTGGGTCAAAAATATTCACACCAAAATCCCCCCTCGCCACTCCAGTTTGAGCTTTTTGTTGTTCAATTAAGATCTTACTCAACATTGAGAGAAAATAGGTGGCTCACGAATGTTGTATCATCCATGCAAGTTTTGAGCTGACATAATGACCAAACTCATACATTTTATGAGTGACAAAACCCATTGTGTATTAAGGATTCTCCAAAAAAAAAAAAAAAAAAAAGAGAAGGACCTTGTAACACAAACCTGATGCTATTTCAAATGCAGTTGTTATTAAATCATATTAGACACAAATGTGTTGCTATTTCAGTAAGTAATGGTCCTTATTCATGAGTGTAAGTCATCCACTGAAAATCTGTGATATAATCACTCCTCCTTCTCTAACTACCTATTCTTCTGATAGACAGCTTCACTACACATTCATTAAAAAACACTCGCAGTTCAGGAAATCCACCCTCTAGTGTCAAAAGTAGAAGTCATGGGCTTCTAGGGAGACAAAAGTTCTCTTCTATCAATTAGTTAACGAGCTATACAGGAAGCTGACAAGGCTGTAGAATTCTAGAGGAGAAAAGTCCTAGGCCAAATTCTGAGGGGAAAATATGTTACAGAGAATACTCAAAAGTTACTAAGTGACTTTGGTGAATATTACAGCAGGCAACTATATCTCAATGTTTCAGGACCACTTAAGCTGCTTCTTCATGAAGGCAGTATTAAACCTGCCATCTTCAACCTTCATTCTAGAACAGGTCCTTGGAATCCAGACTATTTTGCTCCAGAGAGAATTTCTTCAAAGCCTTTTCAACTCAGAATTCAGCACACTATCACAAAGCATCTCAAGATAGAAATAGAACAAAAAATACCAACTCTGTAAAGGTGCCAAATGCCATAAAATGTGCTTAATACATTTCTTAGAAGATACTTGGAATTGCTGAAACAAGGTCCAACATGAGGAGAAATTCACGAAATGAATTGCCCTAGTAGCCCTCTAATGCTCTCTTCCCAGCCACCCACATACCCAGTGGACGTACAAGGAGTACTGTGCAATACAGAGAATTCCTGGCTAGAAGGTGCTGAAGTTTTTGGGAGAAATACATATCACTTTCTATAAAGGGTGCTGAGAGACATACTTTGACCTTTTAAAGGTACAAAATATATGGGCATACAAAACGGATGCACAAGCAGGCTACTGTATCAACAGGAAAGATAAAGCATTTATTTGTTACATACCCATCTCCAAGGTTGAAGCTGTTTGGAGAACTGTTGTAGCTTGGAGATGGAACATTGTTCATTTGATAAGGCATATCTGGCCAAGGAGAGCACTGAAAGAAAGGCAGCAGGGACACTTTCATAAGGTTGAAAATAAAGGATTTGATTCTCCACTCATACCACTTTTATGTTCTTGCCACGCCACTAACTTCAGCTCATCACTCCTGCTGGGAGGAGGAGACAGGCCATGGATTTTCTATGATCGACTCCAAGCAGGCTGTCAGGGGGCCAGATTGATTCCAGTTGTGCATTCCACATTTCTCTCATTTCACAAAGCCTGTCCCCAAATAACACTGGGCCAAAGTGTGCACAGCTGTAAGTCAGAGCAACGCCAGTAAGTCAACTCAGACTGAAGGCAGCAATGACACAGAAATACCCATGGTCTCAATTAGAAATCCCTAATTAAATCCAGACAAGAGTGACAAACACACTCCAGTGGCATTGTTTCAGGTTTATACCAGCGAAAGATCAGAATTTGGGGCAGTCTGTTATGCTCTTTGGCTAGCAGCCAGAGATTTTGAGTTATAAATGGGTATTACATGGGGAAAATTCAGGATAGACAGACAAAAGCTACTAAAAACCTTTACAAATACAGGTCAAGCTCTATACTCCATTACAGTGGTGTGAAGCCAGAGTAACACAGTTAAAATTGGTATCTCTGTTCCAGATTTATGCCAGTAATCTTCAGAATAGATCTAGCCTCGTGGAACTCCCCCATCAAGAAAACACTCTGTAGTATCCTTCTTTGTAATGATAAAAGGGAGACAAGCTGCAGCTTTTGAATTTTATCTCCACAAACACACCACTAGCAAATATTTAACTCTTTAGCAACCCACACTTTCCTGTGCAATATGTCAAAGTGCATCACAGCTAACAGTAAGAGCTCAGGACCTGCCAACTCAGTAGAACTAGCTATGTGTACACAAGAGCCTCATTAACAGCCACCATGCTGAATTAAAAGAACACTGGTCGCTCCTGACAACTTAAAGGAAAATTGGGTGGGAGGCATTGGATCTCACAAAAAGGAAGTTTGTTTAAATTAAGGAAAAAAGAGAGAAAGAAAGCAAAAAAAAAAAATTCTCATTTTTGGAGCCAGCAGGCCACTTCAAAAAAAAAAAAGAAAAAAAAAGAAAGAAAAAAAAAGAAAAAAAAAAAGAAATAAATCAAACTACAAAATATCCCCACAGGGATGTGGAACAGCACTTCTGAACTATTGTTTTGAATCCCTTTGCTCAGCAATTCTGTAACTCATGGTGACTTTATGCATATATCTTAGTAATGAGTACACAGGGGTGGGGAGACTAGAAACACACGTATCTCAATATCAAAGAATATTCACATTCACAACACAAGATATTCAAGATATTCCTAGAGTRTAAGTCAGATGAATCTGAGATCAAGCATATTATAGTAGTCTCAAAAGCACATTCACAGGAAAAAAAAAGACACTTCTAATTTAATAAGAAGCCTGTTCATCTGTTCCACTGTCCCATCTCCCACATGAGCTTGTACCAGTTATGAAGAAAATACCTCATACAACTGGTATCTTTGTACCACAAGTTTTTACATGTCAATGGCAATTTTATGAATTTTTATGAACAGTTTATAACTTCGCTCAATTTCATTTTATCATTTTACTCAGCTCTCAATTTCAGTCAGACCTTGGCACAAGAGTCTCCACAAGACAATCTCTAAGCCTCAGTCAAAATGCATTACCACTGAAATCTATTTTCCAATATACTGCAGTACTACAACATGTGTTTAAAACATTTTACCTCTGTGAGAATGGTTGTCTCATAGGAAGGCTGATACTTCTCCTTCTCTTGTGTGGTCTTCTTCTCCATTTTTTCCCTGTCAGTCTTCTGTTTTCTGTCTGCTCCTTTAGGCTACAAGCACAAGCACAAGCTTTCCCTTATGCCAAGTATGACAAGATTGGAGACCGAGGCCAACAGGTTTTTTTCTAATGTGTTCACAATAGTTTACTTAAGATTTATGGTGATTCTACATATGGAGCGAGATCAGATCTGTATTCTGCCGACGAAAGTTTAGTCAAACATCTCTACTGTTTGTATACCCCCATTAATGACAGCTGCAATTCCAAAATAGTTTGACCATAGCCCTGTGGTTTGATACCAGCTATTTCAGAATACACATCCCATGAGGAATGTATTTCAACTGACATTTGTACCATCTTTCCAGGAACAGGAACAATGGCAGTCATAGGATCAAACTGAAGCAGAAGACGGTTTGTGAAAACAGGCCTATGCAAAACTTAAGTGGCTACAAGTATGTTATTCAAAGATTAGGAGCTTCAAGACTGAACATCAACATTTTTCTCTGTACCAGGCAGCATGGAGGGGAACTCTGCTGCATCAAGCAGAGATTTTAAGGTCTTGATGCCACGCTCTCACTGCCCCTGGAAGAATCAACCAAAGAAACTGGAAATTCCCATTCTATATTGATTGCCTAGGAGTACTGAAACATGGTCGTTACCTCAAATACCACTAAGGTAGTATGTTGGCTCAAAAGGCCTTAAAACAAGAGCCTCTATATTCCTGAGAAACTGGATGGTATTTTGTTTAGTCTTTAATATTCATCATCTTCATGGCACAAAGAGGTGAAGGGAAATGCTTTCTGGAGACTCCTGTCTGTATTCCTCAGAAATCTGTGCAGAGGAGTCTGAGGTGAGTTTTCATGGCAACCCATGGCAGTTTGGGGATATTGTTCATTTTAAGACATCCACACAGCCCAGATCTCAGTATTTTTATAGTGTTCAAGAAACAACAGACTGGCATCAGTCTGAATGTGGCACTTGTGTCAATTGAATTCAGCTAGATTTGCAGGGCAGGTTAGAGCTTTGTGTGTAAGAGTCCTGTTTAAGATTTAAAGTACACCCACTTAAAAGTCTTTGTCCTTTTACACCACACTTTGTATCATGACCAAAACATGTTAAAAGCTTTGCAGGTTTCCGTGTCTTAATTTTGTTGATGACAAAGCCAAAACCACCTCGTACCTTGAACACTTTGATCTGGCAGCTTGCAGAATGCAAGTGTTCTGTGTATTCACCATTTTCGTTCTGTTTAAAGGTGTCGATTTGTACCCGGAAGGGTACCCCTTTTTCTCCTCCATGTTTCCGTGGAGTAAATTCTGTGCTGATACAATGTACCTGGCAAAACAAAAGCTGTGCTTATCTCTGGAGATGGTCTTAAGCTGCAATAGGTTATTTTTCAGACTCCCTGAATTTACAGACTACCGGACTACCAGAACATGAGGTTTTGACTCCTCCCTAGAAACTAAAAGGCAGAGAGTTATAAATGTTTTTACTTCTGTTCCTTCGGACAAAACACTTAAAAGAACAAGGACCCCAGAGAGAAACAGTGCATAAAGAAAAGTATCCTTTGATTTAACTACATCCCCCACACACATAAAAACAGATTCTTGGTATTTGGTTTTAGAAATACTCAAGAAAAAGGAAACGAACAAAAATAACAGCTTGTGAACAGCTTTCCCCAAGCAAACCCCATGCTTAGAAAGCAGTATTCCCCCAGTATTAGGTTAGTTTAGCAAGTATCCTATAAACTAGTCACACATGCTTGCGACTGCAAGAATAAAACTTATTTCTTACCTGAATGAATGCTGAAGCTCTCTTTGATGGATCCCACAGAAATTCAACAGTGTTCAACTGGGTTGGGCTGGCCCTGGGATCCAAGATACCAACTGACAGGGGAATATCTGTAGAAGAAAACCCCTAAAATTTTAAAAATATTAAATTGAAGAAGAGAAAGCACTTTCATACAATTACAAGATGCATGTGAAAAGTGAAGCCACCAATGATACATCTATTTGGGACCTACGCTACTATGATCTCCTTCCCACCCAAAGACCTTAAGGTCTCCCAAGGAAGCAAAGTATGAAGTATCCACACATGGACACACCACACACCATTCAGCACCTGCCTTCCATACAGTGCACAGGAACCACAAGGTAACATTCTCACCTATATCGAGGATGCGGTCCCCAGGCCGACTCCACCTCCAGCCCTCTAGCTGCTGATGCTCTGTGTATTGCAAGCGTCGATCGTGGAAAACTACACGAATTATGCTCTGTTGAAAAGAAAATGGCAAGATGAGCAAGGTGACGCAGAGGTCTTTCATGCGAGATTACTTTGGCTTTCCAGCGTAGAAGGAAAAGGAAGTTGATCTGTTCCTCCTACATGTTTCTCACCCCAATTCATGATGAGAAGAGAGGATCTACCTAACAGACCCATCGCTATGTTGGTCAAAATCCTAAGGTGAGAGAGGAACACTCCCTGCTCACAGGGCACGTCTGGTGCACAACATAGCCCTGCACAGTATTCTGGGATTTGGTCTGGAAGCACTATAGTTATGTCCACCTTATCTTGGGTTTCACACCATGTGAATATCACTATACTGCTTCCATATCCACAATGCAAGGTATATTTTAATGTGTCTCTACCGTGCCCCAGCCCTAGTTTTTCCTGCTGTGATTAACAAATATGAAAGCCAGCTCATCCGCTTCTGTACTGATGGAGCTGACATAACCCAACAGTGGGAAATAAACTTGATTCCAGCCATTACCAGCCAGTCATTGATGTTGGATCTGACCCAGTGTAGATATATGAGCAAAGAATAGGAACATTTCTGGGGGATGCAAAGGTGCAGCTATATCAATAACTGGCAACAAAAAGCAGGAATAAGGTAAATTCCCAGTACAAAGTAAAAAACTAACATTAATATATATTTCTGTATATTCCAAGTGATATGCTAGTATTAATGGCCCCTCAGCTCCCATCTTCTGAAGTCCATGCTCCTACTGGGGACTTCCATACCAAATGAGAGCAAGTCATTGTTGCCAATGAACCTGAGAAAGGCCCAAATCAAACCCTAGCTTCAAGAAGCAAGCAAGTCACAGTGGTAACATCTGCAAAATTGGAATCCAAATCCACATGCTTCCAAAAATGGGCCAAAACACAGACATGGAACTGCCTGAATTTGGAAAACGTTTGAAAATCAGATTAGAATCCAAATTTTGCAACGGATCTCCACTTCTCAAAAGATGCCCTGAGGCAGAACAGCCAAGAATTTGGGAGAGGAAGGTTTGATGGTTGGATTCAGAACAAAGATCTGGATCCAAGTTTTAAATTTGAACTGTTTTGGGGAGGCGGAAAAAAAAGACTATCCCCCAAACCAAACAACCAAGAACTCAGGACCGTTTTCAGTACGTTGAGTTAAACAATTTAAATCCCTTACCAAAGTAAACTGGAGCTATGCAGAATCTGTGTGGCACAATGATGCAAACAGCAGGGTCTTCCTCGTGACATGTACCTCAACACAAATGTGTTGCTTGGGTTACGAAGAGAGACAAGCCTATCTCTCAGTAGCTTTGACCATGTTCCTCTTTGAACTTTGGGATTCCCCTGAACCCAATATTCACAGTGAAACTCTGGGGTCATGATCACAATGAAAATAAAAGGATCCCCTGCAGCCCTGTAAAGCCAATCTGCACAGTCCCATGAAACTCTAGCACTCAGAAGTAATTCCATCAGCCCTGCTCCCATTAAAAACAATGGCAAAGTATTTTCCATTGTCTTAGTGTGAGCAAGGTCAGGCCCTTCATTAGAGGCTGTATGTAGTAGCAGGAAGAAAAGAAATCTATATTTCTCCTTACCTTCACATATTTTGTGTTTAAATCTTGAAACTCTCCCAATTTCCTATTCTCAAGTAGACGGATTTCATAAGACTGACCTAGAGTTTAAGGAAACATTTCCAAGGTGTTTAATATGTTGTAGCAATGAGAGAGTCATGCTGGCATTTATGTGGCTAATAAAGTATACGTTTGATCAGGGAAAGCTCATTCTTGATAACATAATGCGTTTGTCCCAGTCATTGAGTAGGTACTAAACACATCAGAAATATGAGGGAGAAGATTCATCTTTTGGCTGCTAAAAGCACTCAGTTAGACATTGATCAGAGTCTGTGCTACAGAAGTCTGGTCACCTTTCAGAAAGTCACCAAGGTTTTTTCGGTCTTTGCACCCCCTGCCCCCATGTCAAATGGTTCTAACAGCACTTCCCTTGTGCTTAAACTAAAGTTGTGTAAAGAGTTCCTGGTACAAACGTTTAGGCACTACTCTGTCAAGAAGAGGAACTGGGGCCATATCTCACCTTCTTCAGGGAGCAGCCAAGGTTCCGAGGTGAACCAAAAGCAAAACAAAAACCCAGGATCTGTTCTCTAAGACCATGAATGTGGCCTTCCAGTACACAAATATTACTTCAGACACCACTGTAGACCCAGCAATGGATATTACAAAATGTAAAAGGATCACTTCCTGTTACTGGGAAGGATTCGGACTCAAACATCTCCCCTACCAACAACCTCTGCATAAAGAATTTAGTTAGTTCAGAATTCAAATAATTGGTTTATGAAATAACATCTCCAACCAAAGCCGACAGTTCACAAAGGTGRCTTATGGTCCCAGTATGCACAAATGGCTAAGAAAGAACAAAAGCTGCTGCATAGGATCAGCTCTGTAAAATAAACCTACAGCTGGTACAGAGGGAGAACAGGAACATTAGGATTAATGAAATATCTATATACCTAACAGCTAGTTTTTCTGGCTCATCTTGCCTCGCTCCCTTTTACTGAAAAAAAAAAAGTACAGGTAAAACAAGGCAGACACCAAAAGAGAGATTGGTTTGGATTTGGTGGCCCTGCCACTACCTCCCCAAAAGTGGCCTGGCAGAAAGCAGGTATATCTCCCTCCAAGCAGTGGAGTCAAAAAAAAAGAAAAAAAAAAAAGGAAAAAAAGAAAGCTACATTTCTGGATCTGGATCATGAAAGACAAGACTGGTGACAGGAGATGTGCTAGAAGGGCACTGCATCTCTGTCAGATTCTGCCTCGGAATCCCAGCTGTTCCCGTCACCCATGTGAGTATAGACTTTTATCACTAGACCACAGGGATAATTGTGCTTATTCAGCTGGCTGGGGGGAAGTTTAAAAARAAAAAAAAAAAAAAGGACAACAGGGACCATGCTGAAGACTCAAATGTTTGCACAACACTCCTCCTGATGTCAACAGGAGCTCTGCAAGCAGGAAATGACCCTTGAAATCCAGCAAAAGGCTTACAGGGCTGGGGAGAGGGGAGAAGGAAAAATAAGAAGCATCAACTTCAGCACTTGAGATACGTATAGATCTTAATCCTTTTCGTTACTTGATAATAAACCAAAATCAAAACAACCTCCATAAAACTGGACTTTGTAAAACAGAGTCCTGAAATCGAAGTCTTCCACACTTCAAGTGCCACACTAACATTCCTGTTGATCAGGTTAGCATTATTCACTTAGCAATTTTAAGAGAGATGTACTTATCACCTCACATAATCAATGCTCTTGCATTAACATAAAAAAGACCATGATCAGGTTCACAAAATTGGCCATAGATATCTATGTTTTTTATAATTGACCCAAGCAGATTTTGGCAAAGTCACTTGACTGCTTCAACAGCTCAGGCTGGAGACACATTTCACCAGCAACATGGAGTGATACAGTTTATTGCATCAAATAAATGTATCTAGCCAAGGATCTCTTACAGATCTTTCTGAAGCAAACAGCAGGCTAATTAATCACTACAGGAAAGTAATTTAGGATTTGAGACCATGAGCTTCCAAGAGGTAGGAGAATGCATGTATGCTAGTACTCAGATGGGCAAATGGGGACTGACAAGTTTTGTAGCATGTCCAATGCTAATGAGCAAGGCAATGGTAGAGGCACAAACAGTTGCAGCCATTCAGCAAATATCTTGAGGCTTAACAGCTTGTTAGGATAGTTTTGTGCTCTTACATACTTTCACATATTGGACCTCTCAATTTACTTATTTGTAGTTTGAGATAAAAGAAAATAAGGGGTTTAACAYGACCCTTCAAAGTAACATCAAACACTGAAATACTCCGGCGCCCAGATCTTCCTACAATGAGCGCTGGGACAGGAACACAGATACACATCCTCTCCTGGCTGCAGTCTCTTAGCTTGGATCAAGTTCAGATTCTGCCCATTGATAAAAAAGAAACTGTTGTGGAGACAGAGTTAATATTAAACGGAAAGCCAAGATGTTATGAAATAAAATGCTTTGCTGAAAGATTATTGGCCATCTGAGGCAAAGTTTGGTTTATACCACGAAAAACGTTAATCAATATAATATTTTATTAAAACTGCTTCCCCTTAATCTCTGAATGATTAACACCAAATTCCCCACAGAATAGTAATCAAACAAAAGACTTCCACAGAAACTTTATAAATAAGCAGTTCATTTCTCTTTCCAAGGAATTTTGTGAATGAGGAGAACTTGATACCAATTCCTCATCATTTTTTCATGCATGGACAAAGTTTCAGTATTGTATTTTAAAAATTCTCCTCCCTACAACTTCTTCCAACAAATTCATTGCTTCACAGGTAATGTTATTCTGTAATTCACCACTGTAGCATGAAGAAGAATGTGATTCAGATATTTGTGCTTTTATAGTGCTAGGCTGTTTGTTTGGTTTGTCTTGAAAAATATCTCTGAAGTCTTGTCTACCATATGTTTTCCACCATCACCAACAGCAAAGCTCCTCAAACAGTGAATGATGATGCCAACTTCATTAACATAAAATCTGAGGAAAATAAGCCCGAAGAAGCAGTACTAAGATGCTGGAAAACAAGATCCCTTTCTTAAAAAAAAAAAGGGAAAAAATGTAAATCTAGTCTGAGAAAAGCTTAACTCTCATTGACTTTGAGGAGTGCTGAAAAGTCACTAAGAGCTCTGACAGACAGATGAGCTCTGCAACACTGACTCCATAACAGGCAAAGATCGACAATTTTCTGCGGAAAATAAATCGGGTATTTAAATCCACAAAGAAATGGAGTTACAAAAGAATAACTAAACCAAACCCTAACTCTAGTTCCCAACTGGCTAAGTCGAAAATATACAACTGAAAAAGAAAGGTACCTACTACCTGAAATATGGAGGTCATTTTGCAAGCAAATCACCAACATAATTAAGGTAAAAGTGGAATCCTGTCCCGCCTGCCTGTTTGACTTGGTGCTCCCTTTACACAGGACCTGCCACAACCCTCCTTCTCTACCTCCAGCAGGGAACAGAATGGTAATAAATATTCGGATAACCACATTAAATTCCTGAGATGCAATTTGTCTCCCAGCTTCACCGAAAGCTTCAAGGGCACCAATAAAAACCTGGGTGGGTAATGACACACTGTAATTTGTATTTTGAAGAGACAGTCCCCGAGCAACAGCAAATTTATGCAATCACCTCCTAGGCCAGAGTTTGAGCAACTCTGCTTTACAAACAAGAGTAGTATCCAGCAAAACAGTAACCACCCAGGTCCACAGAGTTCCTGCTTGATGATTCATAAAGCAATTGCATCTATCTTAAAGAGGATTTACAGACTGTTTACTTTTTAAACCTTTATTGTCTTTGGCAATAAATGCACATTAAATGCACGTATGGCCACTTGTTAGTTTTGGGACAAAGAAACAAAAGCCAGCAAGGGCGAATCATTCAGTTCAACAAAAGAACACTTTGACACACTCTAAAGGTACAAGCCATAGGAGTTTAACTCATTTCTATTGCTGGAATTAAGTCAAACATCAGTAATTCCAGGCAATTTCTGATTTTAAAAGATTATCATTATTTAAAAGTCCAAGTTACATTTTGTTCAACAACTATTTATTACACAACTACAATAAGCAGCTTTCTTTTTTGTCATGGTGTTACATTTCAAGGGTAACTTATGCCATACGCTATGTGGCCTTCTACACAATACCTTGATATGATACACTAATCTCCAATTAGGATATTGATGTTCCAAAACAATATACTAACGACTAAGGTCTTACTTGATCTAGACAAGTAGTTGACTTCCCTTTTACAGAAATTAAATCCCAACCTCACACTAAGGAATTGCAGGGCATAGGAAAAACAAAACAAAACACTGAGGGTTCTCTTTCTTCAAATGGATCCACACAGCACTGGATAGAACCAGTCTGGAAACTGTTTGATTATTAAACTAAGCTGACCAATAAAAATTCCATTTAGCAACTTTATATGGACATCCTAAATAGCGCACAGATAAAGGTGAAAGAATGTTGACAGTTGAATGCAGCATACAGAGAGAGGGAAGGGAAAAAAGGAAAAAAGGGCCAAGCACACCCAGCAGAAAGGAGGATCACTTTCAAAGAGCCMAATGCAACTATTCAGGGCATCAAGCACTTGGAAAAGATTCTTCTGGCAAGAAAGACTGACAAAACCAGCACAGAAACAGGCAGCAGTGATAGAACTGGCATCTGATCCTACATGCTTGATTGTCCACACCTTTTCAGACAGAAAAAAGAAAAGGCAAAAATAAAACTTATCACTAGACTTAATGAGGTAGCCCACACATGGACACTCTGCAGGACAAGTAGCAAGAGCAGAACCCTCCCTTCCTGGCCATCTGCAGCTGCCTACTATAGCTTCATTTGACAAGATGCAGGAGGAAATTTTATTCAGGGGATATTATGAATTCACCAGCTACACAATAGGCCACCCTGGAAGCTCTCACTGTGCTAGAAGCATGGAAATCCTGCAAAGGACAAACTGGGGAGCAGGAAATGCAGAATAAACGTGAGAGCCATCCTGAAATGCCAGAAATGCCTATACCTCAACTCCAACAGCAGCTGGTTAGAGATGAGTTTAGGGATGAAGCAGAGGAAACACGGGGTGACTACAGTGATTCCTTTCTGGGCCCACCACCTTCCAGCTTCTGGTTTTCAGTGTTTAGGAAATCRTCAGGCTGCACCCTTACCAAGCTGCACAGTCACGACCAGTGGATGCAAACWCCTCTTTTTTTCAGTGAACTCCTGGACTTGCTTGTACTATGCTAGTAACTACCACAACTTAWACAAGCCTTGCTTTAGTATTTGCAATATAACCCATCCCTACACTTACCTCCATCCTGTTTTCCTTTGCAGCAAAGCTACATTGGCTCAACTATGCTCAGGTACCCCTTAAAATCCAATTCCCAAGCCACAGAAAAATCCCTTTATGTCCTACTTGCTGTTACCACCAGGGTAGCAAGACTGCAGGAATGCACAAGACAAATTCAACTACTATCCTACTAAATCTACTCCCACACTACAGAGCCGCGCTGTCATCGGGTCTCTTCCAATATTCCTCCTCCTTTTACAATCCATCCCCATCTCTGGGAAGGGGTTCTTTGTCTCCTCCTTTCTCTGTCTCTTTTTTGTGGGGAACACAAACACATGCCCAGGAGCCAAGTTCACTGSAGAAAAAGCTCAGCTCATTCACTATAAGAACATGTGGCTGAGCCCTCATCTTCACAGACTTTTGAAGACAGTCCATTTTACAGTTGGTGACACTTACAGCTAACAGGCATTAACAGAAACATTCCTCATCTACAGTAATTTCTACTCAAAAGAGAGAGGGATGTATATTAAATTCCTTCAATCTAACTTTGAATTATGGACTCAAAAACAGCCAACAGGGAGAACACTTTTAGCTGCTAAGTTCACTATGTGTACTTGGTCTTATCTTGCACACACTTCCCTCCAGTTGGATACAGGTTTTGACTTTTAGTACAAATTCATTGGCAAAGGAATGACAGTCTCCTGATGGAGAGCTGAAAGCATATCTGCCCTGTGAAAATAACTTCTTCCTGTATTTCCACTTCTACAGCATGCACTTGAAATACCCAGGACTATCTGGCTCATGTCTGTCCAGCTCAGAATATCTCAGCTCCCTCTGTGTAAGTAAAAAATACCAGCTCTTTCTAGTTTCAACCTGCTCTGAGTCAATTTGGACAAGTTTTATAGCTCTGCAAGAGTAACTTTTTGTGTAATATTTACTCKAGTTTCAGATAACTAAGAAAAATGGTCCCTGGGTGAAGGTACTGAAGAGGAGATTCAGGAGATCTCCGTACTCCTGACTCTGTCAGCAGCTCCTTCAACTGCCCTGAAGTTCCTCCAGCACATTTCTGCAGTGATAAAGCAGGAGAAAGGAACACCTGGTTACTCATCCAAGGCAGCAATTGCCTTATGAAATCTGCATGCTACCTAACATGCAGGCTGCTGTGCTTCTCCAAGATCAAACCTAAGCAACTGGTGGGAAAGGGGGCTTAGAGGATAAAGTAAGGGACTCCATCCACCCTTTGATCTACTAGTTCATTATGCCACTCACTTGAGGGAGTCCATTCAAAGACATGTGGTATTTATAAAATTCCATTGCCCAAAATCCTTTTCCACCATCTCATCAGTACTCAAACCTGACACAGAGGTGCAGTAAAAAACTCCAGCAGTGTTACAGAAGCAGCACAGTTGCTGGGTTTTTCAAAAGAATTACACACTTTTTTTCTCAAGAGCCAAACTGCTTGAAAATTAGCAGTCATGTGGTCTTGCCCCAGAGCATCTCTATTCTAATGAGACATCCAGCATCAAAGACCTTCATTTGGCTAAGACAACCCAAAACAAAGAACACAGGTGGGTGAGATGTGAGTGACAGTTTTCCCATCAAACCACACTGTACCTTTGACAAATGTCACGAATGTGACACCAAGCCAGGACTAGAGAAGTCTCACTGCTCAAATAGTTGCTGTCTAGCTTCAGGAACAGATAATAAATGCATGGTAAGAGGAAGAGCAAAAGAAAGGAGCAAGACTCTTTCAGACTCTTTGCAGATATCATACATTACTCCTATAAGAACAGCTAACCATGGCAGAATACAGTATTTTCCAATTTTCTTATCGCTACTTAAAATATGTTTTTTTAAGACACTCTAAGCTAGAAAATGACTTAAAATTTTCCATATTCTCTCATATTGATAAGAAATGTTTCTACAAATGTAATTTGTAGAAAGTTTTTTCTACAAAATTTTAGCTACAATTTCTTTTTTTTTTTTTTTTTAACAAGAAAAGACCCACTAATAAAAATATAGGCATTTCAAAACTGCTATAGAAAGGAGGAAGATAAAAAAGTGGCATGAAATATTAGTAAAAAAAAAAAAACTTGTTGATATTTTCTTACTTTTTCCTCCACTCAGGGCAACTTCTGAGCTTCCTCACACTTCCTTCCTTTATGGATATTGAAGATTTACGGAAGTGAAAGAACAAAATGCACTCTAAGGGCTTCCAGTGGGAGTCACATACAGGGTAGAATCCAGCAAGTCCACATTCCCATTTGAATTTCATCCAGTTGCAAGCACCAGGAGTAAAGAAGTGATTACAGAAAGAATAGAAAACAGCCTCTTGGTTAAAAGACAGCTGAGATTCTAGATTCCTAGGGACAACAGAAGTCAGATGCTCTACTTATGCAGAGGTACCCTGTCAGCTGAAGCAAGATTCATAGCAAGCTTAGGGATTGTGTGGTTTGGAGACAGGATTGTTTATCCTGGGCTGCCAAGTAAGACAGAGCTGCCAAACATATGGGGAAATTTCTGCTAACACAATTAACAGCCTCAGCTAAGACATGAGAACCTATTTGGAGATGTCTTCAAAATCAGGTGAGAATAAATTTCTTTCTCTAAAGATGAAGAGGTGCTGTCACAAAAAAAAAGTCAAAAATTCCAAACATCTCTTCCCAGCAAGAAGGACAAGCCAGCTTTGCTAACCATTTCCTGAAGCTATCTAAAACCAGGAGCAGCCTGGAAAGGGGTCAAGGAGCACAGGGCATCTCACAAAGATCAGGAACCAAGGGAGTGTAGGTGGACAGCCACCAGGGAGCACCTGATATTCCATACCTCATTTTTGTGTCCATGACCTCACACAACTGTAGAGCCCATGCTCACATGGGAGAGGCCACAGGCAGCAGAGGCCTTTGGCCATCAGCAATGGCAGAGATATTACAAAAAGAGGCCGTTCTTAGTGTGGGACAAAGCAAAAATATCCCATCCAGCAGAGCTATAATTAAACCGGAAGCATACCCAGCCAGAGCTGGTCACTCAGCCTTCTCTACACTTCATTTAGGCAAATAAAGAATTGTTCCAGGAAAACTACAAACAGTCAGACAGTTGTGACCCCATAAAAACTCAATTACGTATGAGTTAACGTCAATATAAAACAGCTTTTTTTCATTTACTGGAAATCTCAGTGTTTAAAACTTGGTTCTCYGGATGCAAAAGATTAAATGGCTGGATTTGAACTTCAGGATTTTCAAGAGGCAGAAGTTCTCTTTTGCCTTCTTCTGTTACAACTGATTGAATCTCCTACCTAAGCAATTAGCAATCAGCTTCAAAATGTCTTCTTCAGTTGCTCATTGCCCTGTGCTCTCTCTGCCTTACTTTGCAAGAGAAAGCAGAACACTTCTGTAGGCATCTCAGACAGAAGGACAGCTAGCAGATTTTAAACATGGCAGAATTTTAAGTGTACCTGTTTATGCCAACCTGCCTTGAGCCCGCATGCAATGCACGGCTTCACATATGACAACTTGGATTTTGGACTTTCATTCAGGAGTGGCACAGATTTAAACTAAGCCCATTTTTGCTTCTTGAGGCATCTGTTGCTTATGCATCACTACAGCAATGCTCCCAGCATCACTGCAGGTCTTCTTGGAGGTCAGTGGTTTTCTCTCATGGTTTGGGTTTTTGGCTTGTCCGTTTTCTGAACTGTCTAGGACTGGTAATAAAGATAAGTCTTGGAAGACATCGTGAAGCAAAGACGGGCAGCCTCCCCTTACCCTAACCAGCTGTATACTGAAATCCTCACATGGCTGAGGACCACAAAGCACTTAGCACAGGTCTGAAGGGGATGGACAGAACTCAGGAAAACTCCAAAGCACATGATGGCTGATTATTCTGAAATACCATTGGCAGGACAGGGCTGGGTTCAGCACACAGCTGGCTCCAGTGACCCACTGCCATCACCCAGAACAAACCTCTCTTTGGAGTAATTCAGATCTCTGGCTCTGAGCTAACCCAGTGCTGGGCATGAAACAAAATGACTTGAATAGCTCACAATCYACATGTGGCTCTAGAGCTGCAAAATTTTATCCTCTTAGGGAAATAACTTTTTTTTTAAATTATTTTATTTCCTCACATTTATTAGCATTCCAGTCTGCTGTACACTGCTTGTCGCCTCTGCATTCCTCCCAGTGCAATTTCTGGAACCGGCTTCATTGCTCCCATTTCTGTCCGTGCTTGAAACTAGTTTCAACCAGCCATAGTCAA
Organism: Nothoprocta perdicaria; assembly: GCF_003342845.1. Taxonomy (NCBI): domain Eukaryota; kingdom Metazoa; phylum Chordata; class Aves; order Tinamiformes; family Tinamidae; genus Nothoprocta; species Nothoprocta perdicaria. The sequence continues at coordinate 9,062,775 of NW_020454092.1, forward strand.
ACCACACCCCATATGACTGCWGACCATGGAATATGCAACTGCATAAAGACCTCTTGCTAAAGAAGCAATTTCTAATATGGTTTCTGGTTGATTGTTTGTCTGAAAAAAATCCCTATCCACAAGAGACATGAAATAGTGCTAAAAGGTGGGCTAGTTCCAGAAAAGTTAGGCGGCGTTTGTGCTGCAGACTTCTGGACAGTGTAGCTCTGTCGACAGATGCTATCCCCAACCCAAGTAGCAATGCAGCAGCTCCTAAAGCATCCTCCTAAGGAGGCAGCACTTTTACCAGTTTCAGAGACTACAGGGAGTGGTTTTAAGACATTAATATATACTAATATGTCTGTATTTTATCCTGTCAGGGCAGTAATTCAACTGAGGTCGAGAGAAGCTCTTTAACTTCCTCAAGGAAGCTAATATCACGTTCAGTTCAGGCTAACAGGGTGCTGGCTCTAGTTTCCCAAAGAATATGGGAAGGCAGGGGGGAAAGAGACTGGGAAAGACAAGCACAATGAGTCAATCTTTGGAACTCAAGCTAAGGGTTTGACTTTACTTAGTTAATTTACAGGCTTATTCTGGAGTTGCAGCCAGTGAGTACTCAGRGTTTCAAACTGGAGCAGTCAAGCTTGACAGCCTGCCATTGCTGGATGTCCCCAAGTCAACTTAACACAAGAGAGAAATTCACTTCCTTACATTCCTTTGCAAATGCTTTGCCTGCCCTTTGCTGAACACACGGGCCTCTACTGCTCAGATATCCTTTTGGACTTCTCCTTTACACTCATGGACATGTATCCAGGCTGAAGGCCTCTTCCTTCTTAGCACTGCTGACAGTCTCTCCGTGTCTGTCATCAAAAGCAAGGCTCATTACAAGTTGTCATGCACCACAGACCTAGAGCTCTCTCCCATTTGTACAAGAGCCCAAACACTGGACAATCCTTCTTTCCAGACAGTTGCACAAAACTGTTTCACACCTTGGTAGTATCTCTCCAAAGGATCTCTCTTTTCTTCTATGCTGCTCTGTACATGAAGTATCTCTTGAGCTGGCCCACTCACCAACCACGGTTGAGCAAATTGTATGTGGAGGCATGAGTGTGTCTCAGGACAGGGAGCATAACTGTCTATCAGCGACAAAAGGTCAGCTATTAAGTGCTGAAAAGCTTGAGTAAGAAATGCATGTTTGGAGAGGAAATGTCAAGAGTCATCCAGCTGATTGGTCAAGAAGCCAGGATTCCAGCTGATTCAGCCAGGAAGCAAACACCAACTCCTATCCTCACAATTTGGGAAATGGCACTACATACCAACTGCTCTGTCAGATAGGGACAGCCACGGTTTCTTTGCAGCTGTGTTGTTAGGAGTCAGCTCTTGCCCTGAGACAGGGCAAAGGGGCAGACATTACCTTGGAAAATGGGTAACTTCATTAATCTGACTCAACTCTAATCCATCAGGAAAAAAAAAAGGAAGCTTTGTGCAGAGTCACTGACTAGATGATTGTAAGTGCAGAAGGAGAGTAAAAGGCAACAGATGCCCCTTCACCTACAGTCAGCATAAGGCAGCAAATTGTAGGGTCTCACGTTGTTGGTCTAAACCTCTTTATGAGATGGCTTTGGCATTGCAGCCTGGTCACTGCATGCTGAAGTCTATCAGCTCTTCTCCTCCTCAGCTCTTCTACCACGCCTGAGGCTTGAGCTACTGTAAGATTTTATTCATGTACCTGTTCAAGCATAGCTTGAGGCTTAAAAGCCTCACTCAAGGCTACAGTTCAGGACAAGCTATGCAAACTGTCATTTTTAAAAGCAAATCTCACAATCCCATTAATGTGATGAGTTTTCTGACAGTTGGAGCCTTTAAATTAAGGCCTGTCTTTCAATAAGATCTGCTCTAGCTCAGCTATGACTCCTGASGTCAGCGTAGCAGTGCCTCAGAGGCATTCCCTGACTTGTGCTGAACGGGTCATATTAAACAGCTGAACATTCCCCTCTGGCTTTTGGGAAAAGGAGGAAGGGGAGAAATACTTATGCAGTAGGTATCTCCTGAAAATCTGTACGGCTCAGGAATAAAGTGATTGCCACTGAGGTATTTTTCTGAAACCAAGAGAACAACTCAAACATTTTAATTTTTAACAGATGCATCCTATTTTTTATTCCAGGAGGTCAATACACAAGGAACACGCTTTTGTTCTTCATGAAAAAAGCTATTTATAAAYACCTTTTATGTCAGAGTTAATAAACATAAAGCTCTATGAAAAATGGACAGTTACCTGTCAAATCACAAGGATTCTGTGCTGCAATTGCAAGGCAATTCTTAAAAAAGGAGAGCAACATCCTCACTGAGACCTCAACAACAGAAGCAAGACCTCCAGAAATCCTGACCAGAACTCCCCAAATCCAAATCTCTTCATCACTAATTACCCTCTATGAACACAAACTTCTCACCATAGGCCGTATTATATGGTAACTGAATCTAGTTCCTTTTTCCTAACTAGCATAGACAAGGAACTTTGGTCTAAAGGATATAGTAGCAATGTATACTTACGGGCCAGGTCAATTTAACAGCAATCAGTTGAACTGAATTGAGCTGCCCTCTCTACTGGGAAGTAGGGACACTGCAAGATGCCAAGCCTACACAAAGGCACACAGGGAGTCCAGTATTTAAGCACTGCATTGAAATTCAACAAGATCTGAAAGAAGCCTAGAGAATCTCAGTATGAGAAGATTCATTTCTTGGAAGCTTAAAGCAATGTGCAAGGTGTGCTGCTGAGGTGGCAGGCAGATGTGAAGCTCCTGCCAAAAAAAAAAAAAAAAAGGTAGGAACAATGTGAGCCTTTAAACTTCCTTGGATGTCTCAGCAGGGAGACGCATCAACTTTCACAACTAACCACCCTGAAGACYCCAAGATAAAGGTGGTATTGCCAGTTCCATCCACCATGGAAAGTCAACAGTGGCTGAGAGCCCCCACTTCTCAATCCAAGGCCCTTGCCAACTCTGTCCCACTGCCTGGCACCTGCCAGCCTCATCCCTTCGCCCATCCTGGTGTATATGGTCCCATGCTCTCCAGGACACATTCTGCAAAGACGTATCCCCACCTTTCCCTTGCAGAACTTCTCAAAACCTTCATCCTACAAGAGAAGGAAGACAGATGCAGGAGATGGCAAACCATCATATCTCAGACAAGTCAGTCCCTACTGTGTTGAAACAGACCAGGAGATGACTCCTGTGTGTAAGCAGCAGAAAGACCAACACAACATGGCCTGTCATGTATAGGTGGCAGCAGTCTTCTAGAAAAATCTARATTGCTTTTTAACACAGCTCTAATACACTGAAACTCATGACAATATCTAAAGTTGTATTGTTTTTGTGCTTCCAAGGTAAGAAAGCAGAAACTGTTCGAAAGACACTGTAGTATTTGGCAGAAAACTGCTTTKCACAACAGAAAATCTTCTGCTCTGAAACAGGATATGATTGTGTTTCACAGAAAGATTCATCCCATCTCACCCTCTGTATGCCCTCTATGACCTCCCTGGATTTTCTTTATCTGAATGGAAAGTTTGGGAATATGGAAACAAGTCAGCTGTTGATCTGCAAGACATCACAGTACYGTATTACGTAGGGCTTGCAGCATTAGGCTGCTCTTCCTTCTGGTAGGGATTCCACTGGGTCTACCCACTAGCAATAGATTAGGCAGTCAGTGCCCAAGGAAGGTCAGGGCTGTGCTCTGTACAATCACTAAAAAAGAAATCTAACCACAGACACATCTGCATGAGCTTTACGTTCAGTGCACAAAGCCCAAGAAGCTAATGCAGTGCCCTGAAGCAGGAGATCAATAACAAGGCATAGAATCATAGAATGCTTAAGGTTGGAAGGGACCTCAGAGGTCATCTAGTCCAACCCCTCTGCCCACGCAGGGTCACCTAGAGCACATGGCACAGGGCTGCATCCAAGCGGGTTTTAAAGATCTCCAAAGCATACAAGCGTGTTGTTGGATTAATGATCTTGTTTACAACTTGATAGAAAATAAATGCAGTAAGTTATAGCACAAGCTGCGCCTAGAGAAGTCTGATCRTTCCAGGACCCACATGCAGAAGTGCTGAAAGTGACAGCCAAATTCCAACCACAGATGTGTGTGCACAAATTATGCCAGAAGGCAGAAAAAAAATAACCAAGAGAAACAGACAGTGCTTGTCTACATAGGAGTAAAAATTAGCTTGTGAGGTCACTTACAGAAGACCATGCTACAGTGAACCCCAGGTACTTGTCAACTTTGGCACTCTGTGGAGCAGTCACCCCACCTAGCCAAAGGGAGCAATGTCAGCCCCACACATGTGGCCTAGAGTCACCGGCCACTTGCCAGCTCACCCTCTGCCATTTCCTCCAGCAGAGTTGGGGGCTTGCAACGTTGAAAGCCCTCCCCAGCCCAAATCCTGTGAAGCTGCTAAATCCATATAGTCATTTCAGGTGAAGGCAGGAGGCTGCATTTTACATTTTCAAAGATTAAGCCAGTACTTGGCCACATGGAACTATGTATGCCATAATGACGCTTTCAGTCAATAACTAACTCAATGAGACTTCATTCTTTCATATCAGCTGACAGCCTGGTCTATAAATACGAAAAATTAAAGGTTCTTCCTTTCCTTCATCCCCCTCCCACCTCTTTCCCTCCCCCCGCCCTTCCCACTGCCCTCCCAGGAAGGCATAAGAATGGAATTTAATCTCTCTCTTACAAATCATTCCCAGGAAATGTGCCTTCCTTCAGTGAGTACAAACCCTACCTTGGTTGAGGTAGGTCAGAGTTTCTTCATGCAGTTTCACAGCAGGTGATGTAGCTGTGCAGAGAACATACTGAAAGGGAGGCAGTTTGGCTTCATTCTCAGGAGATAACTGTGGTTCTTCCTGTTTGAAGATCGGCAGCGCAAGGACATCACTGAAACACAGAATTCAAAACACATTTAATTACAAAAACTTATTGAACTATCTAGTTTCAATCTGGACTAGATTCTCCTGATCTGAGATAATGAAGATGCCCTCTCTCCAGAGAGCCAGTTATTATAGAAAAAAAGAATTTTGACTTTAATGAGGTAAAGCAATTTCTGCATCTGGGATGTCAGCATTGGACACAAAAGAACACCAGCATTAGCAAAAAAGAGCATTGTTGGGAATTAGCATGTTTTAAAAACATTAAAAAACACCTCAACCAAAAATATATTCTCCTTCCTTGTGGAAGCCCACTTCTTCATATGTCCTTGGGTCTTTGGACAAAAACAAATAAACAAAAAAACACAATCTTAATACATCTGATGCTTAAAAGCCATGTTAGCCTTTCTGATGTCTTTAACCCTTCTAGTCATGTGTCCCTTTAAGTAAAGTGTTAGCAGATTTCCAAGCCATTATGCAAAACATAAAAACTGTTCAGATTAMGCAGAGGTTTCTTCTTCTTCATTTCTTCCAGATCCATGAAGACTCTTGACATTCAAGTTACAGAGACTGCAGTTATGCTCCTTTCAATAATCCCCATACACACAAAAGCTCTCCCCCCTCCCCTCCCCCCTTTAAAAAAAACCCAGCACACTATCTAGGAACATGTCAGTAGGAACTGGCATGTTCCCTATGGAAGGGCACTAATATTTTTGACTTGCCCATTCAGTTAATGATCTGCTCAGTGTTCATGTGCAACACCCACAACCTACCCACGTAATCAGTAAAACAGTGCAGTAGTTTACAGTAAACTCTTGTAATGGCCTCATTCAAACCCAGATACTCCCGTTTATGGAGAAATAAAAGCAGGGAGCAATCCGTGCCACTTTGGATAGAGGCTGGAGAAAACAAACACCCATCCCTGTTTCCATGCTCTCTTCCAACCACACCCCACCACCAACTCGGAGGCACCCAGCTCCATTTGCTTACTGGCACTACTGACATAATTGTAGCTCTTGCCTAACTGCAGCCCCAGCGTGTCCCCCTACCCGCCTTAGGGATGGTGATTTATTACACTAATGAAGTGACAGAAATGCCTCCAGTGAATCTCTAAAATAGATATAATTTCTCTGCGTGTGTACACACACACAATCTGATAGTGCTGCACAGAATCATCTCACTTGCGACAATGCCAACATCTGTTCTCAACTCATTCATCTGCAGAGTGCTATGGGAAAACATGTTGCTTTACAGAAAAAAAAAAAAAGATTGAAAATTTAAAAAAAAAAGAAAGAAAAAAAGCCACAAGCTTCAGTTTGAAAACCTAGTTCCACAAAGATAACAAGCATGCAGCACAAAGTGTGACCCACAGTTAACACAAGAGGTGTGGAACCCATACACCTAGTCAACTGAAATACTGGAGAAAATTTAGTCATGACRTCAAAATTCAAACATCACATTTCACTTTAGACACCTGACATACCTACGCTTTGCTAGAAGAGCTGTTTGATAGTTGATAACCYGAAGTATTGAGGGATCATAATCCAGTTTCTGGAAAATCTAACCATTTCAAAGAACTGATGAAGCTGCACAAGTAAATCATGTTTTTATTCCTATAGCTTTTGAGCCAGGGCCAGTGGAATCCTGGAATTTACATCAAGCCTTTACGAAGCATTTAAACTTCTTAAAAGTATTTGTAAAGATCTGTACAACAGGTCAAGGATTAAGAAAAGTTGTAATTATAAACCACATAACTATAAACCATAGATACTCAAAACACTCTAGTACTTGTTCAATTGTATTTGCTCAGCGGTTGCAAATCGCATTTGAGGAAAAGGTTGTGTTTTTTTTTTTTTTTTAAATAATCTCTCTCATCCTTTAAAAACAGAGAGGGGAGAGGGGGGGAAAAAAAAAAAAAAAAAAAAAACACACCCTCAGGCCTCATCCTAATTTCACCTTTCAGCTTTCTATTCCCCATCTTAACCAAGGCTGAGTCCACTTACCTGGGGAAGGGAAAAAATGAGTGGAAATAGATGGTTCCACCAGCTGGCAGAACATAGCATGAAATGCATATTGCATTTCCATAAAGTACATTAAGATTTGCCAAGGTTCCCTCTCTGCAAACATGTTCCTGTAATATGTTGCAGTATTACTGCAGTAACTACAGATACCTATGGTAAATGTACCTCAGCAAGCTATGGCAGAATTTAAAAGTGACATGTTWGATATGGACAAAGTCTTCGATAGACACAAAGTACACTTGATAAGAGCTTTTTCCTATAGCTTCTTCAAGCGTTGTCCTGTTTCAGCTACTTTTATGCAGTCACAACAGGTGGGTACAGAAAATGTTCAGAAAAGCCCAACTCAGCAAGAATGCCCCACACTAGGAACATGTCTTGACACGGTCCCACATAGAGTGAATTGGACAGCAGTAGTCCTCTAGAAAGGACAAGGGTTTTGTTCTACTGACCTTCACTGCAGCACCTGAGGCCACTGCTTAACGCCACCATAAATCTGACTTTAGAGCTTTTAGCCCCAGATCAAAAATGCCACAGTCACCAGACCGGAGGTTGACTGAAGTGTGCTCCAGAAATGTGGACAGGTTCACTTCACAGCAGTGACCTACCTGCCAGCTCAGCTATCATTTATCCCCTCACACTTAGCATAAAGTCAGCGTCAGGCCAGCAGAGTCACTCCGCTGTGTTTCCTGGCCAATTCAAAGCTAGTTGGACTGCGGGCTCAAGCCTGGTCCAGACCTGATATTGCAGCACTCGAATGCTGATCATCTACAATATTAATTCAACAATCTGAGCATCATTAACTTGCTGAGYGCATGTGAACACCTATGCTAAGGTCGATGCGCTGCCACCCTTCTCAGGATCCTCAGCTAAGCAGCTTTGCAAGCACAAAGCAAGAGAGGACAACAGTTGTGCCCCATGCACACTACTGAAACAGATTCACTGGGAAGAGGAAGGAGGTGAAACATGTGGCATGAGGAGCTATGTGAAACCATAGGGAAGCAAGAGCCTCACAGCACTGCACTGTGCAGTAATGAGCAGCAACTCCTCAGCTGAGGCGACTCCTCTGCAAACACATGACTAGGGAGCGGGAGGAGGTAGGATTGTGCATCTCGTTGACAGGAAAGTTTTATCTTTGTTTGAAGTGTTTTGCTGGGAAAACTTGATGTGCTCTCAACATTTCAAAATGCAAGACTGGCAGGCCAGAGCCAGGTCCTCAAGTCTTGCAGCGGCAACTGACACTAGCTGAGAGCACAGCCTTAGTATATCCACAAAAAAAAAAAAAAAAAAAAAAAAAAAAAAAAAAAGAGAGAGAGAGAGAGAGAAAAATCTACAAGTGCTCATCAAAAGGGAAACTCCAAAAGTTGTCTGCTTTGTTGTCTTTTAGAGAGAGGAAATATGAGTTTGCACTACACATGTTACAGGCTATTGTTCAGCAGCCCTTGTGCTTAAATTAGGCACATTTAATTAAACACAACTGYGCGAGGGCAGGAAAAAGCTGGTTTGGACAAGTTCAGAAAGTGAAATTATGAGTTTTTTCACCCAGTATCCCGAAATGATAGAAACCACAGTCCTGAGGAAAAAAGATAAGCCATGCATCTTCTAAACCCATGAGCAGCTGAGATAGGGCTGCGTGGCCAGCGCACCTTTGGGCTATGCTACCTCAGTCTCTGCAGGGGGAAGCCATCAGAAGTGACAGATCCAACTACCTGACTAGGCACTTAATAAAGAATAACAATAATAAAACACAAGAAGAGCCGCTCAGAATGGGTTTGCTGCGGCAAGCGGGACCTTCCCGGGGCTGCCGGCCCCGTCCGGGCACCGGGAGCGCGGCGCTGCCGCCGGCGCGGTTGGGCGGCAGGGACACGTCTCGCCSCAGGCCGGCCGAGCCCCGGGGCGCCGCTGCCGCTCCAGGGGGGCTGCCGGCCGCGGCCCCCTCGAGCGGCCGCCGCGGCGCGGGACTCACCGCAGGTAGCTGCCGGTCGAGTGCTGGTTGTAGTGCTCCGGCTGCGTGTGCCAAAAGAGCATCTTGCGGGAGCGCGGCGGGGAGACGGCCCCGCGCTGCAGTCCCTGGGGGCGGCTGGCGGGGGGCAGAGGCCGGGGCCAGGCAGGCTGCCAACCCCGAGGCACGGCGAGCACCGCTGCGGGCAGCTGTAACGGCGGCCCCGGCTGCTCCCGCCGCTTTTATGGCCCAGCCCCGGCGGCCGCGGGTTGGCTGCGCCGCGGCGCTGGAGCCGAGCCCTCCTCTGGGCCGCTCCTCCTCCTCCATCGCGGCGGGGGTGCAGGTGGAAGCGGCCCGCCCCGCCGCCCGAAGGGACGGCGCTCGGCGGCCGCAGGGTCTTGGCGAAGCTCCCCGCGAGGCGGAGGGGAGGGCTTCGTAGCCACCGGTCGCCATCGCCTCGCGAGGGGGGACGTCGCCATCTTACCCCACAGCCCGCCATTGCACCCCCGAGGGGAAGGGCGCCATCTCGCGCGCCCCGAGGGCAAAGCGGCCATGTCCCATTCCYTGGGGCTGCTGCTTGCCCTTCTGAGGGCAAGGCTGCCATGGCCCGTACCTCGGAGCAGGCGATGTTTCCCCCTTCTTAAGAGCAAGGTCACCATTTTCCKTGCCCTTGGACAGCCATTGCCCTGCCTGAGGGCAGGGCCGCCATTTTGTATGTCCTGGGGTGACGGTTGCCCACCTGAGGGCAAGGCCGCCATTTCACTGCTCTTCAGGCCAGGCTGGCTGCCCGCTGTATGTACATGCTTGGGAAAGGGGAAACCTGCCCACTGCTCCCCAAAACAAGAGATATTACTGCAAACTGCCTTGTCATGGGAAAAAATGTTAAATAGTGGGAACCACGGGGGCAGAGTTATAAGTGATACATCACTACACCTGATACACTGATGTCTGTCAGCAAATAGAGAATGAGGTTTGAATTAAAATACCATGRATGCACAAAACATGAGCAGCTAGTACTAGTGAAAGCAACAGTAAGAGGTCAGTGAGTTCCAACTTTGTTCATGCAAAATGAGSGGGGAACATTAAAAATCAAGAGTTGGCAAGTGCGTCCCTGAATTGGTTCTGTCCTGGAATATAGTCTGTCCTCCAAACTCAAAATTCTTTTTTAAAAATGAGTCTCTTCATGCCATGGGGACATTCTGGCAGCTCCGATTGACGTCAGTGAGGGCTGAGTATGAAATCACTCTTCAAGTTCCTTTAATGTGTCTATTTTTTTAATTAAGGACAGATGATTATTTTAACTCTGTGCTGCTGGTCTTGTATGCTAGCCTTCATTTTAAGCAGCATTTTGTTGTGTGGGGATTGTTTTCCAGGTGGGGGAGTGAGAGATTAAGTAATTTGCCTGAGGACATAAAATAAGAAGTTTCAGAAATTAAACTCACCCCCAAGCCCTTATTTCTACCGCAGTGTGCCCAGAAATCTTCTGTCCTAATCCAACTCCCCTCTCTATAAGCAGAAATCTGTTTCTTTGCCATTTTAAATTCAAGATCCTTATCCTCATCCTCAAGGCTGTCTGTATCATTGTGGTCCTAACTCACTGCCCTCGGCATATCTTCCTAACTCATGAATAATTCTCACTTTGAAAGCTTGCAAGGGAGGAGAAAATGAAAGGTTCACTATTTTATCATGTTCTATTATCCATTCATCAGCAAAAACAGAAAATTGAAACCCTTAATTATTGAGTCATTAAAAATCTTCCARTCTATTTTGCAGGGAAGCACTTACTACCTTAAGCTTCCTGGTCAAATTTCAAGAGAAAAATGCTGTTTACTCACAAAACTTTCTGCTAGCATTGTCAGTTGAAGGTAGCTGTATRCATATATCATTATATAGTTGCTATATTTCACAGCTGAGATAGCTGCATTTAACTGGCAGATGGAATTATTGTACTACTATGATTATATAATATCTGTATTGTAATAACACAGAACACTATTAGGTTGAACCTCAGAGAGTTAAACACTATATAACTAGACTGTGGCACTTCATTTTCCAGATAAGTCACAATCTGAAGAACAAGGTAACTGGAAAGGTAATCATGTAGCTTCACAAAGCTGGTAGCAAGTCTTAAAGTTTTTAAAAGGTATACATTTACCTACAATCATTGTCAACTTCCAACTAAGAACAGTTCAGATGAATATGTCTTTAAGGCAGTTTCTCTTTCCTTTGTTAGTACAGGGCTATACAAACCCTTGCTTCTTTCAAAACAAAATRGCTCGAGTTATAACTTTTTTGTACTCTTAAAAATATTTTGCACTATTCACACAACATCTGAGCAAGAGCAGCTGTTTAGACCTCATTTGAGCCGTGTCTAAATATAGCTCTTGGACAGAGAAGCAAGACAAAGTTTGCTGAGGTATCCAAGGGCTTATATAAACAGTAAATATTCTTCCAMAGTTCTGTATGCATTGTTGCACTGACTGGAGAAATATGTAGTTGAATGTAAGARTAAATAACCATACTGTACAGAATGAAGGATCCAATCAAGTCTGGCATGTCAATATTTTCTTTGCTATCTTCCTAGAGAGTAAGCACGTTGGAGGGCAAATGAGTTTAAAATAATGCTGGCCTATTCCTTCTCTGCTGCATTGCTGAAAGTTGGTAATTAATTTTACAGAGACTCTCCCAACACCTCTGTCTTCTAAATCTGCCCATATCTATCATCCCTTTCTTAGCCCAATCAATTGAAAACAAAAGATGACATCTTTGTTTTGCCTCTCTCTCCTGAAATACACCTGAGAACTTTTTTTGGTTTAAATTCTGCTCTCTCTTTAGTATGGAAGTTYGCATTAGAGCATTAAATACCCACTCCCAATTTACATGTCATACAGATCAAGTCTTTCCATGTGTGGCAGCCTTTATCACCTAGTATTTGCTGTTCCTCTTTCACTAGTACAGTCTCTCAGTAATGCACTCTCTTCTATCACACTTTTGTCATCTGTGTGCTACTTACTTACAGAGGAAAAGAATTGATTGAATATTTTTGACAGTATTTCAAATTGAGTGTTTTAAAAATATGTGTCTTTTCATCTGGACCTAGCAAAGAACAACCATGCTAGTCGTTCTCATATAAAGAAGAAAAAACTTTATTTAAAGTATGTAATCCCTGTCAAAAAATCATAGATAATACTTATGTTGTAGGATTTTATTGTATACTGAAGTTTGKTCTGCTACTTCTCTAGTTACTATAATCCCCTTACAAGATTACTGAGCTGAAAATTTGTATACCTTTGGTTTCACTCTAAGTCAAGAGGTTTAGATCATTTCTGAGCACTCTAAGCCAAGCCATTACTGCAGTGACCACGATGCTGTCTTTGGCAGGGGCTGCATAACCTCTAAGGATGTGAGTGTGGGACCTTCCAGACCTGAAGAAGTAAACATTCAGAATGACAACTTGAATCCTCGTCCATTTCAGAGGGAACAAAGCATTTGAATACCTTTGTGTGTCCAGTCACAAACATCTAAATTGCTTATGAAAAATGTGTCATGGGCTCCTAGATCGAGTAAGCAATTTTGTATTCGTGGAACCCAAACAAACTCAGTTGTAGGCTCAAGGTTGAACAGATTATTGTATTGAAGAATGAGCCATTATCTCATTACACTTTAGTCAAGGTTATTCAAAGATTATTCCAACCATCTCCCGTTCCATGAGCCTGCTTCTCCACAGGCCACATGCTCAAAATATAATCTCATATTTAAAATCGGAAGAACATTTTATTTCACCTTATTGTCTTAAGATTCTTGTATCACTTGAATCTGTTTGCTGAATACATTCTTAATATTTCTATCCCTGATGAAGGGCTTGTGCAAACTGTCTGGAGGGCAATCCTAGGAAGACAAGGATAGCTACATGGCTGCTATAACATGCAGCAAAAAGTTAATCTAAAGCAGAACCTGCCAAGGGAAACTGAGAAGGGAAATTCTGCCCTGTTGTGCCAGCCTGCACCTGATCCACAACTTGCAGACATAATTACAGAATGTCTGGATGAACTGCAGGGATCTGAAATGCAGTGAAGAGACTTGGGAAAACTTACTGGGATGGTCACCCAAGGACCAAATATCACAGCAACAAATATCACAGCAACAAATATCACAAATATACTTTAAGAAAAAAATACAACAAAAAAAGTGTGGTGTGTTTTTGTGGTGGCCAAGAATATTTGTAGGATTTGTGTTGCCTCTGTGTGTACTTTAGTTCAAAGATTTCCAACCACTGATCTGGAAATCATTGGGGAAAATTGTGCACTATTTTTAAGTAGTCTCTGCAACATAAACAAGAAAAGTAGCTGTACTGAAAAAAAAGTAGCTGTATCTTTCCTGAAAAACACAGAAGGCACCAGAAAATGGAAGAGATTGAAAACCTGGCAAAATCATTGCTACGCCTTAGACAAAGTCCTGGGATCAGCTTCCAGGGGCAAGTGCGGGCTCTTCCAGGCAGCCCACTGACCTTAAGGCTCTCTTGATGAGGCCCATGCAGGTCYGTATTTCACATGGACATCAGCCCAAGTGGGTTCCCTAAATAACACTCTGTCTCAGTGACATCTCCGAGCACAGCTGGTGGTCAACAGTTTGGCAGATGGCTGCTACCAGTATTAAGAATGCATCATGGTGCTACAGCTCAGAAGGAGAATACTAAATTGGAAAGAACCCAGTTAAAAACAGAATGAATAAAGTCTTGAAAAGGTGCCATGCCTTGGCATTGAAAGAATCAAGGAGCTTAGCCTGGGCTTATCCAGACTGAGGTTAACAAGTGACTTAATCACAGTCCATACATGCTCGCTTGGAAAGTCAACATTTCGTAACGAAGGCTTCTAAACTTCACAGCAAAGGTACAACAACCAAGGAATAAACATTGCAAATAAATAAGCTTAGGATAAGATCAGACTGCACATTTTAGCAAAGAAGGTAATTAACCATGTGAGCGCTTTTACCAACGTTTGTCATTAAGCCCCCATATCCCTTTTCTAGATATAAATCAAGATTATTTTTTTCCTAAGAAGAAAAGATAGGTCTTCTACTTTGCACAGAAAGGAATTCAGTTAAATCCTATGACTTGTGTTACAGCAGCGAACAAAGATGTTCACCAGGATCCCTCCTATCTTTATGATCTGTGACGTTACCCAGTGAAAGGTTTCCAGACTACTTCCTGTTACAGAAATGTCCCTGTTTACCTTGTGTGTCTAAAGGCCCGTGTATCTCCTCTGCTCACAGCCAAACTTGCAGAAATGCTACTATGTTGTGATGTTTTGTCAACACGAGCGTCATGACACAATGAAAACTGTATTAACTGAACTTAATAGCAAAACAAATAACAGAAGTCTGCACGGATTGGCTTATTTATTTTCTTATTCAAGTCATTCATTAAAACCTTCACCATTTTCTCGCTTATCAGAAGTCACCATCAAATTTTCAGCTGCCTCTGAATTTCCAGGCACAACCAAGCACTGATGAATCCACTTTTTTTCTTCTTTTTTTTTTTTTGCAACAGAAATTAAGCCTACTTTGCAAGCTTTCATCAGTCATATTCATCATTCTGACTGTCGYGATTTTATCTGCAGAATCAGATTTTTTTTTTCTTCCTGGTGATCACTTTTTTAAAGTCATTTTGTTGCRGAAAGAAAAATGTTTACACAGTGACGATAATAAATGATTGGATGACAAAATAAGAGYATTTTAAATACTCATTATACATCTGTTGGCCTTGCCTTTCTCATTGTGAGCTACAGGCCACAATTACCAGAACCAGCACCCTCTCCATACTAGCAAACACAGTAGCTATGTTTACATTGCTGCAAGAGGACAGCAAGAAGAGCCGCCAGAGCTGACACCACGAGCAGAAAAGCAGTGCATTTAAAAAACGAAGAGCACCACTTTTTGGCCAGCATCAGAGACTGACACTGCAAACAGCTGTGGCCAGTGCAATCCTCCAGGGTTAGTTATGACCCCTATGCCTGAGGTGACCCCATGGAGCCTTCTGCAGCCGCGTGGCTTGTCTGAGCACTTGTCACCTGCTTCCAGCCAAGCCTGTTATCCGGCGTAAATGGCACAGATACACTCATACACTGGGCTGGAGGGCAYGGGCACCATAACCCCTGGCTGCTGTACGGGCAAGGATGGCAGCAGGCGAAGCATCCTCACCCAAGAACTGGAAGCAGATCAAGTCTGCTTGCAGCACCACTGGCTGGAGCATTCTGTTTCACAGCAAAAAGTGCAGCAGGGTCAAAAATATCTGTGAAGGCTATTTGCAACCCACATCCGCCAGCCAGCCTGGTTTGCCACCCTGCCCCCAAACARTTGTGTCAGCAGAACTGGGGAAGGAAGGAGCGACCGGGGCCAGCCTGGAGCAGAGGCTCTTTTTAAAAAAATAACAACTTTGCTAGTGAGAAGCATGTGTGTGAAAGCACAGACAAGGATACCCAACTGTCTAGACTGTGGATCCCACAGATCTAAGCTGTGCCACCCTTCTTGTAGATGGGGAGTCCTGAAAGCCCGAACAAGATATAAAAGGCACTCAGCAAATTTGCAGGCCATGCTAAATTAAGTGAGGGTGGCTGGCAGGCTGAGCTTCAGTCAGTGTCGAGTAGGACATTGAGAAACTTGAGGCCAGCAGAAACCACATGAAGTTCAGCAGAGACATGCAAAATACTAAACCAAGTTGGAAAAACTCCATGCAGCACTTCAGAGTGGGAAGCAATTGAGTAAGACAGCAGCCCCACTGAGAAGGGCCAATGGGCTACCTTGAGTGCCAGTTTGCACAGGAGACAGCAGGGAGCTCTTGTGCTCTCCRAAGATCAAACATGCTGCTCCTCATGGTCATCCCTGTTTTCTTGGCACTGGGGAGGCTTCATGGGTTTGAGCTTCCAGTTCAAGAGGGATGTTGAGATGCTGGAAAGAATGGCATAGGCAATCCACTAAAATATTCAGGGACTTCTAGGTCCATGTCCTATGAGAAGAGATGGAGGGCACTGGGCTTGCGTACTCTGATGAAGAGRAAGTTAAAGGAGGATTCAGTAGCAACCGGCAATTACATAAAACAGCTGAAAAAGATGATGGAACCAACCCCTTCTTGGCAGCAACAATGATAGAACACTGTGGCTTGGAGGTTTAAACCCSAGCAGAGACTTCTTCACTTGTGGGATACAGGCAGCAATGCAAGATGTTACCCAGAGAGGCTGTGGCGTCTCTGTCCTTGGAGGTGTGYAAGGTTCCGCTAGACAGAGCCATGTCTCGGTTGAGGATATGTCCCATACTGAGGTAGAGGTTGGATTAGAAACAACCAAAGGTTTCTTCCCACCAGCACATCCATAGTTCTTGGAAGCCCAGCTGCAACTGGATTATGAGAGATATGGTGGTCCTGGCACAGAGTCCACCCCTATTCAAGGCCACAGCCAGGTTGCATCACACAGGTGACACTCCTCCACCTGTGAGATATTCACAGACAATTATCATCTGAAAAATGGTTATTTTTAACTCTGGAGAAAAATCRTTACTATTAATATTCAGAGTTGGCAAAGCATCAGTGACAGACCTATTCTTTCCAGTGTAAACTCCTTGAATGTGAAATGATTTGAGAATAATTAGACACAGTTGAGCATGTAGAAGGATCTGAAATGCTCTGTCTTGGAGTATTTATCTGTTGTAGGATAGCAGTAAGCATGAAAAGGAGTACATTACAGAGCCTCTTATCTCCCATTAAGCATTTTAGAAAYGGTTTGAACTCCTTGAAAAGACAACATGCTAGGATTCTTCATGTACTCAAAATATCTCTCAGCAATCCCTCAGAGAACCCTTTGTACCTTATCAGCATCACATTTTACATGTTATAAGWCCCCTAGTCCTTCACAAATACTATGACTTATAAAAATTCAGAATATGAATCTAGAAAATACTAAGCATTATTGTAATATTTGGTCTTTGCTTCAAAGCACACTTCCATCAAATGAGGTTATTCTTACAGAAAATGTCTAATTAGATGATTCACACRACAGATTCAGAACATGAGGAAGATAAAACAGAAAAAATAAGTTTAAAAATGTAGCTATGTATAGGCAGACTGTAATTATTTTCAGTTGGTGTAATAGCAATCTTGCAGTGACATGAATTTGTACAATTATTCTAGTATACTGTTCCTTTTTTTATAAATGTAATTTGAGGCTTTTTTTTKTGTGTGTGTGTGTGTGTGTGTTTGTGAGTATGTATGTGTTTACATGGAAATTCCTAAGTCTGAATAATGAAGTCTCCACAATCCCCTGCAAGGCAGAGCAAGGGGAATAGAAATTGATCTCTACTGACTGACTAAGAATGCATTTGTTTCCTCACTATTCCTTTCTCCTCCCAGTATTTTAAATCACCTGCTTTCAGGTTTCACCTCTCATCTGTGCAAGCCCTGAGGGACAAGTTATATCTGTAGCAATGTCATAGAGCGGTATGCAGTGTGAATGCACCCTACAGACTTACGTGTCCTATCATCACTAGATAATTAGCAAGTATTCCTGCCTTACAGATAGAGAAACTAAAGAGCAAACTGACTGAGACAGTGACAGATCTGTGACTAAATCCCAGGGTCACGAATCCCAATCTAAGTATCAGATGCTAGTCCAGGTCTCAGTAATAACCATACAATTCCATCAGGGAAAGATCATCTCTTCCAAGGTTGAGTATGCTACACATACATCTGTGTCTTCATTCTCAAAAAACAGGACATTACACTRCTGACATTGCAAGAGCACAAAACCCATGTAAGTGCAAAGAGGATCAGATCCTTTGTCTTTTTACAGCAGAAGTAAGATATGTTGACTGGTATATAATAATCTTGATGCGAGCAATAGAAATTTGCTTGACTAAGATCTGTTGATTTTAGCTCACTCACACCCAGCCCGTGGCAGTTATACCTGCAGTGGTTTAAGATAAAATCTTTTAAGATTAATGGGMACTAATTTCAAATCACTTTAATTCACAAAGCATCTGACAGCTGAAATACACCTACAGTGTTCATAAAAGCTTTCAGGAGCAGGGTGGGATCACAATTTGAGGGCATGAACCATAACAAAGGTCTTCAGATAAAGACAAAGCAATAAAAACTCAAAATCGCTTTGTCCTCACTCCCAAACTAAGGCTGCTGTTTTGTTTTGACAGTGAAATAACTAACCTCATTTTTTCCCATGATGTAGTTAGGCAAGGTCAGTTCCAGTTCAGATGCATAGTATTCAGTACTGCTAGCAAGATCATGGCAAAAAATACCCATGTTTTATCTCCTTCAGGATTTGGCTGCAGAATTCCTGATGAAGTACCCTGACTGGTGGGACGATRGACATTGAGGATATAACTAGGACTCAGCGTGCTGAGCAGAAACTATTGGCTGCACTAGGATTTTATCTCAGGTTAGAGACACACTCACATTTCATAGCAAATACAAGCCTCCGACTTTCAGAGGTTTTCCTTTGTTCTGCTTTAATCAATGACAATTAACCAACATTTAGTTTTGCTCAAGAAAGGAAAACCATAACTAATGATGTCCTGAAACAGAAATCCCATGTGCTTTTCCAAATATATTAACTATCTCACATGAATTGGCAATCAATTAACTAGGGTTAAAAAAGAAGTTTAATGCATAAACCGTTGCCTTTACAACCTTCTTTAATCCCACATCTCTAGAACATGGCAGACAAATTGCTACTCCACCTCTTCATACATTCATATACGTGCGACATTATTCTGATCATAAAACAATTTTGCTGGTTCATTCCAGGACACAGGTTCCTGTGTGACACAGAAATATGCCATGGACTTGTTCCAGACTGCCCCAGACCAGAGAACACAGTAAGTCACTCCCTTACATGTCRGTTTATAATGTGTGTGCTGAACAACTGTATTATCACAGCAGAGTTCAGTCAAGAGTTACGTGCTSTAGGTTTTAGGTTTCTCACTGAGAAAGAAATTTGCATTCTTAAAGACAGATTGTTACAGGTGAACTAAACAGTCAAATGTGAAAAATACAAATACTGGTGAGAAATAGGAGGATAAGACCATATTACTTACTTTGTAGACGTATACAATGGGCAAGTCTTCTCCCCTTATTTGAAGTAATATAAATAGGTGTGTTAGGTTAGAGTGAATAATGTCCTTGACTTCTTGGGCTGTGCCAGTGAGATCCCACTGACTATAAACATTGAAGATGAATCAGATAAATCCTGCCAAACATCTGTTTTCATTTATCAAAATGAGGTTAAGAAACTTGATCACCGTTTATAAACAACTTTTGGGGGAAGAGACTGCRAAAAGAAGGCAATAACACTGAACTGGAACCTGTATACAGGATGGACATGTTTTAACATCTGGTCAAAACAGTAGCAGTCATGTGGATTGCAGTGTGGATCACAACATCATTATTGTTTTTAAGATAAATTAGGAAAAAAATCCAAAGTGAAACTATAAATTGGGTAGCATCAGTGAGTCAGATTTATGTTTAAAATCTGTAGCTGCCTGCTACTATTCCCTATCTAGAGTATATGACCTGCTTTTTTAATTATTATTATTTATTATCATTCTCCAAATGCATAAAAGAAATGTTATTTGAGCACTTCTTGCCACAACAGTCTTGATCAAGGGATTTTTTTGACCTTTAGCAGTGAGTAAAATTACACATTTTTAAACCAGCAAACCTAAGCATAGGCTGCATTCAAGAACTGGTTGTACCACGAGTGACAGTTTTCTGTATAAACCAGATCCTCTGGCAAGTCTCAGAGAAAGAAAAAAAAAAAAAAAAAAAAAAGCTTATATGGTGCCAATGCCTACAAAAGATGAAAAGGAGCTGAACTGGACTTAAGTGATCAGGCAGCAGATGCAGTGCAATTACTATTGCTCTCTATGAGTTTATGGACAGCAAATCTGGTTAAACTGGTTAAACCAAAACATTTTTAAGTGAGATTATAATTCTGATTGATAAGAGTAATGGCAGTGGGGTAATGTCTTTTTATGAGGTTTTACTTCAGACCTAATTGATAAGGAAGGTACAACAGCATAGGAACAGCGCTAGATATGACAAAGAGGTTAAAGGCTGGATAGATTCAGTTAAGAAGAAACCATCACCCAGYTGTGTGTGGGTTTGGTGCTCTCCAGTAGCACTTGGAGAACCTTAAAATCTGATCAAGTTTACAGAAGATTCAAAACTAGCAAAATGATGCATACTAGGTTAGACAAGTGGGTGGTACAGAATCTCCTTGCTTGGAGACAAATAATATCTGTTTTAATACAAGCAGACAGGAGCACAGGACATGCACACATCCAGGACATGCACACACATGCGGACAGAGAGCACCAGCTGTACTCAGGGAGTCGGGAATCTGCCCAGGATTTGTTAGGAAATACTCATTTGCATGGTAATGACAATACAGCAAATCTCAGGATGAAGCTTTGGAAGTGGAAAAGGTGATTTTATTCCAAAACCAAAGTCGATTGCACTCACACTCATACCCACATACTCACAAACAGTAAAAGACCTGTCCGGGGGTCTGTCCAGCAACCAGGCACCAACTCATACGTTCCCCAGGTCTAGTCTGGATTTCTCGCAGTGAAAGGGAAGACAACTGTGGAGTCTTCCTCTTCTGGGCTCTCTCTGCAGCTGCTGGGACTTGAGGGCTGAGCTTCCAAGAACTGTAGGTGAGAGCAGTTGCCAACTCTGCTCTCCATCCATCCTGTTCCTGCCCCCTTCGTAGGCCATCAGGATTGAGTCTCTGGCCTTTATCTCCTTTCTGTGCGTTTTAAGGCTGCAAATCCTATTATCTTCCTGCTATCTCCCCTTAATCACCCGTATCTTTGTTTCAGTCTGGGTGTAGGTTGTCCTTTGCTGTAGACTGTCTTGTTTTCCTGATTCCAATGGCCTGAGAAGCTGAATGGAGATGCGCTGAGATCTCTATAACCTACTAACCAAAGCATCATCAACACTGGCCTTTCTTGTGTCCTCTGGCCTTGCCAGGGCTTCCACAGTTCCATCCTTGCCCATCTCAACCCTCCTATGGGCAGATCTCTGAAAAAGGGGAGTTACTACAAGCACTTCACTGATTTGGAAGGCTAGGAGCTTTTACTCAGGTCCTCTTACCTCTGCAGTTGCCAGTACAACTTTGCATGGATAAACGTGACTGACATCATCACCTGTGGTAATTTAGATGCAGCAACTGCAGATTGCAATTCTGTGACTTCTCCTAGATGGGTCAAACTATAGCAGTCTTCATTCTGTGTCATACAGACTCTGCAAGGTCCTGAGCTGCTCCTACATGAGCTGTCAAAATTAATCGCACAGAGCCTGCCACCTGGCTATGGATGTGACTTTTTAAGATCCACATATCTATCAGAAATAAATTAAAAAAAAAAAAAGTTGAAAACCATTGAACTAAATAATGCAAGAGCCTTCCAGTGGTTTTGAATATTCTATTCATTGAGGTTGGAAGCTGTTATGGAATTTTTCAATACATGATTTAATCTTTGCAGTCTGAGCTCCAGAAGCAAAGGGAGGAAACACAGTGACTCTGGAGCCAGGATGCCAAATACAGCCAGAGGCCTCAGGCTAGGAAAGGGAACATTTTCAATGGCTTTCAGAGGACACACTGGCCGAGTCACACATGTTACCACAGTTCACTGGCAGCATTATAAAGCTAGAAAAACAGTGTCAGGTGAGCTGCCGAATAGGGCAAAAATTGTCCCTACTGTGTATTTTGTCTTTGGTCATTTGGTCTGTACGACCAGTGGTGTCAACACAGTGGAGGGGAGCAGGGAGAGAATAAGCCAGAGGAGGACGGGGGAAGGACCTGACCTCAGCCCAGTGAAGTGCACCTGAGGCTGAAGGTATAACATGGTCTCAACACCAAAGAAACCAGTGGCAAGATAGCTTTCCAAAGCATCTCTTCAGCTGGCAGGTTGAAAGCCTCGATAGCTTTCCCTATCTCCTCATGCCTGGAAAAATTTGCATGAGTTTTCTACAGAAGGGATTTTTTCTCCCTCTCCTGAGAATCTGGAACTTTATTAAAAAGGCAAACAAACCCATGGGTCTTAATTTTTACTGCTTTAATTCATTAACTCACAATGTCCAATGGCGAAATAAAATAAAAGGTTTAATGATGAGTTCTCACCCTGACAGTATCAAGGCCAGGCATAGGGCTGGAGCTGCCCAAGGCCAGAGCAGGTCACAGTGCAGAGCAAGTGTCAGAGGAGGAAAAATAGCACAGAGCAGCAAAGTGCGCGATCGAAGGCTGCACAGTGGCTGGAGAGACCAACCCTCTCCTACCTGCAGTGCTCATCTCTTTCTGAGCACTCTGATAGATTTATTTATGTTGTGACAGATCTTCAAGGCTGAAATCTTCCAGTCAAGGGAGTGACACCCAACTGTATCCCTGCCAAAGAAGTGCCCCTTAATCTTTCTGTCCCTCAAATGCCTTCTTGCAAGTGTCTTCAATTTTAAAGACAGCTGTAGCCTAGATATTTACAGTTTACACTCAAATCATGTGTAWCTGCTTTATAAAGCAGTGGGCACTGCCAGGCCAGGAAATATAATATGGTGGAGATAAACCATGATCCTTCACACTCAAAGCCTTGAGAAAGTTTGAAAAGCAGCTGTTGGTCAAGGGTACCAACCACTAAATGATAGTTTGCAATCTGATCGGGATGCAGCCAACTCTTAGATATGTATTGACAAAAAGATTTTTTAAAATGAGACTTTTGACAGAAGTATTGGAGCCTGTCCTGTACTTTCTGTCCCAGAATACCCTTCCATCAGGCTTCATATCACTCCTGATCAATGTGTGACTGCTCACTTCTCTGTTTATCCTGGGCCAGACACTCCACTGATACAAATGGTCCAGCTCATCTACGTGCATCAGACCCTAYACTCTGTTGAAAAATAGCCATGGGTTGATGAAAAGTGTCACATAAGAGACACTCCTCTGTTTGTCTSTCTCCAGGTGCCATCAGTGTGTGGGGCAACAGATACCTCAATTTATGGTGTAAGTTTTGTGGGCCAGTAGCTATGATCAAAGGACTTCAGCACTACTACAGGCAGGTAGGGACCATCTCGGTCACACCAGCTCAGTTTGTTCCCCATCTAAGGACCCACCTTGGGGTGCCCTGTCCCTTTGAGCCCTCATACTCAGTCTAACAGAGGAGCTAAGGTGAGCCCAGATAGGTTCCCTGATCACTGCTGCTTCTACAGCACACATTAGAAAGGGGTAAAATTTGGGACCTGAGCAAAATTAGAAAATAAACCTTAATATAAATAGAACTGAAGAGAAGGCTGAACCTTCTTTTAACGATAAGAAATGCTTATGTATGAATATGTGTTTTACCTCCCTGATGACACATCATAGATGTAAATGGCTCTTTAAAGTAGAACAATAGAGAATCATCGTCACATTGATAGCAGAATACAAACTCCTGGCCCCCGAAAAACCTCCCTGACTGTATAGCTGGACTCACAGGCTGGATTCGCTGCCTGCAAACAACTCTGTCATTAAAGAACCTGCCTGTGCTCTCACTCCATGAGAAAAAAAGAGAAAAAAAGGCTGAAACCTCAAGCAACTCTTACTTGCAGCACCTGCTTCCCTCCTGACAGGGGTTTGGCCCTGTCTGTGAGAGTGGGTCTTTCTTTCAAGCCTGTGGGAGCCAGACACCCAGCAGCTGGAGCATGCGGGTGAAGGACTGCTTGCTGGCTGCAGCAAATCTGCTGGACGTGCATCAGTATGTTTTCTTGCAGTTTGTATTTCAATTGGAATAGGGAAGACAAAGCCATGCATGCAGAGAACCATGTATTCGTGCAGTTACATATTGGGAATGATGCTTCCTCTAAGCAGGGTTCACACTGTGGATTCAATGGGGGCGTTGGTCTGCATTGTTTGCACTCAATAGTAAGTGAGTGTATTTTTCCACTTGTAAATACAATTAAAATTAATATAGGAAAAGAGGGAATTGCTTCTTTTGGAAGAAGTTCAGGGTGCAAAGGGTGAGTGCGTGAAGGTTTGGGACTGTCAGGGCCCCTGTTGCTGTCACCTTGGGGAGCTGCTATGAGGCAGGATGCTGAGGAGTATGAAACAAACAGCAACAAACAGCTCTAGAAAAGCACAAGTGAGTTTGTGTATCCTCTACATGCTGTGGTTCCTTGCCCTGTGCAGTAAAGGCCACAGGACAGTGTGGTGCAAAAAGCACAGGCATCCTGGTTAAGGCTTTCCCAAGATGCAGCACTGGACAATTAGGTGCTTGRCTGGACTTCTTGCACAAGTGTGAAAGATGAAACAGGCTGGACAGCTTTCCTGCCACAGCAGGAGGCCGAACAAAAGATGAGGGGCTGAACAGGGACTAAGGACATTGGGAGAAGCATGAGGAATTTCAACTCCACTGTGGCACAGGAGCCCTAATGGCCTTCAGGGCACCTATGATAGGCAGTGCTAAGAGGGCAGAGCTGACTAAGGCTGAGTCTGGTCAAACCTTGAGCCACAGCCCAGCGATGCTGGTGAGGACTCTGYCTGAGGTAACCTCTTAGTCACAGACTGAGCCTGACAGGAGACAACCTGTGCAGAGCTGTATAAGCCAACAACTGGATATGAAACTAACCTGGGCTTTCTGCTTTCCTGGGTAAGCTTATGAGGCCAAGGGAGAGAAGAGCTGGCCTGCTGAAAGACGGGAACTGAACTGCTGCTGCTGTCAGGAGGAACCAGCACACAGATGAGTGCACCCGAATTGACTGTGTCCAGTAGGGCACCCTTAGTTCACGCAGTCCTGCAAGGCAGAGCTGGAGGTGGCCAGAACTGAGTTTGCACTCTTACRAAAAAAGAAAAAAAGAGTCAAGATTTTGAGGAAAAAATATCAGAGTCAAAACCAAAACACATTCCCTGGAACCTAACCCACTGCACAACAAGTACTCGGGGATTCATAACAGCAGGATGTTGAGGAATGCAGGGATGCAGGTGGCCACTAGGATGCCCTGGCTCTGTGCAGACCCTGTGAGAGCTGTGGTGGAGCCAGTATCCTGGACTCCATAAGAATCACACTTTTGCATCTGGGAATACCAAGTTCCCTCCCAGMAGCCACTCCAAATACAGGGTGTAGAGCCAAGCTGTCAGGAGAGCCAGCAGGGTCCCATTAGCAATTTTATCAAAGTCAATGTTTTTTTGGCAGAACATTTCCATTTTGGTGAGTCAGCAGCCTTGGAAAGCTGCTGTGTGCTGCAGCAAAGCTTGAGCCCTTCATGTGGGGAATGGCACTCAGGCCACACACCTGGCCCAGCACAGTCCTGACCTCCCAGGCACAGTGCTAAGAAAAAGCCTTATGATCAACAACTATCCACATTGCAGGCTAATTCCTCTCACCTTATCCTTTGTCCATCAGTATTACATCCTCTCAGGAGGTGCAGTGCAGAAGTGCTCTTCCAAGATAAATTATCAGATTAAATGGAACACATTTCATGTGTCCGTCAACTTAAGAATTCACTCAGK
Organism: Nothoprocta perdicaria; assembly: GCF_003342845.1. Lineage (NCBI taxonomy): Eukaryota > Metazoa > Chordata > Aves > Tinamiformes > Tinamidae > Nothoprocta > Nothoprocta perdicaria. The sequence continues at coordinate 9,088,174 of NW_020454092.1, forward strand.
GGGTAATTCGTTAAAGAATTACACTTTCTTCTGCGTACGCTCAGTTAAACCATAGGTTTCTAGACATTATACCGGGAGACAAGTCAGTGAAACCTCTGTGATCTCCAGGAGATTTTTGTCCAACATAGGTTTAGAGTCCTTCTGGAACAGAGATTTCCCCCTTCCAAGCACTTTGTTCCACCACTTTATTACTCTATTAACAAGTTTCCTTCATCTGAATTTTTCTTTTTAAGCCCAAGGCTTTTTGCCCTATCCACAGAGAACAGATTTTTCTCCCCTTTGCCTCTTGCATATTTGAGGGCTGCTCTCATGTCTCGCTGGGCCTTTTCTGTTGTGCATTATCCAGCCCAGGTCAAGTTTGCTAGAAATCGGATCATCCTTGTTGATCTCTGGATACCCTCCAATCTGCCCACATCTTCCTCATCCCAGTATGAAGCTGGCCTGTGCACAGTGCTTCTCTGCAAGCCCACAGCACTTTGCTCCAGCAGATCCCAAAGTGCTTTGCAAGAATTTATGGCCTGACCGTCACTCAGCGCTCAACGGGGACTGAGTTATTAGTGCTCTCGTACAGATGGAGCAGATATGGCAGAGGACACAGACACATGATGAACCAGCAGATGGTAGACTTGATGAGAGCCCAAGGAGCTGTCAGCCCCCTGCAAGCTCCCATGTCCGTCTCTCCAGTTCCAGTAATTTATATATAGGTTAGGTTGCCAGGGAGTATTTGCAGCTCTGTGCAGAGCCTGGGCCTTCAGCCTCAGTTTGCAGTGCTTGACCTTCCTCTTTGGCACTGGGATTTCACCTGTCTCAGGGCAGAGACTCACTGTGACACAGGACATAGAACTGTGCTTGGGACTTGCAGCATCAGTCGGTGTCCGGATTTGCTCACTGAGGATCATGGAGAAAAAGTCTTGGATGCCCCGCCAGGGTAGCTGTCTCTCCCCACACCTTATCTTTTTTCTTGGGGGATGAGGGGAGAAAGTGTGTCTTTTTTTCTCAGGATTGGTTATGGAAACCCTGGTAAACAAGTCTTGTACTGTGAGATGAACTGCACACTTCCCTGTCCCAGCAGTATTTCTGGAGCATCAGGCCTGCAGACAGTTCTAGGCAGCAGATACCTCCTTGCAGGAAAAAGCAGGAAAAAACCGGCAGGGAGTGGAAACAAGTGGCAAGCAGATTAGAAACCCAGCTTCTATTTATAGACCAGCAGCAAAGAAACTGCCCCTGAAGCACAACAGTAACTTTAACCCTCTCAAGCCCTGAGTGCTAACCCATCAGGAGATGGTGAGCACATCCCTGGCCTGTGTTGGAAGAGCAGGGGAAAGATTTTGTGCAGCCCCAGAGCAAGCAGGAAAAATCCCATGCTGGAAACAGCACAGGCCACCCATCCCTGCAGGAAAACCAGGTACCTGTGTTGCATGGTGGGCAAGTGCCAGGCGCAGACACCAGGCTGTGTGTGTCTTAGAGGGGTCCCTCAACAGCATTGACATCAATATTTTGGACAAGCAAAATGTCAARCTCCCCTCACATTTCCCTCCAGATGTTCAGCCTAGTGCTCCAGGCTGAGACAACTGTGGTAGAGGGTACAAGCCCTGGGAACTGCTCCATGAAGAAGACAAGTTATGAGATGGGGTTGTCAAAACAACGCTGGGCTTGAAAGATGAGACAAGGGGCTGCCTGCTGCAAATGGCAGCTTGGGCCTGGAGAGGCATGGAGAGGCATCCTGCCCAGCTGAAGGATGCCTCTCTACCCCCTGGTACTGAAGCTCATCTTTATGTTTCTAGATGCATCTTGTGTGTCCTCAAAGTTTCCACATTTGAATCTAAGGTTAACACATCAGCGTGTTAAAATCTGTTGTCATCTCTGCCCTCAATATTTCCAAGGGAAACATGTGACAGCCTTCAGGAAGCCTTGCTGGCAACCAGAGACCACGATGACCAAGGGCTGTTTTTCTCCAGAGAAGAAGAGAGAGGTGGGATGAGTGGTGTGGAGAAACTGGGCCTCTAGGACAAAAGGTCCTTCCTGAACAACAGCARCAGGTAAGGCAGAGCTGAAGCCACACTGAGATTTGTTTCCTCTCTGCTACCGCCTACCAGGATTCTGGTTGCTACCAAGCATAGGCATTATGTGGAATACAACGCGCTGAGGATTTTTACATGGGAAAAAACCCCAGATAATAGCTCTAAGGCATCACTACCAACCCCCAAACTAAAACTGATTTGGGGGTCAGCTGATCTCCCAAGTTTCTAGCCACTCCTGAGCTTTGACAGGAGCRGAAGGTGATTGATCTCAGCCACCGCTTTGAGGACCAGCTCATACTTGTTCCCAAGGAGCAGGCGCTGACGCTCGTCCATGCTTGGGAGCTGAGCAGGGCAATTACCCGGTGCACAGAGYGCTCCTGCTAGTCCTCGTTAGTCACGCGGTCCTGCAGGTCCTTGTTAGTCATGCTTGGAGCTCCTTGACAAGACAATAGTGAGAAGTCATCACCAGCCAGGTTAGGGCCTGTCATCCGCTCCTGGCCAAATTCACACGTGCGTTTCCTCACCGTGCCCCGGGGGGTTTCCAAAAGACAGCACTTTCACTCAAGCGGTTCCTCCAGCCTTTTCCTCCTACAGAACACTGGGAGAGGGTTTTTTCTTTTTTTTTTTAATTGAAACTATTATTACTGCCAACAAGAGGTTATGTAAATACCAGAAGAGGTAGAATTCAAATTGTAAGTGTCTCTACTCCAAAAGGCCGGGACCAGGAGCCAAGTGTGGGTTAAGTCACACTTACATACTCAGCACTTGCTCAGGTGCCAAAAGCACCCAAGAGACATCAGTGCTGTCTTCCATGAGCTCCCACTTGACTCTGCCTGTACTTGTGTCTATTTATGTCTTAATGCCATGCAAGGTCATGGCATTTACAAGAAGGGTATAAACCTTGCCAGCTTTCAGCCTTCTTTTCCAGACCGGGAGCTGACTAAAGGTTGTAGCAATGAGAAAGCATCAAGGTGGCTTGTTAAGGTTCAAGCAGTTTCCCTGTCCCTGGAGCTAGTTTGGAAGTCACTGACTCTTCCTTTGCAGAGACAGCAGCGTGAAAACGGGGCYGGGTTTTGACAGTTTTCATTACAATTCTCCATCATGTAGGTACCCAAACTACCACTAAAGCCCCCTCAACCATAGACCCGAACTGTCTGCTGCCTCTTCCRCAGCGAGATTTTCCGGCTATGCTTCCACTTGCTTGTGTCAATAGCTATTTTTACAAAATTCATGTTCTCCTTAATTGATCTAAATCCTTTCCCTTAGCTTTCTTGTTAAAGCTGGATTTAAAGAGGAGTTCATTATCTCCGCCATTTTTGAGTCATTATTAATTTCATCCCTCTCTTCATTAATTACTCATTACTACTCACTCCGACCTGCTGTTTGTTCCCCTGACAGATCTGTGTGCAGCCTCCCTGGCACCCTGTAATCCCCCGGCCCCGCATTAGCTCGTTCTGGTTTATGCTGCCCCTGCTTCCCCTCCGCTGCTTGCACTGCTGCTCCTTCTCCTCCACTTCCAAGCAAGGCTTTCCTCTTAATTGCAGCTGGGCGGCTGGTTCCTGCCTGAGCATCCTCCCCAGGGCAGAGCCGATGGGTTCTTGGTGGGTTGAAGCCCTCCAAGGTGGCTGGTGGCAGCTTTCCCAGCCTGCCATCTTGTGCAGGAGCTCTGTGCAGTCCCAGCCATGGACAACCCAAAACACTCATCTTCCACGCTACGTCTGCAGCGGACGAGGGCTGTGGTTGCGAGGGTCTCTCCTCCTCCTGTCCACACGCAGGCTCCTTTCGGGTGGGTGAGAGCTGTGCACAGCCTGCACCTGCACCAACGGATCAGTGACCAAGAGTTTACAAGAGGCTGTTTCTCAACCTGGAAAAAACAACAACAGAGCAACCCAGCATCTTCTGATGAGAGAGCCCCCCACCATCCTATTGTGATGTTTGGGTTAACTTCTCTGTCCATGTTGCCCTATGCAGGACCTGTTTTTTCCTTCAGAGCTCCTCTCCTCTCTGAGGAGGTGCATTTCTGTGCTAAGGCCCATTTTTGCGCACTGCCATCAGGGTCCTGGGCAGCGTTCCCCAGAGAGGCTCTTTGGATACTTCACTGACGCATACCAAAAGGCAAAACAGGAAAAAATGTGTTGTATTGGTGAAAGAAATGGAGGGGCATGTGATATTTGCTCAGGGGAGGGTGAAGGTTGCACAAGCAATTGGGTTACACAATCAAAACCAGTGGAATTACTTTAGCTTAGCAAGTTACTGTCGATCAGCTTGAGCTGCACTTTCCCAGAGCTTCTTGGCCAAAATACCTTACTCTTTAACTGTAGCAAATTAAGATAAGGCACCTRGTCTGTGAGCACTGCTCTACTGACATGCACTAGACCATTTTTCATCACATCTCTTGCACTCCCAAAGACATCTGAGGAGGATTGCAAACTCCTGGACCACAGAGAAGTGAGCAGCAGTTCAGAGGGAGGCAGACCAGGACAGGGGAATGAAATGAGAGTGGCCCTCAGATGCTTACAGTTGCCTCCATGCTGGTCAGAAACCGCTAACTACCATTAATTGCTGGCGGCAACTCCCTTCTTCCACAATGGGAGAGAGCTGAGAGCAAACGATCCAAACAGTAATTACAGTTAAATCTCATTCCCCATCCATGAGGCAATCGAGTGGCCCGGGACAAGAGGGGACATCTTGATGAAGGAACTGAAATGGACATAGGCTATAAGATGGTTCAATAAACAAACACTCCAGGCCCCTTGTCAACATGCTGCAGTCTCTATCCAGGAGACAAAGCCAAAATTCAATGAACTACTAGAACATGCAGCAGTTGAGTGCAGGAGGAGCCAGCAGAGTGAATGAAAGGATTATTTTCTTTTGCCCTCATATTTCATTGGAAGTCAGAGCTCCAGGATGCTCCAGCTGAGTTTTTCTCTTGCAAGCACCCCCCAATGTCACAGCCTCCTACAAGGCTGCTCCTGCAGTGGAGCCGGGCAGCCTTTGCTGGCATTCCTGACCATGTAAGACCCCGTGCCAAGACAGCATTTTGTCCTCTTGCCAGAGGCCAGCACTGTGTCAGACCYGCTAAGAGACTCACAGCACTTGCCTGCAGTCCCAGCCATTTCTGGGAGAAAAAACCAAACACATCCTCAAGGGTCGCTCTGAGCATTTAGCAAAGCAATGAGCAAGAGGCTGCAGTGGCTACTGAACTCTGCTGGCTGTAAGTCATTTGCACAGTATGGAGAGATAGATCCTCCTTGGAGATGGATTTGGTGAACACCCAGCCTGCTCCAGTCTATTCCTTGCTGCTTGTTGCTCTAGAGGCAAAGTGAGACCTCCAGTCATGCCAAATAACCTCACCTAAGCCTTGCATGAACTACAAGAATGGCCTATTTTTGCATGTGGGATGTCCCCCCTTCAGCTTCCACAGAGGGTTGGGCAAAGAATGACCATTTGAGCATGTGCAAGTGACATCCAGCCAGGGCTAATACCACGTTTGCAACACTTCAGAGCTTTAACAAATCCCAAATGGCTCTACTGCTGACCTACTCCAGCAGCTGGAGTTTTACAGGACATGGGCAAGACAGCAGCCTCCTCATTCTCCTTCTCCTTCTTATAACCACAAGGACCTGGCCTTGCTTGTGAGCAGAATAAGGGAAACGCTCCAGGAAACCCCCAGGGGAGACRCAGGGGTTACAGTAGCACCAGGTTGGACCTTCTCTCCTGTTGCTGATGTGTGGCAGAATCAAAACAGGCCCCTGTGACGGTTCCGGCAAGTTGGGAATGCAGCAGCCAGAACAGGAGCAAGCCACGGGAGGAAGCACCAGGAATAGCACAAGCTCCTCTTGCCAGCAGACTCCCTGGGGCTGCGCTGCCCTGGCTTTACCCTGGCCCAGGCTGCAAGGAAGGGGACGGATGGCAAAGACAAGGTAGATTTTAGCACTGCTCCTGCCTCGGCTGCTCAGGGGACTCCCGGGGGTCTGGACGGTACCAGCAACTTGCAATACTCGGAGTGAGAGACCAGTGGGTCACTGCCCTGCACCTCTCATCGACAGCCAAGAGCATCCAGAGCAAATCCAGCACAGGCAAGGGCTTGCAGGGCTGCATCCTCTGAAAACAAACCCAACTTCCAGTTAGTCTAGGGCAAACTCAAAAGGTTTTATTTTCATTTTTTTTTCTTTTTTTTTTTTAGCAAATTCTATCACGTAAATGTTAACAAAAAACATCTGTACAATTGCCATGATACACTCAAAAGTGAAACAAATAAGATATAAATACAGATATGGATGTAACATGACAAAAGCGGAAAAAAATAGAAAAAAATACATGCGCATGAACACGGTGCCAACAAAACCATTTCTTATGGCTGGCATTTTTCAGAGCGTTTTTTACTTCCCATTTAAAACATTATTGTTAGCAACATCCTGCTGTACTCTACAGAGATCTATTTTTCTGTCCCTTAATATGTAATATTATGCTCGATAAATAAAGGGGTGGGGAGAAAAGGTTTCGATGACAAAGATGCGAGTTACATTACTTATACAGGTTATTGGTAAGCTAGTAGTAAGCAATAAAAAAAGACAGTCTTGTATTGTATTGTAATCCAGGCAAGCACACATAGTGTACCTTAAGAAAGCCACATGCCTCGATAATTCTGCACTACATGAGAACTACAGTACGTAGGACTGTGGGGGCCGCTGTATCCGTTATTCGCCCATGCCCACGGAGCACTGGTGCAGCCAATGGCAGAAAAAAACATCCACATCTGAGATTCTGGCAACCTTACAGCCAGAAGCCGCTATCTGGAGAGAGTTTTTTCTCATCCAGAATTTTTTAAGCATGGTGGGCAAATTCTTTTTTTTTTTCTTTTTTTTTTTTTTTTCTCTCAAAGATACGAAAAAAAAAATATTGAAGCCCTGCGTCATGGGCAGCAAGGAAATAAAAAGGCAGCTGCAGTAGGTGGCTACTGCTGGGAGAAGGTGAACACAAGCTCCACCGTGGCGGTGAGGCACTGCCAGCATGCAGATCTTCCTCTGCAAACGCGCGCGGACACGGTCTGACTCGCAGCCAGAGAGACCTTGATGCTCGCTGAAGGAAAGACAAAGTGATTGTACAGCTTTTGGAACCCAGAACACTGCACATCAGAGAGGTGACATTCAGAGCTAGCCCTTTGAGTACTTCAAAGGAAAAGAAAATCGGGTCATGTTCAACATACTAAACAACTTACTATGTACATAATACGCAAATGATTTATAAATACCTAAGCAGAATGCTCTCTACTGTATACAGATGTAACGGACTTCTAGAGTACTCAAAGGATGAACAGTCCTCAACTGACTTGTGTAAAGAAATAACGTAACACACTAATGAGCATCTGTTGACAAACAGAACAGAATCTGATCAAGAAAGTAAGGCCTGGTTCTACTGTGTGCAGCCCCAAACGTGCCAATGGTGTCTGAAAATCCATGCTCATCCCTGGAGTCTCAGAGCAGCAGCAGATTCCACATGTGTTTCTCAAGGACGAGCTCTTAGTTCCTGCGGCAGTGTCAATACACGTGCTAGGGTCAGTTCGGGGACATGAGTTACAGTGTGTTCACTTTCAGTGCATACTAACAGGATTCCATAAAATATATTTAAAAAAGAAAAACATTTGCAAAGGAATTTAATTCCTGGAGACTCGCTACAATGTGCGCCTTTCCAGAACAAAGCCAGTGGGGATGGAAGGGGTTAAGCGCTGACAGTCTGACCTTCCGAACCCCAGGACTGGGACAGAAGATGCTGAAAGAGGCAGAGGCATAAAAATACTGAGCAGTTAGAGCACAAATT
>NW_020454092.1:9096067-9167424 GCF_003342845.1 Nothoprocta perdicaria
AAACAAGACAGCTAACTGCTGCCAACGTGTCAGCTGAATATTTCCTCAAAAGGGAAAATAAATTCATGTTAAACTAAAATAATTTTATTAAAAAAAAAAGAATATTCTAACAGGCATACTGAAAGATGATGCAAAGGAATGGTCCACAGAAAAGGCAACACTGACCAGGGAACAGCCAATATAACCACAACAGCCTCGGAGCCCGCGGAAAGATGCACCAGGGTCATGGGGCTTTCTCCTGCCATAGCACTATTGATCAGGAAAGGTGAAGCAACTAGTCCCACAGCAGGCACCAGCCTGGGCACATCCTGAGGGACGCGGCCTCTGCTGCTCTCAGTGGCAGGGCAAGGGCTGATAAGCTCCAGGCTGCAGCTGAGGCCCAGCTGCCTCGTGGCACCTCCCAGCGCTGCTCCTTGGAGGCTGGGATGGGYGGAGCGCAGCCAGCCAGGCGCAGGGCGATGGGAAGGGAGGACAAGAGGGACCCAGCCATGTGGCTGCAGCACCCATGCTTGGGTCCCTTCGGCTCCCGAAAGGGACGGGGCTGGAGGGCAACTGAGGCACCAGGAACAGCCCTGTCCATCASCCAGGACGTGGCCTGGAACCTGCTGCCCCACGAGCAGCCTCCTGCTCCCTCTGGGTTTCTGTCGCAGACAGGAAGGTCTCCCAGTGGTGGAGGATGGTGCTGAGACATTCGAGTGCTGCTGCTTTGATTGCAGCTTCGTGTGGCTCCTCAAGGAGCGACCCAGCAGCAGGACGCAGAGYGCCCCACAAGGGAGCTGCACTGGCCCTGGAGCCCTGAGCAGCCGCAGGGCCGTGCACGGGGCTGGCTGGGAGGGTGTCCGAAGGCAGGGGACAGCCCTGCGGGCTCGGCAGGCACAGGAGGGGAGCCAGCACTGGCCCAGCCAGCCCCRCAGCGGGCACCTCCACGGGCTTTGTCCAGTTTAAGATTCCCTTTCCGTCATCTGCAGTGGAGAGCTTGCCCAGGGCACAGGAGAAGTGCTCATGAACAAGACCCTTCACCACCCAACACCAGGGAGTCTGGTCAGAGCAGCAGATCAGCCCCTCTTGATGTACAGACCACTAAAAAACAGCTCATCTTGCAAGGCAGCCCTGCGATCCTGCTGCCTCTGACTGCCAGCCCATGGGTGCACTCAGAGCCCAAGGCAGCCCCAAAACTGCAGTGCCATCGCAGGCCTCAGAGACCGTAAGCAGTCCCGGAACCGCCTCTCAGGCTCTCTTCGAGAAGCTACAAGGTACCTGACGTGCCTTTTGAGTGTATGAAAGAGCCAAAGAGGCAGGGAGCAGGAAAGTATTTACAGAGTCAATGAAAGTAGCAAGAGCTGTTTCACAATGCACAGCTGGCTGGAGAGAAGTTACAGAAAAATCAGCCCATCAGAGGTCTGTCAGAACTATGTACAAAACTCGGATGTTTAAAAAGAACCTACTTTTTTCCATTACTCATTTGCTATCTCTCAGTATTAAAGCATCAGAGGCTGGAACCACAGCCCTAGCTGCAAAGAACTCCTCATGGAGCATCCCGCACGCTAGGCGGGCCCCAAGGAGGACATACAAAAGGGGACCACAACACTGGCAAGGAGAGAAGAATCCAGCCGGAGCGGCCGCAACCACGGGGAGAGAGCACAGAAACCAGACCCGGGTGTGAACTAACCTAAGGTTCGCTTGGCCTTTACGCATGTCCACCTTGTTGGACTCAGTTTTGGAAAACTAACCTAAACATATTTCAGAGATTTCAGCAGGCTATACAAATATGTTTAAGTATGGCTTTCTGTTGTTCACTTTTTTCTTTTTTTAATGAAGACTGCAACACAGACCTTGCTTCCTTTACATTCAATACCGATAAGATTCTACATAAAAGCTTTAAGGGACTAAAATACTGATTGCAATAAATATCTGCATGGCCTCCTTAAGCTGATGGAGCACGCCAGTGAAGTTAGAGTAGCAGAAAGGTCTCTGAGAGGCACCGTTGATTGCTTCTAAGTCTACACATGTCCGGATATCTTCATTAACTGTGCGTTGAAACATCTGAAGAGGAACTGCTGTTGCTATTGGTAGTCTGGGCCCTCTTTATGTACAAGTTTAGTAGCTTCATCTGAAAGAGATGACAAAAGAACATCAGATGATGTCAGCAGAAGATCACGAGTTGACTGGATATCTTAAATGTGTTTTCCATAGAGAATCATTCTGAATGAACTGACACCACATTGGGCATTATGAATGAAAAATGGAAGCAAAGCACAGTATTTCAAAATCTACAGGAACAGAATCCAGGTCCCACTGAAACTACAGTCAGATTTCATGGGATTTGAAAAATTTCAAGTGCCTCATTTCAGCAGCTGTCAGTTASGGCACAAGCAGTGATCCTGCAGCCTGCTTTGGATGAGCAGGATTCCCACAGAGGTCAGTGGGGCTGCACATAGACATTAATCCTGGTCATACATCGACAATCTKAGAACCAAGGACCTTTCTAGGAAGCACTCTTAATTCTTTGTGCTTGGAGAGCCCAGTGGGACAGGTTTTGTTCCTTTAAATATATCACAGAAAACAAACATCTTAAAAAGTCTTCACTAACTTGGTAAATCTAGTGAAGCTGTTATGACAATATACTTCCTTTCCATAAGCTTTTTTTCTGCCTTACCACCTTCACTCCGGATCCTGCTGTGACTCATGCACAGATTTAACTTTAAACATGCAGGCGGTCTGCATAAACTGAGAGGACTTGCTCACATGTTTAAAGCTAGTTGGGCAGCACAGCAAGTCYGTGGCACACAGATGCTGGGATAATACAGTTACTATAACACTTTAGCATGGGGATTCCCAACTGCTCAATTATAAACAAAGTAAACCTCAGCGTCAATAGCTTTTTTCTTTTTTTCTCCCCAGAAGGAAATTGAAGTATTTTGTTTAGAGACAAGACAACTCTATTTAGAAATAAAAATCCAAGTGTGCTGGGTCTCAGATTCTCTTTTAACCCAAACCACACTTCCTACCTGCAAAATAAATTAACTCATTTTGAAATAAGAAAATAGCTCTGAATTAAGTAACTACCACCACCATGCAGAGATCTATTTCAGAGACAGCAATGCAGAAATCATCTTAGATTTGCAGAAAAAGCCTCAGCCTTAATACTCCAAACAGGAGAAAAAAAGTATCTAGTGACAGTTTTGAACAGTTTTAACGAGCAATGAAACACCACCAGCTTCAAAGCAACATCCCAGTTCCTGTCTGAAGGATAGACGTGATTTAAGGACTTGATTTCACTTGCAGCATCAGCTCAGAAATTGAGTTTTCCTGCTGTCCTGACTGATGGACACAACAGCCCTCGGAGGGCCATTTGAGCTAGAGTGGTTTTCCCTGCATTTCTATGAGCCCTAATCATGGCCTGTTACTGGAAGGGAAGGGCCAGCCATTCATTCCTGCTCTCCAGGCATCAGATGAACTTTGTAGCTTTGCATCAGAAAAGAAACCCGAAAATGATGTCTATATTAATATACAGTTTCAATCGTTCACTGCGTCGTCCCCTCTGGATGCACAGAAGCAGCAAGGTAGACCCGGCTGGAATGGGAACAGCGAGGGACTGCCTTGCTGGTGGCAGCTTGCATTACACAGGATTAAATAAGTCATGAAACTGATCCCTGAACGCCCTCAGCACCCACTCCACTCCATGGGGTTTCAAATGCTCGCGCTACAGAGCAAGTGCTGAGCTGCTCCAGGGGCGTTCAGCAGTGTGAGCTAGGCTAACTCATTAAGATTTAACTGAGTGCAGGGAACTTGACCCAGAGCCACAGCGAAGCCCCTGCTCTTGCTGCTAGCTGTTCAGCTGGCTGCTGTCAAAATACTAGASGTGTTACTCTTATACCTTGCTTCCCGTGAGTTGTGCGAGATGAGGTTTCAGTTCTTCTCCAATTACCGAATAAATTGCCACCAGGCAAAATACACTAGCTTTACGGACACTGCTCTCCGTATTATCGTAACCCTGGAAAACAAGAAAAGAAGCCACAAATCAGACAGTGCTTGCCAATGGCCTTCCAAAACAATATACCAATGAGCTGCTGAATATTTTGCAAGTGCAGCCAGGGAACTAACAAAATATATCGGAACACCAGAAAGGATGTGTTTAATGTAAGAGCCATATACATCCCATTTGTTCAAGTTAGTGACATTATTTATATCATTAGACAGGAACACAGGGTCACAACACAAGCTAGTGAAGCTTAGGACTCCATCAAATACATACATTCCTGCATCCAGTTCAGACAACTGGATGAGCAGGACTTCAGGGAAAGTCTGCTGAACAAATTATTTTGAACAAACATGTAGCCCTTTGAAAGCTGAAAAGCAGCAGGATGATCCAGCAGGTTATCCACTCCTTAAAGGCCTACAACAGCCCTACTGATGTTTCTTGCTTCATGCCCAGGTGATACTTCCCACTGCTCTCAGCTTGTCTTCAGGAAAGAGTCTTTCCTGACCCAAATACAACTCAGTGGAAGCCAACTCACATGTTGGAAGCTGACCACTCCTGAGAGCAAAGCTACAGATGGAGAATAATTTCATAGCAAAAGGACCTAATGGCTAGTTCTCTCAGCACATACAGCTAAAAGTTTGGCTTGTGAGTGCAATGTGCGCCTTGGACGGTATAGCATGATAATAGCAAGTTATGAAATAGCATAAGAAATAACAAAAAGTCATCATTATAACAGATTTTTAGCCTTTTACGGCCATGCATAAGCACTACATAGCAGTGCTGTGCATGTGTGTTGGTCCACTATAAACTTCTGCAGCCACAGACTGCCCCGATTACCTATGGGGCAGCAACAACCACGGGAAAGAGCGTGGAAGGCCGCAGGGGGTGTGTGCCAGCCACCAGGGAGAGCTCAGCAGAGCAGCCCCCAGGGCGCTCGACAGCCCACGACACCGTTTCCGTGCTCGGGCAGTGATGTCTCGCAAGGCGCCATCCCATGGGAAATCCCCCAAGGGCTCCGGCTTGCGGAATGCCGCTTCCTTGGGTGCGGGGTGAAGCCCTGGGGATGTGGGTCCCAGTGAGACGGCCAGGGCTCACCATGGGGCGTCACTCTGTGCAGAGGCAAGGCGGGCTCCACRGCGGTCACCCGATGCTTGCCTAAGGCTAAAGCAGGGCTCCATCGTGCCAGGGCCTGCTTGACTCTGTCTCCTGTTAAGCAACTCCCGCTGCTTCCCCATGCCGGTGGGAGACAGCAGAGCGCGAGCGGCGAAAGGCTCCAGTGCCATTTGGAAAAGATCGAGAGCTTCCCACATGCGTCAGTCAGAGGGGCGTGGGACAAACAAGTTGCCCGAGGCCAAGGGAGCCTTCGCTGCCCCTCCGGCCACAGGCACGAGGCTGAGTCAGAGGCGCTGCCGCAGCCTCCCAGCGTGGCCTGACGGCGCCGCGTGGCGTCGCGGCTCCTCTGCGTTGCACGCAGGACAGGACAACTCTTCCCCACTGCAGGAGGTGACTTCTGCCACACAGGCACCCAGCGCGCTCGATAGCTCCATTCCTCTACTGTGCCCCATGGGACTCCCAGCTCTGCTGCATCCTCAGGGCCTGGCTTTTGGGCAGGAGAGGCTGGGACCATCAGGGACCATCCATTATACACTGCCAATTGCACCCACGCATTTCTGCAGGCAGCCCTGGAAACAATGGCCCCTGTCATGAGAAACCCTGGTCAACACAGCACAGGGCGTTGGGGCTTCTCATTCTTTCTGCAGCACCTGCACACCAGCACAGCCCTAGCGCAGGCCACCCCGAGCCCGCTCCCTGCCCTCGTGCTGCACTCGAGGCCTGGGTAACACAGCCCGGCCTCCTCTCGCCTGCCCCAGGGCCGCGGCGCTTCCTGCTCAGCGAGCGGGGCCTGCGGGGCAGGAGGTGCGGGCGGCACCGCAGCCTGCGCAGGCCCCAAGGGCCGTCACTGCCACAGCCAGCACTGCARCCACCGCGGAAAAACTGGGACTGGGTTTGCCTTCACCTGCACGAGATGTAGACATGGAAACAGAAGAGGATATAGGGGGAAACGCTACCACTAGCTGACACTTCTCACCTTCCATACCACTCCAGTGCTCGCTGGCCAAGGCAAACTACACACGTGGTTTTGCTCTGCAATCTTACAGCCTGAAGCACGTTACCAACAGCAGTAGAAGATTCACGTAATCACCAGGATTTTCTAAGTAATGGAAGCAATCAGCAGCAACTCTGAGAAGTCAGAAACTAGCCTCCAAAACAGGCCTTTAGAGAAGCAATTTAATAAAATGAATACAACTGTGCTCTTCTCCAAGGCTTGCTGCTCCAGAACCTTTCTGGAACACTGAGATGGTCCAGATCTAATTCCCCAGAAGTACAGCTAAAGCCTTTCAACAATGAAAGTGAAGATCAATGCAGAATTGCCTGATCCCCAGATGCTGGGATTTAAAAACWGAATTGCAAGAGCTGACATTACAAAGTTGGAAAAAAATGCTGGGACGCACAAGAGGAATTTCTGACTTTCTGCTCTGGTCCTCCAGCTTGTTATGCTTCCTATAAAGCGGTTTCTTTATCCCAGTTCTCCAGTGAAGCCCTACCCATCAAACATGCCACCCTCTTCAAACCTACTTGTTCCTGTCATATTCCCTCCCCAATAAACTAACACACACACATATTCCTTCTCCTCTCTTCTTGCTGCTGCCTAATTTCCATCTTGCTTCTAGCCTTCTTCCAGCCCAGACGCTGCCAGCTGCCTGTGCAGGGGCACAGAACCCAACCGCAGCACAGCGAGCACGGAGCGCTGCGCTCACAGTGCCAGCCGAGCCTTTGCACTGGCGAAAATAAAGCTCCCCACCCAGCTGGGGAGGGTTGTGAAAGAGGCTGAATGCAAGTCAGAAATTCGGTCCCCTGATTTCAGAGGAGGAGGAGGACTTATCCAGCCTGCTGGGATTCAAATGCAAAATACCATCAAAATGAAGAACAGCTCAGCAGAAGGAAGGCAGACTGCAAGATGTGCTGCTCGGGATGTGCTGCCATTGCACAAGAGGTGGCTAATTGCCACTCAGTGAGTTTATTGCATGGCTGCTACTGACTCCTTAAGGAGCCAGGCCAAGGCATTTAACTGTGCAACACACAAACACAGGAATCTGAGTTTTCCTGTCCTCCTCAATATATTAAAACAACATCAAAAGGTCAAAGATATTAAAAACTCAAAGGGATTAAAACTTTAATTTACTAGAATCTGACCCCAAAGGGTCCCTCATTTTCTCAGGTTACACAGCTTATATTACAGAGGACAAAATATGCTTTGTGCTTGGGAGCTTGTGGGACATGGGCTTCTGTACCTGCAACAATCCAGGAATAATATCAGGAAGGAGCTGATGCAATGATTCCTTAGAAATCCTCTCGATGACTTTTGTCTGCATTTTGATGGCAGCTAAATTAATTGGGTAATCTGCAGTTTGAATGATGGGGCAAAGCACTTTGATGCACTGCTCCGGGTGGATCGAACTGGCCAGGGTAGAAGCAGCTTCCTCAGCAGCTCTGACCACCTGGAATGAAAGCAGAACAAAACCTTACATTAATGAGTTCACAGGCAAACTAGGAAGGACTGCCAGGAAATATCAGGATGTTCAGTAGTGGATCCACAGGCRGCTCTATTGAGAAGAAATCAACTCGGAGAATTCATGCCCTTTGCCTCCAGAAATATATTMATTCCAAGAAGACAGTGGTAAGGAATACTTTGAATCCAGCACTAGGAAATCTATCCAAATCTATAGGGGCAGGGGAGAAGCACCCAACAGATCTGCAGATAGACACGGTGAAGAGCTGCCAGCTGAGACTACTGCTCCAGCAGAAGAGGGTGTCTCTACCTATGCAGTGGGCCCTACCCATGTCCACAGTTCATTGTGACTACCACACAAGAATCTTTCACTCGTGTCAACGGTGGCCTGACACAGGTGCAGCGGCAACATCCTTGAACACCAGAGAAATAACAAAGCTCACCCAGAATCTGCTAAAGCAAACCTGACACTGAACGCTGCCCCTGACACCTCATGCAGCAGGACCACTGCATGTGGGCAGGGTACAGGCAGGACTGTGAAGCAGAGCCAAGAAACCTGGAGAATTTCTGCAGCAGTGTCCTTTGTACAGGAAAAAAGCTGTCAACTGCACCAGCTACCTCAGTTTTCTTGGCAATTAGTCCAGTGCTAAAGACTTCTTCCCAAAAAGTAAATTAAAAAAAAACACAACCCACTAGACAGTCAGTATTCAAAATATATCATCTTGAGAGATCTGTGAATCAGTACAGAACACTCGTTTTGCCTCTTCCAGCTGTCTCTTTGCTAGTTCCTCTTCAATTTCACACAAGAACCATAAAAGTTAACATTTTTACAGATTAGCCAGTATGAGCTTAAGAGGAAATAATGTGTGATTTTCTGCGAAAGAGGGAAACTTCCAAGTACTTAAGGAAATCTAATGCCATAGTTTGGTACCAGGGCATTGAATTGTTGGCATGGATAAAGTCAGGACATCCCAGGAGGTCTCTATTGAATCTGAGGAGGTTTCTTTTAAAGGAATTTACTTGGCACAGCAGCTTTTGACATCCCCTTTCCCAGTGCTGAAAGACCGCTACCATCAAGCTTTCTTCAAAACAATGTAATGGAATTACAAGAGGCTCCAGAAAACTTGTAGTTCACGGGAAAGTTATTTCAAAWTAAAAAATGAAACAAAAATATAACTATTTGGATACAGGCCACTTGTGATTCTGCTTCGCTACCATTCCAAATACTGTTTATGTTTTCAGACATCCTAAGAAAAGCTTGAACATATATCACAACGTAATACTAGACATTTTTTAAATCCTCCTGATACACTGCTCAATAAGGAAGTCTCAGCATTTTAGCATGCTCTTCAGAACAGATTCTGATCTCAAATACACACCTGCCAATTTAGCATAGCTGAAAGTGTCAACAAGCAATCCTAGCTGGGCTTTAGCCCTATATCCCATTTGCATTACAGATTTGCATGAACATTTGTTGCAGGTATGAGGCAAGTGCATTAGGAAACCTTCAAAAGTCTGTTATACCGCTCCTTGTGCCCATGCAAGTCCTGCTTTCCCCAAACCTGCCTCTTTCCAGCAAGGATCTGGCTGCATTTGTGGGGCAGTTGAGTTCTTAGCTCACTTCACCAGGAAACACATGTCTTCTCAATGCACTACATGTCCAGTAGGCTTCCTGCTGGTACTTACTTGTAAATGTGACAACACTAGGGCGATTTCCAAATCTTGTGAGMGCACATCTGGCAGACAGCATCTCCATATAACCCACACTTCAGCAAGCCCCTTAAGCATATATTTAACAACATGCTTAGTCTTGCTGACGTCAATGGGGTTCAGGCATGTGCTTACACGTTTGCTCGAACCGGAGGCTCCGCAGGTAACCGGCTCCCTGCTCCGCTGGAAAGGATCCACGGGGGACAGCAGGGAGGACGGGCTGGGGCAGGAGCAGCAGCTGAAGCCAACGGGACCAGCTCTGCCCTCGTGTGCCTCCACTAGCACAGAGAGCTGAAACGCAGCCGCTCTGCATTTCCACTAACAGCTGTGTCCAGAACGTTTTTCCTTCTGACTTTGGGAGAACAAAGCACTTTGCCACCCAGACTTGGCACCCATGAGGGAGAAAAGAGCTCCGAGTACTTACGTGCTGCTCTCTGTCACACTCGCCAGCAGTGCCAGAGGGATCAGTGTTCCCGCAGAGCGGGAAGTGTGTTATCAGGAGACAAACTGCCGGGTCATTTGGCAACTGGGTATGCAATTACAGCCCAGCTTAGTGAAGATACCTTGCTGTGAGGAACAACACTTATGTCTTGCTGAGCATACATGCAATGGCAAAAAATCCTTTCTTAAATCAGGAATTTGACCTGATCAGWTGAATCAAATCATCAACAATCTCCAAAGCAGGAGAAATGAGCAAACAGCATCAAGTAAAAGTTCTTCCTCCCTCCTATCTTCGGAGGGGAGATCTACAGATACACACCAGGAAGCAACAGGAATGGCCCCATTCAGCTCAAACCAACTGCAGACACCACAGGAGTTGCTGGCTATGAAATGGCACCCTTTAAATTCCAGAAAAAGGGGTTTGCTCTTTACTGCGTGTTCAGACTGGGGATTGTCACAAGACAACACAGATACTAAATGGATCAAAAATAGCACAGAAAACAACAGAGTCGTCAAGCAATGATGACATCTAGGAGGAGGAGGCTCGAAAGGGTGGATCTGCAAGACTGGAGGCAGCATGCAGGGTTTTAAAAACAATGACACTATAGGCTATGCATAGGGTCTGCCACAAACGTAAAAGCTTGCAGCAAGCCATGGTATRAACTGGATAGTTTGATGCCATTCAAAGGGCAGGTAGTCCAGGAATGCAGATCTATGAGATAGCATTTCACTTTAAAGCAGCAGGTTTTTCTCCTTTCTGCATGCTTACCTTATGCTACATTCTAGAGACCAGATTCAGCCTGACTTCTGCTGGCACAACATAAGCTGAGTTCCTTGAAAGAGCTCTGCCACACATTAAACCTTTCCAGTGAGCATCCTCCCCATTTGCTTTGAGAAACAACTCATTTTCATCTGCATGGATCCAGAGAAATATAGAGCAGGTAGAAAGCCTACATGTCCAACATATATATGTACATAAATAGCTCGATAGAGGCAGTGACGAGCATGGGACCGGCCTCTTTTCAGTGGTGGCCACCAAGAGAATTAGAGGAAACAGTCACAAACTGAAGCACCAAAAGCTCCATGGGAACTTAAGGAAAAATTTCTCAACAGAGGGTGACAGAGCCCTGGAACAGGCTGCCCAGGGAGGCTGTGGAGTCTCCTTCTCTGGGGATATTACACAGCCCTGTGCCACGTGCTCTAGGTGACCCTGTGTGTGCAGGAGGCTGGACTAGAGGCTCTCTCCCTTCCAACCAAAGGTGCCTTCCAACCTTAAGGACTCTAYGATCTAAGACAGAATATCCAAGCTTCACCGACTGCACAGGACACGGTCACTGGTGTTTGGATCTTAGCAGTGCAGTGTCTGTATGTCCTGGGGAGTTTATACAGGACTGGAAGGTGTAATTCTCTGCCTCAGTTGCTAATTGCACCGTCCCTCCAGAAAGCTGGAGGAAATTTAGCAGTGTAAAAAAAGAACATTAAAAACTTGGAGGCTCTGTACTTGATTGTGAAACATKCAGAATGCCAGTGAAGTTTACTGAGCAAAACAACAAGGGTTTTGCTCCAGGGCTTACAAGGCACCCAGTTATATTTCTGAGCCAGCTTTTGCCATCTAGAGGTGGTTACTTTAAACCTGTATAATTAAGCTGGAGGGGATGGAGGTTTATCCCAGCGAGGCAGGCAGACAAGCTCCCATCCCCGAAGCATTTATGGCCTGATCCAGGCGGGAACAAACAACTAAGAATTGGGTTTCTGAGCAGGAAGTAGACTCAGAGCAATGGGGAGTGCTAAGCAGATGAAAAACAATATGACTTCTATAAAGGATTCAAAGGAGATTAACTCAGATTGTTTTCCTGTGTACTAAACAATTCAAACATGTCAAGAATTATATAAAAGACAAGTAAACACCAACAGCTGCCAAGCTACAGTACTTGACAGCTTCCAGTGTGTACTAAATATCAATTAAAAAACAGATCATTTAGAGCTTCTTTTTAAATCAGCTGCACTTTACAAGAACAGGCACCTCACTGGAGGGCATTTTATCTTATTAGTGCCAGCAGCCAGTCTAAAGCACCTCCACGTTATTTACTTATTTACAGTTAATGAATAGCTGTAATTTGTTCTTATTCATCCTCTTATAGAGGGAWTGATCTATTCCAATCATGCTTATAAGATCTCTGAATAAATATATAATTTTCATCTTTTATTAAGTCATGACGTAATACGCACTCCTTAAACAAGGAAAATACTCAAACACATTCATAGACTTAGCTGCAAAGAAAAACAGAATTAGAAAATTAGCTATCCTCCAATTTTCACTGGTAAAGATGTTTTGTGACATTTTTCCAAGATAACTATTTCTGTTTTGCTACTCATTAAAAAGCTCACACTCATTTTGCTGGTATGCATCTGCAGCAATGTCATGTCAATAGTATTGGGTCAGCAGACAGCATCTCTCCTTAGTTATGAGTGAGTAACTCTACTGGAACAAATAAGTTTAATATTAACTAATTGGTAACAGAAGGATGGTTCTCTTCCAAATAATTGCAAACAAAGAGTGATAAAAATCAGCAAGATTTAATATCATCTACAACTTCAATTACGTTCTAACGCTCCAAAAGTAAGTGAAAAGCCTTTACACGTCAACCCCCATAAATATTTACAATTACGACTGAAACAGGCTTGACTCTTCACATCCCTTCATTAAATCAACAGCGTTGAATAGGCTGTTACACTACAAATAGCATAAATACAGGCTGATATTAGGGGGGAGAAACAAGTAAATGAAACGTGGATCCCACGGTGAAGGCTTCCAGCTGTGGCCCAGTGTTATGTTAACTGCGAGACCAAGGCTGAGGTCTAGGCTCTGTCATCCTCCTGCATCTGCACCCACAGCAAGGTGTGACYCGTCACTGCCACCCAGCTCCCTTTGCCAGGGTTTCCTGTCCCACAGCGTGGGAAGAGCAAGGAGCAGAGCAGTGCTGCCTGGGCTGCTCCGGAGCCTCGTCCTCAGGAATGGAAGACAGGAAGAGCTCTGGCAGTGGCAAAGATCTAGTTGTGCAAAGACCTAACTCTGCATGTAAAAACCAAGCAAACATGCACAACCACCCACCCAATTACCCAGGCATCCAGAGATGTTCAACTATGCTGATACTGTTTTTGATGCCTTTAGTTATACTGTCTGGAACCAGGAAGAGAATAAAAATTCTTTCCTATTTCAGACTGAATCTTTAACCATACACTGGCAATCAAATGGAAGAGTGAGCTCTATGTTGGTCCTAATGTGTTATTTAGCCCTTCCAGGCCTTCTTGAACAACATATCAGAACTGGGGAACATATATGAACCCTCTTTTTCATTCCCAACAAACTGCCTCTTTTTATTTTGCTGACTTCTTGGAGACAGTGCACAAGATTAACAATTCTATACCTTTCCAACTCTTTCCTCTTTGCTTGGTCACTTTACAGTACTCCTCCRTGGGCCAACAGTCATCAAAAAACAGGAACAACAACTTAACACAATCAGCAATCCCTAAGCTGAAGGAGAAACTTGGGTAAAAGCAAAAAAGATGCAACTYACATTCTCCTATCAGTAAATTTCTGTACACTTGTGCAGCCTCATGTATCAAATGCATGTGATAGACAATAGTAGCTATATGCTGAGAGGAAAAGTGCTCAGATTTTCCCTTGTATAACAAAACAAATCCTACATRTATCTTCACTCCTAGCTTGGCTTTTGCTGTCTGTGTTGCAATAATACCTTACTCATTGCTGCTTCTCCTAGGCASGAATTTCGCTTGCAAAACCTGAAGATCCTTTCCATACCCTGGGCATGAAGAACACAGCCGGGAAGGAGCAAGGGGTGGCATAAAGGGCAGTGAATGTCATGTTTCAGCCTTACACTTAATTAATTTCTGTAAAAATCTGTCACATATGAGGAATCTGAGCTCTGAGGAGGATTAAAACCAAAGTTGGTGATAAGCTCAAAAGGCTGTTAGAAAAGGCAGCTCTGGAGAACCTGGAGAACTTTCAGAAAAATAAATAAATAAAAAGGGCATTAAGTCAAGGTGAGCTGAGAAGAATGCAACCAGGAAAACCTGCCAATAAAAGGCACTCCTTCAGAACATAATGTTTTGTCTGACTGCTTTATCAGGAAATCAATTTACAACTGCATCTTATTACCCTGAACTGAGAGTGACAGGAGTGCAAAATCTCTGAAGCTGAGAAAGAAGGGTAGACAGAGTAGGCCAGTCCTCAAAAACTGAAGGCTTAAATGTTTTCCACCTTTGCATTTTAGGGATATCCATCCTGTTCCGTTCTTTCTTCCCTGTTGGTGTTTTAGTTGTTATTTTTATTTTTTAAAATACTACTGCTATGCACCACCAATGCAGCTTTGTCAGTTATGCAGCACTCAAGGGCAGTTGGACTACAGCAATCTTTTTAATGGAAAAAGCTAACCAGAAATGCCTAAAATTGCCATTTAAGTACAAGGCCTTTTCCCTTTGCAGAGAAGACTTAAGCATCTTAGATTTCAAAGGAAAGATTTTGGTAAAAAAAGCCATCACAGAAATATACAGGAATTCACACCCCACTTCCTGGGATCCAGTTCAAACTTGCAACATGCAGAAGGTAGAAGAAATTATCTAGGTTGGAAGCCAATCTACAAAGTTGTCTGCAACTTCAAMAGTAATTATGATGTCCTTTTCTTTCTATTTTACTGCACTCAAATAGCTTCATTTGGATTTTACAAGGTTAAATTCTTTTACAGCACAAAAAGCAAGACATTCTTCCCTTTGCCTCTCCCTTTCTGCCCAATTTTCCTCTTCTCAGCAGAATGCCTTTTTTGTCCATTTTTTGTTGCTATCCACCAGTTCTCCAGCATGGTCCTACTTCATCCTTCTCTTTTCTCAGTTTGACTTGTATACTAGTTTGGTGTTCACCAGCATTCCCTTGCTTGTAGAGATGCAGGCATTATATTCCACAATGTCCTCCACAAACTTAAACATGCACATATTCCTGGGCCTCATCCTATTCCCAAATAAACGAAACATCACGAATTGATA
Organism: Nothoprocta perdicaria; assembly: GCF_003342845.1. NCBI lineage: Eukaryota > Metazoa > Chordata > Aves > Tinamiformes > Tinamidae > Nothoprocta > Nothoprocta perdicaria. The sequence goes on from NW_020454092.1 coordinate 9,110,833, forward strand.
AATAAAGACAGCCTATAACCTTAGATGGCTCTTAATGCACCCAGAGTTGTTTCAGTCTCAAAATTTCTTTCTCCAGCAAGCACAACTCTTGTCCCTGCAGACTTGGGAAGACTTTCATGCTAAACTGTTCTGCTGTGAGGACCGGTCAACGTATTTACTCATTAAACCTCCCATTTCTTTGGTAGGTCCTTGCTGCTTTCTCAGTAGTAACACTGCAAGGTTCACTCACCTCCTTGTGGGAATCCTTATGCGCTTCCAGGGTTTTCATGATGGTCAACTCAGCATAGTTCTTGAACCTGGCTGGCTGATTCCGTAAGATCTCCCTCAGGACCCTCAGTGCCAGGGCTCTTATTGAATGCTGTGTCAAGAGAAAGCCACATTAGATACCATTTCTCAAAATTCTAGTTTGAAGTAAATTCTGATGACTCTCTGCCTCACTAGAAGTCCTACATTATTCTGCTAGAGTTGGTACAGCAGAGTAATCGATGCACTGAAAACTGAGTTGGTCTCCCTGGCATCTACTGCACAGAAATTCACATAAAATGACTATCCTCACAGATATAGAAAAAAATCAGATCAGGATTTTTTTTCTTTTCATTCTTTTTTTTTTTTTTTTTTTTTTTTTTTTTATTTTTTTTTTTTTTTGATAATGAAGTACAAGTAGCATGCCTGCATTACATGAATGTACAAAGAAGCTCAGATTTTATTTGTTTTGCTCTTTCTTCTTTTGTTTAGTTTTGCAGCCATCAAACTGAGCTCCAACTGTGCAAGAGTCAAAACTGCTTCTCACATACGGATGTTCCTGTAAGCCTTATGGAAATTATTTTCAAGAACAGTCAGTCATTGTAGTCGCTCTGAGCTGAGTGTTAATCCTTCATATCAAAAGATCATTAGCAGAAGGTATTTACAGCACYTGCTTCATTTTTATAACTGTTATGGTAAGGGTTTTGGATTGGGGCCATTCCAAATATCCTCTATTATTTCAACAGAGGAATACTTCTCTTCCTCTATACTGAGCCTTTCATTTCTACTTAAAGCCACCATATCTTTTTGTACATCTATGATGACACTGTAATATACATATAGGACACTACAGCAGCTCATGCTTACACTACAACAGTGACTGACCCACCTACACTATCCCAGAATTAAACACACGTTTTCAAGACTGCMATATGCTTCACAAGGAGTGTAAGCAGCACACAGCTGATTTAGGATCCAAAGAAAAACACCTGTGAGTGCTTTTAAACCTAAATGAGCTAAACATTCAGATACAGCATGACTGTCACTTGAAGGAACAGAGAGGGTGCTCAGTCTTGGTGAATGTCACTGTGCTGCAGGCTGAAGCAGCAGCCCGACAAGCCAAAGCAAAAGCTTAGCCTGTCAATTCCTACTTTGGTCAACTAATACCAATTTCCAAGATTTCCTTTCTCATTTGAGCTCAATTTCATAACTACTTGTTATTAAAGTATCAGGAGGGAGAAGAAAAAAAAATAGTGCACTTCAGAGGAGYCTGAAATTCATCATTTGACGCTGACAATGAAAGCGGAGTCAACAACCTCCCCGAGAAAACTGGAGCAGCGCAAGAGCACTGATGAAATGCTGAGGTAGTCACAAGCAATACAAACACAACAGATTTAATGTGGAGAAACTGTCACCCCAAATGAAGCAATGGACAGTCAAGACAAAAGTCTACATCTCACATCTTTGTCTCCAAGTGTTTCCAGCAACAAAAGCAGAATGGTTTTGAAATGTTCCTCCCAGACTCCAAGATTATCCTCACGCGTGATCTTCAGCAGTTCCAGGAGGGCTCCTTTCCGCTCCTCCACCCGCTCGTTGTGGTTAGACAGCTCTTTCAGAAGATCAGCCACCAAATCAGAATGGTCAATGGGTACTTCTAGGGCAAACAACACCAAGTCATTTGGGGAAATGAGGGAAAGATCAAAGACAGCAAGATTACTAACTCTGTACAGAACAAAGTGCATGTAACATCAGCCCTGGCCCCCCACCTCCAAAAGGCAGCAAATCCCAGGTGGCTTCAATCAAGCAAGAAAGAGGATCTGACTAGTTCACAATTTCACCCAAGTTCATCTCACAGCTCATGAATCTACATGGCTTCTAACGAACCAGGAAGAAACGATGATTGAATTTCATCCAATTCCAAAAACTAATTCTTCTAAGATGAGAATTGCCAGAATTTATCCTAGACTTACACACCCAAAGTATGACCCTTACTACAGTATTCCTACATCAGTAGGAATAGAGTGAAGATGCAGCATCATTTCCATACAGCGAAACACTGAAGTTATGGACCAAGCAAGTGGTTACAGTCTTAAAGAAGATAAGGTCTACAAAACAGAGTCCCTGAAGACTCATTTAATTTAAACTCTTAAAGCTTTGAGCAGTCTGATAAAAATTTTATGCCAAAGCACACATATTGCAGTAAAACATCTTCTCAATAGTCCCGTATCAGGTTCAGCTGTCGCACGAGAACACAGAGCRTTTGGTGCCGAGCCCTGTCTCAGGTGCAGGGCACAACCCAGCGTCTCCTTACGCAGACCAAGAGCGCCGCACGTACGCAAACACACACAGAGCAGAACAAGCCGCCTGCAGTTCTACAAGCTGGAGATACCAACCATCCCGAAGCTGATCCATGTCGTCATCAAACACCGCTTCCTTCAGGGCAGTCTTGTCGTAAGTATTAATCGTGTCGGAATAGGGGTAGGGGTTGTACTCTCGAGCACGGGGCCCTGAAAATGCGCGGGGAGGCTGAGTATTAAGAAGRGAGGTTTTGTTATCTAGGGCCATCCTTCCCCCTTCCACAACATCACTGCTGCCGCGGACGTCACCAGAAGGCACCGCGAGGCCACCGTCTCGAGACACCTGGAGATGCAAGCAGACAGAAAAGGCAGGAGATTATTTCAACTTAGTGGGAGTTCTAACATTTAGAAGTCCATCCTCCCATTAACAACTGAATTTTGCCTAAAATCCTTTACATATACCTAATTACTTCTTTCCCTGACTCACATAAACACTACAGTTTCAAAAAAATATCTTACACAAGCTTAGGGACAACACGACAACACAAGATTCCTAAATTGAGTATTATGAAATTGCACAGGGTGTCACAAGTTGTAAATTAGCTCCAGGACAAGACCAGAAATTACCACAGGAATAAGGAACTAAGGAAATTGCCAGAGCAGTAGGTGAAAGGAGGCTTCTTTTAAAGGGAAAGGGAAAAAAAGCAGTAAGTCTTTCACAAAACCTCACATCTGCACTGCTAAAGCAGGCTGGCAAACCGAAGCCCAAAGTCATCTTGGACCATTAAAGATCTTGTAGCTTTGAAGGACAAATTAATCTGCTAACATAAACTTGTGTTTGTCCAGGCAGGAGACAAGAAACAATATTCTCCTGATCCTTGTAAATTCTGAGGTTCACATATTTCATTAAAAGAAATGGCATCTCCCATGGCAGATAACTGTGACCACTCACAAAGCACGAAGTACCAAAACAGTCAGGCTCTCAAAGTGGGCCTCCTACGTATGAGCTACAAGCATGCAGTGTAAACCAGATKTGCATTTTAATAACCTTTCCCATTACAGATCTGACTACATCCATTCTATGAAAAAGCCATCACTGAGCAACACGGAGACCGAGGAACATTAACACTGATTTCTCCATACGGGAGACTCTCATTCAGAGCACATTTCACAGGAAATCAAACAGAGTTCCAGGTGAGCAGGAGACTACAGATCTGGGACCCAGTAATTCAGAGTTAAGCAAGTAACCAACAAGCAAAAGGCATTTGCAAGAGAATGAAAAGCACAACAATGAGTATTTGGACTTAGGACATTAATTAACAAATCAAAGGCAGATTTAAAAGCAGTGCTTTGAAATTTCACCTCTCCCCAGACATTAATCAAATACTTACAATATCACAGTCTTTCTTCCCATCCCGTTTGATTGGCTCATTCAGGTCCTCTTGACTACGGAAACTAAATTTTTCAATTGCTTCTGTGACTCCACGAAGAGAGCTGTAGATTTCATCAGAATTTAGGTTCTCCGTGTCATAATCCAGCATACTAAAGACCAAACGCATATGAAATGTTACAGATGAAATTGGAAACAACTCCTAACTTTCAACAAAGACAATGCCAAGTTGGAAACAGATGATTTGGCGAACCATTTCCAATGGTGACTTGTTACAACGTATGGATGGAATCCAAGCAGACTTCAGGTCTGAATCTCTACTCAGCTCAGAGTAAATCTAGGAGAAGCTCCACTAAAATCAGTGCAGTTATACTGCTGTCAGTGAGGGGAAATCAGGCCTGGGATTTGTCATATTCCACAGTAGCAAGTGTCTTAGCTTCTGTACACTGGAAACCTATGCTCAGCATGGTATTATTGAAAAGGAAAAAGTACATATACAAATATATGTGTGTGTATATGTATGTATATACATCTAAGTATATAAATACATAAATGAATTTGAACTCGAAGAGTTGCAACARCTGGTAGAAATAAAATCAATGAAATTTAGCTTCTAGTTTCATAATGTGTCAAATATATTCTACAGATTCAACAGATCATGCGAGATCTAGATGGAAAGATAAATGTATCTTGACATAAAGCTCAATCTAACTTAATCCAGTTTTCATTCACAGAACAGGAAAAACAGAACAACTCGCATGATGCCTTGATAATAGAAGCATTTTAGTATTGCACCGAAGTTTGGGAAATCTCACACGAATCTTTCTTGCAGCCAGATGGTTAGAAATTCCTCGGCAATGTAGAGGCACTCGTGTTTTGGGCTTCCTTAGTGAGTTATCCAAAATGAAATTCCACAAAAAAAAAGGGGGGGGGAGGGGAATGTAAGATCAGATGATAGAAAAGAGGTGACTAGGAAGATAAACTCCAACACACTCGTAGAAAATAAAAGGCATTATTGGCAGGCCTGCTGTATACAAGTTAAGGTTGCATGACTAAGGCAGTTTTCCACGACRGATTGTTATGAAGAGACCCAGTGACTGAGAACAATTTCTCTGGGGAGCCTAGGATCTTTAAGAGAGCCAAAAGCAATTAAACCAAAGGAATTTAAGACATTTACATCATGTTGTTTGTCAATAAATGGCAAGAAGTGGCTCCCTACAGGGGTGAATTACCATTTCTTAACAGTTTGGGAAGGATGACGGGATGGGCTTGGAAGACGATAGCTCTGACAAAAAGCTCTGTTCATTTTCCACAAAGGAAAGATTCCCTATGAGGTGGATGTGTCAAGGAATCAAGAAGAGAAAATATGTTTTCAATCCTGAGTACACTGATATTATTTTCAGTAGAACCAGAGGTAGCTAATTCATTAYCTAGAACCATGATCTTTTCTGGACCCAACAACTTCAGATAAAGGATAAGACTCTTGCTGCCTGATTCTGCTGGGATTAACACATACTGGAAATAGCCTTAACCCTGGCTTCCAAGCAAGACGCTTGCTCTTCAAACACGCAAGCATCAGCACACTGTATTCTGGCAAAGAAACCAGAGAACAAGTCCCAGGCAGGGCCTAGTTGGGAAGAAAAAGAAACCACTTGAACAAGACCAAGAAAGAAGAGTTGTTTATAAATCTGCACAAGTCAGAATATTYAGCGCCTTTCAGGCAACTGAGTGACACTGATGCACTGTGACTGCTTTCCAGCCTGAGAAAAACAAAGGCGGTTTTTAGTTTCCTTGTTAAATATCAAGYATGAATGGGACAACTTTTGCTTTATGTCATCTTGGAAACACTGAGATCACATACGTTTAATTCAAAGATTTCAACAGGCTCTTCATTCAAAATTTAAGCAATGAAATAGTCAGTCTASAAGTGTGTGATTTTTTTAACTGCACACCTATCCCAGGAGATGAAGCAGCTTACCGAAGGTCATCCAAGGAAAGCCACGGCAAAACTGATAAAGAGCTGCAGGAATACTGACAGCGTTCTGCAATACTCACCGCCTTCTTCGGGGGCAGATTTTGCCTTTACGCTGCTCCCAAAACAGAGGTCAAAGTACAGACCCTGCCATGCTACAGGACTAAGGCAAGTTCTGAACAAAGAACCACCAAACTGCAGGGGCACGTGACCAAATCTTTGTTTTCCAAAGCACAAAGCCAAAATTTAATAAAAACCTAAGGAATCTATGGGTCTTGTATGTCAAGAAGCCTGTGTAAGTGATCCCATTGTGGTTATATTTTATATAAAATAAAKTTTTACATGTAAATACACACAGCTACTGCCAGTACGTGTGCTAAAATACTTCATAGACAACATGATGGCAGGGGAGGAAGAGGAAAAAATACAATGGAGCTACACCCACCTTCCAGGGGGGAATATTCACAAAAGAAAAAAAGAAAATGATGATCCATGCAGAAAACCAGGAGAGTCACAGGATGGAGAAGAAGTGAGTAGAGATGAGCAGCTTTTAGTGATGTCACAGCATTATTTTCCATCTTACATTGCACTTAAATAATATAGCTCTCCACAAGTTCATCAAACTATAATTTTGCAATTTACTGGTCAGAAAAAAWTGCATTTCATTTCCTTAAACTATTATAGACTTTCAAACCCAAACTATGTGCAAGTGATCAACAGTTTCAGCATCCTCAAGCAGTACACAGTAATTCTGCTTTCAGGCTCAGGGCTGGGATACGCATCAAGTAATTCCAAACTTCAAGGTGGATTAATGAAAGGAGGAAAAAATATCTAGTAGTTTATCAAAAAAATTTCCATGGATTTCTCAGCAAGATGTCAGAATACAAGTTTAATATTTCCACCTGTACTTGTGCACAGATGTCTCTGGAAATGTCACAGGCTCTCGGATTTTAAGCCCTCGAAGAACCACTTGTTTTGCTTTGTTTCAGCATCCTTGCTTTGAGGAAAGGCAGTGCAGTCCTTCTGCAGGCAACAGCCACATGCAAGTCAGAATAAAGCATATGCATGGAGACACTGCTGGCAAGGTATAAACATACAAAACCCAAGGAAGCCAACTCGGGGATGGGGCTGATGAATTAAATTTGAAGTCAGAAGTTTTTTGATTAAAAATAGCACACAGATTTAATCTAGTCTAGTGATTAAAGCCCCATATACACACAGGAACAAAACATGGGGCCAAAGAGGGAGGAAGAGATTTCAGAATCAACAGTAAATAACTCTCAAAGCTTTTGTGGCAGGGCACTTAATATCACCATTTTAATTTTGATATTGCARTTTTCCATGGTGTTTCACAATCATATTATGGAAGCAGCAGGTAAAGTCATGTATGCAAGTTTCATCTCAGCTTTCCAAGGATATTAATTACAAGTATATAAAGTTACTAGAAACTCATTTATACAAGCAATTTGAATGCACTCATGTGCAGCTTACATAGTGTGTTTAAGCTGAAAGACCTTGCTCACACCAGCCTAACACAACCAGCACCCGCAGGAAGTGCTCAAATGTGTTCTGCATTGGAATCCAACTGCGAAACTTGCACCTGTTCACAAAATATGGCAAGGAAAAATAATCTGAAAAGGTTTACTTGGAGTTTTTCTGCCTCCATGCCACATCTTCCCAACAGAGCCAACAGCTGCCAGCCATCTATCCTCTGCAATCCCAACAGTCAACCCAGTGCCTTCTCCAACCAGCCACTCTGGACATCTYGCACCCCCCCTGGAACAAATTCCGTTGTGTGAAAGGTAAATAATACTGTGACACCTCAGACAAGTTGGTTTAACAGGTAGCTTGTTACCTGGGAGAGTAAGAGCGTCTGAAAGTCTTGTGGGAAGGAGCAGTGGGGATGGAGTTAGGCTGAGAAAGGGGAGGGGGGTGCTTCGACAGCCCGTCTGCACTCCAACCCCAGAACCGACTGCAGTGAGCGGAGGAGAAACGAAAGAGAAAACAGAGAAAGGAGAGGGAGGAAAAAAAAAGAAACTATAATCTGAGTGGCTTAGTGCTGTCATGCTGCCTTGGAGAAAGAGAGAGAAAAATTTAATAGAAACAAAATTAAACAGGAATACTCCATTAAGCCCCACAAGTCATTGCTTTGGTCTTTATTAATTTCTACTTATTTCTAATATGATGACACCATTCACAAAAATATATATATATAGTCTCTGYTTGTCCTTGTTTAATTTATTAAATAAATTGCATATATGAGTACAGCTTCTACAAACAACTCTTAAAACGTTCTAGCTGAACAAACTCTGACCGTGTTTCTGGATTCCCACTCTATGCAGATACCTGCAAGCAACAGAATTTCCCTGGATAAAAGGGGTTGGAGTTGAATTCTAGAGATACCCAAGAGCGGCTTGTAAAGTTTGGCACCAGGTGCCTCCAGCAAGAGCCTGCAACCCCTCCCCAATTCGCACTGAGCTTCACGGGGCTTAAGAGACACTTCTATTCCACCAGATTCAAAGTGACCCAAATGAGTAGTAAATGAAAGTCAGTCCAGAGTGTAGAAAGCATCTTGTGAATGGGGAACTTGGTCAAAGGCCCAGCAGGCAAAGCTTACAAGACTAAACGAAATCCAGCTCCCTGTGAAACTTCAAAGTTGTACAAAGCTCTTCTAGGTCACAGTTTTACACAGTGCCTTTAGCTCAAGGCATCCAGTGCTRTGCAAGTTTGTCCACAGCACAAGCTTCATTTTTGTCCTGCTACCTTTATGTTGCTGGATTTATGTGGATTTTGTTGCCTTTATGTGGCTGGATTTCCACCACCATCTTCTAAATGAGAATCCAGATGCTTGAGCTGCTGGAGTATTCAGGATGCTTCTTTGTTTCTATTAAGCTTAGCACGCTAACTTGGAAGGTCATAGTGGTGTGTGCGTAAGTGAAAGATGCTGCAAGGCCAGCAATGGCAAACAAGAACTGCCCTAGTGCAAACAGCTGCAGGGCCAGCTGAAAACTCATCTGAAGAGCRGTGTCAAGAAATTCACCTGTTAAACAGCAAGCAGAGCACGTAGCTATTAGAAAAACCATTACAGCAGTGCACCAGACAGGACTGCTCATTTGAAGTCTCCTGCCTCAGATCTCACCTACCTGCAAAGGAGCCAACGAACGATGCAGACTTGTCCTTACTGTATAAAGTGGGTGGCTCGTTTTAATGTTTTCCTTGCTCAATTTAACACCAAACTATTGAAACTTATGTTTAATGTCAGTTCCTATTTTCAGTGAAATAAAGCACCTAGGCTTACAGAGCAAATGAATTAGTTTCTATGTTGATGCATTTCCTCTAGAGATCTTCAAAAAAATGTGTTCTCTTAATGAGAAATGCCTTCTCTTATCAACACAAGTCAAATTCTGCCATCACTTGCATGGCTGTGCTATTTAGTGTGACTTCTCAGAGCAGTTAGTCAGCAGAAGATGACTAACTGATGTTGTTAGTCCTTCTCATCCAAGTTTCAGTTTTCACAGCTTGACACAGTAGCACTGATCATCTTTTTAAGTTGCTTAAAATCTAGCCGTGAAATGCACTAAAAAAGACTTAGGGACTATACTTGTTTCTGGGCTCCCAGCAAAGGCAGAAATGGCAGAGCAAGCCCCTTTATTTGGTATTCTTCCTTCAAATATCCCAAACAATTCCAGATAAATTCACAACCTTTGCCACTTTTTAGTTTGCAGATCATTTTGCAATCAAATAGTATTCTGGGCTGGAAGAATTCACTTTTGTTTTTTTTTTTTTTTTTTTTTTTTTTTAATTATACTACATCACTTAATAAATTTTCTATGCCCAACACAAACTCGAACCATTCATCTGATCACTGTCCAGAAAATGTTCTTTCTCTGTCACAAGGATATTTCTCTAACTGTTTTTCAAGCCTTCAAAGTGCTCTCCCTTGCTTTTCTTTTCCAGAAAAAGACCTTCCCTCCACAACTCTTCTCTCCCCAACACAAGACCATCAGGATGAAGCAATAATAGCTGAAATAAATGATAGGAGGAGGAAGAGCTTTGTCCAAGGCCCTGGACAAGTTACCCTTCTGAAGACACTCACATCAGGGAATACTGGCGCATTCACTATCACCTCACTCAGCGAGTTAACCACTGGCATCAGCAAAGCCCAGGTCAAGCAGAGCATCCAATCAACCCAGACAGCTCAAATGCACACACAAAGATCAGGAAATTAACTGTGCTGGCAATAAAATGGGAGAAGCAACACGATCCAAATGGGATGGATTACACAGCTATGAGAGAAAGACAGCATCAGTAAAGGCCTGCAGCTAATGCTAGCCAAGGATACAGCCCCCACTCTCAGTACAAGGGCAACACAGCTACACTGGGCAGCAATTTCATATTCCTGGTCTTCAACTATCTCTTCTTTATGGACTGCTGTAATTCCCAGTAGACACACGTCTCCCTGTGCGACCCCTCTGATCTCTGCATGAGGAATACGCTCATAGGAAAGAGACATCTCCAAAACAAAGACTGGCATTAAGGACTGGACACAGTCCTTCAACTGACTGTGCTCAGCTATAGGCACGCAGCCTATATGGGCTAAATGGGGTCTTCCCAAGGAAGCAGTGGTGAGCTATATGCACAGCCCGGATACACCCTCTGCAAAAGGGTCCCTTATCATTTACAGCCACATCTAGTTTCAAAGCACAGCTAGATAGACAAATCTATTATATAATCTTCATATATAGACAAATCTGCAACTCCATGTCCTCTCCATGTTACTCCTTGTGGACACTACACTGAAGAAAAACTCTCTAGAAAAGGGCAACAATGATATTACAAATGTAAGTGGAAAGCTTTTCATCAATATTTTCATACACACATCCTGAAATTAAGAGGCGAGAAGAACCCATAGCTAAGCTCAAGAGAAGTGGCAAAGACGAGTTGTATCGTGATGGCAAAACCCAAAAAAGCACAGCAAAAGGTCACCGCTTTAAAAACCAGGTGCCACACGCAAGTGTGGCCATCAAGGCCATAACATAACTGAGGAGACAGCTCCCAACTTAAAATTTCCCATGACAGAAATCAGCAGATCCAACCACGCTAGAGGCAGGAGAAAAGGAGGCAGCCCTACAGCACTGCCCCTGAAGCTCCACCACTGCTTGCTTCCTTGATGAGATTTTTGTTGAGAAATATTGCACTATGAAACCTCTACTTTGCTTTTCAGTTTCTCAGACTAGATTTTGATTACAATAGATTTAGGGCCACAAAGGTATATTTAAATATCCCRAATTTTCTAAGGAAACTCCGCATGTTCCTGATATGCTGCTGGAACTTGTATAACTTCTCACCAAAGACTAAAAATTCAGAGTTTTCCTGGCACATGGAAACTCATATGCCTAAGCACCCMTCCAGACAAGCTTTGGCAAGTTACAACAAGGCTTATCAACAGATTTCACTTTAAGTCATCACACTGGACTATGAACTGAAGTTCTTGYTCAGCTTGTTTCCCTCTGCCTTCTCTGTGACAAAGGGAAATGATCTCCCATGCCAAGTAGGGCCAGCAAAAAAGGAGCAGTAGCTCTGAAGCTTTCCCAGCATGAACCAAAGCTTGTCCAATTAGCAACCTAACACTTTCTGCAAAAAATTCTTGCCCCTAAAGCATATTATTTAAATCCTTTTCTCCCCTACTCTTTTTTCCTGGTACCAGAACATGTACGTTCCCAACACCCAAGAGCCTGTGTCTGCTCAGATAAAAGGTTTTGGAATGGATCGATATCTTCTAGAAGGGCATCTGCAGCTTCAGCAAAGTGCCTGGCTGCAGTGAACTTGCTCTTGTGGGGACCAGGGCTCTGCTCTGCCAAGAACCAAAAAAGAAGGCAGCGGAAGAAGACTTCATGGCTGAAACAGGATCTCGACCTTGGCTTGCTCTGCATCTTCACAAAGCTAAAGAGGACAATAGCAGAGATTTATCATGGCTCTCAGCTGCATGAATTACTGGGAAAAAAGGGCAGACCTACAAAATAGGCACAACCTGGAATTCTTAACTGAATGCCTCATCTTCATCATGTCTGTAACTTAAAAGACCACCTTGGTTTCTAATACCGCCATTTAATGCTGCCTCCACTAAACCCAGCAGTGTGATTCTAGAGAAGGGCTAGTTGTGAAAGAAAATGAATATTATGAGAAATTAAGATTACACAGATAACATGAAGACTACAACACTGAAGTCAAGCAGTAATCATGTATTATCATGTTCAAGCCCTGTTCGTTGTGAGAAATCACTGTAAACTTTTGGTCTTTATCTGTTCTGAAAATGAGTCATTCTGGAAATACACATTCATGTTGAAACACTTTAATATTTTGTTAGTGCTTTAGTTTTCCTGCCACATTACCTTGGAGACAGGCCCCCATGGGAACAGTTGGTAGGTGAAGTTAAGGGACTGGTTCTGCTGCTGGAGTGCCGGGAAGGAGTCCGACCGAGGGTATTGCTGGGGGAACCCTGCAAGGGAAAAGAGGACAGGGATTAGCAGCAAGACACAAACAGCAGGACAACACAAACAACAACAGGTTCAAATGTTGCCTTTATTTGCCCGGGGCAAGTTTAGTCCAGTTTTGAYGACAGCTCTTGACCTAAGAATCTGCAGTATGAACTGCAGGCAACTGCAGAAGCAAATCACAGAAAATACGGGCTCATTTTTCTTCTAGTAAGAAGTTATATGATAYTTTTAATCCCAAGAAAGGTGCCTTTCAGGGCACACGTAGCACTCGGGCACAAAGTTCATGGGCTTGCTGCACCCAGGCTTCAAACTGCACAGATGCAAAATGTATAAATGTCTTTGGGGGAGCACTTTGAGAGCCGTGCAGGGGGACTGCTCTGAGGATCGAGGCACATGTGCGTCTTTCTATTGTCCACAGGACCTGTCGCTTCACCAGGCTGTGTGGATGGTCTGCAGTTAYGCCAGGAAAATGGTTTGTCAACCTACCACGTCATCCAGCTCCGCAAAMACTATTCTCCATGCTCCACAGCATGCAGATCATTACCCTGGCACTTTAATTACACAGCCATTTCCCACATTGTCTAAAGCGTTCTGTAGCACTTGTCAGGGGCATAAGTTAATATAATTTATCATTTTCCACTGGCCTGCATAATCATTTATACCACAGCAAAACAAGCAGAAAGATATTCTCACTTATGAACCATTTCATACAAGAGGAAGTTGAACAAGGTGGAAGGAATGACTGAATCCAGCCCTTGTTCCTAGGAGCTTAGYGTGCAATTGTAGCTTACACAAATGTCTGCTTGTCTCTAAGCATGCACTCAGATGGCTGGGTTCAAATTCCACACAATTTTACAGGATTTCTACATAAAGGCAAAAAAAACCAACTTGCTTCTATGAGGAAAAAGACAGTTTAGAAACAAAGTTGGGTTCTCCTCTAACGCCTTCCTTCGGGGAAATACAAATAGTCCAGAGTTTCACATAAAACAGAAACTTTAAATAATAGTTACAGAGTGAGGACACCTACTAGGTCAGATCAAACACCCTCCAAATTTCTTAACAGGCAGCGTATCAGRTATTGACCAGGACCAATTTCAACATTAGTGTTACGCCCAGAAAAGTCTCCCAGTGCAGAGGCTCCGTTTTAGCCACAGGTCACAACTGGCACAATTTTCAAAAGCACAGTTTTAAAAGCATCAACCCCATCAACTTTCAAGTTCTCCTTTTTACTTTTTTTAATCTGCATTGGTTGTGATGGCAATAAAAGTTTAAAAATACCCAAGCTTTTTGTTTTAACAGCCCCTATGAAAACAACAGCCTGCAGCAGCCTCTGCTGTAATACTGTTTCAAGCAAGAGGACAGTCCTGCCAGGTGTATCAGCGAGCTGCTGTCGCGGGGGCCCTGCTGCCTGCAGGGACAAGGGCTCTCACCACACTCGTGTTGCTGGAATTCTTGAGGTGGTTGTGCAGGAGCTTGGTAGCACCGTCCTGGAATGTTTTTGGCAAGGCACCAAGTAACATGGTAAACTCGGGAGTGTTCAGTTCAAAGAGAGAAATCAGGACTATTTGTGCTGCCTGAAAGACAAATAAATAAAAAGACAGTCAGTTTTTATTCTCTGAATATACATTTTGCTTGGAATGATCCTTATGGTAAAAGATGCAGGTATTTCATTTAGAAAGAAGATGCTCATACTAGACAAGTATATTTTGAATATGTCACAAGGATATATTAGTTAGCATAGCTAACTTCACAGTTGCAGCCTGCAATGCATTTCTGCAGTTACACAAGTTTCTCAGGTGCCTACAGCTCCTCACAGCTAGTGCCCATCCTGTACACTCGCTTCATTGAGTAAGCTGCTGCCAAAACTACTAGAATCAAAAATAAAGGAACCTAGGAACAGAATTTGCTATTCCTGTACCTTTTACGTGTGAAAGGGACTAGAGTTTTGGATTCTAAACAACGACCCCTCTTCCTGAGGATCCAAATTTGTTGCAGAATCTGCTTTCTCACCATTCCTTGCAAAGTGTACCACGGAGGGTCTTACAGCAACAGAAGGACCAGGCTCAGGTGGAGGTTCTGCTGGGACAGCAAGAGGGACCTTCCTCTCAYGCAGGACAAAGCAAACGCATCAGACTCCCCAAAGCCACCAAGTGAATCCGCAACCGCAGCAGGAATTGGGAATTCCACCCTTCATTTCCCTGGGCAGGGTCTCATGCCCCTGCCACAACAGGATCTCCGCTAATTCCATCAGCGAACACGCAGCTCCACATGCCCTCAGCTACGCCAATGGAATCAAATGGGAATGAAAGCAGCATAAATCACCGAGCACAGATCTGCGAGAGGAATTAACGTCACATGTTCCTAACCAGACCTCTCCAGCAGCACACGGCCCGTGTGAGTGGCACCAATTCTGCTTTGTTTTCCATCCCCGAGTTGGGAATCTAAGCTGAGATACTGTAAAAGCCAAGAAAACCACCGGGAAAGGGAAGYAATGGCGAAGAACCAGCAACCACCTTCTCCAACTGGGGTGCAGCTGTGGACGCAACAACCTCCAGGGTAGGTGTTTGAATACTAGGCAGTAGCTTATCTCAGAATAAGAGGAGCAGGAGCTCCAAWTTTGGATCAGCATAAAGGTTTAAGAATAGCAGACATTCGTATCTGAATCTTTCTGGAATTTTCCAAAACTTCCTAAAGACAAAAAATGAACTTAGAAGAGGGTTAAAATATAATTCACCATTGCAGCAMTAACTGTATGTTCTTTGTTCTCAACGAAGGAGATGGTTAATAATGTATTTTTAAAGTTGCAGTAATTAAGTGTATCTGCAGTTCCCTATGAAGCTCCCTACAACTTGAGTTGCAGGGAACTCTGCCTGGTATCCATCAGGAATTTGTATCTCTGTGCGGTTTAATCCAAGACACTTAAGTTCCACCAACATCTGCTATAAAAACATTACTGCAAACAAGAGATGTCAGGACAACAATCAGCAACTGAATGCAAAGTTGACAGTGATACCAAAGTACATTCCTACATATGAAGTCATGCACATCCTGGATGTTAGAGAATGAACACACACACACTTGTGCTAAAMCAAGCAGATCTCCCATTCACTGAGATGACAAAAACCAGGGAAGTTTCACTTTTACAATACCTTTCAGATGTAGTGCAGCTAATTTTATTGTAATGAAGGGTATTCCTACACCTGTCTGCTAGTTAAATCATTATGAAGTGTGTCTGGATCTAAGTTTCRTTTACTTAATCTACCAAGTCAAATTACATCTTTCAGAAATGATGTTTCTGACAACTTTTAATTCCATTCAGCTTGTGACTTGGGGACGTTTTCATAATCTCAGACTCACTAGTCATTTCTGAAGATCTTGGTTACTGTTTCAATATGCTTATTCAAGACATAAATAAAAAAAAAAAAATCAAAGAAAGATTCCTGTACTGAGTGTACACACATTCCCCATGCAGCGCTCATGCTTGATGATATTAAACTTCAAAAAAGGAGCAATCTAAAGAGCCCTCTGCCGTGACTCATGCTCACTAATCCSTCTCCCTTCAGTGAGGGATAGTGTGGACCCAATAGATCACCAGGGGTTAAAGGGACCATTCCCTGCTGGCTTAAGCTGATGAAGCTCCAGTGAACTCAAAGCCTGCCTAGGACAGTGAGGSGGTCTGGCTCAGCATCAGGCCATTCATCATTTGAAAGGAGTCTCTTACRTAGCTTCTTTATTTCCTTTACAGGCTTCTCCTTCCTTTATGGGCTTCTCCTTCCACGGGCAGGTAGCAGCTCCCSAGGTTTCACACTGACACCAGTGCAAAACCTGTGCTGTCCAACAGCATCTGCTGCTGAAGAAACGCAGATACTCCAGCAGATTTTATTTTTGAATGTGGACAGCGGGCTCATAAAAACCCAGCAACCTCTGTGACTTAGTGGAAATACTTTAAAGCCCCCTTTAAAAAGCTTGGCCTTACTAAGCAAATAGGTCAGTGCTAACTGGGAAATCCCCTGATTTTAAAGAAATGCCTGCTCAGTGACCTGACCTTCCTGCAAGGTCCTGTAGCTTTTCCARTCCACAAGGCAGAATAAACTGCCAGTGCCTGAGCAAGGTGAAAGCAGGCTGCAAACTGCTCCAACTTCTATTGACAAAAGGCTCGTGATACTGTCAGCCCTGTCAGAGCAGAGAACCCCAAACCCCAGTTGTTCCTGAGACACAAAAGCAATCTGCAAACCAGAGCAAAGTTAACAGGAAAGCACAGCAAAGCCCAAGTTATTTTACAGACAGACACACTTGGTTCAGGCTCCCRGCAAGGTCTCTCTGCACAGCTGAGCTGAGACTGCAAGCAAGGTTAGTGTGGTTAGTGCACATTGCATTGAGTCTACCTGTTTACATTTCTCCTCCAAGTTTCCTTCACCAGGCCCTGAGGAAGCTGTAGTTGTCCTAGCTGGCAAATCCTCCCCTACCCAACTATGCATGGTCTGCAGTTGACAAACAGGAAAGTTTAAATCATTTAGAGAAAGCAAAGATTCAACTAAATCACCTGAACAGTGCACATGCTCTCATTTTGCACAAGACAGTTTTAACCAGTCACTTGAATATTTTCCATCAACTAAAACCGCTAGTATTTGACTTAACCAAGAGACTTTCTTTCAGCAGAGGGCAGCACTGGCTTTACATTATTCAGCCACAGTTCTCAGGTTTGGCTTTGGTGACCTACCGATGACTTCCACGGCCCTTTGGAAAACCCAGCTGAGATGATGCAGGGCCTGGGCAACGTGCAACTGCACTGAGATGGCAACAGGATTTGCACCCGGCCAGCCAGGAGCATTCGGAGCAGAGCTTGGATCTTCCTGGATCTTTCCTTCCTTCATGTCTCAGTGTCCAGAGGAAATCAGAATCCAAGCTGCTGACTGCAGTGGGACCGAACAGGCCAACACTCTCTACAAATGCCTTGTGCACTGGGATCCATCTGGGGAAGCTGCACACTAATGTGTGCTCATTTTTGACAAATATAATCATACTGCATATAAATTATTCATTTCGCCATCCAGGCTGGGGTAAGCGTGATTTTAACAGCACAGGACRTATCAGGACAGAGGAACTCTCCCATATCCTCTTAGTTACAGGAAAGCACAGCTAGAAAGCTAGAACATAAAGCCAGTGGGACTGGGAAGCAGCAGTGGCATTGGCAGCTTGCATTAGCACACCTATGGGCACAGGGCAAGGCTTTAACAACCTTCTCTGATGAGCACTGCTGATTGAGAGTTAAGGCACACCTATTCAGAGTGTTTGCAGGGCCTAACCAAGTGCAGTTTAAGCGTTATTTCCAGCAGACCATTAAGCTTTAGCTTAGAAACAAGCTAACAAACTATCTGCCAGACCGAACCTCCTGCATGTTCCCTTTTTGGGTCTAGATGAGATGATCACAGACGTCCAGATTACTGATATGGCAGCGTGAATCACAACGGCTTCAACAGCTCACAATCCAAGCATGCTAGCTKGATTTCAAGGATTTGCACACACAGCCCCAAGAGATTCCTATTACACTATTCTGTTTACATCTATATCCTGAAAAGGAAGATTTTATTTTAACAGATACATACAGAATTCATATACAGATTAAATCCACATTGTCTTTGTGTTTTATACAGCACACACTTAGTACAGCATAAGAGGCATTAYTAATTGTGCATGGTTGTATGACGTGTCAAAATGTGACTACAGCGTGAACGGCATCTGAAACAACTGCCAGCAAAACCTATGCAGCACTGAATAATCACATACTTTGATTACAGCCCTGTAATATATTTAACCTCCTCATGTATGCTSATCTTTTGTCACCTGGCCATAGCAAAGACTATAGCAAAAAAGGTTCAGTATTTCCAGGAGAGCCAGACATTGCTCCCAGAAGTCGGGAAGACGAAGGCTACTCTGAATTCCTTTGCTCCCTCCAAAAAGGTAACTCTTCTACCAATGGGGCTTGCCCCCACACCCAAATCTTTTATTTAGAACTAGCAACAAAGATTATATTCTTTTGACAGCTGAGAAACTCATGGCACGCCACGACCTGGCACCCCACAGGTCATTCCCATGTGTAAGWTAAGAAAGAAGGATCAGCTTCTGCAGGTGGTTTGCAATAAAAACATGCACTTCAACCTGCCTGCAAATCTGACATGCCGCATGGCAGACTCGGCCATGGCTGCATAGGGAAGGCAGCCAAGGACCCGTTTATTTGATCACTTTATAATGCACATGTAAACCTTTAGTCCTCATATTAAAAAAATGACAAGTCATGTCTACCATTATATATGCTTGTATATTTATATCCATGGCATGTACAGATGTATTATGCACAGATGCATAATATAAGCATGAGTACATGCTCTGTGGAGCAGTTCCTTATCTCTTGTTAGCACTCACTCCTAGTTTCTAGCAAGCTGAGAAAGTGCAACTGCTTGTCTGACCAATTGCTTTCAACACAAGGGAGCCCAGAAGGCTCTATATGCACCTCRGATCCAGTTTAAGGAAACCCACCTGAAAGCCCACGTTGCCCAACAAGCATGTGCTGATCCTGCACGCCACTACTGCGCAGAAAAGCTGTTTTTCTTATCCTGCATACACTAAAAATATTTGCGCTCTATAGCTCTCTAGCTTCGAAATCAAAACAAACAGAAAATGACAGCTCCTATTTTGGAAACACAACTAGGACACTGAGAACCTTCTTGTTCTAGCAGCATTAAAACAGGTAATTACTGAAATCCACCAAGCACCATTTTTGAGCAATTACACTGTTTTTCCTAACGATGACTATGCTTAAATCCCTGAAAGTTGCTCTGCTTAGTATTTAGTTCTAGCTCAGCTTTAAGAATATCCTTTTGCTGAACCCAGCAGTGTGGACATGCTGCTATCCAAGGCTCCTTAGAGATGAGATCCTAAGGCCTATTTCTCTGTCTACTTGGCTCTCCACAGGGTCATTATGAGACGTGCAATTTTTGTCTAGGAACTTTACAAGAAAGCTACAGCTCCTGACCTGCTGAGGAATATTTAAATACTTTGCCATTAAAAGCTTTTCCRTAACCTTCCTTGCTTGATTGAGAGCGTCAATCTGGAGGCCTACAGCTTTCTCTTTGACCTCCTTTTTCTAGTAATTCAAAATAGTTTCCTGAACAGCTTCCTGAAAAAACAGTTTTGGAATCAATTCCCATCCCAGACATGGCTTATGGTTTTCTTTGGCTACCTCTAGACCTTCACCCATAAACCAGCGACAATACAAGAGGGCCACTCTTGAGRACAGGTAGGTTGAGCTTAGTCATGATGTAAATTTGAGCCATGCTAATGTTCACTCGGACTTTTGGATTCCTTGCCTTGGCTCCAACATCTCACTAAGTTCCTGCTTGAGGGCAGCTTAGTCAAAACACAGCATAAGAGTGGGATAGTTGACAGAAGAGCTCTCCTGGTTATGCAAGTGGAAGGCAGAACATGATGCCGTGCACAGGACAGATGTCCATAAGAGATAAAAATAAGCGTGCTTCATCAACAAGGAAACCAGGCAGGTTGTCATGGAAGAAAAAACTACTTCTTCCTCAAGATTAGTGGGCAAAATAACAGTAACATGATACAGATCTGCTACTGTTAAGACCAGAGCTTACCCGATTGCCAAGGTGGTGGCAGCATCACTCATCCCTCACCTTGAAGAGCTTTGCTCCCTTTCAACCTGGGCACAAACTCCTCCCAAGCACCAGGATCCCAGGCACCCTTACAGACGACTCCAACCCCTTTCTTAGGGCTGAGCTCTCATGTTTAATAAAAATTTCCATTCCCCTTAGCCTTGGGCACGAGGCTTCCTAAGGCCTTGGCCAGAGTGAAATCAGAAACCTCATTTTAATTTCCATTCTCRAGCTGATGGCTCCTCACCAGAACCAGAGTATTTTCCCACACGGAACCCAATCTTGCAATCCAAAATTAATGGGAGTTTTGCCTACGTAAGGGTTGCACAATTATTTTGCTGGCAATATTAGTGATAACAGCCAAGTTACTAAGCTAATAGCCTCAACAGCAGTCATCTATTAACATTACTATTTTTTGTTACTTTTCTGAGCAGTAATAACTGTCTTTTGTAGAATGATTTCATTGAATTTGAAACATTTTCAAAAAAAAGATTCAAACTGAAAAAAGATTTAAATTGTCATCCTGTGATAGAGAGAAATAAAATTCTTAAATCATGAATAAGTGACATAATGACTCTATGTGCATAAATCAGCAACACATGCTCTCACATATGCAATTCATGGCACCTGTAGGGAAAATTTGAACCATTTCCCCATATAACTACGGATAGGAGGCAACATTCTCTATTTCTACCTAAGACCTTTTATTTCACACAGTGGACAAATGCCTTTCACCTTTCTTCTAGCTCTGTTTCCAGGCAGCAAATATTAAAGACTATTTGCTTTTCATTCAAGTTAAGTGTTAACTATCTCTAAAACAAGGAAAAAAATATTTGCCCATAACACTCTGCAGCTCGCTTTACTTGAAAAATAAAGCACGCCAGTAATCTTCACTATATATAATTTACTGCCACTGTCAACAATTTAAATGAGTTCTGCCCTGAGACACTRTTTGTCAGTTAGTCACGGTGATGTTAACTGAACGCTCCTTAAAGTACATCATGTTTTTTACTTTTAATACTCAAGTGATAACAGAGCTTTTATTTAACTATGGATATCRTTTCATGCTGAAGCATAAACTCTTTTCTGGACGACAGCAAATCCTTGGGCTAAGTTTGTTTGTGACTGCAAAAATCTATTAAATATGACCTGTAGTCCAAGTGCAGTGGCAGACAGGTTAAGCAGATCAGTACATTTGTTTAGTAAGCACCAGATGGGTGCATTGAGTTTAATACAGATCGACTCCCTTTGAAAAAGCTTTTTGGATTAGATGTCACCTCCGCTTGACTTCTTCTCCAATACCTTAATACCCACAGGCCTGGAACCTCCATGACCGTTGTGCACAGCTAACGGCACCAGAAAGATCCCATTATTGACTGACAACATAAACTGTTTCATGAACAGGTCCTACCATAGGATAAAACCGCTATATTAATTGCCATTCATGCTAATGAGCATGAGCATTTCACCATGAGCATGTTTATATTTTTAACTGATCAGTAGAATGTTCCTGTTTTACCTTCATTTTACACTCATTCCAGGCCTCTCCAGCACTCTGTTGAGTGCCTGGGCATTTGGAATCTGAATTATATTTCTTCCTCCTCTCCCATAGGCCTTCAACTGTTCCCTCAGGTTTTGGGGTGGCAACGTTTTGCACAATTGCATCATCACTCTGCATTTTGAAAACCTCACGCTCTGAAGGCTATGAGCAGTAATAGCTTCTAAGAGAAGAAAATCAGCTTCTAACCCTTAAACTATACAAATTAATCTTTTTTTTCATATAGAAAAACAGCACTGCTTTTCCAGCTAATAGTCTCCTATATAGATGTATTTAATTGTGTTCTTCAGGACACTTACGCGTCAGGGCTGGCCTGTGATAATCAAGTTCGTTATTCCATAATGAATTTATTAGTCTGTTAACAACAGCCCTCAAAGAGATAATGGCCAATGACAGCTTATAAATCCTTGGCCGCAGTGTTTCTTCCAAAGCCGGTAGTTTGCACTATGTTCTTTATAAAATCATGGTACACCAACAGCAGGATGAAATGAAGATCACCCTGGCATTCACTTCAGTAGCCTAAATGAGCTCAATGGTGCAGCACCACCCCTGACCACCACCAGCACTGGAGGCAGATGCAGTAGCCACATTCAGGTTTAATAAAAAGAAATTAGATGCAGTGATCTCTTATCAGCCCCCAGGCCCCGTGATGCTTGCCCAGGTACTGCTCAAGTGCAGTTTGCTGCCAGCCTTACCAGGATTCACATTAACTGTGCATCTTGGATATGGTCACTGTGCTGCAAACGTGTTCCCACCCCGTCCTGCAGCTTGCAGCTAACAGCCTGACTTCCAGCTGCTGCAGTTACTCTTGAGTCAACTCTGCATGCAGCAATGTTGACCTCTAATGGTGGAATATTTCTGCTGCTCAGCAGCACTGGCATTTTGCTTTCTGCTTTCAGTATCTATTTCTAGCGGAATTACAACACTTCCACCTGAAAGAGTCTCACCTGCCAAACTGTTTAGTTTGGAATTTACTTTCAACTTATAAGAGATTGATTTTTTCCCTGTTATTTAAATCTGACATTGTCAAAATGAAATGTCATCAAAATGAAAATGCACATTCCAGATTTAAGCCTAGGATTTACAGTCACTCTTTTCAGAGACAGACTATCTTGCAGAAGAAAGTTTCGGTCACAGTGAAGAAATAATCCCTGCAGAAAGTCTCAAAGCTGCACAAGACATTCTCCTCCAGATCTGAACAAATCCATGCTGAAAAGCTCACAGCACACACAGAAACCTTCCTTGAAGTCTGACGATCATCAGATAYGGTGCAGCTGTAGCACCTTTCTTAGCCAGTGATTTCATGAAAATTAAATTATTAACAATTTTATTGGCAAAGTTATCAAGTACCGAAACACTATTCTTGTTTTAATTGAACATTTCAAAAAGTGTCTCAATTTTTATATTCTGAAATGCTTACATGTTTAGTCCAAATATTTCTTAAAACTTACAATACCTCCTGGAATTTACTCCTGTACTTAGTCTGGAAAAATAAGCTAATTTAAAATTGTTAGAGATGCCAGGTAATAGATAAAAGTGAGACTGTTTCATGTATCTGCTCCATTTTAGCTTACCTGACATTTGCATCTACAGCAAGAAAAGGAGCAAGGTAACTGTATTATCTGTGCCTGACCTAAATGTGTCAATTCTTTCCATGTTGAGATAAAGACAATGTGCTTTTAGAAGAAAAGAACTGAGAGCCCTTGGCAGCTTACTRATTTGTTTTCTTTCCTTTAAGAAATACTGTGTTGCTGAAGCTGTGCTAGATTTCATCTGAGCCTACCCAAGTAAATTACTACAGGCATTTCCAGGCTGCTCAATAGCAAGYACCTATTTAAATCATGTTTTCTTTTTGCATGTTAATAGTAAAGTTACATAGACAAGTACCTATAAAAACAAATATGAAGAGTGCCTTTACTGAATTAACACTTGAGACTGGATGGAAAGGTAGGCATTAATTTCTCCCTTTTCRTTAATTAAATTATAAATACTGATTTTTTTTAAATTTAAGACTTTCTTTTTCTCCTGAAGAATAAAAGGAAGTACTGAAAATGCTCCAACATTTTGGCTTACCTTTCTCACATCTGAGCTCTTTGGTTCTGTTGTCCAGGTTATAATTCTGGACACTGCGAGTCTTGTCTCACTGGAGTTCACAAAGTCTGTTGGATCCATCTGTCTTGCCAGGGACTCAATATACTTCAGGATAGCAACTTTCACCTGAGAAGTGAGATTTGTGAGCCTGATGAACTGGCAAAATACAGAATTATCCAAGGATAAACAGATAATCCTACGAATTCACAAAATCCATGTATTGAGGGGAAAAAATATCCCTGTCTTCATGTAATGCCTCAAACCAAATCAAACTCAAATCAGAAGCAACCTTTTACCCAGGATTTACTTAGTATAGTAACAGTTTGGAATAGTACATCAGAACTGGATTGAAAAAAAAATGATTACTCATGTATTTGCATAAGCAAATCAGCACTCTAATGTGCTGCCTGCACCAGCACTGAATGTTTTACAATCTTGGGGTCTCTCTCTTATAGTTAGCGTTCTCAGATGACAAAACTTAATTTGTAGTCTGTCAACAAATGCTGAAGGTAGAATTTCCAAAGAGCTAAGACTCTGGAGATGAGAGAGAAAACACTCTTGTTATTTGGCATCCCACATATCCCTATAGAGTAAATCCAAATAGGCATGCATCTATATCTTGATATGCTTTCAGAAACAGTAGCCTAGGTGTTCCTGAAAGTCATTTCAGGAGAAAGTCATTTCATTTTCTCTTCTCATGAGAGCTACTACATTCACATGCAGGCTTTTGGGGGGGAGGAAAGCAAATTTATAAACAACTGCAAAAATGAATGAAAGCTAACAGTGTACTTCTACACTGTACCATACAGGTATTTACAACTACCTTTCAATGAGTTCCATACTGTATAAAAGAACATCCGCTATTGCAAATTAATAGAAAATCATTGAAAAAACTTTTGATACTGACCTTAAGGTTTGGTGTTTGGGTCTGATCTACAATAAACCTCATCAAAATATTAAATTGTTGATCAAATGGAAAAGAATCTCTGTCAAAAGGAAAGAAATGCAAAAATGTAATGCAACATGAATGATCAGGACTAGATTAATCTGAAACATAAACATTCACATGAGCTCTGCATCCACCACGACTAGTGAAAATTTCTAAAATCAATATACTGACACTTCTGCTTTTCTTATATTGTTCCATCCTTTCTTCATTTTGGGCTGTTCTTTGCTTATCTGTAGTAGTGCACCAGCTTCTCTTTTCCTTAGAGTTCATATATTGTTTTGATTTCTCTGATGTCCTCCTCTCATATCTCATTTGCTCTTAAATTATTTTTCCCCTTCTTAAAATCCTGTAATATTTGTATCAGCTGCACTTTATTATAAAGATGTCCTATGCTGGACATTTTTAGGAGAAAGCCACAGACTACAGAATTACATAGATAACRCAAGGACAGTAGCTTCAATATCTTATCCTTTGTTATCTGTATGTGCTGTTTGAACACGTGTAAGACATTCTGCAGTCTGTATCAAAGTACCAATCACTTTTTGAGCACTGCAAACGATATATATTTTGAGTCAAGTAATGAAAACTAAAATAAAATGCTTTTTCCTACATGAATAACTTTAGAGGACAACATTTAAAATGTTAAACTGAATTATGTCAGCTCAAGGTTTGGATTTCAGTGCTTTAAATACCTCGATGTGATTTTGTTCTCACTTATCCTGGCATTCAGCATGATCCRTCCCTTAAAATCTATGTCCCTCCTAGGTTTCTAAGAGGTTCATTAGGTGCTTTCCTATAATCCTGAGAAAACCTACATAATTTTTGCCATCCAAGTACTTCTACCTTGTGACATCCAGGGCTTTCTGAACTTTTGCCTGCACAGACCCCAGCAAATCTGCTCCCATTTTCTTTAGCAATTGGGTCAGGAGAACAAAAAGCCAGTCCTGCAAGTCATCTTTGTGGATGATGATGAAATCAACCAGCGTTTCCAAAAACATGCTGAAGACCTAAAAACAAAAAGTATGTCACAAAAAGACAGACTGGGCTATAAATAGGTTTCTAAACCTCCCTCCCCCGAGTATTTGAATTTCATGATGATTTTGTTATAGACAGTTTCATGAATGAATGATTTTAGTGACCACATTGCTCTGGGGAGCAGAAAAGAAGAAAAATCACAAACAATACACATCTAGAATGTKCTGTATTAAAATACCACATGAAACAAATGAAGGAAGAGAGGAAGAATGCACTTACTCTCTGTTGTGAATTCCACCGCAAAGCAGGCCATGCAACAAAACAAACCACTCGTTAGCACACAGTGATCAAACCCGACTGCTCAGATGCAGTTTGTCGACACATACAAGATGCATTCATAGGCAGCGTACACATTCTTAAAAACAAAACTCTAAGAAGAGTTATTTAAAACATTTTATACATTGGAGCAGATATAGTATTCTCTCTTATGAGAGCAAAACGTTTAAAGGCAACACGTCAGGAGAGCTACGTGGTTTTCTACATCTTCATGTTTTCCCCCGTCCCACTCCTCAGTTCATTCCAACTTCTGAGACCCCAGACCCACATCATCCCAAACACAAGTGTGYTCAGCAAGGAGAGAAGGCAGAAATAAACTGTACTTTTATGAAAGACTAAATTCTGACCTCAGCTATGCTGCAGTAATCTAGTGATTGAGAATTGCAGTTATCTAACACAAGGCAATTATATTGATAATTTCATAAAAGCAATGAAGAAAAATCATCAGTGCCACAGAGAACATACTTTCCATGACGCAGCATGAACTTCGAGAATCAAAAATATTAATTTAAGCCTTTACAGATACGTATTGCCACGTTGGATCAGATCTGTGGTCTAGCTGGTCCAGACTAGCTATGGCCAAAAATGCACAGTTTGAGGTAGGTCTGTGGACCTATAACCCTATAAAATAACCTGTCTTCTGAGGGAATTTGCTCCTAACAATCATTTGCTAGAACTGGTGCACCAAGTAACCCAAAACGCAAATATTTATGTTACAATTCCTTTTTAAAATTGTATTTAGCACAACAACAGATGYTTCCATACAGCCATTACTAGTTCCCATCAAGGAGATCCAGCAACCTTCCTCGGGAAGGAATACAAAACTCATTTTTCCCACATCTTCCTGATTCTCCTTACCTRCCAGCAAGAGAAAGGTACTTTTGGACTCAACACTTCTGAGTCAAACCTCCCCAACTCATCAACCCCGACATTTTTCCCTGCTTCTTTTCAGAAGACACATGTACAATCACATTGTGGCCTTCAAYTTCAAAGGACGGTGTTACAGAGAAGGCAAAGAAGGCATTGGTGATATTGTTTAAATTTATTGAAAAGATGAAGAACGTTATCTAGGTGAGATTCCATAAAACTCCCTGGGGGCATCTAAACTGCAATGAACACGATGCTGAATTATGACTAGTTACCCTTCAGGATACTCGCTCTGTTTTGCATTCCCAAGACCCTAGAGCAATACGGATAAAACTGAACGTATTGCTCCTGTAGCTAACTTCTCCAAGGTAGCAAGTCCTGCCCTGTAACACATATCCCTTTCACCATAAAACAGACAGCCGTGAGATTTATAAATTCCAGTTTCCCCCAGCAGATGGCAGGGCTAGAAATGCCAACCATTAATTCTGGAACAATGTCCAATGTGCACACACGGTAACACAGAGAACGCGGCAGGCCTCGGCGCTCTTACCTTGCTGTGAGGGTCAGCAAACATCCGAGTAAATATCTCGCACAGCCTTTTTAACTCAACTCGGCTGAAATACAGAATAAAACATGATATTAATGTGAGATCTCCAGTTGCAGCACTAAAATAACYGTTGAAAAAGATTTCATCTTCTTCATTTAAAGGTTCAGTCATGCTTCTGAAAATTCTCTGCCTAGACAAAGCTGTATTTGCCATCCCAGCTTAGCTGCTGGGAACACAAGGCTTAGGTTAAAAATCAAATAAACATGTTTTGAAAACAGAGCTTCTGCTTCTTGCTGCCAGATTGCAGAAGACAACCTAAAATGTGCATGTTCAGGAGGTATTTACTGTCTGCTTGTATCAAAGTTGCCAATTCACCGATATATTTCCYCTTTATTGCCTAGGAATCGATTTCTCAGGCTCTTTTGTGCCAGGAAATTCAATTTTTCCAAGTTCCAGCTAACTCCCATGCTGTTCGGATAGACAGGAATCAAATACTTTGTTCTCTGAATCATCAGAAGCCCCAGTGAAATCTCTCTAGGATCACATGATATTAGCAGATACACAAGACTCACTGAGAAGGCATATATATCGGAACAGATAACAGACCAATGCATTGCAAACCTAATCAATCGGAAGAGAACTAAAAACCAAGGTAAAAGTGCAAGTTCCTATTAGTAGGAGTTTAAAAACACTTAATAATGCCCTTTTTAGGCAAAAGGGCAACTTTCCACTGGTSCTTTTTCATAAGATGTTCAAAAGATATTTCATGGGATATTGAACTTGAATCAAAAAAAAATGTTGCCAAAGCTCTTAACTGCAATGTATTGAAAAATACAGGGTGAAATGTTACAATATGAGTTTTCCTGCAAGGCAGGCTGTCAAAGAAGGTGTAAGCTTTACCTGGTTACAGTCCAAATGATTGAGTAACATCTGGGTAACTACAGATATTAAGGTATTAGGTATCTTTCCCCAGTTCCTGTGAAACTGGAGCATCTAGCAACATACACATTGATCCCCCAGAGAACAGTCATTTACAGGTACCCTGTTACCAGACAGACATTAATTCCCCAATCTACCAACATGTATTTAACACTAAAATAAGCTTTAAAGAACCAGCCAGAACACGGTGGTTATCTGATATTTAAGTAACGCTGGGCTTCCCCTCCTCGCCCCAAATAAATGTATTCATACATTGAAAGGCTGATCACATTTTCAAAGGGCGCAAAGACAAAGCTCCAAGAGCTGAATGCAAACAAACAAAGTCTTTATAACAAGGCCAAAGAAAGCTGGCAGCTTCATGCTGGATGGAGACTGCACTGCCTCAAAACGGCTGCTTGGCAGCGCTCTCCTGCCTCCACACGACTGCTCCTTTCTAGCACTCTAATGAAAGTTTTCTCTGGACAGGGGTTACATGAAGACAGTGATTTTAAGCATGTCTCTTTTTTAAAGACCTGCTGACCCAAGGCCCATGCCAAACGGGCACTAGAGGAACATTTCTTTAAGAGATCTCCTGGACTTTGCTTTACTGAGAAGACCTTGCAGGGCTAGATCACCAGAAGCTGTATGAAACTGTGAGGATAGGTACATATTGCACCCCTTTGGATGCTACCATCTTTCTGGATATAAAATTCCCAATAAAGAGAGGACCACGTCCATTTTACCCGTGAGAGCTAAAGAAAACCTAGTCACATCACCACCTGACATTCAGCTTATTACTTAGAACAGAAGATGCTGGGTGTAATTAGAAAAAGASAACTCATCCCTTGCACTAATAACTTTGATGATATTCTACGTGATACTGCAGGATCACACAGGATGGTAAAATTTAATTACCAGAACAGGCACCAGATCAACCCTGAACAAAGGTGGAATGAGACCAATCAAACCAAAAGGGAATCTAATCCAGACAGCTAAAAGGAGTTGCAAAATAGAAAAATAACTCTGCAGAGGCTTAATATTAAGACAGTGTAGATTCTGGGAGGGGTTTAACAAACTGTCTAGGATCAAAGCAAACTGGCCAGTTTGAGGAACTAGCTCAGGCTCACAGTTCAAATACTACA
The DNA here is from genome assembly GCF_003342845.1 of Nothoprocta perdicaria. Lineage (NCBI taxonomy): Eukaryota > Metazoa > Chordata > Aves > Tinamiformes > Tinamidae > Nothoprocta > Nothoprocta perdicaria. The sequence goes on from NW_020454092.1 coordinate 9,140,285, forward strand.
ACCAGCAAGGCTGAAAGCAGCTTCTTTCCTACCAGCATTTTCTGCTAAGAGCTACTGATCCAGGTAAAGAGTCCATTGCCTGATCCTCCAGCACCTCCTCCCTTGGAACTATCACCAGTATTATTTGAAGTTCTGGTTGTTACAATCCTCACACATCTTGGTAATAAAGTTTCCCATATATTTCCATACAAGCATACGAGGTGCCAAGAGAGTTTTTCCTGCTTTTTGTTTGTTTTTTGTTTTTTTTTTTTTGAGGGGAAAACAAAGCATTCACAAGGGAAATAGCTTTTAAAATTCTCACAAGTTGACCACATCAAAAGGCACCTCAGATCTAGAGACTCAATGATATTTAAAACTTGTAGTACCTCCCACTTTAAGGTTGTGTCACATCATGGGAAGTTCTTTCCCATGATGGGATGAAATAACCTTTCCAGCCCTAATCTTTTATTCTCTCCCTGCTAACAAAGAGAATTGTGAGTTTTCAGCAAATAAGACCTTTTAAAATGAAAATAACTAGACTTATCCAGGCAGACAGACTGCCAATCAAACACAACAGCCACCTATAAACTTAGTCCTAATTTAAGTTCATAATRCTCGTAACAGGAAGATAAAATGCTGCAGCTATTTGCAAAGGCAGTCTCCAAAAGAGCCAAAAGATAAAYGGCTTCTTGTCAAAACCTCTTCATCACAAGCCAGGGGTGAAAAGCCCATGGCCCAAGAGCCAGATGACTTCAGTTACCATGACCTGTGGCCACATAAAGTTCCCACCTAACTACTGGGTAAGTCTAAAACCTGTTCTAATGCATCACATGCAAAAGGTGTTTCAAGGGTTTATTTGGCTTTTGACAAGGGAAGAAGACCTGTCTCTCCTACGATAAATAAGGTTTCAGAGGTGGCACACCTACTTCACTGCCTTAAGAAATTTCCTTCTACATTATAAGTGATGTTTACAGAAGATTCAAATTTCTGCTATAGGATTTTTAAAGAGTTACAAAATCACTATACCTGGTGCATTCACAAAGAGCCACAAGTAATTATACTTAACAGCACCTTCATAGAGAATCAAAGTAGACCTCACATTACAGTAGGTATCGTTTGATCTCATCTTTGAAACACACACACACCCTGAGTAGTTTTTAGAAGAAATGTAGAGATGCTTGCTTCACTAAATGAGTTACTAGGAAAAAAAATTTATTAAAGTCTTAATATGTAAAAATGGTACCACCCTTTGAGTGCATTTACATTACCATCATTGTGAGAAATCTCACCGTGCTGCCACAAGCACCTACCATCAGAAGACTTGAGGAGACAGAGGAAGGCTCCAAGTAGTAAGAACTCTTAATTTGGTTTTGTCTACACCACTATCACAAATTTAAGAGAAGTGATACTGCTCCCATGGTAGAATTCTTCTCTGTTAACCACAGAGCCCCACACTGTGGGACAAGAGCCTTCAAGGCTGGAAGGGGGACCATTTGTTTGCATAAGGCAAGTCAAAATTACTGACTGTAGCTAAAAGTCAACGCCCATGAGCGACTAAAAACCAGAAGGCTAAGCAGGTCACCTGAGTGTCCGCTGGCTTTTCAGTAAGTTCTGAAGACCTATGAGCCCTTCTTTCCTTTCGGACCAGTTGGAGCTGGCGCAGTGGTTCAGGACCTCGGCAACATCCTCTGTTTGTCGCAGGTAGTGCGGGATGCCGCCGTTCCTGGAGCCGTAGGAGCGCTCGGAGCAGGCGCTCGACGCGTCGCTATTCGCGTCATCATCGGAGTACATCCCGTAGGGCTCGTACCTTCTTCTCACAGGCTTTTTCTGGAAGAGGGAAACGYAGCTTAGTGAATCATTTACACTAGCATCGTGCCAAATGAAAAATGATCTACCTGCAATCACTAAAAAAGCAAAACTTATCCTATTGTTATAGTGACTTAAGCATATTAAGGATGCCACTAAAAACTGCCTGCTTACCTTACTCATTAGAGCAAGACAGATTCCCATTGACTTCAATGGAAATACTCAAGCAACTAAGGTGCTTGCCCCTCCCAGCATATAAACAAGATGCTTACGCCCAATGGAACGAGCTACAGCTAATTTAATCCCTGTGTTATAATACTSTTAAAAAATGGGCAATTTCTTGGCTACAGACACTGTGACAATGCAACTTCCAATTCAAGAAAAAACAAAAGGTAAGGAAGAAAGAGCTGAAAGGACTCTGTGCTGGTACGCACATTTGCTTTGTTACTGGTTGTGAAGTAACTAGATTTTCAGTGGGATATATAAGAATGTATGATTTTTGTTATTTTGGACTAGAATTTTCCCAGAGGCTAAGGGAATTGAGTACTCACATCTCACTTATGCACATTACAGGACCTAAATCCCTTAGGTACTGCTTTGACAACAGTAACAGAACAATGATGCTGACAAGCCAAGCTAAACTACAAATAAGTCTCCAGCGAACCTTAAATGAATACAATTGATAACACAACGTATCAGAAAAATATTCTATATATTGCCTATATTCTAGAACGTTTGCCACAGCATTCCTTCCTCAGKGTCAGTCCTGCAGTTCTTGGACTTGTCAAGGCAGCAGAGTTTGCTTCCCCTAGGACTGCAGGATTGAAGCATAGAAATCAACTCACGTGCAGTATCATGGGGGATAGCAAAAGGGCAGGGCAAGTTGGAAAGTAGAAATAAAAAGTCAAGAAAGCACTAGTACCTTGCTCCTGGAGTCTCCTAACAGCTGTAGGCAGGAAAATATTGAAGGGTGGGAAAAAGCATAGAGAATTATGTCAGAAGCTTATGTAGGGTTTGTTTTTGCAACAAAAATGTATAGCAAATGCGTCTTAGCAAACTCAAAAAAGAACAAAACAAACACAGTTTATGCAAAATAAAAGTGGATATAATAATGCCTGGCTTTATTTTCTAATTGCTACACTGCTTGTACACCCTAGCCTAGGCAGCATTTCTATTAGACAGCCTTGAAGTGTGATTATCTGTTTGTAAGTTCCTGATGACAGACCTAGATACATCACCTCTCTGCTTTATTTTTTCAAAAATATTGCTCTGAAAAATACAAATTCTTGATAGTCATTTCCCCACCCGCCCACCCCCATCCAACACCCACACATTATCAGTGACTTTGGAGTCTAGAAAGAAGCTCTGATGTCAGGAAACTGCTATCTACAGTACAGCACGTTTAACCAACTTCACTTAACCAAGGTCTCTTTCAACTTACAATTCTTGCAGCAAACTGCTTTTTGAAGCTTAACTTCAAGGTCACCGGGGTAGCACCTCTGAATTAGGGCCCTTAATACCAAAGTTTCCAACAACCTTTGAGTTCTTCTCACAGATTCGAGCACTGATTCCCAGCAAAGACAGCATTTTTAGGCCAAACCAGCCCTCAAACAGCAGCGGCTCCGAGGGGAATTGCATGCACACAGCWGAGGTGACAAAATGACCCTCTGGGTTTTAAGCTTGAGTATTTGGCCTAAGCCATCTTTGGAGAAGCCATCACACAGTGCTATGCAGCAAAGAACACCCATCTGAACACAAGTGTTAAAAAAGAGCTGGCATCGCATGTCCTTCCAAAGGGAGCCTGGACCAAGTCTGTAAATTGCCACTGTGAAACAACAGCTAAGAAAAAAGGAGCAACATAGGGCAGTCGGAAGGAAGGGGACAACAAGAGAGAGTTGCCCCCCTCTTAAAGCCGGAGAAATCCAGACTGAACTACCCAGCTAGCAGCACTACCATTTAACACTTCAGGGTGTCCGTTATAAAGAGCAGAACGGTCAAAGGGAACTCCCAAAGTCTGTCTGAAGACTAAGAATCTATCTGAATCTAAGTCCTATCAGATCTCTGGGATCATCCAAGAACTGAAACCCTGCTGCATATTCAGTATCCAGCAAGGGCTCGTGCAGAGATACCTGATTTCATTTACACTCACAGCCCACCACCTATGGGGAGACCACGAGCTGCTTCGGGGGCAAATGTAGTGGGCAGGAAGGGATTCACGAGCCACTGTATTTGGCTCATGAAAATGGCTATTCAGGCTGATAAATTCAGTGCCACCAACTATTTTCTTCTATTCTGCTTCTCTTGTATTCACAACTACTTTTGTGTTTCTATAAACAGATTAAAAAAATAGATTAAAAAAGTCAATGAGTATTGTAATGATACTCTAGAAATGGAGGTGACATGAACTGGGTGATAACAAAATAAAAAGGCGAATGATGTGGGCTTTTCTGAAAGTGAAGTGGGGGCAAAAGTTCATCACTAACTCTATGGGGATATGGCTCTTTCCTAATAAATTAAAAATTGAGAACTCTGCTTGAGATCCCCTGGGCTAGAGCTGGAGAAAACACACGGTACACGGACACCTGGATAAAGCAACTGCAACAACTGCTCTTGCTGCTATGTCCCCAACCCCAAACCCCAGGGTAAATGCAAAGGCCTGTGCTCAGATTTATCTTCTGCRGAGTGAGAGATAATTTCTGGCTTCTACTTTTTATAGTAGAGTAAGATCATGTAACAACAGAATTGAAAAAATGTCAATGAATTTAATTGGAAATGCACCTAATATTTCCAAAATACCAGCAGGACACCAAGCAATGCATTTCAGTCTGACTGGTACCATGATATGGTACCAACTAGAGACAAGCCAGGAGCTGATTCAAATATCCAGCCAGGTACAAATAACACAGGACAGAAACTAGGGAAAGCCCCAGTTGTTCCGAAGACCCCACCTGCAACAGACACTATAATAAGAGGATGCTTTTCCCGACAAAATCCCCATGCCATTAGTGGAATGGATGGAGGTCCCTSACACTGCTGGAGGTCCCTATGCAGCCTCTGACAGCCCAGCAAAAGGCCACCAGCAGATTCAACCCATCCTGCTGCTCCAACACCCAGCTACGACAGTCAGGTAACTCGGGAGAACTCACATGGACTAGAGAAACAAACATTGCTGCCAATATCCCCCAAACACAAAGCCACCAAACATTAACCAAGCATCAGACATCGGCACAATTACTACAAAGCTATTAAGAAAGAGGAGAACGTACGTACAGGTAACTTTAAGGCACTTTCTGGTGTCGGGAGCATTTTGCATTTCCCCTCTTACCAGTGCATCGGCCACGGCAGCCTCCAGGTCGGTGCTCGTGCTCAGGACTCGCATGGCRTTCACGGAAGCAGGCATCCTGCCGGGCTGGCCGAGCCCGAACCGCTCTGCACAAAAGAGGGTGAAAAGGCCTGTTAAGCAAATTCACATTCCCCTGGAATCCTAATCAGGTGCCTGAGCCGCACTCCCCAAAGCTGCTGGGAACTCTCAGCGCTTTCTCATTAAATACCCTTTTATCCACGGATCCAGAGAGGCTGCCATTAGAGGGAGAAATGAACTACTGTTGTTTGCCGGGCCCCCAGGGACTATTTTGCATCCTCGGGACATGTCTTTTCTGTTTGTTTGTTTTAAGCTGGGAAGAAGGGCGTCTATTTTGTGTTTCCCTTTTTAAATAGAGGCAGTTTCAAAGGTTTATTTTAATGCCAGCAACAGACAGGCTGGCCCCAATGTGGCGCGCTCAGAAATGAACAGTGCAATCTGCATTAACTTCAAGAGACAGGGCTGTGCCCGCGGGGTCAGAACACGCCCCTGCTCGCGCACTGACCCATCCTGCAGCTCCTTCTCAAAGGCCTGAGATTAGAAGCAAAGATCAGCCTACTTCATGTCTCAACACTTGAGGAGCATCCTAYGCCCCGGAGAATATAAATAAGGATGTTTATTGTTTGCTTGTGTAGTGGTTGTTTTATTGTTGTTTTCTTACAGTTCTGTAGCAGCAGTTTAACATGCACGCTTGACTGAAGTGCAGCTTAACTTGYGATAGGATAAATCAAAAGGGTTTTTTTTAAATCAAATAGTATCATTCTTCTGCCCTTGAATTTGACGGCAAAGCTCTGAACGACATCAAAACAAAGCGTTGGGTCCAAAATGCCACTTACATTCCTGCTGTTAATTGACTTGCCTTACAATTTGCCCCAATTTTGGAAAAATAAATAAATAAATAAAAATAAAACCAGAAATGAGCTTCTTTGGGCAAAGCCAATCCATAAAATCAGCACTAGCAGGGGTTCATTTTGACCAAGTGAGGTGGGTGCCACGGGCCAAGCTCGACAGCAGCTTTGAGGATCAGATCAGCTGCAGGGCAATGAGGTCCTGGCGCCAGGTTAGAAACAGAGAGATCACTTTTGGCCTTCCAAACCATTCTGAGGCTCAGGGAGCATTAGAATTTGTTTCCATGGGGGCCCAACCTCTGCTCAGGAGAGTCTGGGAACCCACCGCTCTCCCTGCAGCCTTTCGTGTCACTAGGAGTTTTGCCAGCAACTTCAGTGGTGCACGGATCAAGCTGATAAACCTATTTAAGAAACCTTCACCTCATCCATACTGGATGTAGTGGTCAAATGGCAAAACAGAGGGATCACGTCATCTAGAATTTTTTCTTAGTTCATCTATACTTAATGAATGAAAAAGTGTTTTAAAAACAGGTACCTGTGTCATGGATTTCCACCAAACTGAGGTCAAATACTATATTCAGTAGCTTAGTGCATGCATTTTTAAAGGAAAAGTTTTACTTGTAATAAAACTACCTTTTTTTTTTTTTTAATAACTACTGCACTGAAATTCCTCTTAARTATGCAGCTCACACTGATATGCATAATTTAAATCAGATATGGAAACTTGCCCATCTACTGTCCTATTTCAAAGCATTCCCTGAACATGATTTCAGAGCATTACCCAAGTCAGAGCAAGGATTAAGCTACTAAGGGGAAAATAGGGGAGACTTTAATTTTTTTTGAGAAGTGTTGTATTTAGAGGAAAACCAAGGACTAGCATTTATCAGAAAAGTGTTGTTTATCAAAACTTACTGTTTCTCAGAGTTATGTAACCAGACCAGACATTTCCAATTTACAACAAAAGCACATTTTCTACAAAACACATTACATGGGGGCAGGGAGCAGAAACAAGAAGAAGAAAAAGAAAAGGAAAAAAAAAAAACCTCACAACTTCTTAGAACTACTGCTGAAAAGTAATTAAAACATGACAGTTCACGAAGAAATAAAAAGTTGTATGCATTATTACTATCCCCTTTTTTAATGCACTTGGTTGGAGAACCATTATAATTGCTTAGTTGAAAGAACTTCATCCCTAAAATGAAAATATCTGTACAMTTTTAATAGAGGTACAGAGGAAATTATATTGCATTAAGTCAAATTGAAGCTGAAGACACAAGTTATAAAGATATGTGCTACAAAGGTATACAGAAAACAAGGGTTTTTTTCCCCAAGCAGAAATAACTGCACAAGTTTAAGRTTTGAGACAAGTTTTAGTCTCAGTTTTACATTTAAACCCAGCTAACTTTAGTGACGATATTCAAGTGTTACTGAGAAGAGGATTTGCTGCTGTAGCTTTGAAACAACAGAGCATCATAAAATATTACACCACGTCATCTATTTTCATGTTAATTTAGTATTACATTAGAAAAGGGAAGATAGTTTCTCTTGTTTTAATGAACAACAGAACGAGAAAGTAATTCAGTTGTACATCAGTTTAAATACCCAGCATAAAGAAACAAAAAGGAGCTTTTTWWAAAAAAAAATAAAACGAATTTGGACAAGTAGAATGTAGCCTGCTGCCTTAKAACTGTCTCCATGGCTATCACAGGGATCTTTTCAAAGAGAGATTTAAAGATAACCAAAAAACATAATACAGGTCACCCTGGGCTTCTCCCCTAGATGCCCATCTTGTCCCCAAGTGCAGATATTAGATGGACACATATTTTAAGAGAGGCCCAGGCAGATCTGTAATTTAGTGCCAGGAAAATATTTGGCTCCTGGAATAACTACCATAAACAACCCCAGCACTAGTGGCAAAGGAGAGCGCGGAGATTGCCTCATCTCCCTGACCAGAGTTGTTGTTATTCTTATATCTACTCAAGGAAGAACACTATTTTTTTGGTTCAGTTTTGCCATTTTTAGTGGTTTGGGCCTTCTGTAGGATCAAGTTGACTTGAATTATATCAGGATATAATTATGCTTTGTACCAAATCCCCAGAGCCAAGCATGCCATAAATCTTACAGAAAACTGAAGGGAAACCCAAAATGTATGCTTAGATCTGCATTATTATTATTATTTTTTTTAAATATACCAAATTCAAATGATTGTTTTTCAAATGCCAAAGACATTCAAATCAGCTGTGTCATTTCCACAGAGTTACTTCTTAAGGGAAATATTGGCAGCATTTTATTTAAATGACAGCCATTTAAGCCAGACTTGARAGAAACAACCTATTTTTCACTCCCTACCTGAAGAGAGAACAATTAAATACCTTTCAATACCACTCATTCTTTTTGCAATTTTAGCCTCTGAGCAAATACTGGAGCCTTCATTCATTTTCTTCATYATCTTTCTCCCCTTTTCAGTTAAATTCTAAGGACTCAAAGCCTAGAAGCCCTCATTCATTTCTTAGGACTCCCAGCAATACGCTGATTTCCACAGCAGTTACAGGCAATCAGCAATTGAGAAACCCCACACAGGGCCSGGGAAGAAGGTAACTAAAATGAGCAGATCTTTCTCATTAACCTCCTGGTTTGGAGCCTGGGAATCATTTTTCCAACTTCCATGAACTTAGGACAAGCCCTTCAGAATTATACAAAACATAGGTCAGCAAGTGCTATGCCCCTGTCATTAGATTTTTAAATTTTGCTCTTTTGTGCATTTTGGACAGACTCGACAYAGAAATTCCATTAAAAGAGGGAGGATTCCAGGACATTTGGCAACGAGTGGGATCAGATCCACTGGGCCTCAGTCCTAGGCACTGGGGACCACTACACTGCTAAGGAAGAAACACCAAGGGAAGCTGCMAGTGCTCTGCACCATTCATGCTGCACAACTGATCCAATTTGTAGGAGAACTGAGAAAGCCTTGGATCACCCTTTGTTTAAACACTGCTCACAGTATTCCTAAAATACATAAAATTAAAAAGAAATAAAGAAAGAAAATCAATAAACCAAACTGAAAAGTAAAAAGCCACGTTGGACGAACAGAACAAGAAGCCCCACAGCGGTGAGAAGCCCATGCTTAAGTGCTGGCTGATGCACGTGATGGCAAATGTTAAAATGGTGTAAAACAAGATGAATACGAAGCAGATTCATGCAGTTAGCACTTGTTCACCTGACTGCCCAACAGAATCAGCAGTGGAGAGAGCACTAGTGGACCTGGAATGACGTCGAGAAGCTGCAAGTAAAAGGAATGGCAACACCCACAGGATTAACACACATTTAACCCAAGACAGAAAATGCCACAGTCCAAAGGAGATGCACGTGAGCGCTATCAGTATACGTGTTTTATAGTGAAGGGGAATGACGTTGTATATGAAAGCGTAACAGATACAGTGCAAGCCCCACAGGGACATCTCCATCCACAGCTTCCCCGCTCTCCCTCGCCCCTAAACACCATCCATGACAAAACTCGGTCGAAATCGTCCGGAACTTGGTGCAGTTCAGCACAATAAACAAATAAAATAAATCAGCGCATGTCAGTCACGTTCCAGAACCACGGATCTGGAAGACGGACATCGTGAGAACATGGAGCAGGTAACTACAGGGTTTAGATGTGGCTGATCTAAACCCCAAAGTGAAGCCGAGATGGATGCTTAGCCAGTGTGCTGGCAAGGCCTTTCCACACCATTCTAGCCCGTGTTCAAAAAAGGGAATGAGTTACCACAAAGGCGGGAAGAGCACAASGAGTCACACAAGGGAGGTCAGCTCACCACTGCATACAGAGGGTCTTTTAAGATATGTGTATATATACACATGTGCATATATATATATACATACATACGTGTGTGTATTTAAAAAAAAAAAAACCCGACACAATTATTTCTGTTGCTACCAAAAGTCTCTTGCTTTAAGAAATCTTGCATACGTGTYTCCACAATCTATATATACGCACACAGATATTCATCTGAATATGCACATACATATATGTATATAGAATTACAACACATGCTCACACACTGTTAGTAGCAACAGAGCATACACAGGTGTGGAAGAGCTGAAGCCCAATTTAGCTCCACTTCAATTCCTAATTTTCAGCAGGACATAAATTGTAAAATGCGTTTGGAGAGAAGGATTTTAGTTCTTGGATCTAGTATAAAGGTGAGTTGTTTATGAAGGCAAATGGAAAGCTGGTCTGGTCATTTCAAAATTACAGAAATAAATGTAGCTTTTATTTTTTTCTCCCTCTCTAAAGGGGTTCTCCCTATGTCAGCAATAAAATGCTCACTTAGTAACTACTCAAGAACGTCCTAAGTGCTCACATGAGCAATTCATCATCACAGTTTCACTGAAGGCCTTGTTACTTGACCATCCTTACTATTACTGTAGGGAAAATGCAAAATAGCCCAAATGACCTTCTAACACAAGTAAATTTAGTTAGTTAATTATATATATGTGCAATACAGAAATTTGAAGTCTTCTGTTTTACACACAACAGTCAGAAACAAATACTAATATTATAAAATAGAGAACAGCAAAATAAGAAAAATGAAAACCGTGTTTTCTCCCAATGSGGAGAGCTTGGCTATAAGCTATACAAAATATGTAATGTGGTTTTTCAAAACAGAGAAAAAGAGAATAAAACCACTGACACCATAAGTAACTCATGAAAGATCTGCAGGATCCATAGAGGATTATGGACTGAGCCTCACAACTAAGATTCTGATCTTGCAGTTGCTTTCTCCCAAGCCACRCACTGTGTCCCTGTTGATGTCACTGCAAGATTAAGACCCAAGAATAAACAGGAATTAAATATCTGGTTATCTATGTTTAAAACCACATCCTTGCAAGGATGCTGAGGGTGAAGACTGACTCTTCACTAGTGCTTCTGAACTCGGGAAGCAAGTTGCTTGGTGCACATGGCACAGCTGCAGAGACAGACTTGAAGGCAAGCAGAACAAATGTGCAAGGTCAGGATATCAGTGTTGGCATCGACCATAATGCTGTTAAATGCATAGATTCTCCTTCACATATAGCTACCCAAAACACAGTTCACTAATACTAACTAAATAGACTAGGGACAGTAAGATTATCTTGTATATACACTTAATATATGATCTTAGCATTAATATTATTACTAGTTGGATTCTAAAAAGACTGTCATACTGTTTTGGCTTGAATTATTGGGAATGCATTTCTTCYGAATAATTCTGTAGCTCATTTGAAAGTTTATGAGCACGTTCCAGTTTGCAGCATTTCAGTGAAAATACCGAAACAGGCAAGATGATGACAACTTATTCTGCTGACACCGCTTCCCCACCTTACACCTTCACTTCACACCCTTTATGATTTGTATAAGACCACTTTTGGAGACAAAATAATCTTTGGGTCATTAAGCTTCATAAGTTAATTTGTAATTTCCCTCAGTCTCCCAAATGATTTTTTTTTTTAAACAAGACTGTAATCGATAGTTGTAACAAGTTTTGTATTTGACAGACAGGGCAGAACTCAGTGGTGATGCCCCAAATTCAAGCTCTTTGTGAATCCAGGCAGACTSTATTTATCCTCCGGGAGGAAGACTCAGGAAGCTGTTTCAATTAATGTATTTTCACTGACATAAAGGAAACACCACCACCAAGCACTGTGCAGTTTCTCCTGAAACCCAGCATTCTTAAACACTTTGGTCAGAGAAACCTGCCTTATCTTACATAGAAGCTAGACAGACACCTATAAAGAACAAGCTACAGTTATAAATTTACTRTCCTTTTAAAACTCTGGTATCAAGTCAGTTCATTTAATAGAGATGCTATCTTTCTTGAGGAGATAGAAGCCAACATRAAGCTGACCTCCTCCTTCTCATTTCTCATCAAATGAGATTTTATCAATGAAGCAAACAAATTTTGTAGCTCCGTGCTGTACAAATGAAGTTTAATCCTAAAGCTTTTCTAGTATTAATTTGAAAATTCCACTCTGCTTCACTGAAATCACTGGAAATCTGGCGATGATTTCAAAARAGGCACATTAACAAGAATCCCTCCACTGATAACACCTGAAGCTGAGACAAATAACCAAATCAATAATGTGTTAGTTTATAAGGTTATTCAATGTACAATACATGAACTATGAAAACCAAATAGAAAACATTAGCTTATCTCTTCATATTTTTTCATAACCTTTTCATAACAGAATTAAACCCAAAATGCCGTGTTCCACACTGCTTGGCAAAGCTGTATTTTGCCACTGYGTGACAAATAACAGTTCAATAACATTCTTCAGCCGTGTTTAAAGCTGTAAAAGCTTCTTTCTCACTTCGAACCACATGCATAAATACAAAATTATAATGTAAACAGAGAGGCCATGGAGATCAACTGTATTTCATTAATCTGAGAGGACAAACACAGCTTTTATACAACAAGTAATGTAACTGGTTGAAAAAATATAGATATGATATGGTATTTGATCAGAAACATTAACTATTCTGTTTTTTGCCCTGTGCAGATAAACTTCTGCATGTGGTAGCTATAATATAATGAGATTTTCTATTTGTGCTGTACACTTAAGCTACTTTAAAAACCCAGCTTTTCTTCAGCAGACATCCCTACAAAATGGCATGTGCCACCCCTTAATTGGTGAATTACAGCATCTAAAGAAAAGGATGTCTTTTTATGAGAGGTTTATTATCAAAACTATTTACTTTCCCTGCACCTAGCTCTAAAGGGAAAAAAAATAATAAAAGGAAAGGAAACACACACACACACACACACACCCCAAATCACACATAATTGGAGTCACTTAGCAACGGACTACGATGCTGCTGACAACTTTGCTGTGACTTAGAAAATATAGGCTTGCTCTCCCATAAATCTCTATCACAGGTGCAAAATGAGGCACAGCAGCCTCACAACAGCTGATTTAACAAACCAGAGAATTGCTGGAGTTCAGACTGAACCACTTTCCTGCTAACAGTGAAATGCTGAGAACCAGAACTGAGGCATGCAGAAGAAAACAGAAGGGGAACAGGGCTGGAAAGGGGGAGCGTGTCAGGAATCCAACAGAGGAGAGGGACCAAACTCATCCCACCTGCCAGTAAGGGCAATCAGAACAGGGGAAAAAGGAAGAAAAATAATAATAACCGACCCTTAAAGCTCCGGTGCCTGCGTGTACTCACCGAGCGGCGGGAAGCCCCGAGCAGGGCTTGTATCTCGACTGCTCTCGCGGCTGGTATCGCGGCTGCACCCCTGACTCATGCTGGGTCGGGGGATGCGACTGCTCCGTGCTAGCATGCAGCATGGAGAGTTGCAGAGAAGGTGAACAGAGTTTAATGAGGACAGAAAGCTCAAAGTCAAGTCACATTTCGGTTAGTTACGGTCATTATTACATGAGTAATTATCACTTGCAGCCGGCAGCTGCGGCTCTCACAAACCAACTACGTTACGCACCGCGCTGTGGCGCGAGATTTCAGCGGTGTTAGGTGTCTGGCTCTCGGTCTGCTTTGTTCTTAGGCAATCCAAATTGTTATTCAAGTAGAGCAGGGGATCTTCAATCATTTAGGGGATCTCTAYTGTTACAGAACATGCAAATCGGATGCACCTAAAGGAAACCTTTCTGGAAGGTTTTGCCCTTATTTGCTAGATAAACACCCTTGGAAAGAGGAAGCACTCTTAATCAGATGAGGATTTTTAAAAGTAGCCACAACATCAATAGGGTATTTTTACATAGTGGTAGTTTTATCATAAACAGGCATGTTGGGGCAAAAAAAAAAAAGGTGTACTGTGCAGACTTGCAGAGATTTACCCTGAAAGATGGTGGGAAAAGCACTTAGCTCCTAAGCACTGGAAAGAGAGGTTGCAAAGGGGGTTGCATTTAAAGGCAGCAAGAGCTTCAACTCTTCAACAAATGTTATCTAGCTTCTGTTCCTCAAACATTTCTAACACCTTACATTTACCATCTTATAGGCACATACACTGAGACACATGTGCATTTAAGGAGAACCTTTAACTATATTCTTTGCTTTGACAGCATCAGCAAGGCTCCTGTCTCAGGTCTGGCACTATTAAAGGTTCGGTTGCCCAGAGCCCAACAGGCTCCTGCCTATCAGCTGTGGCACCTAAATCCATCCTGTGCACATGKAGCTCAGGCAAATACGGAGCATGGAGAGGAGATTAAGCTGCTTTCATAGAGAGAGGGGGGCAAAAAAGCAACAAAAAAGGCCAACCCACCGACTTCAGTGGAAATTTTACCTAAGTTCAAGAAACAAAACAAAGAAAGAACCCACCACAAACAGAGCTAGGCCTTGGAAGGTTATTTAACATGCTGCTTAAAATAAAGGATTTGAATATTGAGAAAGATTTTTAGAAAATAAGTGACTTAGATATTTAAAGCAAAAGGATTATTCCTCTGCAAATTGTGTCATTCTCATATCAAAGACATTTACAATAATTTATATAAACAGGTTTGTGCACAGCTGAGAACAAGATAAAATTCTCCTGTGTAAAAGAGAATGGCAACTGACAGCTACAAGTTTATCTTTAAGAACGCAGTGTTTAAAGAGGAATTTGGTTTTGCTGTTTTGAAAAGACAGAAGTGAATGTTAAATGCTGAAGAATATCCATTTAGGATTTTCTTTTCTAGTGCATAGAATAAAACCAGCTTTGACGACAAGAGAGCAGAGTCATGTGCCCATATTATTGACTTGCTTCATCCTCAAGTTTCAACAGTGTCCTCATATTTGTGAAATCAGTGCCATTTGCATGCTTCTGAATACACATATTCTCAGAAATCTCAGTTGGCTCCTGCATAGAACATAAAATGCCTAGACTCAAGCTAAGAAAAACAGTTCCCTAGAATGCTAATGTGGTTTTATTACAAAACGGAATTATGACTATCTATGTGGCCTCTCTCTTTTTGGGGAGGAAAACTTTAGCCACTAGAAGAACCATTCCAGAACATAATGCCTGTTTTTAAAAGGTCAGTTAAACACAGGGCACATAATGGTATCCTTTGAAGCAAAGCAGTACAGAACAAAATAGAAATCTTCGTGGTTATACTTTAAAATTCAAATAGAGACTGCTGAGAGATTTTTGGTTTGTCAAATTGCTCCCAATTTTGCAAAAAAAAACCTCATAGATCAATTAATGGTTCTGATGGCTGAACTTCGATGCTGGACAACACAAGATGAGCCACTGACCAAGCTGAGCAGATCACCGCAACATCCAAAACTATTGAGTGAGTTGGGAAGATGGTCTTATAATAAATGAACAGGACAGACTAAATAATATGAAGTGGATGAAATTAGAGCGCACGAACGCAGTAATCTCAGCTCAGACTGACAAGAAAAAAGCTCATGGGTGAAGGTRACACTCCAAGTGTTCAGCACCAGCACACGCACCTGGAACTGAGGGCTATACAGAAGCAAACATCTCATTCTTGGGTCTCAGGCTTACATGTAAATAAAGGCAGCCTTCACATCGAGTTTGTACAAACAGTCCATTTTCTTAAGCATCTCATCCTTCAATATTTACCCCCATACATCTATACTATAAAGAGCAACAGCTCTTTAGGGAGAGGGAGATGTGAATGGTTACAATTTTTTTGAATCGATGCACACTGCACATTCTCCTTCCCTAATAGATTATAACATGCTTTATGGTGAAGAAAACGCATGAAGAACATGCATTTCTTTAACTGTAWGAAAAAGGCCTAGCAGGACAACACCACAGATGAAACACAATACTGATTCCACAAACAAAAAGCTCAAAGCAAACGTTGAGAATTCATGAATAACAGGGTATGTGCATGTTACTGGATACAGATTTGAAAAATAAGAAAAAAGAATGGATCAAAAAGAAAAGAAGGAGAAATCTGCTTGGGRTGGACTCCCAGTCAATTCCTCTAGTAGGTTATTTTATCAACCAAATATATCCAGGTTTTACCACCCCTGTTCAGGGCAATATTCTCCAAGCACCACCAGAAGTGCCAGCACTGCTRTCATTTGACCAGTCTCTCACACTATCACAGTCTGGTTTTGCAGCATAGGCAAAGGCAGATGAGACAGCCACTAAACTCCATTTCAGAATTACCAGCCCCTAGAAGTCGGACAGAAATTAATCAAATAACAAACTTAATTAAAAGGAGCAGGCAGAATGGAAGTGGACAGCTGGAAGTGGACAGCTTGGAAGTTCTAGTAACAAAGGGAAATCAGGATCTTTGCCATGGCCAGGCACAAGGGTGGGATAGATACAACAGCTATCTAGAGGAGTCCTGTACAACTAAGTCTTACCAATCTCGCATGGAAAGGCAGAAGCGATGCACAAAGTTGTAAATACACCAGTAGGCTGCCTTAATCAAATGCACTTCTGTAAACAACTAAATGCAAACTGCGCTGGGAGGGCTCAACCCATTCCCCTACTGACCACTCTACCAGGTAGAAGAAACCTGCATTTCATTAAAACCACCCTCTAAGAGAAGAATCCAGGCTCAGATGGGCAGATGCTTCCTTTACAGCAGTGCAAGCCTTTGACAGTCTGTAATTGCTGGGAATACAGTAACTGTCAAACCACAGCGGGGTGCAGCCAGCAGGCAAGGAAAGCATTTCCTTCAGCTTTCCATTGAGCACACGTAGCATAAACCCAACATAGAAAGTGCCACGTGAAGCACATGCCCAGCTGTGCCTGCTTCATGTTTTGCGGACTGACATCAGCTCCAAATCCCTGAACTTCTCTCAAATCCAGCTGGCATTCAAGGCTCTGGTTTCTCCTGTTCCCAAGTGAGAAGCAGGAGCTGCTCCTGAAGCCAAATCCCCTTTTGGACAGGGTGCTCCGGGACACGAGCAGGTGGCTGATCCTCAGCACGCCCTTGCACCACAGCACCAGCTGGGACACGAGGCCCGACTGACCCGCACAACAGAATTAACTTCATGGAGATGAACTTCCGACACGCTGGAAATACAGGTTGCTCCTAGGAAAGCCCTCCTTCAAGGATCCCAAGAAATGAGATTACATGAGCTACACTCTTCCTTCCCCGGCTGGGTAACACCACTGCTGATTTCCACGTGCTGGTCAAGCTTTCTCCATGGTGTGTCTGTGTCCAGCAAGACAAGGTCAGCTCACAGCAAGCTCCTCATGCTTATGGGCACCTACAACACAGGTTGTCATTGTCCTCATCCTCAGAAGAGCCTAAAAAGCGGCCAGTTCTTGTACAAATCCCAGCTGCAGGATGCAGGACTCATGCTCTCTTTGAGTTTATTCTTGCACTGGTCCTACTGCAGCTTGGCCATCTCTGCAAACTAATGCATGAACAGGACCCCAAATTATCTAACAGCCTGACAAGGTTGTTCAGCACTTGCTGCACTGCAGCGTGATGCACAGACTCAAGGTTTCAGCCCAAGAGTTAGACACAAGCCCATTATCAAAAACATAAGTAACTGCTCAAAAGCCTGGAAGTCCATCCACAACTTTAGGAGGAAGATGAATGGGAGGCTGCTTAACAAAATGGATGACTAAGAAGAAAAAGAAGGAAAGGAGAAAAATGGGAACTTAAGCAACACAATAAATACAAAATATTGTAAATGTTATGCTAGAAAGTAATAAATACAATGGGGTAATGTTACAAAGGTGACAGCTCAAAGCTTATCTCAATCCAAACCAATACCACATTTTAAAAAATCCAATAAAGGCATAAAATTTCTGCAACCAAGTGCTAAAGTCGACACAAGGCTCATAGTCTTTCCTGCTCCAATGAGAGCCCAAAAGACCAGGCTTTGGTTGTCTGGGCAAGGAGAACAAAAGCAGGTCAGGTTCTCTCCCACTCCCAAAGACCAAGCGCTGCCTGTGTCCACAGGGAGCACATCAGAGCAATGAGATATAAACTACCCTTTCCAAGGGATTCTTGAGGCTCCCATAATCTACCTGAAAGCTTGCAACCCAAGAGTGAGCATTTCACAAAAAGCAAATTCCCTTCTGATACTAAAGACTTTCAAAGCAAACAACAAAAATACAATAAGCTTCMACACAGTTAACAGTATTGTCCATGATTTTTTGTTTCCTTTTGAAAGCAACATTTTTTTGCAGAGTGATAGCAGAATAATGATTCCTAAAACCGAGAAGGTGCTTTACATTTTGAAGGCAATGACTATAAAAGCACAGTATATACAAATAAAGGCCATAAAATAGATTAGACATGAGAAAAACTTTGCATCTGGAAAGATAATCACAATAAACAAATGGATTTTTTTATGGATAACAACACAGCACGTGTGCTCTGGTACTTTAAATTCCTTTCAGTATAGTTGAACAATGAATAAGTAAGACATAGCTCTCAAGTAACATTTTCTAAACAGAAAGGCAGTTTAAATTCAAAATACAAGAGTTGAACAGTTTAATTTCAATCGATCTTTAGGCTAAAATTTCAATCAATTTCTATCTCCTAGTAATTTTTTTTAGTGGCACAAAATATTTCAGTAATTTTATCTTAAAAAATTATCTTCCTCAGTCACATTTCTGAAAACATTTCCATTTTATTTCAAAACTAAAAACCTTTTTACCTTTTTAGTCACAGAGCACACGCAGAGTACCTTCACACCAAGTAAACAAATGTTTCTATATAAGGATGCTTATGCAGCGAATTAAAAAAAATCTGCTGATAAATTTGAAAATAAGAACAAATTTGGAATTTTTATGTAACAGTCACTGAGACTGTGGAAACAGACTAATTAGAGCATAGGTCTAAAATATCATTTAGGGAAACAGTTCCGAGATATCCAGGATAAGCAGTAGCAAATCATTTAAGCTACAAAATTTCCAAAATAATTCAAGATGCTCTTTGCCCTTTATACCAACTGACTTCACAAAAACATCACTCAATTAATCAAGCCCTTTAGGGCTAAGTCACTGAATGCCAAGTGAGATATTTCTCACAGCACTTAACTCTTTTTGCTGCCTGAACCAACTGTGTTGCTCATGTCAGCTTTCAAACAGAAGACTTCCCACAATAATCTCAACCTACTCGGAAACTATGGCTCAACCTAGAAATTTAGAACTACCTTCCTATAAGCTGCCATCAAAAACAGAACATTCCTTGAGATAAAACATAAACCTGCTAGCTGAAGAACTCAAAGGTGACAGTAATACTTAATTTCCTAACAAACAGAAAAAAACTTTGAACACACTGATCAACGTGTCACTGCAGTGGCTGCTCTTACCTAGTCCTATCCTGTTGGGACTCGTCTCCCGACTGCATCCCTGGCTCCGAGGGATCTTGCTGCGTTTTTCTGATGACGATGACACCACCTGGACTCTGGATGATCCACTGCTCAGGCCACCATAGGYGCTTCCTAAGAGTTTACCCGGAGAACTAGACCGACTGCCAGCTAGAGGGGAAAAAATAAGAAAAAAAATATGAGAGGAGGGGAATCAAGGTTTAAAACACTCTGACAGGAAAGCTGAAATACAAGAGGCTACGTTCTAGAATTTGATCCAAAGCCCACATAAAACCCACTGGAGCATTTCCCACGGGCTGTAGATGATGACTAAGGAAAGCCCATCGACAATAAAGGCATTAACAATTCTATTTGCACTACTCTTTGCTGCCCAGCCAGGGTAAAGACAAGGCAGACAGTGCAGTGTGGAAGTACCCCTGCATTACAGAAGCTTGCTGTGGCACCAGAAGCAGGCTGGCTGCAGCCACTGAGACTTCGCTGGCTACTTTACATTGTCAGGAATGAAGTAAAGCTCATTTACAGGTAATCACAAAGGCCTAAAAGTAATGGAGTTGAGGTCTTTCTTTTCCTCCTTCTTCAAGTATATAAAAGTCACGCTGAAATTCTGCTGCTGTCATTCCTCACACTCATTTATTTGCTAAAACAGTCAAGAAAAGGCTGCAAAATCATACTCAGGTGAGTTTACATTCTGAGCTAATATTCATGCTGCTCTCTTTCTAAAAAGCATCCACAAATGTCAAAAAAAAAAAAAAAAAAATCAGTTCCAGAACAGCGTTACGATTAGTAAGAATCAAAGATATATTTTCTATCTTAAGACTGTATGCAATGTTATTAATTTGATAGACAACAGCATAACTAGTGTTAGTTCAAATTCCTTGCTCCAATCAAACCACGTACTCCCAACACTGACCCTGGCGCTGGGTGAGAATATTTGTGACAGATGCCAGTCACATGCCCAACATTCACACCCTGGGAGCCAAATGCTCCTCTCAGTTACACTGACTCACAGATGTCAACACTGCACTGAAATAACTGGAAGAATTTAGCACCTAGGGTTTAAGCTGCAGGAACATCACTGCAATGCTTACAAGAATGAGTCTGCTTCCATACACAATGTGTGTTTACCATGTTTGATTACTAAGCCTGTTATTATATAGATTTAGATTTCTAACTTTAAGAAAATGCTTTTTAAGCCTCTGATAACGTAAAATTGACAGGAAAGAGGGAACCTACAGGTTCAGCAGCTTAAAAAAAAACATGAAGGAAATAATGTGAGAAAGCAAGAAAGGGAAAACGTTTCTTACCACCAGCAGGATTAGCTGATCTGGATCCTTGATTATGAGGGCAGACGAAAGGACAGGCAAAAAGTGGATTAAAAGACAGCAAGACAATACAGCGTTCAGCATGCAGTTTATGTTATACACAGTGCAGACAGATTTCTTCACAAACGTGTCACTCCAAAAGCCTCTGCAGAATGTAGTGGGTTAATGCACAGATGCAACCAACAGTTTTAGGCTGATCATCTTCTTAGGGAAATATCAACCAAATATGTACACCCAAACTCTGCTGTAAATTATACTCCAGCCCACTCTGAAAAATTGAAACAGGATTAGCCACTGTGTGGACACATAATTTAGTCCTGTGTCTATACCGTATTTGATTCATAGCTTGCTTCATAAAATGCTTGGCCTAGAAGATAAAGACCACATCTGGTGGGCCAGGCTGGAATCAGGATTCAAACTAGATGTCACCTAACAGGCCATAAGACATCATTAAAAAATGTACTGTTTAAAACTTCTCGATATTCAACTGTTCATTAAACACATTAAGAGTTCTCATCTGTTCTTCACTAAACTGAAATCAGGAAAAAAGGTCATTTCTCATTTTGGAATAGTTTTACAGTCTGAACTGTATGAATGAATTTAGATCAGGGAACTGAAGGCCAAAATCTTTCATGGCCTCTATATAAAGATTTCTAATTGGTTCCATTCTGAATATAAAACTTTTACCTAACATAATGCTATAAATCTGGTTCCTTATCCCTCCRGCATGACAGGGCAAAGCAATGACAGTGTGAACAGATGAGGGCTTCTAAACAAGGGTGCAAAGCAAGACAAGTCCTCTGAACAAACACATCTCTCCACCAGCCCCATCTCTTCTCATCCACAAGCCTGAGTATCTTCAGTAATGAACAGCTTCTCCCTATGCTCTATTCCTTTTAAAGTTTGAGTGACAAAATTCTTAGATATACTTGACAAAAACTGTATGTATGGCTCCTGGGGAAAATCATATCATGCCAGGTAGCCAGAGAGCACATACATGCCCTCTGAACCAAACTGCAAAGTTACTTCCCCCATAATCTACACAGAAGGGGTAATGTCCTATTTAAAACGGATGCTACATCACACATTAACTTAGACAACTCACATTATACRCATACAGAAATACAACAATATAAGCAAGAGAAGCTTGGTAGGGCAAGAACCCGAGAGACAGCAGTCAGCTACAGACACAGAAGACGTCTCAGCGGGACCCAGGGGAGGTTTAGCCGTACACTTCACAGCAATCTGCAAGCCTGCTGTGCAACAGGTGAAAAAGCAGCTTGTGACAGCTAAGCACTCAGATTTGGGGCTTATTTGTCAGTAGAAGCATATGCTGAAAGCTTGCTGAGGAGGATTCCTTTCATTACACATCCCAGCATCACTCTGCTCAGCAGAGGGGACCTCAGATCTCAGTTAAATACTATTTCAATATTAAGAGAAACATTAACAACATTTTTTCTCCTCCCCCTCCCTGTTCAAAATCAAACACTTCTTACGCTGGGACTGTGAAACTACTTTAGCCCGGCTACGTCCTCGGGAGTCAGCAGGCGTTGAGGTGACGCTTGTGGCACTGCCAGAGCTCTGTCTCCTGGTACGAATCCGACCTGGAGGAAAACAAGGAAAATCAGACTGTTAATAAGTGTCTTCCAAAAGCAGCAAGCTAAAGCACTGSCTTTTCTCACTAGCAGTGCTGACATACCCAAGAAGTTTTACAGGGAAGAGCAACATCTTTCAAAAGCCTGGCTGAGACAGAAGGGTAGGGAGTGGAAACACAGTGGAAGATCAAAAATCTCCTTGTGTTCTGCAGTGCTCATAGCTGTTATGATTAGAAATATATATATTATCTTGCACTACAGCCTTTATTTCTGTTCTATAGTAATTTCTTCACAAAAAGACAGACGTTTTGGTCTGCTATATCCAATATCAAATTATTACTTTGAGGCGATGAGGTGATCCCCCTGTCAGGCAGGACAGACGCCTCCCCAAACTCCATGGCTGGGATTTCCAAGCAGCAGCTCCGTGCTCCGTATCCTGACTGATGTGTGCACGGAGTGCAGAGCGCAGCCCAACTCCAACTGCACAGCTATTTCAGGTCCCTTTCACTTGCATTTGGATTTCCTTGCCTTTTTTACAGACCTGACATATCTATCCCTACATCGGTGTAACTTAACTTGTAATGGAGAGTCCCSTTCAACACAATCAACACTGTGGAAAAAAGATTCCATGTGGCTGCCCTCTATTTAAGCAGAGAATGAATATAAAGTCCCAAAGTGCTCTTGCTCCTTTTTCTGTTCTTTCCTCATGAAAAAGCCACAGAAATTTGAGCTAGAAACCCTCTATAAGGTCATCAGTTCATCCCCTTCCTGGGACAGGGCTTTTTCCTACAGAAAGTTCTTTTCCAGTGCTAAGGTTCAACTATCTGTCTCTAGTAAACTGGAAAGAAAAGATAATTAAGRGGAGCACAAAGATCTC
Organism: Nothoprocta perdicaria; assembly: GCF_003342845.1. Lineage (NCBI taxonomy): Eukaryota > Metazoa > Chordata > Aves > Tinamiformes > Tinamidae > Nothoprocta > Nothoprocta perdicaria. Next base: position 9,163,331 of record NW_020454092.1, read on the forward strand.
CCTCAGCACTTTTTTACAACTCAGTTCTCAGCCAAATCCAAAGTTGTTTCTCAGGACTGATGCCAGTGCTACTCTGCATTCAAAGGATGATGTCAAGCTGCAGGCACAGTAGTAGAGGGAAAGAAAAAAAAGAAAACAGGCAGGAGAAAACTCCCACCCTAGCATCTTTACCATAAACATACAGATGGCAATATAGCGGACACATACATTTCTCAGGTCCCCCCTCAGTAAGACTCCACAGAAGGCAGGAGTACATGCGGGACACGACAAGGACAACCCAGGCTGAATGGACTGAGAGCTCTAGTCTTCTCCCCCRCCCAGCTCTCAGGATATTCACAACTTGTTTAGTTTTGACAGGAAAGTTAAAAAACTCTCAGGTTTGAGGGGAAAAAAAATCAGGACTTGCTGGCAGAAGAAAAAGACAACAAACAGATCTTCCCGAACAGCAACAAGCTTTAGAATAAGCTCAGGCAGCTCTGAAAGGTAACATACCAACGTTTAACCAATTATCTGTAGATACCATATGAGGACAACAAGTAATAAACTGCAGTTTGTTCACAAACCCAACTAAACTAGCTCTGAGCACGTGCATGTGGCTCACAGCAAGGCTGCCCACCCATGCTAGGGCTTCAGCCAGGCTGCAATCGCATCTGGTACAAATGGGTAACCAGGTACAAAACAGGAACATGTTAAACCTGAGTAGTTTTAAGAAATATCAATGGAGATAACTACCTCTCCTTCCACAACACAAAAAGCCTCAGCACTGCAGAGAGCAAAAGAYGGTAAGTTTGCTGAAAACTGAGGATGCAAATGGACTGATATTTTATGTACAGGCTTATCAAGATCCTTAAATCTTTAGTTTTTCCTGCATCTACAATGTAAGTTTATCACTCTGTCTTCAGATGACTAAGAGGAAATCAGAAAAACATGCAATAAATGACCATCCATGTCTATGGAACAAAGCTAAAAACTGTTTATAAAAGAAAAACTAATGTTTGGTTTGACAGCACTGTTTTCTGATCTCAAAGAAGGAAAACTGAAGGCCCAAATTAAAATCAGTGTGTGACTATCAGCCAAGTTACAACAAAGAGCTCAAGGTTATCGTGAGGCTCCTCAAAGGGAAGCTTCCTACCAACGGCGACACATTCAAATGTGTTGGACACAAAAGATCTCCCTCCTTTTTGACTAGTAGGTTTTACCACCAATTTTTGGCCTAGTTAAGTGTCAAAACAGTATGGAATGAMAGATTCCTCTCAATGAAAGTTTCCTGTCATGCAGGAGGAACAAAAATGCTGATACAGATGTTGGTCTTCTCATCCTTCTGAAGGGCCTGATGAATGTTTGAACTGATCCTCCTGAAGCAGCAGCAGCTGCCCCTGCACTGTGCAAATGACAACAGGAATGAGCGGAAATCAGAAATTTATGACATTCCCACCTTTACTCCCGACTCCACCRTTGGGCATGTTTAACAACTTGACCTAAATTTACTCTAAATTTACTGCAAAGGACACCATGGTGGTGGCTTCATGCACAAAAGGGATGTAAGGGTGTAAATATTATGACAGCACAGTAAGAGTGCATTAGGAGGAATTTTCTGTGGTTGCTTCAAGTCCATGTAATAAAATAAAACAAGTGAAAAACAGCCTCTCAAATTCTGGCCAAAATTACAAGCAAAGAATGCTTTCTTATATTCTCATATGTAGTTACATAGTCCTTGAAATGCAAACACAAGACAACAGGCTTTCAAAAGTGATACTTTCTGTTGGTAAAAAAACATATATTTATTTTTAATAAAAGTAGTCTCGCTATCTGTAAGCATACTAATGATTCAAAATAAAAATACTGTTCAAGCAAAATAAAAATACTTTAAAAAAAAAAAAAGATACTTTCCAAATTCAGTTCTAAGCTAAAACAGAGAGGAGAGGGGAAAAAAAAAACACTCAAAATCACCTCTWGCAAATCTGTATAGGATAAAAACACCAGGAAGAAGATGAGAGATGTTTCTTTCATTATCAACTTACTACTCTAAGACTATGACTTTATAGCTTCATGATGAGCTCTATCTTCTTTCACACACAGAGGCATAATTTTTAGATTAGTTTTATGGTGTCCAAGAACTACTCACTTTACAATAATATAAGATGAATCTGTACCTATCTGGCTTGAAAGTCTCAAGGATTTTCTCAAGGATTTTCACATGTATCATACCATTCATAACACATTCATACASATTTTAATCTATACAACACAAATGTCTATTACATTCTCTTAATAATGTCATCTCACCTGCAAATAAAAGCCTGCATTCACATCCGATAGTTATTTGCACATAAAATTGTCTGTGTGGCTTTATCATCTTACCCCAGAGACAAAAATTAATTTCAGGGAAGACTAACCAGAAAAACACAACAGGCAACTTATTCAGATTTTTTTTTTTTTAAAGAAATCTCAAGCAAACCCTCCCCCTCACAAAACTACTTTGTTTTCAATGGTAACTAGTGCAAACCACAAAGCAATCTATATGTTATAACCACTACTTTTCTGCTTCTCTTAGAATTACTATATTCTGAGAAAAGCAGTACAGCAATGGGATGGAGTTCCCCAACGAGTTTCTAAAAGGGATAAATGCTTTTCCATCTCATAAAGGAAAAAAAAAAAGCTCTTGATCTAAACTTGACATATGATACTGTTGCTGGTAAAGTATTTTGAAAGATTGAGTGTTTGCATTTAGAAGTCTCTCTGTTCTTAAAGTTATGTGTGGCAGGGTTGTTCGCTTTTTTATTAAAATAAGTCATTTTCAGAGCTAAGTTTCAGAGGTCCCACAGTATATTAAAATATCTCACTAGATTTACAGGAACAAGCACATGAAGATGACATGGTGTATTTTACACTAAAGAACAAATAAAGGTCCCACACTCCTGCCAAACAAGCAAGAAACACCCACTGGCTGTGATACCAGCTGCAGTCAGAAGTCAGCCTTGCAAAGACACCAACCAAGTGAACAGGGAAACCTCTTGGTTTCCCAAGTCTTTCTCCCGAAAAAAGCTTAAGCTGGTTGTTCAGTTTAAGCTGCCATGCTCGAGCTCCTTGTTTTTAGCCTAAGCTTAGTCCTCTAAGCTCACTAAGGAGACAACCAAGCTTTGGGGCTGAGAATAACTGTGCAGCACAGCCAGCCAGACCTACAGGGATTTAAGATACAGATTTATGCTACCTTCCTAAAAAGTGCTTTTTTATCAGTTTTCCAACTAGGATGACAATACTGACAATACTAAAACCAAAGGCCCAACACTCCACTGCTTGCTTATATTCTTGTCACCAGCATAATCCACTTTCATCCTGCTCCTGGCTTTGAGAAGCCTGGCTCAAAAACAAAGCAGAGGGAAGGCTGAGGGCAGAGCAGATGGGACTGCCAAGGGAGCACAAAGCTGGCTCCCGATGGAGGGAAAGGTGCTGAACTTGTACACTGCAGCTACACAAAGTCACGATGGGAACCAGACTGCACATTCAATAARCTGAGCTACACAGAAAGCCACAGGAATTTGCTCTTCAGTTAGTTACTTACAGGTGACCTGCAAAAAAAAAAAAAAAAAAGAGAGAATGGGGGAAAGGGAATTTCTGCCTTTTGTTTGAAAAGCATTTCATGTATATGTATTTTTTCCCCCTCAGACCATGGGGTCTTTTCTCTGTTTTTTTGTCTACTTCATTTTTATTTATGTCAAGAGTATAAACTTTCGTCTTCCCTGCAGTTACTGACCCACTCTGAAAGATTAGAGAATTGGCAGAAGACCTTGGTCCACCTCTCAAGGACACAAGCTGAACCCTGAACAGGCTGTTTTCCCCCCTCAACTGCCTCAAAGGAAACCAGAGACAATGAAGTGCTTCAAACATACTGATTAAAGTCACCCTTCAAACGCTCAGGTACCAAGTGTGCCCCGTTGTTATAATCCTCCCTGATCCCTGTCCTCACCCCAGAGAATCCTCCAGCAGCAAGAGGAGATGAGATGCAGCTCAACATGAAGGGAATGGCAAACTTCATTGCTGAAAGTTTATTTCAAAATTCCCACCTCTAAAGGTGCTTTTTTTAAAAAAAAAAA
>NW_020454092.1:9167454-9252590 GCF_003342845.1 Nothoprocta perdicaria
AAAAAAAAAAAAAAAAAAAAAAAAAAAAAAAAAAAAAAGCTTTCACATCAAGAATTTAATAAACTAAAGGTATTTTAGAGGACAGGTGGTAAAACAGCCCTCCACAAATGTTTCTTACAGCCCTCCACAAATGTTTCTTACAACCCAGGAGAGCAGTTTAAAGAGCTGCATAGGGTATTTCAGAAACTGACATTAATATTCAACTTTCCACGGTTAGAGTGAAACTAGAAAGGTTTGGGAACTGAGAAGGGAAGAAGAAGGGTCAGCAATGAGTAAGAAAGCTCCAGTCTGTATCAGTTTGGAATTCTCATCCAACTGGCTTTTGATTTAGAAATATAGATGTTTAAGTTAACTTCACATCCCTTATCAGTGACGGATCAAAGCTTAAACACTTGCCCATGGTTAAGAGCCAGTTCATTTATTAACACTAAGATTAAATGCCAGTTCAGGAGATGCAAGAATCTCTTCCTTTTAAATAACAACTCAATGTATCAATGGTAGGGGGGAAGGAAACCCCAACCCCACAGGGACATGGTGGCCCTTCTCAGAATACCATGTTCTACTGCAAGCGAGGAGATGTCCCACATGACAGTAACAGATCTCGAGACTTGCATCAGGAAAAAATGGGTTTGTAGAGGGTTTCTTCTTCATTATACATAGGGGCTTCTTGTTTTCTATCCCTGTCTACTTCCAAAGTGATTTCTCAGTGATCTTTTCTCGCTTGAGAAGTGAGAAATAAAGAACAAGCCTTGACAAAGAGCCAGAGAAGGGGACTGGGAGCCCTCCCAAACTGCTAGGCTCACTGTGCCTTCTCTCAGAAAACAGCTTTCCCTCAACTCTCTCAGACACATGCCACCTTACTCAGTTATCAATAACAGACTGCTCAGGTTTAAAGAGGCTGACTAAATACTCTTTCCCTGGGGATCATTGTTTACTGCCCTCATTTTTCTGCCATGTGATCATCTCATTAAACTCTCTTGCTGCCCAGTCTCTCCCTGAAAGCATTTGGCAGYTGAGACCTGAGCTTCGGGTGGAAAAACACAGCAAACCTTTACACATARTAGAGCTGGAGAACACAAGCCCTTTTTTTAAAAATCTGTGTACAGGTCACCTTCAACCRAAAGCACCCATTGAAACAGAGACCCAGATACAACTCGGTGATCAGAAAGTCAGGCATAAAACCAGAGCAGTGCCTGTGAGGGGGCCAGAGAAGTGAAGAAAACCCCATGGCGGCATCAAAATGAGCAGAACAACCATGCAACACTTCATGCAGATCACCAGTGAACACGGATGAGAACCAGGTGACACTCGGAGAACAGAGATCAGGTAGGGGTGGTACGACTGTAGACACACCTCGGTTAACATAGAGCGACTGCTTACCCTCGGGTTTAGTGGTAGTACCATCTTTAAGCAAATTAAAAAGAAAATAAAGGAAAGGATTAATAGGGAAGAATCAGTATAATCAGAGAAAAGAAAGAGGAAAAGGAAGTTTGATTAAGCAGCAAATGCAAGCTTGAAGCATCTGGATAACATATTTAAGGTTTTGTTTGGTTTTTTTTAATCCTACAGTAACACTTAACTTTGCTAAACTGTGGGTTTTGTCTCAATAATTCTTTCATGGAAATGTACAGGTGACAAACTTCCTTACTAGCTCAAAGGGAAACAGAATCCTTTAGGTACAACCACACGTCTAAGTCAGAGCTAGTCTGCCACTTCTGCTACAGTCCCACCTTAAGCGTGAGGCTGACACAGTCTTTTCAGTGCCCASCAAAAAACAAAGCCAGTTTTAACAGTTTGTTCCCCTCTATTCCCCTCTTCCGCATGACACAGGACTGTCTTAAAGCACTTTTGCCACAGAAACCAGGATACAAAGCAACTCAAAATTCCTGCAACTGGAAGCTTTGAGCACAGACCAACATGCATTCAGCTCCACAGGCTGTATTAAGTTTTTAAGGCAATGCATCAAGAACAATCAACTTAAACCATGACAAAAAACTACTGCACAATCTCTGAACCAAATACAACCAAGAGAATTATGCCAAGRTAAAATATTTTAGACACAAGAAAAATCTAGCTGCTAAAGGAGTCTATTGAAAGCATCCTACATAATTTACAGAAYGTTTAAGGTCAAACTAAAGACTAAACGCTCTACACAAAGGAGTTATGTTTTATCTGATTCAGTAAAGGCTTAATCTGCACAATGGAAATTAAGACCAGTGATTCTAGTGTGGACAAGACATCTGATTCTTCCCACTCTTATGAAGATAAATCAGTGAAGAGTCTGGAACTARGTGAGTATGAAAATAACTGAATGAGAAACCAGCTCAGGTGCTCAGCACTATCTGGGACAAACCTAGACTCATGAAACCAAGTTGAGGCTAAGAAAATAGCACCARTCACCACCTTGCACTTCTCCTTCAGCCAGATAGCAACAGCACAACTCCATCAGGGGGGAAAAAATAAAAGTCAAATACAAGCTTTATTGTCAGAAAAGAACAGGGCACCTGACAACAGCATACAATACTTGGAAAAAAATGTGACATGTGGTTATAATCCAGAAAGAGTCTGTCTAAGGAATGGCTAGTTAGGTCCTTACTGTARTGAAGTGTAGTGAAATAAAAAGACTTAACTCCTCTCCTCACTTCTACACCTCTTTTCTCTTTTGTAAAAGATAAAGTGAGCAACTCAACCAAGATTCAGTTTGCAAAACAAGATGAACCACAGAAAACCAGCCTCGGGGAAGGAAGAGAAGGAGGTGACACATCAGAAAGGACCTGAACATTAAGCATTCTCCTCAACAATGTCACAGAGGCAGAACAGAAACTCTCCCCCCAGAAAAAAAACGTCAGACAGAGGAAGACCATCAAAGCTTCCCTTTTCAAGTTTTTACCTTAAGCCCAAAATGCAGAGACCATTCCCTGATGCTGGACAGCTGGTAGGTATCTCTCAGACATGATTTTTAAATACAGCTTAATATTCAAATCAAAACCTACATACTTTCTGGTAGTAAAGAAAACCAACTGTAGAAAAATATGCAGATTTACCTAGTGATGCATATGAGCCTGGGGGCAAGGCTGCAGCAGAACTGAAGGGGGTGGATGCTCCAGATGTCACTTTAGACTTGGCACTAGCTGCTGCGTTCACGTCCACGTCGCTGCGGGATCGCTGCAGAGATCCTGGTGTTGACACTGACTTTGTACTTACTGTAGATGCTGCAGATGGGGATGTGGAACAAAATAAAGAATGAAGATTAATTTTTTGAGCTGTGTGCTTCAAAATGGTCTGTYAAGCAGTTTAATATACTATTTTTAGCATAGGATCTCCGCACAGCTTTATGCTGGGTCTCAAATTATTTCAGCTTAGACTACTTTACTGAGACAACATGGGCTTCTGCACACTGCCTGCARAGATATAGCAATGCTTTCAACTCAGAGCCACCTCTAATGATTTTATCAGATACTAGCCTACATACTGAGATCAAAAAGTCTGTCAAAGCCAATAACACAGGGATTTCTAACAGAACCTACCTGAGAAAACTCAGCCATGATACTCATCACAAGCTGGTAAACTCCTGGCCAAAACAGACCTGCAGGTCAATTAGCCCAGATCCTGTGCTTTGCTGGAGGTTTTGCTAACATCTTTGAACCTCCTTACTTATTGATTCTTCCTTTCTCAAGTTTGAGGTTGCAAACACTTGTATGTATCTACATAATGGCACACATGCTCTATCTCAACTTCACCTTGAATTAAAAGTTTCAAAGGGATGTATTAAATGCACAAGCCAGCTAGAACCCAAACTTATTGCTGRCAGAAAAGCATATGTTTTCTTCTATACGTGACCAAGCCATTGTATGTTATATTCCATATTAAAATCTACTCTTCAGACTAAATGCATCTCTTGCACTTAAGTCTCTTATGGTGCAGCAACATTAACCATCTTGGCTGCACCTAAATATTCCAGATGGACTAGCAACAAGGTGGAATTTAACACCGTAACATTTGTGTGCAGATCATGTCTCCAATAAATATGAAGTCACAGAGAATGAGAGAAAACAATAAAGCTAACTGGGTAACCAGTCCATGCAGTTGCATGTCCTAGCTTCAGCAGGAGTTTATTAGGCTGAACAACCTACCTTGGCTATGACTCTCAAGGCTTTCTAGCCTTRCCTTTAGAGATACAAGCAGTAACAGGTTTATCAGCTTTCAAAAGCACCACTATATCAGTTAATGCACAAAGATACATATGCCCCAAAACCAATGCAAGAATTTGTGATTGTGCATACGCAAAATCCATGCAAGAAAAAAGTGCCATTTTTAAGGATCAGTAAACTGATCAAAATTGTCCTTGTACTTTATGTTTCCTCAACGACAGCKGGCTGCATTTTTCCAGCTCCGGTTCTCACCTCTAGATGCAGTGCTTCCAGTAGGACTTCTTTTGGCAGACAACGGACGGCTAGAAGTTAATATAAATATTAATTAGAACAAAATACACTTCAGAGTCACCACTAACACGGCTACTCTCTTTGTTGAGCATACCATTTAGTTACAGGAATAGACTAATAAAGCTTGTTGCATAAGCATAAATAGAGTATAAATAGAGTATCTTTTTTTTTTTAATAAAGGCATCAAGAAAAAATGCTAGGTATATTAGCTGAACAAGGGTTTATGGGTTTTAGGGTTTTTTTTTTTTTTCATTTCTTTTTGGGTTTTTTTGCACCTCTATGATTAAGGCTAAACAAAGAATTTCAAACCATTTCAAGAATACTTGGAAGCAATGACCAACAATGCCTAAGCAAAAAAGTCTCCTAAAAATTTTACAGATCTAAGAAAATGATTTTTAAAAAGCCATGCTTTTCCTGGCTTTCCAGCTTTAATATATGTATCTCAAAAGGAAGTAATTTGGGGCAGCGAAAACACTGAGGCCAAATGATGACCTGACAAGACACAAGCATAATAATGCAAATGGTACCCAAAGCAACATGACGGCTTCCTCCAATTCAGTGAATTTACTTGCAGTTCTTTAGGTCAAGTTAAAGGTGGTGACACTAGAAGACCTACTTGAGACTCTCCTGAGAGCTGGAAGAGGAGCGATCTGACTGTGGCAAGGACACAATGCTGTCAGAGTTCTTCAAGTGGGACTGCAGGGCCTTTTGGTAGGATGATTCCAGGGTGTGATACAAATGCTCTGCCTCTCGGCTGAAGTGACCATGAAAACCCCAGTAACACCTGCAAATAAGACAGTCACAGTACTGAGAATTCCTTGTGCTGTTTTAGGGGTCAGTGAAGCACAGATTTTAGGGGTCAGTGGAGGAGAGCCCTTACACAGCAGCAATTCATTAGTCCRATCATTTCAACAGTCTACAACCCCTGTAACACACTTAAGATTTGGGAACTATTAGGAGCTGAAGAAGCAGATCCACAGAATACAGATCAATTGGTATGAGGAACACACCATTGAGCACTTTGCAGCATGAGCAGTCAGGAAAGCTTTAACACAGAAAAATCCCTCCTGCTGTCTACCATAACAGGAGATACCAGTCCCAACTAGATATTCGTCAGATACATAACCAATATATACGTAGATAAGATATATAACCAATATTGGCTTGGGACTAGCTGCTCAGTATCTATTTCTAAAAAAAAGCCCAACACCTAGAAGTCAAATGTATCTGTGTGGGTCTGATTCAAAAAAGCTTTCTACTTTCTTAAGTTTAATAAACAGCCCTTTTACAATGCTGCAGAGACAAGGCTTTCCCCTCCTGCTGCAAACCAAGGAGTTGAAGGCACTCGGCACTTTCCAGGAATCAATTTATAGGCAATTTAATGAGTAAAATTAAAATAAACAGCAACAATAGTTTGTACTTACTTTCTTGCCTCTATCCTGGCTTCTGAGTCCGCATCATGGATTCCCTTCTTTATTGTTTCTGCTAACACTGATATGTGTCTGAAATATGAAGGAAACATTGTCCATAAAAAYGCACAATTTATAGACCAATGACCCCAATAGATGATTTTGCACTGGTCTCCAAGAACAGAGGAGTTAATTAGATCCTCCATTTTTCACAYAGGCTCCTTTGGTGGCTTTATTTACTCATCCTTAGCAGTCAGTTTTCTTTCACCCAGGCGACTGAGCAAGAAAAGGCAAGCAGGGTACTTCCAAGGTCAGCCTTTAGCTAGCTAGGGAAACAGCCCGTGTACAAGAATACCTAACCCTTAAAAGAGTTTGGGGCAGTTTGAGATTAAGGAAATTGCATCCCAAACTCTTCCACACATACTGTATCAACTACCATACAGTTCTCAAGTGTTCCTCCTAGATGAGGTCAAGGCTACTACACGTGGTTTTAAATATTGGCATAAATATTGGCAGGTTTAGGGATGCATTCAGCCAGGTGTCCCAGATGTGCCTTTTCACCACAATAAACATCCTGGATCCCACCTACTGGACCATTCTTTAAGGATGTGTATCATTCTGCAGGCCCAACTTCCCCAGACGTTAGGAGAGARTGAAACCCCTGAATTGTTTTCAGAGCTTACCTTTCTAGGGAGTGAGTTTGCCATTCTTGCAACAGCAAGTCTAAAAATTCAAAACAGCGCCTGAGAAAAGAAACAGGAGAAGTGCTKAAGTTAACAGAAGCACAGTGATTTCACCACACCTGCTACTGCACAGTCATCTTTCACTATGGATGTTTACTGAACATTAGACAACTTACTAAAGACTTCCCCAAAACACCATCTCTCTGCAATTGCCATCAATAAACAGTCTGAAACAACTAGAGTGACCTCTTAGACAGAAGTCTGAAGAGGGAGTTAACAGAACAAAACCATCTGAAAAGCTCCTTTTTCACYGAACAGAGCAAAAGATCCAAATTAACGATTTGTACTTGTTTGCTGAAGCTTCACATGGAAGCTTCACGTGAGTTTGATATGAAGGCATACCTGTTCAGATTTAGTCTCCCTTCCTCATTTCAGGAGGCTAAGACAAAATTATACTATGYAACTTGTGCAAGGTCTGTCACAAGTCATCAAGCACAAAGACCTCCTGCTCAGACTACAACAGAACTGATCTGCAGAGCATAAGCAGAAGTCACCCAGAGGGGTCAGACCAACTGGAGTGCACTTAGAATTTAAGATCAGAAAGGATCTTGAAGGAAGTCACAATAACAAGACACAATTCTAACAACACATAATCACAAATCATTTTTAAGTGCTGTTTTTTTTCTGAGAAGAAATTAATGACTAAAATATATGAGTGTTACCAAAATTATATGTGAACCTAGCTACTGCTAAATAAGAAATTCAAACCAAATGCTCACCTTCTAACAGCAACAGACTTGGAGGTACAATTACTTGTTATGATGGGTATTAATCGAGGGATATGCGTATGCTAGAACAGAAACAAAAAACAGGAAGAAAGCTTTACACTACAATTCAATGGAATGAAAGGCCGCTTTCTCCAATATGTAAATACTTTGTTTCATACAACTCTTAAAATCAGAGCTTTGAAATAAAGGGATATTTTCACAAGCATAGACTTCACATTTGTTTTCTTCTATTACAACAGGCTCCAGCAAGCCAAAATGCTGAAGTTGCTACAGGAGGAGCTAAAACCCTCAAGGACGTCAAGCAATCCAGAGTTTACCCAGTGCCTCACTAGGCATAAAATTGGGACTCTGTCCTACTAATGGAAGTGTCTACCTACAAGATAGTTTCAGGCAGTGAAAAGAAACACCTACTGCGTTTACTTATTTTTCTATTTTACAGGGCTTGTTCCCTAAAACATTAAGAAAAGACTGCATGACATCTGAGGCAGCCAAGCTTAACACAAATCAGGCAAGTAGCTTAGGTCTTAAYGTAATTTTCATTGGATTTATATTCATTTTCCCCCACAAGTCTCAGAAACATTTCAGTATCTGGAAGTGATAACATTTTTTCCTCTTTTGACGTATACTTACTCGAATGATTAATCTAACTGCTACAACACCAGAAGTGGCCATGACTTTGGCACTGTTGGGAATTAGATTAAAAATTGTTGGCATGATGGCTTCTGCCCCATGGTCAAACTTGTTTCCCAAAACTGATGACAAATGTCTGAAAAACAGAATGAAGTCATGCTACGATTAACTGTGTCAGAATTCTACAGAACATTTGACATTCAGCTCTTTGCAACTGCCTTAAAACCAAGACAGAGAATATTTCAGTAACATATTTTTTAGAATAACAATTTGAAATTAATACTATGATTTATGCTTACCTGAGATGTGAAAAATTGGACTTAAAGCAAGAGATGCAGCTGAAGCTTTACTGACAAACCAGTGGGACGTTTAATACTTATAATAATTATTTCATATCATAGTTTCTCTGAAATTACTTTACCTTAACATATATAAATTTCCAAAAGTGCTGTTGAAAACAATGCAGTGCACTTACTCTGAGAGCATTTCACACAGCAGCAAAGAATAAATGGTCAAAAATAAACACTGGATCAATGTATTTCGTTCAAAATTTCCCTACTCGTGGCCTAATAATTACTGCTGGACAGGAAGTGCAGGCATGACCAGAGAAACTGTTCCACTTGTATTTCAGTTTAACCAGAACTCAGATTCAAGACAAATGCTTCGAACGCAGATATTTCCCATGCTGTTTTGCAGCCTCAGAAGCATCAGGAATATCCTCCCTTCTGTCTCCAATGCTTCTGTTTGCATTACAATCAAAAGTAATGCAATTACTAGGTGTTTGATTCTTTAGTTTCTCATTTTGATTAAAAACTTCACTCCCTGGAACAAGAACACCAGGATTTCCCTGAGCAGAAAGATGGCTCAGAGAGATGGCTCACTGACTGCCAGTGTTTTACTGCGGACTTGGGTAAAATCCTGGCCCCAGTGAAGTCAGAGGAAGCACTAGCCATGGGTTACAGTGACAGCTGGATTCTAATGCAGTTTCCAACTGCTTGTCTAACTTGGTAAGATCTTAGGTGGCCCAGCTGCAGCACTTATTTGGCCTCATTTCAGAGAGGATCCTACTTAGCCAAGCATTAAAACATAGGTGTAGTCACAGACTCACTGCACACTCAGTGACAGCTTAGCTTAAATAGCTCTCCTGAGGCAGAGGAGAATCACTGACTGGGTGAGCACATTTATCCCCACACATCAGTAGCAACATCACATAACCACTCGGTCCTGTGCTCCTTACACAAGACTTATGCTGAAATCCCATCAAACTGGAGAGATGGGACACCAGTAGCACTCACCTTATTTCACAGCCCCACATGCAACTCTGCCAGCACACACAGTTCTGCCAGTAACTGGTACAACTGAGTGCTCAGTTCTGCAGCCCAAGTTTTCCCCTCCTTATGTGGCTGATTCTGAGTCTAATTTCAGAGAACACTGCAAAATCTAGCACATCTATTCTACATACCTAAATCAACAATAAAAAGACGTCTCCCTCCAGTCTCTTCTATTAAAAAAGTGACGTACTCGAAACAAATGCACTTGACATGCCTATTTCTGCAGTCACCATTTGGTCCATGAATAACTCATACAGTTCTGGGATTATGATAGCTAAATTTCATCAAAAATTAACCAAGCGATTCCAGTTAAACATAGTCCAAATGAGATCYAACATCTGATCCAAAATATGCATGAAGGTTTCTAATTTTAAAGTCTGAAGTCATGGCTTGCTCATTCATTGCATCCTTCATGAACTTCACCTAAAACTCAAGCACAGGCTCACACAACTTTAATCACTGGCCTGTGCAAGAACAATTTTAATAGGATGTGGCAAAAAAAAATCCCACACCATTCCAACTTTATTTACACAGTACTAATAGAATAGTTTGCATCCTACATGTGGTTTAATGAGGGTTTGTTCCATTTTTCTATAGCATATTATAAGCTGGTTTACAAAGTAAACTTACCCCAGTGTGATACAAGCCTCTCGCACTACTTGAGATCGCAGGTCTTTAGCGGATAATTTAAATGCTCCATCCAAAAGTCGTAAGTGTTGGAAGAAGTTGTCRTATTCTGCAGCTCCAGCCAAGAGCAAGGAGCGGATCTTCTTCAGCTGTTAGCACCCCAAGACAAAAAAGTGACAGCTAATGAGCAATAAATACATGCACAGCTAAGTTCAGGGCTGATGCTCAGTTTCCAAGGCCCCTGCACCAAGGCAATTTCAGATTTTATGGTATTAGCAATGTAAGCGATAAGTGTTATAGGATTCCAAGCATATTGCACTTGTTTAATCTAACTGCATTATCAATCAAAGCGGTTAATAATGCACTTTCACTGAGAAAGAATATTTCAGAGAGTCTCCTCCATACAATGGCCATTTATTTATAGCATTGTAGCATCTTATGCCAAACATAAAAACCTGGCTTCTCTCAATTGTCTCCATAATGAGATGGTTGGACTTCACAGCCAGGCCTCATACTCAGGTTTTAATTATAGAGGCTCCACTGACTTCATTTAAGTAATTATGTTATTCCACTAGAAATGGATTCCCAACCTCATCAAAATGGCAGGATTTCTATTAATATTAATGGCACCTCCATTTCATCCCAGAGGTGCCCTGTTGGACGCCCACGTGTGCCGGGGAATAGGAGGCTCCCTGTTATTCAGCTCAGCAAACACAACTGAAGCAAGCTGAATCAGCACCACTTACATCTGGAATATGGGATTTGACAGGCATGTCACAGTTGATATACCCGTGATCAAAGTCTATAGCACAGGCAAGGCCCTGGATCAATTTATACCACTGAAACACAACTCATCTCTGTAAATAAGACTCAAGCTTGGCATGCATGCAACACGCTTGATTTGCTGCCACCTTGCTCCTCACATGGAATTTACATACCCTTACCCTTTTATTAAATAAACAGGACTTTCTGAACTGCTCACTATTTCTCCTTGCAGAAGTGGGAATGAAAGTTAAGTGGAAATTCCCGGTTAAGTGGAAATTCCCTACAGAATTTCCCTATAGCCAGAGGGAATTTTTGCTACTTCAGTAAATTTTGTCTTCCCCAACATATGACAACATAACACATTTTCACAACTTAAATTGCACTTTAGTCTCACATAGAGATTCCCCCATCACAGGACTAAATTTACTGCAAGAAAAGCTTATACTAAAAGAGGTAATATGTAGGTTAACGACTTACAGCAGACACTCTCTGTTCCCAGTCATGCTTATCATCTGACAGTATCTCTCTTATTTTGTTTATGGATTCTTCAAGATCTCGGCTGGAATAGATCTGTAGATTTAAACACAAAGTAGCATCAAGATACGAAATGTACTCCAGGTAATGAGACTATTCCCCAACTATATTGTATCCTTTTGCCTCTCAATTCTTAATCATCACATGCAAACCAGCATTGCCCACCAAGGTTAGTGCATACGTTTCCCACAATCAAAAAACAGTAAGTGATCACAAGACATTTAAAAGATCATCTTTTATTATTTTACTGTGGCTTCAAAATTTGAAGAAGCATACTTCTAGTCTTAAAAAAAAAAATCTACTATATAACTGACATCTGCAACACATGGAAAGTCAATAGGCAAAGCTCCTGCTTTGCAGCACAAACAGCTAGCTACACTTTCAGAGCTACTCACCAGTCATGATGTACCAACCTCTGGAAACTAAATTAAAAGCAGATTCACCAGAATGATGCATGTAGCACACAACAATATACGAAGTCAGTGTTCCCCTCTGAACTACAGAGGCACCTGAGGGGGTACATGTGTAGCTCAGCTGCCATGAAGGCCAAGCTTACCTTGCCCTTAATAAGGGTTTGGCAGCACTGAAGGGTAAGATGCCAGATTAGGTCTAGATCCTATATTCACCTTCACTGTCTAGTAGTTTAGYATGTTTAAATCTACATTTCTACTTACCTGAACTGTTGGGACATCCTCAAATGCTTTAATGAAGTCTTCCTCATCAACAGCACCTGCTCCCTCTTTGGCTGCTGAGGAATGAAAAAGCCTTTTCAATCTTCTTATCAAGAAAAAAAATCAATTAAGAAACCACCAGCTACCAAGACACCTAATGAGGAGAGAGTTCAGTACCCACACAGTCTCAGAGTGCTGCAAATGCAACGAAAACAGGGACAGGAAAATTCAACACCAGGAACAGACTGCACATTCCTAGTAYAACCCCAGGTACAGAAGACACAACACTGAAGAAGCCACTCAGCAGTTAAGGGATACAGTCTGATAGATGAAAGGGAATATTTACTTTAATTATGAAGGGAGATTTTATTTTAAAGGATTTAATCCTATCTATAATAGATGAAGGTGCACATCTCCTGACAGTTGTACAAACAGACAAATGATAAGGACAAGAAATAGTCTCTGGAATACTAATCAGATGGAGACTGTTTGATGAAGAGAACTTCCTCCATCTCTAAGAGTGTTTTATAATCCCATTTAGGGGAGTTGCTCACGTTTAAAATTAGTGCTCTGTTTCTTTTTATATTTTCAGTACAGCAAAGCTGAAAGGTCTTAAAAGAAAACCAATCTGCCAGTTTTAGATCGCTTACAGCTACACATTCAACTTCAGCTTGTGCAACCAGTTTCGGCTACAGAGGTGACTGGGGCAGTACAGGGAATGGCTGCAGATTCACTCAACCAAAACATGTTTGTGGCATTCAGGCAACGTATAGGCAGTGATCTCATAGGAGAAAATTTGTTAGTGGATCCTGGAAGCCAGTCTGGATATTAAGTATCCTTTAAAAGCCTTGAAATAAGCTCATGCTTGAGCACTATAAATATTTTACATAAAAGTGATTTATATATCCTGCTTCCTTACTTGAAGACTTTGAGCCCAGAGCTGCAGAGCCAAGCCTGCGGGCAGTCCCCATCCCAACTCTGCGGGAATTGGAAGGGGCCTTTGAGGATGTAGAGGAGCTGGCTGAGGAAGGTCTGTTCCCATCCACGGAGTCTTCATCATCAAAATTCTTATCTGTCAAAGAAAATCATATTCAACTGTAAGTCTGATGAAGCCAAGACTCCCTGAGCAACGTGTCCACCTGACAGAAAGCACGTTGTGTGTCTTAGTGATGCACAGCACAGCTYGGCCAGTTCTCATCTCAGCAGGTTCTTCATGCTAAAAATCCAGTTACTCTGGAATGACTGTTCGTTCCTAAACACCGAGCCCAATCCTTTGCTACTGCAGCCACTACATTTTAAACCTTCATGAAGGCCTCTAGATAAAAAGAATAAGCTACAGGTCTACAGCAGAAAGATACAAAGCACAGATGAGATGTTAGGCACCGAAAGTATTAATCTCTTAGGTTTAGTCCTGTTTGAGARCTATTTTGCCATAGGTTGTGGTCCAAGCAAGAACACAAGCAAGCTGTTGTGAAACTCATCCAAAGGATCCAAAAGGAGTGGGGTCAGAAGGAACAGGCGGCCCTTGTACACCCGGCCTGCACAGCACAAAACAGGCAGACCTACACACGAAAGATCACACTGCAACACCTATGCTGCTGATAAACAGTTATTAATCAGAGAGCCCCAGTGCCACAAATCCATTTCAAGTGATCTCCAGGGTTTGTCTATACGGATAAAAAGCAAAAACAACCTCAAATCCATAGAAAGGAAGTATTATGTGAATTAAAACATGCTAAGCCCTTTGTGTATATCCAAAGGRAATTGTAGCCTCTACTTCCAAATGTGAACATAAATTAACCTAAAATGAATTACATTCACTTGGATTCTCAGTGAAGGTCACTCCAGTTCCAGAGGACTGCTTATATTGCAATTTTACACAGCTTAGATGACCCGCTTTAAAAACGGCCTAAGGTTGAAAGGTGACAAATATTTGGACAGCTCATATAGATTCTGTACATAATTTATTAAGGCTAGAAAAACCACTGCAGTTCCCATCAAATAGCTTCTCAACACGGACACTTCATTCAAGATTTAAGACCCAATCCATCCATGCCTATATCCATCCAGGCAATCCAAGGAAACTACCTCCCCACCATCTGTTTCAGAAACCTTTACTTTGCAAAATTTAATTCAGCCAACATTTCAAGCACACGATTCATTCCATCTTTATTCAGGAAAGCACCTGGGAAAGTCTGAGCCCAAACACAGGCTCCTAGGTAGGCAATAAGGAGTGAAATGTGATAACTGAACTCAACGTAAGCTAATAAGTTAATACTACTAAAGACATGTTCTTGTGGAATCTACAATGAAAAGGGAAAAAAAGAAAAAAAAAAAAAAAAAAAGGAGGAAAAACCGGGGAAAATAGAAAAGTTCTGGGCCTAGCAGCCTTGAGCAAATCAGCCTTCCCAAATTGCTAATGGGAAGACTAATGCTAATTAATAGCTAGACACAAAATTGTTGCAGGTCAAAAAACACATTTCCAATAGAAATGTGGTAGTTTAGTCCAGTCAAAGCACAGCACTGAAATAAACAGCACCCAACGATTTAAGACAGAGGGCTGAGGACATCTCTATGCCATTAATTTCGATATTCAAAAAGGCCTGAAATATGGAAAGGACTACAAATAAATAAATAACATCTAAAGGAAAAGAAAAAGCAAGTAATTCCAAAAATCTCAAACTATTTTTTTCAGCCAAAACATCAAGACAAGCAAATGCGTSAACTTTAACATCAGAAATATTTTAAGGTCACACACAGTTAAGGAAAACAAGCTGCATTTAGGATGTGAGATGCCAGACAGATGTGAGATCTGTCCTTTACACAGCACCCTAATCTGGTTGTGGAGATTGTACTGCCCTCCTGTTTGACACTGGTAACATTCTCTTCTGACATACACAATTCAAAAATAAGATGAATAACTTGAAAACAGCTCAGAGAAGAGCCATGAAGAGCCATGAGAATGATTAAAGGATTGGAAAATAGGATTTTAATTAAATTAAATGGAAGTTCTCTTGAGGGGAATTTGTTTAGCCTGACAAGAGGCTTAACAAGTTGCTTGATTATATTCTGTGTTAACATAGCAAATAAAGCTTTATTAGTGTCGTTTTGATACAATTTATTGTTTTATAGTTAATAGAAAACATACAACAAGCAACCTCCATGGAATTGAAATCAGAGATCAAACCTTAAGTTTACAAAGTTAATTGCCTTTTCTTTAAATAAAAGATTTTATGCAATTAATCACAGGAAGCACTATCAAAGAGGTGACATCTACTACGGAGCGTTTTTATGATTTGGTTTCCCAAATAGATACACTCTAGTTCAGATAGGAATTAATTCAGAAATGTTCCTCAGTAGGAGCTGCACAGGTGGACTACACCATAGTTCAAAGCCTGTAATTCCCCAAACCTCTAGCAAGGGGGTTTAAGTGAGGTGGATCAACTTGTGCACATCTCCAACAAAAAAACTTTGGGGAAAAATTACCCCATTTACATTTGTTTCAAAAGCCTATATTCTGTATTAAGCAAATACCTGCCATAGAGCAAGTATATCAGCCAAGAGCAAGTCATCATCATATTCATAACAGCAAATACTTTATTATTACTTCAAAACCACTTCTATCTGGTAACAAAGTTCTGGTCAGCTGCATTACAGGCTAAATGGTGCCTTATTTAACTTGAATCCTCTATCTGCATTTTTAAAAACACATACCTTCAAACACAGGAAAGGGTGTGGTTTGCTGTTTCATATAATAAATAGAAATCAGGAAAAAAAGAGTACTTAATTTCTATAACACTATAGTAATTAAATCAACTCTCATTTCCGTGTAAGCTGAGTATTAGTGAGCAAACAGACACCCCATGCCCCTTCCAGAATATGTTTAAGTTTAGTCACGTTTTTCTTTAAAACTCTGCAAAATAGGCATTAAAAWGAAGTGTTTATCTCATTAGAGTATCGTTCAATAACCAGGCAGCATTTCCTGGTGCGGGAGCGGCACAGAAAGCCCAGAGGCTCTCGCAGGGCTGCACACCAAGCCCTCCAGCAGCACGTGCGCCGCRCAGAAAGAGAAACAAAGAACAGAAAGAAACCCCAACACGGAGTTCAGGAAAGGAGAGCAAAAACAAACGGCAACACATCGTCATTAAAAGGCATTTTCCCCAATCCTTGGCTTCTCATCACAGTAATTATTTGAACTAGGATCTTTTTTTTTTTTTTTTTTTTCCCCCAGCTCATCTGCAAATCATAAGGTGCCAAATTCAACATGGGCTTAAGCACCCAGACTCCAGAAAAGGCGTGGAGAGGAATCAGCACCACATCCCAACATTAAATAATCTCCAGTACGCTCCCCTCCKACAATTCCCCCCACCGAGCTCATTTATGAGAGACACGAAGCCTTCGCCACCAGAGAGGAGCTCTTAAAAAAGGGCTTTGTTTGCTCACTAATCTGCTTCCTCTTAGGAAAACGGCGCGCACATTTTTTCCCCCACGGCTCTTTCACCATATTCAAGAAGAAAATAAAGAAAAAGAATTGCTTACAGGTACATATCCTCTTGCAAATAAGCTTCCTCAACATTCCTTCATATTTTCCATAGCGTGCCCAGATGCAGGAGWGCTTCGCCGAGCGCCGCGGCTTTCAGCGCAGGGTCTCATCAATCATCGCCCCTCGTATTCATTAAGCAGCCTGTCTTCACACGGGCACTTAAACAGCCGCGGCTTCAGGCCCGTCCGCGCCACCGCGGCTCCACACAATCCATATCGAGCTCCATTTTAGCCCAGGAAACTTCGGCTCACTTGTGGGAAGGAAATTCCCTGCGAGCGAGGGGCGCGAATGATCCGCGCTGMCGACGAGGCGGCTCTGGCGGCGCTCAGAACCAGCCTGACTTTATCCCCTGGGAAGCGCTAACGGGAGCATCTCAACAGCTGTCATCGTTTGTCCATGACGAATAAATCTAGTCATTATTCATTTTTAAAATGTAACCCCTTCAGGTCTGGGCAAGGTGTAAAATGAGAAGAGATGGAGCTTGTTGTTCAGGAACCAAATGAGGGCCTGCGTTTTCCGTACCTGAATGGTCGGCCTGGGACCTTTTAGAGCAACGTAATTGAGTCTCAGACATCTTTCCCAATGAAATGAAATGCTTTCTGGCTCTGGAAAGCTTTTTAATATTGGCTTTAAATCTTTCAGTTTCACCTGCTTTAGACCAGAGACTTGAAATGAGGAACGAAAGCTCATGCCTGTTCCTGAGGCCTCACTCACATCCAGGCCCGAATCTGTGAGATCCTACACCCGCTCCAGCCCTGACGTGCCCGTTTATCATACACCCCATATCCAAGCGTCAGTGCAGCTGAAGAGGTGGCCAGCACCCTCTGAAGATTGCCTTTTACAGCCCACACCTATTTGATTTAGTTTTCTTTAATTAACGGCTCATTTAAATATAGTGAGCTAAATCTGAATGGATTGAGAACAAAGTGCCATCTGCAGGTGCTCTGCAGGTTTCTTCCATTTTCTTTATTTAATGCCTCACAGCAAACAAACCCGCTTCAGAACTACTAGTCCAAAGGAATCTACTGATCTCCATTAGAATGGCTTTTAAAACGGTATACAAAGAATACATAAATTGAAAATATCAAAGTAAAGATATAAATCACTCATTTAAAGAGCTGTGCAAAAGCATTACAATTTGGCTCCCTGGCACCTCCGGTGAAATGCATTAGCTGTTGTTTGCTCCAGTATTCACAGATGAATCGCATCTCTTCCTAAGGTCGCTGTCCAGGTGAGGCTAGAGAGACAGAAGAAACCTGCTTTTCTCCCCATGCTCCGCACTGCACGTGCGCTGCACCAGAGGTGTATTTCACTACTGAAGCTGAAGTACATCTGAGCATGTCGCGATCCCACGCTCAGCACAGCTAATGCTGAACTCTGAAGCCCTGAGAGCTTGCAGTAAATGCACCCATCACACAGTGTGCCAAGCTACCAAAGCCAAAGGGGCATCACTTGCACCCCTCCCCGCTCTCCCTTTTGCTACGCGCAGCCCCACGTGCGCTGGGCAGCCCTCTTCAGACAGAKGCCCCCCGACACCCCGGGCAGTGCCCTCCCTGCAGGCTGGTGTCTGGCATCCCGTCTCAGCCGGGACTCCCAGAGGACATGAGCTGCTTGCCACACTCCGTGCCATGGATGTCACACCAGCCCCCAAGCAAGGCAGCTTTCTCCATGAAACCAGCATGCGGTTTAGCTGTGAGCCTGTGCAGCCCCAATGTTCATCGTTACTGCATAGGTTTATTTGGGGAAAAAACACTAAAGATAAATGAGCATGCGCTTCTCAGCGAGACTGACCACTTAAAACCAAAGGAGCTGCAGACACAGGAACGACCATCGCTGAACACAGCACGTGGATGGGGTTTCTCCCTGGGTTTCTCTCTCTCCCACCACTTCCCAGCTGCTGTTTTTCTCCTGTCCGCGTGTCCTGCCCTCCTTCCCCATGCTCTGCGTTGGGCTCCATATGTGGGGCCTTTCAAGCCGCTCACTTGAGCTCAGCACTGCCTCCAGCCTCGGCGTAGCTCCGGCTCTCCCAGGCTTATCCAGCAGCCCGCCCGTCCCCACGCCACCCCCCCATCTTTTGCCACAGTTCAATGAACCACAGAGCCATCCTTCAGAACCCACGTTGAGGCAAATTCCCCCAAACGCCGACCTCCGCGGTGATCCCTCCGAGGGACCAGCAGGACCGAGCGCGCCGCGGCGGCGATCRCCCCTGCTAGAATATGCATAACCACCACTGCGTCTGCCTTCTCATGCATTTCACATACGCTGCTCTTTGTACATCAGAATATGCATTACTGAGGGTGTGGTTGTCTGTCTGCTTAATAAAGGCTTCTACAGTGTGTAATCAAGGCAACATCTTTATTTATGACCATAATAGATATCATAATAAGCAACATGACTGCCAACGTCAACCACAGATAAGGTGGTAACTACCATGTCACTCAGTCCTAGGCAAGTGGACATGCATTTATTTTTATTTTAATGATCCTTCTAATACCAGCACATTGTTCTTTAGTCCAGACCATTTCCTCCTTTTTTTTTTTTTTTCTAATAACTAGCAAATGTGACTTTTCTTCTGCATTGCTGCCTCATTATGCTTAATCACGAACAAACCAAGACGCTCATAACCTTATAGGTCTTCAACTGCCACCACAAAGGCAAATAAGATTCCTGAGAGAAGTCACACTTGGGACTGTTTTCTGCTCCAAACACATTGCATTTGCACAGTCAACTGCTCTGATGGCCATTTCACACAGTTTTGTTTTCCACTGTCCCTTCAAAAGCAGGAAAGAATCAGCAGTGGTTAGAAACAAAGCACTTTTAGTGAGGAAGCCTCCGTTTCTTAAATCAGTTCCAACAAAATGAAGTTAACTAAGGGAAATGTATTCAGATGCTGACATGAGCCTATCTAACAGGCTAGGCAGAGAGGCTCGGTCTCCATACGGAGTGAACGGGCCAACTTCTACTGGAGGGAACAAGCAATAACCACCATCAAGCTTAAAACTTGCCCTCAAAAATCTGGCCTGGCAAGTCTGACAAAATATTCTTGCAGAAGACGCAKAAGACTCATCCAAACATCACACAASTAGTGACTGACTCAAATTAATTTTCTGAGTGATTTTGTTATTTCAGATGCTGCAATCAGATGGTTCCCATTTGTTTGCATCTTACCCATGAGGGYTGTGCTTGAAAATGATACTTAAGCATTTGAGAGCAAGAGTGTAGTAAAAAGCATCCAGTCAGCTGGTTTGCTTCAAAACAATTTCCTAAACCATAAGGCCAGCAATATTGCCTTTGTGACAACAAAGAATGGTGCTTTCTCTGATAGCACATGAGTAACACCATAACTCAGAAACCTCTGAACTCAGATGCTTTCCCAGAAACCTCTGTTCATGAAACTAAAAAAGTCCAAAACAGGAATCTTTATAAGTTAGAAATTACCATTCAGGCAAATATAAAAACTTCTATTCTAGCTGTAACTACATCTGAATAGTTGGTGATGATCTGAGAAGTGGCACATCCCTTCAAGCTCTGTAAAAGGAAGTAATAACTAGAGAAAAAAAAAAAAAAAAAGAAAATAGCAATGCTACTGAAGGGGCACAGCACAAACAAAGCTTTTTCCTCAAAAGTTCCTAGGGACACCCAAAGTTGAGCTAAACCATAAAAATTAGGGTCTGTGCTGCTGATTACTTCCACACAGTTCATGCAGAAGCCCAAACAAGAAGCACAAACCCATCCACGAGGTGCTGCCTACAGACAAACTTTGCTCCACCATGCTTCAAAATCTAAACATATGAATACACACACACAAATATAAATAAATTAAAAACAATTAAAAAAAAAAAGGAGGGGAACTCACATTTTTCTCACAGGCAGCCTTAGAAATACCATACCCTCACAGGGGCTCTTTCCAGCAAACTCCCAGTCCCCGACAGCATGAGGCAATACCACACAACAGACTTTGCAGAGTAGGGRAGACCCCAAAGTCTCACTTCTCCACATGTATTTTAAATCTACGTGTATTTTAAATTTAAAGAGCAAGTCCACTCTTCCCCTACACTACACCTGGCCTCGCTGTCACCCAGTGCTCTCTATCAGGCCTTGGAGAGCACGAGGCCGCTGATAATAGCCAGGCTGCCCGCACAAAGATACGATTATCTCCCAATGCAGCCTGCTACAAACGCGCCAGCTCTTTCAGAGTCTATTATACACTCCACAGTAGGGCGTTATTTCTACACTTGACTCTTGTAGCTCTTCCTGTTAACTGTGCTTTGGGAGGGGGTCTCACAGTCTTTTGTTTTTGAACCTYCCAAAATTCCCTTTAAATTATACATTGGAAAAACACCAGTAGCTCCAAGCAAGGATATATCATTAGACGCTGTCCTCAGAGCCGTCTCATTAACATAATCTTTACAGATAAAAACACAAAGTGGGTCATATAAGCTGAGCCCCAGAGATACTAATCAATGAGGAGGACTATTTATACAGGATGAACCAGGGGGATCTTTTAGAGTCAGGAAGTATCTTCTTTTTTCCAGGAATCCAGGAATTAATTGCCTTACTGCAGAACTAATACGGCTGCAGGAAAGTGTTGCTTGATTCTTAAACAGCAAATAAAGCATTCATTTCCCTACCTAAACTAATATTAATCCTCCATGCCGCACAGTGACAATGTTGGGGTTTCTCCTCAGCATTAAAGTTTAATTATTTGGGCAATTAGTTATATAAATTGAAGTTCTTCTGCGTTGGTTCACAAGGCAGGAAAATTTAATTCCCCGGAAGGGAAGCAGCTTCCTTCCCTTCAGGCACCATCTCCATGCACGCGCATGGCAGGGAAGCCTCAGGTGGAAGAGCCACRGTAACCCTTCCCACCCGGCACGTCCCTATCCCATCTCCACCTGCCGGAGACCTCCCTGCGAGGGCCGGGGCTCCCGGGGGGCTCCGTCCCRGGCTCAGTCTCTGCTTCGTCCCTCATCCAGATGGGAGGCAAGGTGGGTAATGGGCTGACGCACACGGTGGCCGCTCAGCCATTCGATGCTATGACCGGGGGCAACCGCTTCTGCATGTCYACTTTTCATGGAAGTTGGGAATTTCATCACAATTTATTAAAAGAAAAATAATTCAGTTCTGCTTGCCAGGGTACTTGAAGCTCAACCACTCTCACAATGGGGTTCTGGCCATTTGGCAGGGCGGATGCYGACCAAAGCCACATGAAAACACCTACCGAAAGGGAGGGTTTTTTTAAAGCGAGCTCCCAGGGAGACATCTGCTGGTGGTGACTTGGTTTTTATTTCCAATATCCAGAGGAAAACACAGGGATACATAGGGAACCGCTGGGCCAGGCTGYGTTTCCCATGCGGGGCCTGTTCACGTCAGCCAAACTGAGGGGATTAAGGCTGCAGCACCAGGACATTGAGGGCTGCAGAGGGGCAGATGCCTCCTACCTGTGAAGGACAGGCAGGTATTGCAAGCCCCAYGCGCCACAGTGAGGCTTTTAGCACCATCTGTTGTCGTGTTACCACACAAGAAAGGCTTTTTCCTCCCCAAACGGGCCTCACAGTCCATATCACCACCACGTGTAGCTCGCCCAGCCGCAGGCTGCCCTGCTGGTTTGCTCATCACGCTGTAAAGCGGCGACATCCGAGCGCACAAAGCTGTGTGAGGAAGGAAAGGGCATTCTGACGTTTCTGGGACAAAAAAGCACTGCCACAAAAAGGCAGCGTGTGTCTCAGTGCCTGCTTGCCCTGAGCTTTGCTGCTTTCTTCTCCTGAAGTCTCATCGGGAGAGGCTGCGGGAGGGCCCTGCTCCATCCCGCTCGCTGCCAGGGACAGGGCCCAAGCCGCGGGCATCACAGCTATTCCCACCCCCAAAGCGCAGCCTAATGCATAATTAATATGCTTTAATTAGATAACCATTTAAAACACTGTAAAATGCTCGGTGGGGCAATAGCCACGAAATGAGACTGTCTCAAACTGCAGGTGGTTGAGACAAAAGCAGCCTAAGAGGAAGAACAGGGAGCGATGGACAGAGCCCACACCCTGGATGCAGCCGGATTATCTGCTCCTACAACAGGTAGGACCAGCCCGACGGCTGGGAATTTCCAGTGAAAGGAAATGCTGCATCTTTGTAAGATGTTTGCATCTTATTATTGCAGCTTGTGGAGACACATGTGCAAACCCCAGTGCGCACAGGCAAGTTCCATTTATGCAGAGGTAATACAAAGTTGAACTTTGCTATGCAAGGCTATGCACTGGATCTACAAACAAGTACCTAACATGCATTTCTTTTTTTACATTTTACAGGAAACACATCTGTCAAAGACAGCAGGAGCTCCTGGTGCCCCAACCAGGATTGCTACCAGGTTTAAGAGCTGGCCAAGCGCGCTCTACAGCACCATATGGAAGCAGCTAGCCAGGGAAAAGATGCAGAGCTGGCCTCAAGGCTGATTCCTTCTCTGGGATATTTACTATTAGTAGTAAATAGTAGGAATTGACTGCATCAGCACAAGTTTCAATATCCTAATATATTAATTTCCTTTTCTGTGGTTTCAAAATTTGCATGGAGAAGTTTTAGTAGTGCCACATTAATGCACATTTCAATACAGTGTATGGTTTCTACTTGGCCTGACAATGAAGCAGAAAATCCAGTTCATATTTAATATGGTTTCCAATTGAAGCACATTCTGAATGGCCGATCTACAAGTGGAAAGCTCCAAACCCAGGCACCAGTTTGCTGGGCCTTCTCCACCCACCTTCAAAGCTGCATTTTGTAACCATTACATCAAGGAAAATGACATGGGGGAAAAAAGCTCTAAAGCCAAAAATATGTCAAAGCTTATTAAATATTAACACTCAGCATGGTTTCTGCACTCCCAAAGGTTGTTTTTTTCCAACTGCCTTAAAACAAAATATAGTTAAGTTCCTTTTTTTCCACATTACTAGCCCACAAACAAATATCATCTATACGCACAGCAAATAAATCCGTCAGGCAAGTATCGGGGGGAGGAAATGAAAATCACAAGTCGAAAGTTTCCTTCCCTTTGCCACTGATGACTTAACTTCTAAATTGAAGCATCTGTCCCAAAGAGCTTACATAATAAATAATGCAAAGCATAGTTGAAAAGAGCAGTTATTCAGGCTTTACATATATGGAAAGAAAGCACAAGGACCTTTCTTCCTTTCTGCTTCTAAAAGAAGGGTTAGACAACTCCAAGTACTTGAGTGCTAATCTCGCTGTTTAATATGATCTTTCTCAACTCTTTTGTTTTTGCTTTTTGCCCCCTAACTCAGCACGTTGATCAGCCACCTTCATGTCTCTATGCCAAGGTAAAACATAAACATCTAGCCCAACTCTCCCAACTTGTCTGTCATGATTGACTGCTACTCCCATACTGGAAATGAATAATTCACGATTACTTTCATTGGTCTCTCTACAATCTCTCTCCTAGTATTTGTAGTCTTGAGACCGCCTTACCAGCGGGGAACCCTAAGCAAAGGAACTAAGGTTGAACTAAGGATGCATTAATTTTGGTYTTATTCAACTGACATTTAGATCAAAATTCAGAACTTGATGAAAGGTGATAGAATCTCAGTATTTACAAACATGCAAAAGRTCTTTTCTAGTGCAAGTACAGAAATTGTATCAAGCAAAACCAGCACGAATTTGCCTCAGGACTTCAGCTCACTATCAAATTATTGCAATTTAACAAATTATAAAACACCAGCTGAGCCACAGTAACCAACCTAGTGCTACTCTGAAGCCCCAGCACATGCAAGGTAGAGCAATTTAATTCTGCCCSAAAGAAGGATGGTTAAGCCAGGTGGAATTATTCACATTTACCACAGACAAAGAATGCATCCACCAATCATTACCCAGTCAAATGCCTTAATTTCTGGATACGATCCTGCTGATTTCACAAAACAATTACTAACCTAAATGGAATTAGATACATTAAAATCCAATTGAAGTGCCTATGGAAGAGCTAGGAACTGGGATTGCAGAGCCTCCCGTAGCTGCTTCCACAATTGATGTAAAGGATTTTGCTCATCACTCACCCTTCCTTAGCAGCAATACTTTTTATAGGCTCTTGTGCCAAATTACAGTAGCTGATATAGAATAAGTTGAGAAAAGCAGTAGTAAAGACTGGTAGATTAGGTTATGCTATCATTGGTCAGAAAAAAAAAATCATTAAAATCTTCAGGTTAGGTAACAACAGCAATTGTTTTGCAYTTAAGAACTCCCCAGGTCAGAACAGCCATAAGGAATGCAAACAAAATGCAGATGGCAAGAAAATCTCTGTCCTAGACTCACAGATTAACTGAACACATATTCCATCTGTAGAGACTTCTGGTTCACATAAGCATACTTGCCTCTGTGCAAGACTAGAAAGGAACCAACAAGTCAAAAATTAACATAAAACAYTGCTTCATTAAACATGAGGGAGCATTTCCCAAACAGCACGAGCTACCTGCTGTCCCTAAGGCAAGTCTGGCTTGCACAGCCATTCTGAACATCTGTGACCCTGAAAGAACCTCACGTTGGCAATTTAAACGGTCAAATATTACAACAAACTTTTCCCCCACTGCACTGCTTTGTCTACCCTGTAAAGAGCTATTTCATACATGTAAAGAGCTTCATACCTGACATTTCTGCTTTGTTCCTAAGCTGCACACTGTAATGTGTTGTTCACATTAATGGCCATTGATGCCCAGGAAGAAGCTCCCCCACTTTCAGGAGGCCATTCACTGTCAGCAGGATTTAGCACGAGCAGAGCTGACTCCATCACACCAGTATCTCTGCTTCACTACATACCATGCCAAAAAGCAAAATTGAATATATGCATTGATAAGAAGCAGCTCCTGATTTTATTTCTGCTCAAGGATGCACGAAGCACCCTAAAGTTGATAGTCAGAAWCCTTAAAAGTCATGGGGGCTTTCACTGCTTAGCCTGAAACCCAGGAATTACCCAGCACAGTGAAATCCTCCACTCTAAGTGCTCACTTGCTCCAGTATCACCCACGCAGACCCCACGCCGACAGCTTTTCCTGCCAACTCCGAGGAGCCAGGAAATTAAGCTCATGAGGTCATTCCCTCCATCTGCCCATTAGGCATCGACCCTCCATCCCAACAAAACAGAAATCTGTTCTGCYAATTGGGGCTCTTGGGGCAAGGGGGGAGCATTGACTGGATGAGGGCAAGACCCACTGAACGACTTCTAGTGACCATACAGCTCTTGGCGTTGGGTCTTGCTGTGGTCAAGCTTGCACGTAACGGGGTGATCATCATCACGGAGCTTAACGTGATACGTGCTGGACCTTGCTCARGTGCAAGTCTTGGAAGAGCACCAAGAAGGAAAGGCAAATGGGGTAACCAGCTAGGGATTAAATTTCTAAGGTACAGGGAAATGTGAAGAAATGGGGAAATTAAAAGATAGAAAAGAAGACTCAAATCACTGAAAAAGAAAAAAAAAGAGGAAAAACACAAGACTTCAATAGTTTTGCTCTTTAAGGCACACCTATCGTAACATGCATCTCCTGCTGTCCAGCAATTCAACTAACAACTTCCTAGTGATAGAAATCATGACTCTTTATCCTCTGTTACTGTAAAGTCACTACATAGACTTTGATGTGAAAAGTAAAGCAGGAYTAAAGAAATGCAACACCCAGGAGTGAATTCAAACGCCCAGTCATCCCACTAAGAATGCCTGCGTGGTACATATTTTCCATGTCCTTAAGCATGCAGGTCCAAATACTAGGATAATTATCTAGCACAAATATAAATCTCATCTTGAAATTCTTCATTCATCCCCTAAAAAAGTTTCCTATGAGTTTCAGTGAGAATGCTTTACATTTTAGACAGATCATGGACTCTGATTTAAAACATTTTTATATAGAATCTGATTATCCTTAATGACAAAGTCTCTTGCTCACTTTGACAATGAAAGTTAAAGTATTACAAATATTTTATTAATTTTGTTTTATTCAGAAGGCAGAAGCTATCCAAAATGAAATCTTACACTTCTGCTCAGAACAAAACCAGCTCAGAAAATAAAAATTCATGCAAAGCCTCCTTCAAACACTGCTGCTAAAATAAAAAGAATAATTCATGTTCCATTCATCCCACCTTTGGTATGTTTGCTGGAAACTTTTAAATAAAATCTTACTTTTTCAAGCTGTGTTCTACCACTGCAAATTCTCATTATGTTTTTCAATTACCTTTTCATGCAGCTAAAATTCTCTTTGAGGAGAGGCTGCTTACCATTTCAAAACCCAAAGCAGGGAGGGGAAAAACCAGGACCGAACTATCTTAAGGATATTATCAGGAATAAAACAGCCTACATGAGCAACAACCTGCAGAAACAATTTCCGTATGAATTCTAGTTAATTAGGATTCCTGCTATAAATGAACAGATTATATTGCTTTAATCCTAAACAAAGATTTCTTAAGCAAAGTTATTCAGCAAATTAAAAAAATAAGTTTCAATTCTGATATAAYAACACATCAGAAATTATATAACAGGGAAAAATTTCTAAAACTTTATAGATACCAGTTTTGAGATAATGCTCTTCATTCAACTACTTGGCGCTTTTCAGTGCAGTAGCACTGATGAAATCTTTTCCAGGACGCAGGATTCCAGTTCTTGAATCCCGTATCTACAGGGGATGACATGGAAGATATTTGTTTTACAGATTTTCTATAAAGATAATTTTCCTAAAGTAAAATATCTGCAGCAATCAGGCCATGAAGACGACAGAGGAGAAAGAAGGGGAGAAAAGCTCTTTTCAAGCACCTACTAAAGTCAAAGAGAGCTCATTTGCCCAGGTTTTTATTGTTTCCCATGGCCCCATTTTCACTAGTTCTCTATTTTTAGATAATTTTCTTCTCATTTCGCCCTCACTTTGCATTCTCATCCAGAAGAAAATACATGACTCACACCAGAAGAGGCTGCAAGAAAACACCGGTTTCATTTTGCAAGAAGTTAAACTGATGCTTTCTCTTCAGAAGTTCATACGATGAACTTACTGCAGATCCTCCCTCAGTTCCAACACGAGCTACAGTATATGCAGGTGCTGTTACAGACAGCATGGCAAAAAAAGCTAGGATSTAGGATATTAAAGGCCCTTTGTGCTTTGCATGTCATAAGGCCTCCAGACACAAGCAGGATTTACTTCTCAGCGAAGGAAAAGAACAAAACATAGGGAATGAGAGATGGCAAAGAATTAACAACATTTAAACACATTTTATTCCAAATAAGAGCATGCCTGCAGTAGAGTCAATGTACATTACAGGTAGCTACTAAGACCAAAATGGTTCAGCATTTCATTCTAGTATTAATATTTGCAAGTTCATATGAAACACCTCTTGGAATAGGACTGCTCCCTTTACATGGGCCAATGAGGAATCCATGAGACAGGGAGAATTCAAACAAGCGGCTAAAGCTTATAGGTTTAAAATTAGATGTTTTGCATAATTAAAATCTAATGGAAAAAGAAATGGTCCTTGTACACTATTCCTTCCACAATAACCTCTCACTTGGGTGTGTGAAATGCTACACTCAGGATATTTGCCATTTTGTATTTATTACTGAGCTTCACTTGGATTCCAAGCTTTACTGGGATTTTTGGTGTTGCTTCTTCTAGTACTAGTAAAAGACTAGTACTAGAACTAGTACAAGACTTCCTTCTGCTATTCCAAAGAGACACAGAAACCTCCCACTCTCCAAATTACCACTTAGTTACAGAATTTATCTGACAGTTCCATTTCTGGACTTCCGGGCTTAGCTCTCTGGGTTTTCCACATCAGCTCCCCACGGACATCTGTCCCAAAGCACAAGAATCTTCGACCGGCTACAAGAAGYGCTCAGGAGCAGAGTGTCACTATTTCTATTTATTCATTCACTGAGCAAAAGCAGCTTGAGAGACAAGTAAAATATTGTTACTGTAATGCTGCTTAGGAGGAGAAGTGAGGGTTCCAGACTGGTGGCTTTTATTTAACATCTTCACAAGCCAGAAATGGAAATTGTGACCATGGCGGTGTTATTCTACACAACTAAGCATTAATGATTATTTTATCTGGCAGGATTACTATTGGTTGGCAGATTAATGCTCCCCAACTCCATGACTCAAGCATCATCAGGAATAGAAGTGGCAACAGCACGGAGGAGGTGTGAAAGCAGAGGCAGGGATGAGCATGCAGGGACAAGCACAAAAATTAGCAAGTTCATATTATTAGCAGCTGTTTCCAGGCACTGCTTAGACGATCTGAAGAATCAAAATGAAGAATATTTTAAAAAATTCTCATGAGCAATTGACTATGTTGTATAAATGCATTAACGAAAGGAAAATGGAATCAGTAGTAGCAGATTTAAAAATGTTAGCAGATCAGGATGCAGAAGAAAAAGCCCTATAGCTACATCTCTAACCCACTCAGTGATTTTTTCCTAGGCCATGATGCTGCTGGTGTCACCTCCCTACTGTTTAACTACAAACAGGGAACGCTCGCAGAGCGCTGCCTTCTGCCAGCAGCTATTCCTGGAAGCTGATCACCAAGGGCAAGGGAGCAGTTACCAGCACTCTGCTTCCAGAAGCAGCCAAAAACGAGACGTGGAGGAGAACAATCTGTGGAAAAATGTCTTTTCATTCAAGCTATTCAAATCTCCCAACCAAATCAAAGTGTAGATAAAGCTTCAGTGCTCCTGGAGAGCCTAAAGAACCACTTGGAGTGGCCTGCTGGATTTCTGTTGCCTTTGCAAGCCAAAGCATCAAAATGCCGCCTACACTGTAGGCACCACAGCAGTGATAAGTTCCTAATTACATGTAATCATTCTTCATATGCGGCCAACTGCTTTACTAGCTATCACAGTGTCTTTGCAGAGTTCTTCTGGAGGCCGTGGGATGCGAGCCAGAACCTGTGTGGCTCGCACAGAGTCTGCAGGTTCATCACACTGGTCACCTGGACCATCTCGCTCAACTGCTACAGAGCGACCGCATGACTTCAAAGCRGCAAATGTTGTGATTTTGCCCAGAGTGAAACCGCGAGTAGCTCACTTACAAAAGAGGTATTGGATTCCACTGCTGTAGCAACCTGACACAATCAGAGAGCAGCATCCTGGTCCACTGGATAGAGCACATGCACAGAGCAAGAAAGATGGTGCCTGGTACTTCTTCAGAAAGACTGCCTTCATTTAAAGGTTCATTAGCAAACAGTGGAATCGATACATGTGAAGCACAGGATGTAACAAACAATTGTATTTAGCTTTATTTTCAGCTTCACTCCAGAGTTAACCAATAACCATCTGAACTTGCTTGCAATGAGGCAAATTTCAACTCCTCTTTCACATTGTGGCACTAATGAGAGATCTGTGCCCCGAAGTAACCAGCCTGCTTTGGAAAACTTGTCCAGTTTCATGGGTCTCATTCTGCACTCTCAGCTTTATGAGGTGGAGATGGAGCTCATGAAGTGTCATGGGTTCTCGATGAAAGCCAGAGCCCATGAGGACAGATACAGAACATCTGCCAGGGAACTTCCATTCCCTTTGTTCCCCAGCTTTTTTATTTCCTTCTTTTTTTAAAAGATTTCATCTTTAAACAGGAACCTATTACTCCCTGCAAGCATCTGGAAAATCCCTCCCATCTCCATAATGCAGCAGTGACACCTCTTGCCTGGAAAGTAGGTGGGTTTATTTTTCTTTTGTCACCTAGATAACATTCAGTCCAGGTTTATTTCCCCCTTCCTCATGCAAACATCATGAGGRAAATGGTCAGACTTCACTTTTCACTGAGCTAGAAAAAGCATCCAGATTTCATGAGCTTTGAAAAATGTTTCATTTTCCTACATGGGGAGGTAGAACACAGAACTTAAACTAGCCAACACCTTATCATTAGAAGATATTAAGGGCTTTTTAAAACATTCAAAAAGATATTAAAAATGTATTTTGAAGCAGAGCATCTAAAGAGTAAAATGGACATAATATAGCTCTACGCTCTGATTTGCAGCAAGCTCCTCCTCAGCTAAAAACTAATTTAATACATCCATAGATGAATAWCAAGCTTTAGGATTTTTTAATATTAAAAAAGGCCCACCTTAATTCTTCACTGAAACATGCTCGTCTACAATGTGCCAGTCACGCTGGCCATGACAGACTGGTAAAGCTAGACTAAAGTAACTCATCAATTCCAGCACATTAGGTGTCACAGGCTGCCGTTCCTAGAGGTGCCCCGTTACGGCCGGCAGAAGGGTCACACTGACATCAGGTAGGGCTGCTGGGTGAGGTCACATTCTCCTCTCAGGCCTGTGGCACTGTCGTTGCTCTTGCTAAACTGAAGCATGTTCTGCAAGAAGAAAATGCACTATCCGAAATCACACGGACAATCTTCCATCATTAGCTTGCTATACAGAGTTATAGAAATATTCAGTTAAAAAAAAAAAAAAAAAGATTAGCTCAGAGAGTTAATCAGATGAGTACTATTCCTCCTAAAGAAAAATAGAGTAATTTAAGTGGGACAGGACCTCTGGAGATCAAGCAGTCCAAACCTCCAGCTCAAAGCAGGGCTGACATCGAAATTGAGTAATGTYRGTCAAGTTCTCCCTTGTCCAGCCAAGCTTTAAAGYTCTTTATGGTGGAGCTTCTCTGGGYAGCCCGTTTCAGTGTTTAACCATCCTCCCAGTGAAACATAACCAGCTTGTAGAAAAAATAAATGGCAGTTGTCCACTCACTGTTGTGCATTAACTCCTTGACAAACTTTTCCTAAAAAATGTCCTTTTTCCAGTTTAGTGCTTTCTGTACTTTGCGGTCTACACATAATAGAGAAAATGTCGAGATTCTAGTCCATAACTAAGAGATGAGATACTCATCAGACAGTGCTCTGCAACTAGCACCTGTGCTGTGCATTTTCAGGAAATCACCCTCTTCCACGCTCTAAAGGACAACACACCTTTCCAAACAGCTCCATAATAATACATGGACCCTAGGGAATGCCATGGCAGGGAAGGATAAGCAGTGCTATAGGTAGACACAAGAACCACCCCAGGCTTTGGATCCTGGAAGATTCCTACTATAATAAGACAAGAAGCACTCAACATTACCAAGGGAGAAAAAAAAAAAATTTGAAGAAAAGCACTATGGAGCTGCTTAAAAGAAGGCTTGCAAGCCAGTCTCAGTGAGCTAGCGCATAAACATTTTGCCCATGGAAGCTTAGGATCAGATCTTATTTAAGTCTCAAGTGAAAATGAGCATGAGTGTCTCTCCACATCATAAAAGCTCCATGTGATTAGAAGTCTCTGCAGATTCAGCTCCTGCCCAGCGCAGAGCTCAAACAGCAGGGGCTGAAATCTGGGCTGAAATGCACCGCAGAAAAGCTTGTCCAGTCCCAGCCTATCCAGGGCTGGCTCCAGGGCTGCCTCTGCTTTCTCATGCTCTCATGGAAAAATTACTGGGGGTTGGGAGGAATCCAAACAAAGTTAGACACATTCTTCATAAACCAGACCTAATTAGAAATGTCAGGTTTCATTAAGAGCCAGAGCTCTACTGGAGTCACATTACTCAGGTCAGATTTATATGGAAGATRTGCATCATTTCCCAAAAACGATGTATGCATCTTTTCCCACACCGTGCCCAAAAGGGAAGGTTCTCATTACTTGGAGGCAGTGGCAGAAACAAGTCTACAAAAGCCTTTGCCTACTGCACAAAGGAGGCAATGGAAGAAGAGGGCCAAGACCCTCTCATACATAAAAGCACATTTCCCTTTCTGAAAGGCTTAGAGCAATCACACTTAAACACCCATACAGAGCTATTACAACAGGTAGTCAAACAGTAGTTTACAAAGGGGTCCCTTGCTTTTCCCACTAAAATCTTTAGGAAAAGATCCCTGAACTTCAGAGGGAGCAGATTCAGACCAAAGAAACACAGTGTGGATTTCTTTCCCGTCTCTGCTTGCAAGCACACGCTCTAGCAAACCTCCATCCAGGCTCCAAACACCTTCAGGTTTGGATCACATTCACTGGGCGACAGGCACCAACGCCTGCATCTACACTGGAAGCTTCATGTCAGGCATCTAAGATGGATTCATGGTGACCTGMCAAGCTGACAGGTAAGGTGGGTCACACAGACCTGTCGCAGAARAAGGAAAAGGGGTGGAAATGCAGCTACTGCTGCAGGTTTGGTCGCTCTCAGGAGAGGCACTTAGGGTGACAGGGCACAGTGAATGTAGACATTCCTCTGGTCTTTAGTCTTGCTCTTTCATGCACCTGCCTTGCCTCTCGGGGACAACTGCACAAGTCATGAGCAGTTCTGCTCAAGCAGCCTCTGGCTTCAGCCAGAGCTCCCTGCAGGCTCCAGGCACGGCCCAACCGGGGCGGGGGCGCAGCCGGGGCCCAACCGGGGCGGGGGCGCAGCCGGGGCCCAACCGGGGCGGGGGCGCAGCCGGGGCTGTCGGGAGTTTGGGGCTTGGGGGAAGAAACAAGAGATGCCAACTGCTTCACACAAGGCAACAAAAGGATCCCTTTGACAAAGCAGCAGGGCAGAATTAATTCCTCCAGCAAGCAGAAGAAACTCRGGCATTATACAGTGTTTGCTGTCTTAATACTACAAAAATAGGACATTTTTACTTATTATAGCGTAGGCTGTGCTCTATTTCACATCACRATGTTTGAGCATCAGGCAAAATACCTCAGCCAAACATAACAAAGGGAGAGMGCAATGTAATGTCAGACCAGGGCCGGGCACAGACAATGTCCTRCTATACTTCACAGTGCAGCAACAAATCAGTGCTTGTCCCTTGCCTGTATTTAGAAAAAAAAAGGTCTTATTAATGTCCCTGACTTACAAGGCTCTAACTGTAATCCTCTGTTCTACAACTTAGGTTAAAACTGGCTCTATCATCTGCAGTGGCAGTATCTGTCTTTCTCTCAGAAATGGACTTAACAGACTAATCAATCTTGCCTAGCCTAAGATCAATGATTTTTATAGGTAAAATGATGAGATATCAGGCAACATTCAACCCTGCGAGCATTTGCTCTTAGCAAACTAGACGTGAGCCRTGTGCTCTTCATTCTGGACACCAGAGCACCCTGGAATACAATTCCCTGGTTACGGAAACTGCAGCTATTGCCATTACACTGTCTATATGCTATTGTGCAAGGACAGTAATGCTCTTTACAGAGCAGAGCCAGACAGCCCAGAGGAAGAGCGTGCTGCCCCACACGCTCTTARCGCCCCTCAAAGCCTGTCCTGTAGTTCTCCCCTTAATTCAGGGAGATTGTSCTCACCAGAAGCTGCTAATTACACCACTTCAACTCAGGTCACTTGTTAGAGGCTCAACCTGAAAACAAGCACCATCAAATGAACAAGCAGCAGCACGAGTTGTCCAAGAGCACCCTGAGAGCTGCAAGAGTCTCCTCTCCCAAGCCACCCTTGGCCACTGCTGAGGCTGCTGAGCAAGAACAGCAAAGCGAGTCCCCTGGGACAGCGATTCCATTTAAAAACACCCAAAGCATCATCAGCTTGTGAAAGGTACAGGGAATGGCTTTCAAGAACCCAGTTCCCAGAGCCAGCAGAGCAATGGAAATTTTTTTTTCTTTTTTGGTCGAAACCAAACTGTTTGCGAGCATGTGACAGTTTAATGCATCAAGAACTTTTCTGTAATACTTTCCACAGCAGCAGAAGGCATGTGATGCTCCACGGTGCAAAAGTAAGTGCGCTGCCCCAGCAAGTGCGAGGTTATCAGAGTGCATAAAAGGCACAAAGAGGAGCCAAAATCCACAGAGCATATGGCTGGAATGCTTTTTACTTGCAAGGGCTGGCTCTCAACATGCCACCCYTCATTTAGGCCATTCTAGTAATTCAGACTCCAGCCTTTTAGACATTTTTTAATTAAAAGCCTGATTTATAATCACTACTATCCTCAATATGATTCACATGTACACACACCAGTATTTATTTTACAAACTATCCTATCAACAAACTTGCCCTTGGATGCCACTGTGCATAATAAATGCCAACATTAACATCAGAAAAGTGAGATTTAGCATTTTGCCTGAAAACATCACTGAAGTTAACACTACTTGAGCCTTGACCCCTAATTCTTTCTGACAACAGATCTACAAAGGAGCTGGACAAGGGGGGTACCAGGAAACCAGTACCAGGGTCACTAGTACAGAGCAATTTGAGAYTGACTGCTGCAGATTTGAGGCTGTATTTTGATGAGGAAAATCAAACTCAGAATGACATAACAATAAYGGAGAGGAGTAAAACAGCAACACTGCTAAGAGTTATTGAAATGTAATCATCTCTGTAGGTCTACTAGGTATTACTTTTGTTAATTTTCTAATTCTCATTACAGTCGCTGCCCTACAGATTTACTCTTGCAATGTATTCCACACATCACATGTCCTCTGGGACATATCACATGTCCTCCACAGTACCTGCCCCAGGGAAGCAGAGCTGGGGTCTTGCATGCAGGGGTTGTCTCCAGATTCACAGATTCACAGAATAGTTAAGGTTGGAAGGGACCTCTACAGATCATCTAGTCCAACCTTCCTGCTC
The DNA here is from genome assembly GCF_003342845.1 of Nothoprocta perdicaria. Taxonomy (NCBI): domain Eukaryota; kingdom Metazoa; phylum Chordata; class Aves; order Tinamiformes; family Tinamidae; genus Nothoprocta; species Nothoprocta perdicaria. Next base: position 9,202,416 of record NW_020454092.1, read on the forward strand.
AAGCAGGCACACCTACAGCATGTGGCACAGGGTGGCATCCAGGCGGGTTTTGAAGACCTCCAGAGWAGGAGACTCCACARCCTCCCTGGGCAGCCTGTTCCACTGCTCTGTCACCCTCACAGTAAAGARGTTGCTCCTCACCTGGAGATGGAACTTCCTGTGCTCCAGCTTGTGGCCATTACCCCTCGTCCTATCGCTGGCTGCCAGTGAAAACAGCCTGTCCCCTTCCTCCCTGCATTCTCCCTTCCTGAACTTATACATATTAATCATATCCCCTCTGAGCCGTCTCTTCTCCAGAGAAAACAGGCCCAGCTCTCTCAGCCTCTCTTCATACAAGAGATGTTCCATTCCCTTAATCATCCTGGTTGCCCTTCTCTGGACCCTCTCCAGAAGCTCCACGTCCCTCCTATAGATGGGCACGGTATTAGTGCTTTTAATCCACAGGAGCACTAATGGGAYTGGGGGAGTACTCATCTTTCACCCAAAGCAGCTCAGTCTAAACAGCAGCTCTGTGTTGTTCAGCTCACTCCTTTGCGCTGCATTTTAGGTGATCCCATTAAAAGTACCATGAAGGGMAGTGTTGGATTCACCCTGATCTACAGCTTCTTGGCAAGGGAAACCGAGTGCCTGAAGAAGGTCCTAATATCCAGGCAGGAGAGCTCATCGTGATCATTCACCACGAACCTTTACGTCCAGGAGAACAGATCCACATAGAAGCCGCCTCAATATCTGAAGGGATTGATGGGTCAGCAGGCAAAGTACTTTAGATTCATCCAGGAGAGCCACTTTTACAGGATCATGCTCTTCTTACATAGCATTATCACCTTCTACATTGCATTTCTTCTGCCACTGGATATTAGCACAGCTCAGACAACCAACATGACCTTGTGGTTCAAGCTGGACTCTGGCCCCAGGCTCTCTGCTCCACCAGGTGACCTTTCCAAACTCCCAGCCACAGGAAGCCAGTCGTGCTCCATTAACAACAACAAACACATTTAGTTTCTTTAAAGCAGGTAAGCACACTAATTCCAACTTTGCAACAAAATCCATATTCTGAACTCTTCCCTCAGCCAACCAAGGAAGAGAAAAGGATGGAAAACGGCAGAAAGGGGTTTCCCTGGGCAGGCGGTCCCACTGCGCAGGGCTGTAATTAACTGATGAAAACAAGCACCTGACTAGAGGGGCTTGGGGGGCRGTTGTTCCCAAACATGAGACACACGTACTGCTTACAGCTAATACCAGACACACACATCAGCAACCTCCTCTGAAAATATAGGTAACTGCCTCAAAAGTATGTGTCCAAAAGGGTCTAAATCTGTACGAAGAGCAGCTGCATGACAACAAGCACTGCAACGTGCAATATTTTGTGTGCAGTTCCCCTGGATGATTTCTATCTTCTCCTCCATTACAAGAGCTGCTATTAACTTGCACCTCAAGATGGCAAACATGAATACAAAGCCAACCTCTATGCAACTCAGATACCAAACATGTTTATGACTTACTAAATTTATCTGCTAAAACCTCAGTGCATTTTAACAGGACAACAGATACCTGGAGGRGCACAGGGGAGAGAAGAGGACACAGGTTTCGTACAGATGGCTCACAAACATTTCTTCTGAAGGCTAACACGAAAGGCTGCAGATGTACCAAAAATAAATGCAGTGTGTATTCTTCCATTCTGAACATGAATCACTTCACAGCCAAATAGGTCCAAAGTTCCTCTATCTTTCAGCTTCCCTGGGCGCTCTCCAGCCTCTCTGGCTTGCACAGATACCCTTTATGGTACAAAAGCACAGTTAAAAACAACAAAAACCACAGATGGTTTTTGATCAAAATGGTTGGTTCAGATGGTTCAAAAGCCAGTGATGTCTCCATTCAGCACATTCTTGAGACCGCCCTTCAGTGTTAACTCAAAAGCATTTATAACCAAAAATCATCTTTCCCAACTGACAGGGCAAAAAGAAACAGCTGAGAAGCAAAGCCTCAGTAACCAGACACAAGCAAAACAGAAAGCACCATGGAAAACACCTGCCTTCCACCTGTCCCACAATATGCCGTTTCCTTACCCATATATGCTCTTTCTTTACCTCTGTCAATCAGATCTCACTCGTCATGTTTACACAAGCTTAACCTGAGCCTAATGTCATCGTGCTACARACGCTTATTTTTAAAGTTTCATCTTCACGGCAACGCTGCTGCACTAAAAATCATCAGTCTCTCCAAGGATYAAAAAAGGAGCCTCACACACAAACACTCGGACACTAACAAAATGGATCCTCCCTCCCGTGCTCCGCTGCCTGCGCCTACCTTTCCCGGTGGTCATTCCCGCAGGGAACTTGGGCACCAGCGACTCTCCAGGCTCCTTCCCAGGGAGCGGAGCCGTGTGGGGAGCCGGGCGGCTGCGGCCTCTCCTCCAAAATAAAAGCCGCCCGCGCTGCGCTCGGCTCCGCTCGCCCTCCCAGGGCTGCCTCCTCACTGCATTTTAGGAATGTTAAAGGCACAACCCTCGCTCGGAAGGTTGTGTAACAGCAAATGAGCAGCGCTGCTCTTGTCCATTTATACCTTCCACAGCGATGAGTTAAACTCCTTCATGTATCCCCRAGACACTGTTGCTTTCCCTATTCCCCCGTAGGTAAAGGAGCATTTCCTTCCTTTTCTCTGTGTTCTCAGCACAACACATTTTCTGCTTAGTTTTCTATTTTTGCCTGGAAGTTGGATATTCACAGCCAGCAGTCAGAGTGCAAGCCATGGTGGGAAAACACAGCGCAGGGGGAGGCACGGATCCAGGAAAGCAGCGCAGTGCCCGTGGGTTCAGGGCCCTTTGGAGGGAGCAGGGAAGGSCCCCCCTTCCAGCCTGCGCTTCTGGGGCTCCCACGTGCACCCACAAACAACATCCCACCCAACGCCAGCAAACCAGGGCTGTTCATCCCCTCCTAATACCAAAATAGTGCTTGGAGACTAGTCTGTATTAACAAGACAAGCGAATCTAGGAAAGATCTGCCTCTCATCCAATTGCCAGGTTGTCAACCACATCATACATGTGCAAATTCACAAAAAGAAAAAGCATATTTACCTTAGAGAATAACTGAAAACACACCACTAGTCAAGAGCAACATGACTTTTCCTGTAGGCTTTCAGTAGCTGGAATTAACGCACTTGCAATTTTAGCATTGTTTTAATTCATCTATTTATTTGTTGAAGTCTTAACAAAAGCAGGCTGCTGTACAACTTGTGTCATCCCCCTCCGTTACCGTGTGTGAGCGTGCGCAGGGGAGCAAGCTCAGCTCCCGACTTGTGACTCCATCTTCTGCTGCCATTTCCCTGCAGCCCAAGCCCAGCAGCATTGAAATCAAGTTCAGTCCCTTCTCTACCCACAGGTACCATTACAGGCAACCTCCCTGATAGTCCCATGTCAAAAGGGCTCCCAGAATGGATTTGACTCGAGTAGAAATGGAGGTTCAGTGTAAAGACAGACCATATTATGATTTTACACTGATTCAGTGCAAGAAACCTTTTGTTTACCAGTGGCTTCGGTTTGGGTCACCATTCCTACCAGTTTGCATTTCAGGAGATAATTTTCTCTTCTTTCTTAATCTAGAATTCCACTATAAATTTTCTGCAGGCCAAGTCAGACTCAAAGACTATTCAAATCCATGGAAAAACCTGCACGGCCCGAGCTAGCTCAGGCCCTTCCAGCCACCAGGCCAAGAGCAAGAKGGCAGCGCGGATTTCTCGGCCTCTGCGTAGGTCCGAGAGCCGCTGCCTGCATCACATCCGCGCACGGATCATCACGCAAGGCCGCGCGAAGGCGGCCGCCGACTAGCCGCCAATTACTGGCTCTTTCATGCTGAAAACCTATTTCTCCCCGGGGAACGAGACATCTGCATAATTAGCAAAAGCAGTTACACACAGAATAATTAGCTTGCTGAAAGCCTGAAGGGGGAAAAACTATAATTTTTGCTTCAAGAGGCTGACTAATGACATGCAAAATAACAAAACACAGACAGCCTATGAATTATTGCAAAATCTAACATGGATTTTAGCTCCATGTTCGAGCTGTAAGGCCYTCTGGTATCCAAGCAACGAGCTTGCTTGGCACAGCAAAACCTCCTGCCTTAATGAAACACCTCTGATCACCACACAAAGCCTCCCCCTCCCCACRGCTCGTATCTCATTCCTGTATTAAACACAAAAAACAAGATCCAGATACACAAAAATAATCACACGGCTCAAGATAAACTCAAGAGGAGCGCTGAAGGATCACAGCCTAGAAAAATAAGTATCAATACAACTGAATCACGTGCAAAGTCTTACAAAACTCAGCCTGATTAGAGTTGATATATTAAATTCATACTTTGAGGCAGAGCATGTCCAATTATTTTCAACACTATTACTACTAGTAGACTGAGCAGATTTGTGTTCATTTATCTCGTCTCAGAAAGGTTTAGCTGTTATAAGGGAAATATTTACTGACTTGCAGCACACTTGCTAACCTCTGTATTTCTCTATATACAAAATAGTTGTTGCAGCTGCTTTTTTATTTGAGCTTTAAATGACTTATAGAGACAAGTTATCCAAAGCAGTAATCTCAGGACCAAGAGATCAATTTTAGTCACAGCTCTGCTTCAAACCGATTTATTTAGACTTTTTTCCCCTTTTAGAAGCAGTTGTTTTTCCTGCCTGTCTGGTACTGCTGCACACTGTAATAAGTCAGATCTAACAACTGTTTTCAATCCTGTTGTAATTAGCACATACCGGTGCTCCTGGGTGGCCAGGGCTCAGTTATAGGCAGTATTTTTAGCCAAGAGTTGTTGCTAGTTATCTGTCTGAGAAGCAGAGGACACGAATGTTCAGGCACCTTAACACTACATTAAACCAAAACCATCTCTGCTAGGCAGTCGTGAAGTAACTTAACCTTGCCATTTCAAAGCCACATTCTGACCCCAAACGATGGGAAGCCCTCACTCCAGGGGCACTGCGGCTTCAGCCAGATCCCCCCTGCAGTTAGGATCCTGATGACAGCATGAGCTTGTCCCATCCAAGCCAAGGAACAGCTCAGGACAGAAGAAAATTCAGATGGAGATGACACAGCTTCGGTTAGGGCTGTTTAGTGCTGTGGAGGGCTTTGTTTAGTGCTGTTTTACGCAGAGAAGCGTCCCCAGAGCCGTGGTCCTCACCGGGATCTGTCAGAGCATCTCCCTGCGGTACTAATGCAACCTGGGCACAGAAACAGCACGAAGCAGCAGCACGTGGGAGCTAACGTGAGCTTGCAGAAACCCTCTGCCACGAGAACAGCTCTACCGCGTCTCCTCATCTACTCCAACGCAGGGCAGGTGGCACCATGTTTACAAGTGCTCGTAGCTACTCTGCGTTTACACATTCGCCACGGGCACAGGTGGAGCTTGGTGGAGCTGCAAACTAGAACCAACAGTATTAAGATAACAAGATAGAGAGTCTGGTAACGAATGCTGTAACTCTGCCAGACCGAAAGGATTAACAAGACTGAGGCAGCTGTTTCTCAAGAAGGGCCAGGTTTTCAGACATGCAATATTTATCATCTTCCCTAGTGCCTGACAGCTGCTGGAAATGTCACCTTTGTTCAAAAGCTGCAGGAGGTGCAAGGGACACAAGAAGCCCCACAGAAGCTGGGTTTGCCTTTAGGTCATCATCAGACTCTCCATCACTGCATGAGGCAGCCTCCAAAGGGATAAATAGGTGCTTGCAAAGAGCTGCTCGTACACTAGGTAAGGGGGACAAATTTGGCCCATGCTTGGAGGGTGARGTAGGGATGAACTTGCCTGCAAGACCATGGGAGACTGAAATCCTCCCTCAAACACACAGATATTATCAACAACTAGTGCTSTCATTAGTAGCTTCACAAATAAGAAGTGCTGCAAAATTAATTCATCCAACTATCAACCATTAACGATCTTTCTCAAAGCAAGATGGCAAGACCAGCAGATSAAAGGGAAATACTGTTCCTGTACTCACGGAGGCCGTGACGCTGCTCCGCTTGCCTCAGCTCTCTCCTGGGCAGGACTGTTCTTACAGGGAGATGGACCCAAGCACCAGCTTATATTGGATAAGCAGGAAGCGAGGAAGACAGAAGCAGTATTGGAGTCTGGAAGCCCAACAGGAGTGGAGATGAAGAAYGCGAGGTCAGGTGTGTAAGGCTTCAGGTACCACATGTGTGAGGGACCAAAATTTTCAAATTTATCACCAAAATTATGGCAGAGGAAGGAGTATTGAAAGTCTTACAATGAAGCCCAAAACTATCAGATCTAACATAAATGGATCCTTTGCTTTCCAGGCATTCTCAAGGATCTGCCTGTCCAGAAGAGCTCATCCCTGTTGTCCCACATGTAGCTTCCTACTGATGCTTTCAGTGTTGCCTACAGCCATGAATTGCATTAGAGTGTGCTGGGATGTTAATTAGTCCTAGAAASCAGCACCACAAAAGCCACGGATTAGCAAATAATGGTAATGCAAGGGTGCTAGTACTTGTCTGGATCCTACACATGCTAAAATGATTGCAGAGCTAAAAAACGTACATGGCAATTTTAAAATCAAACACTTCCTTGCTCTCAATTGAGTTTTATTCTTTTCAGTATCTTTTCCCCCAACTCCAAGTACTCTCCTAAGCAGCTGAAACATAACCGATTTTCCAAGATATCTTATTTTTTTCCAATAAATCCCTCTGTAGGCTTAGCTTAAATGTGGTTCGAAATGCTTACTAAGCATTTTGGACCTTAAGAGTCCAAAATCTCTCCCTTCCTGCACTGAAAACAGACCCCACCCACGCTCCCTGTCCCACAGCATTTGTTTAAAATGACAACACAGCAACACAGCTCGCCCCAGGCACCAACCCGCCTCCTAAAACTCCAGACAGCAGCAGCCTGCCTAGCACAACCATACACACCTTAAAGAAAAAAACAAAAACAGGCAAAAACCAACTTACTCTACCACCAGCAAATACTCTTACTTAGCCTAGCCTAGTCTCATCTATTTACAAAGCCACTATTTCCACATGTTATGTAGAAGCACAGCGTTTTCAACCCTGTTCCACCACACAGGTTTCATCATTCCTAGTCACACAAGAGACTATCACATCATATTTTGGCCTAGTCCACTATGTAAAAGTTTTCAGATGAGTCCAGTAATGTTCTGCCTAATAAGAAACACATCAGTTCCAAGTTGTATTTATCTCTGGTCCATTCCACAACTAGCTGCAAGAAATTCCCTTACAGAAATGTTSCTAATAGTGAGCAGGCAAACACAACAGAATAAGGGCTCTGATAACTAACTCTTAATATTAGCTACAGACATAGGAAGTACACAAATCTGGACGATGCAAAATAYAATCCTGAAGCAATATGAACTTTAAAAAGAAAGCTCTTGTGTTATTACTGTACTACACTAGCACTATTAAACTATTACKGCACAACTGCATTGGGAGGTTCACATCCTGCTCTGTGACAAGGGAAGTGAAGAGGCTTAAGTTAATATTGAATTTACATTATGAAGAGTTAAAMCAGAGGCTGTATTTCCCCAATGAAACTCATAAGGAAAAACAGCTTTAATAACATCCTAGTGTTCTTGAAATTTGTCCTTCATTTGCCTTCTGATACCACCACGAGCAAGTTCAAAGAGTAACTAAAGATAGATTTCATTTTCTGAAAAGCCTATGTGTATATTTTGGAACTACCTTTCCTGCTTGCCTTCTCTAACAGAAGGCTTGCTCCACTGGCATTTGAATGTGGAGCCATTCCACATTCACCAAATGTGGTGAATTCACTTAAATTTTGTTTTGGTGAGTGTAAGTTTTCATCATAAAAGAGAAGAATACAAACATTTCTACTCACCACTCGAGCTCTGGATCATGTTTCCAGATTTTTGGACCTCGTCAAATTTTGTAAAAATTACATTCAACCTGTTTGAAAGTTAAAGGAAAAACACACAATGACTACTGGAGTTTGATTTTTAGCAGCCTTTTCATTTAGAATAGTATAGGATTAATTTTGCTTCATTCAATTTCCTGGGAGCTTTACCAACAGTGCCAATAAGGACAGATGTATTTCATGCACAACAATAAAAATATCAGAACATGCAATGGCAGATACAATAGAAAGATAAACCGAAGGGCAGCTACTACAGATGCATCYTAGCGATAAAATCTGAACTACCACATGACTGAATGTGACATTTCTCAYTGTAAACCCTCTTCCAGTTCATTACTGTTCTGCCCTTCCTTTCGCTATTTGAGGAAACACAACAGGAGGAGGGGAAAAAATAAGCTGACTTTATACAGCATTCTTGTTTGGCCCTGACATTTTCCACTCATGTCACAGCTCTGCTGGAGTGGAAGATCTTTATTACAGCTCATTATTCCTTCCTAGAGGGTCTATTACTCAAGGCCAAGTTGCGGCAGAGGGTTCCAGTGGGAAACAGCAGAGGCAGCGTCCCCGTGCACGGCATTCCCGGCGCCTGGCACAGCTGCCACATGGTCCTGCCTCCGGATGGGCAGCACTGGAGGCTGCAGCCAGGCACAGAGCTGCCTTCCTGCTGCCCCCAAACACACACTGCAAATGCACCCACATAGAGGCTTGGCAGCGAAGCAGCGGGCAGGCTGCAGCACAAAGCCCCGGCTGCAGGTGGGGAAAGGGAGATGCCCCATCTGGCTGTGCCCATGGGACCTCACTCAAACATGAGGTTGAAAACACACGGTGGCAATTTTGAAACCTCTAGCAGGTACAAAATCCTCTCCATCTCAGCACCAGGCTCTTTAGGGCTAAACTGCTGCCAATCTCACACATACACCAGCTCTGCCCCAACGCTGCCCTAGTGGGGCAAGGAAAAGGAAGSAGAAATCACACTCGTCCCTCCGCTGCCCTCACTCCCATGGGAGCACCGAGCCGGTGCGAGTAGCAGAGCCCCAGCTCAGGAAGGACAGAGCCAGCAGCRGGGAGCAGCCAGCAGAGCAAGGCAGGATCTTTCTGCAGAATTTCCCTACTGGTATCACGTCCTTTAGTGGGAGAGCAGCACCAGCACTTTGCTGCTTTGCTAGCAGACAGAGGGGAAAGTCTTTCCCTCAGTTCAGCAAGATCCTGAGCAGCTCCTGCTGCTCCTGAGGCCCTTCAGGTAAGTTCCAGAGCCCTCACAAAGGAAAAGTCAGACAGCCCATCCTGACCACTCTGGGGACAGTAAGAGGAGACAGGGCTGCTCGTGTGCTCACTGCAGGCAGCTCAAGTGGAATATTGTGCTCCCCTTCACAGCTCTGCCCCCTCCCTGCTCTCTTTCCTTTCTCAAACCCGCCTTGGGATCTCTTCAAACCCTGCTCCACATCTTCTCTCTCAGAATGTGGACTCTAGGATCACACACCCTCTACCTACCACCTAACGCTGAGCCCAGACACTGGTATCATGATTTAGCAGCAGAAATGGAGGGACAGGCTTTTCTTAATCCTTGGAGCTGGCAAAATTGGCTGGGCGGTTTTCCTTCCCTAACGACATTCTTCTAAGTTGCACATAGGCTACTCTGAAATGACCTCTCTACACATGCAGAACATAAAACACATCACTTCACTAGACTTCTCTAATATTTTACTCTCTTTAGAAAAACATACTGACCATAACTCTGAAGTACTTAGAGGAAAGGAAGCACATTCAACGAAGCCTAAGCGTTTGTAGGACGCAAAAAAAAAGGTCCTAAATCAAGAAGAATTTTCAGCCATGCAGCTCCTGAAACTTGCTGAAATAAGGCAGAAAGCAGAAAAACTCAAGCACGGTTGAAGCATAAAGCCCTTCTCAACTTACCGAGACTGGGGGAGTCCCTTCTTGCTGAGATCAGCCCTCACGCGCTCGCCAACATGCCGGTAGATCTCCACGAGGCTGTTTATTGCTGCATCTCGGACCTGAATGAGATGCAGGAGAAATCACCTTCGGGATTTAAATAAACACATCCCTGCTTTTCCTAGGAGGAAATCTGCATATTTCTCAGAAATGATTGCCTCTTTGGACGTGTGATCACAGTGCTCACAAAGTAGCTTCCACTTCTACATTTCAGATGCTGACAGGATCTGACCTATTTTCATCCAAAAGGCAGCACAGACACAAGAAGTTSAAAGATTTGCCCAGACACACATAGGGCCTTAGGCTGCATTTACCAAATCCCACTTAYTGTTTGCAACAACTAAGTTTTCTGACTCCCAAAAACATAACCTGGTAGAAGCCATAAATAGCCATTATAATTGCTATATAACAATTGGATTTTTTTTTATAAATGCAGTCTCACCAACTTTGTGTTGAGAATAAAAGACAGAGGTAAAAATATCAGTCACCTGCATCTCTCTGTCAGAAGCTGAGGAAGGCTCAGTACTTGATTCTCCTACTGGAGACAGGAATTTCCCAGCCAAAATTTCTCCCAAAATGTGCACTCAGCCTTTTGCAGGCCTGTTCCAAGCCAGCAAGAGCTTTGCAGCAGTGTCACAGATTTCAGTGATATATTACACCTAAAATCCCCCACCCTCTGGTTGCACAATTCTAGTGAGCAGGAAAAGCCCAGGWAGAAGGAAGACTGTGGGAGCCAAGGGCTGGAAACCCCCAAATCTCTGCCCACTCTCTAGGTGTTTTCAGCTTATAGCAAAAATCAGCTTCACGTTAATGCAGCAGCAAAGCACTATCACCAATAAACCAACTGTTGCCTTTTTCTTTTTTTTTTTCCATGTCCTATGCTTTCTGAGTAATCCAAGGTATCTTATGAATACCAAGAATAATTAGCGCAAAGGCTTATGAGCAATTATTTGGCTTGGATTCTTAGCTGAATAATTTTGCATGTTTAAGGTGTTTTGCAAGACACTGGCTGCTGAGCACATCCTTCCCCCCRGCACCTCCCAACGGCCGAGCCACAAGCCTGAATAAAGCACCAAGTTCTGCATTTAAGAACAACCCTGTCCAACACGAGACCCATGACTGCACCCACAGGGAGCAGAGGCAGCCCCCAGCGCCGCGCGCACCGGGGCCACACGTAACACACTATTATTTCATGGAATATTCCGTAACACACTATTATTTCATGGAATATTCCGTGAAATGCCCCACAGGTTGGAGCCAGAGCTGGGCACATGCACACCTCTTCCTAGGAAATCACGACTAACATTTGCCTTGCCCTTGTTTATCTTGTTTATTTTTTTTCCAAGTTTTAATCCTAACAGAGAGACAGGGCTCCAGGGCACGATCCGGGGCAGACTCTCCCACATTACCGAGGTCCCTGCTCTGCAACCCTACCTGGCTGCCCACAGGTCACCAATGAAGTGAGGCAGAGCAAGGCATAGAAAAGCCTTAAAACACCCAGGATATTTTCATGGAGCACAGAGCCTCCCTGCCAGGAGGGCAGGGACCGCAGGGATCCGCARGGATCTGCAGGGCTCTGGGCTCACAGGCGGCTCCCGCCACGCCACCCTTCCCCACACTTGCAGAATCCTGGGTTTATTTTTCAGAAAACAGTTTGAGAATAAATATGGTTGCACATCAAGTATTCACTGGGGTTTACAAGCTTTTAAAAGCTGTGTTAGTTAAAAGCAAAGAGCCTGCTCCCCACCAATCTTTCTGGATTAAAAAAAATGGCAGTAACAAAATAGCTCCTTCTGAAAAGGAAGGGCAGGGAGCCGGGGCTCTGCTCCCCCACCACGTTTCACCAAGAGAGGGCAGCATCGACCAAGCGTCCAGTCTCCTGGAGCTCAGGGAAAGGCTCTACAGCAGGAAAGGCCTTTTTCCCCATCCAGTCCAGAGGAGGGTGCTCTGTTAAACCCCTGGGAATAATTCACATGTTTTCCACATATCTCAAATCCTACCTGTTCAAACCAGCCATGGATTTTTTTTTTCAATAAGCAAAATAAAATTCTCTAAGAGCAACACAGTTTATTAATTTATCAGGCAAACCTCAGGGGTCTGTTTACTGACAGGGGTAGTGATCAGCAGAGCTTTYAGGAGTGACTCACACCAAAAAGAGCTTACCTGGCTGTTTGGATCTCCAAGTAAGTTACATATATGTGGCACTATCTTGCTCAGTGTTAAACTCTGAGCTCCAGATCTGGGAATAAAGAACAAAAGAACAGTGTGAATTCAGAAGGCATGCACATGTATATAACCTAAGTTTGTGGTACATTTGACTTACGCATTGAGCGTTGCAATAAGGCAGAGGCAAATCCCTTCTCTTGTCCGGAAATTCTTGTGTTTGAATCCTCCTAGCATCCTATCCCACACGTACTGGGGAAGACAAGAGAGGGTAAGAAAAGGAGGCAGAAGAAAAGAGAGAGAGATTTTTCCAGTAAAAGCACAGTAACATATCGAGAATTTAAATACAAGCTTTGCATCCATCCGAGCAGAACAAGGCAAGTGGGAAGACATTTTTAGACTTTAAAGTACCTCTCCACTAGGCAAAGCAATAGTTCTGACTGCAGAAAGCAGGTGTCTTCCAGCTCCCAAACCAACCCCCTCAGCGTCACCCGCAGAGCCCCCTTGCAGCTGCTCGCCCCTATGCAGCAGGTTGTTGCACGTACCTGTGGATTGGCGGCCTGTTCCATGATTTTCAGCAGCAAGGTCTGATCCTGCTCCCGCACCAGATCCTTAGAGTCTCCGAGGCGGTCGAGCAAGCTGGGCAGCACTGCGGGGAGAGCGCGGCAGCCGTCACGGCTCGCGGAGGGAGCCTTCGCTCGCGGCCGCGGCGCGCGGAGCTCGCGGGGCCGGCAGCCGCAGTGGCGCCCGGCGCTCCCGGGCGTCACAGGCACCGCAGGCGCTTCCAAGCAAACGCGCTCTGGGACCCTGGGAGTTTGGGGCAGCGCAGTTTATTTCCCCGCCGGAGCAGGAAAGCAGGGGGGCACCCCGGGTAGGTACCCGATACAGCAGCTCCGAGGCCAGGCTGCTGCTTTCACTCGGGGCAGCAGCGAAAGGCCCCTCAGACCTGTGAAATGACTGAGGCGCCTGGCGAGCGCTGCCTCGGCGGGGGAAAGGCGTGCAAGGATACAGATTGTCCTCCAGGGAAACACACCGAGTAGTTCATTTTACTACAACCACGAGCCTCCTTTCAAGCTCAGCGTACACAGATTAGCTGGGGAAAACTGAAAGGTGCTCTGGTATCTGCACCTCATCTCCCAGGCCAGCCCCATGGGCCCAACAGCAGCGGCAGGTTTCCCTGGAGCCGGGATGAGCGGACGCGGGCGCTCGGCTTCCTCTGCCGCCGCTCCTTACCTGTGCCGATCTGCGCCTTGAAGCGGTCCTGCAAGCGCGACACCAGCGCCGAGATGATGTCCATGCCCAGCAGCACCACCTGCAAGCACAGCACGGGCGGTGGTGAGCACCGAGCCCCACGCAGGGCTGCCCCACGCAGGGCTGCCCCTCGGGGTGCCACACGCTGCCCCCCCCCTAACACCCAGAGCCCCCAGGATTCAGCCCCTCGACATTCCCAACACCCGGGCAAACACCTGGAATAACTGGAGCACAGCGCTACGCACACATGCACATACTCGATGTCTGCACACATTGCACAGCTCGCTGCAGTTGAAGTTTCTAACCCATTTTAATTATTATTTATGCTGAGTTATAATTGGAAAGTGGTGCGCACCAACAGCTGCCTAATTATCGCCTCGAAGTTATTTAAAGACTAGCAGGTTTACGCCATAACCAAGGCACAAAGGGGAGGGAGAGGCTGCGGGGTGGGTTTCGGGCACGCGGGCTACCGGCCCCGGCTGTGCTCAGCGCGAGGTGGGGAACCCCCCACCCCAATTCCCGGTCCTTCCCGGCCCTTCCCGAGGGCCCGGCTGCGCCTGGAGGCCGCAGGTCCCGCCGCGCGGCCCGCAGGGGGCGCTCCCGCCTCCCGCCGCCACCGCCCAGCCCCGTATGCAAATCGCCGCCCGCCCGCCTCGCGCAGAGCACTCTGGGTGCCGCCCACCGCCGGCAAAACGGCTGAAACGGGCGGCACGGAGGCAGGAAACGGCCGCTCGGGGGGCTGCGCCCGCTCGGAACACGCTGTGGGGCCGGGCGGCGGGGGCGGCGCGCGRGCGCTCGCCCCGAGCTGTGCGGAGGTGGCCGTGGCCCTACGGCGGCGGCGCGGCGTGGTGCAGCAGCCGTCCTTATCTTGGGGTTGCGCGGCTGCTCAATGAACGCGTGGTGAGAGCAGCACTGCTAACGCCTGAGCAACACGCTCGCGCCCGCCGCTCGGCGCGGCGCAATTTTTGGAACCGCTGCGCCCTGCCCAGCACCTCGCGACCCGCGGGCCCGGCCCGCGCAGAGAGCTCCCGTGGCTGCAGTGCCGAGCGACTGGCTGTGCACGGCCCCGGCCCGGCAGCACCGAGCGCTGCTCCTGCGGGCACTGGCCCCTGCTCCTGCGGGCACTGGCCCCTGCTCCTGCGGGCACTGGCCCCGGCTGAGCGCGGGCAGGGCAGCTCCTCCCGGCACAGCAGTGTGTGCGGGAGGCCACTCGGCAAATACAGACATATTATATATATATATATATATAGGTTCCTTGTGCAGAGCAGCGTTACCGCAGAGTCCCTTACACTACTGCATGTACTAACTCCCTCACATACTAAATCACTCAATCATCGCTGCTGCAGTTGCTTCACATGTAAGCGGACGGTAACCCAGGCTTTCTAGCAGCAAGGAACAGCAAGAGAGTGCAAAGGAAGCAGTTGACTTGGAAAGCACCTGGATCATACCTTCTCCCAGCTTAGCTTTCTACCTCCTTAGGTGACTAAGCTGCTCCAAACAGCTGCCACAACATTCTTCCAAAGTAAAGAGCTGCTTTAAATGTATCATCTTTAACTCAACAAGTTCCCATCAAAATCCACGATCAATTAATGCTCGATGGGTCCCTTTAAAACAGCTCTAACTCTTCAAGGCCTGAATCAGCCACCACAACCTAACTGGGCACCCGAGACATCAGTGGTGGCTAAAATTAGCTGCCATTTGCAGATTTAGAGTTGAAGTCAGGTATATATTTTGGATRAGGAGAAAACCCCTGGCAGGGGGACAAACATAAGGTCAGCTCAGGAGGCGCTGACTCCTCTTCCCACCTTGCTCCAGCACAACCACATCTGCGCTGCAGGAAGCATCTCATGCTGCTGCTTCAGCACAGTTAACATTTAATGTTAATGGCAGAGTCGTGTTTTGGGGCCACTAACTTGTCATTTGGCACCCCAAGCCCTCCAAGGGCAGCTGTCTCCTGGGGACATATGGGCTTTTCCACTGGAACTGACACCCTGGCCTCTCCAAACACCTTCACGGTGGAAAAACATTCCTTAACTTTCTCATCATTCACCTAAAGATTTTCAGTCTTYTATGGGATGGAAGTGTGAGCTTCCAGCTGAAGTGGCAAGAATGGGTTGTTTTACACGAGGTAGGAGCCTTTTTAGGGGTTCTGCTCTGCCCTGCGGTGCCCCTGCCCTGCTCTGCAGGCAGGGACTGAATTCCTAAGAACCAGAGATCCTCCTTCTTTCCCAGAGACCCTTCCTGCGTCCTCGGGTCCCCCCGAGCAGCACTGAAAACCAGGAGCAGCAAATGCCACCTCYGAAGGTCAGCCCAGCTTTTGCAGCTCCTCGCGGGCACCAATAACCACAAGGCAACACTCGCTGCCACCCCATAAAACAGCATCCAGAAAAGAAATAAGGGTAGTAATAGAAGGAAAAAAAATACACATTTCAGTGCCCTGCATTGCTCTTCATGGGGAGACTGAAAGCCCTCGTTACGGCAACTACTAAATTGCTAGGGTAGCAATGTGCCTTTCAACAAGCCAGCCTGGCTGCCCAGTAAGGGGATCCCCCCCCCGGCCTGACAGCAAGAGGCTGCAGCAGTGCACAGGGGAAGGGGGAAATCACCTTACTTGTAACCTGCCCCAGGCAGAGCTGCGTTGGCTGCAGCTGATAACGCTCCTGGCACCAAGGTGCTGACTAGCTCCATCTCTACCATCCGCGCGAACAGAAAGCACTCAGCATGTCTCAAACCACAGCAGAAACATCTCCRCAGACTTGCAATAGCCTTTCCAGCAGCCACCACCATCACCGTCCGGGCACGGACACCAGACACTTCCACAACCGTCAATAACCTCAGCGGTGCAAGAACAGCTTCTCTCTTGGCGGTACAAGAGCAACTTCTCTCTACCGAGAGAGGAAGAAAGTCCCAATCTGCCTTTGCTAGCAGCAAGAGAAACAAACTGCAGACAGCAGCCCACAGAGGCAGAGAAACAGATGGGTAAGAAAGGGGAAAGGGCTGCTGCTGGCAGGAGGGGATGTTTCCCCCATGGAGGAATCCGCACTGGAGCGGGAATCCCAGCCCTGCTGAGAGCTGCTCCACCTTCCTGAAGCTCACGGAGGCTTGAAGGCCTTTCCTCCCGTGCATATCAAGCATGCTCAGCACTCGCACGGGTRCGCCTAGCGAAACACAAACACAGCAAGGCAGAGAAGGCGAGTCCCAGCCCCGGCACTCGCCGGGCGCCCGACGCCACGTCTGCAGACCCGCGCGAGCACCCGCGACCACAGCGCTCTGCTCGGGCAGCTGCTTCCCTGGCCTTGCCGGCTCCTCGCGCACGGCACAAGCGCCTCCCCGGAACTTCTCCACACTGCATTCAACCAGCTCCCATYAACCTCCCAACTGTGGTTTCCCCAAGTCCAGCTCCTGGTACAATTCTCCCTCAATCCAGGCATGATTTCAGTATCTTTTAAGATCTGGGAATAGATTATCCACTATGAATTAAGTTTCTCTACCTGGTCTAGGAAAGAGCAACCAGAGGAAAGACCCAAAGCTCAGCTATCTGAACAGYGAGCAGCACCAACTTCTACAGCAGTGCCTCCAACTAAGCCCAGGGGAGAGGAGCAGCCTCCCCTTTCCAACTCGCTCCCGTCCTGAGCTCCCTCCAAGCTGTGTTCCCCTCCCTAGGCCCGAGGCCATCACTCTGCTGAGACCCATAGCACCGGCTGAAGCGCCGCTGGGCCGAGCCCCCCAGGGCAGCACTGGAAACAGGAGCCTTTTCAGTCATTCCCAACAGCTACACAGGGACCAGAGCAGCCAAGCTCAGCGGTTCACATCGGGCTCGCCCTTGGGCCACGTTTGTGCAGCCAGAAACGCAAACAGGCTCTGCAGTCTCAACCCGCAGCCACACAGGACCCGCGAGACCTCCTGCCGGGTCTCCAGAGCTCTTCAGCTCTTAAATCACTGAATTCCTGGAGGGGTGGGGGGAGTAACAGGACAGAAAACACAAACGCCTCCAGTGAAGCCAAGGGAATTCCTCATCCTGACTTGACCAAAGGAGCCGGCAAGAACAAGCCGAGTAACTGACAGCACAAGTGGAAAACCAATTGGAAAATTACAGGGACAGGCCACACGCGTTTTGGCTTCTATCCACAGCTCGAAAAGCCCATTTAAACACGCAGTTGCTATCAAGGCTCCAACATMGCAGCTATGCTGGAAAGAAAAAGCACCCTCGGGCTGTGAATCCCCAAACAAGCATCCATTACTACAGAGGCTTCCAAGAATTCTTGTGGATTGGTACAAGAAATTACTTCACCGTTTAACTAAATCATTAGCTCGTGGATTAATTATTTAAACCAAGACTCTTAGGAAACAAAAATACATCAGAGGGACAGAAGCTGTTGCTGCAGTACAGGCAACCACTGTCCATTCCAATGCTGACACTGCAAAAGCGGAGCGGGTTGTGATGATGCCAGGAAGGTCCTAAGGAATCAGGCACCTCCTTTCACACTGCAGAGYGTTTTCACCGTGCTCTTCCCTTCTGAATTCCACCACTGTTCTCAGCAAAACACCAATTAAGCTGAATCAAATGCTCAAATAATCCATTAAACGGTGATCAGGAAAACAGTTGAGAGGCTTATTGCATCAGTCACTCATCTACAGCTGAAAACAGCCTAACTTTTTGCTGAACAGGACACACTATATGTATATGAAAACAAGAAATTAATAGCACAGCTTACTGAATCACTCCAATTAAAATCAACTGGTTTTATTAAAGGATCTAGCAATATTTATAATTAGTAAAGGAACTGACTCAACTGGCCTCAGTCATTTAAAAGCACTAAGTTGCCAAGAAATTCTAATGGAGATTTGGTGAAACTTCCTATAGCAGAAATTAGGTGTCWGTATAAGTGGATATCAGCAGCACTCAGAGTTATCAAAAAACCTCTCTAAAAAGCTTCAAAAACCTTTTCTAATGCAATTTGCTCTGTTACTCAGGTTGAAAGTTAAACAAGCCTTCCTGCCCCTGTACCTCTAAAAGCTATTTTTTGACTTTGAAGAATATATTCCAAATAAAAACCACCATCAAAACCCACTAGCATTGATTTTCATCTTGACAAATATGGCCAGGTCTTTCATGCACGGGTATGGTCATAAAAGCACCAAGACCTGATGCGCTGTGAAAACCAGGGCAGGAGAGGCAGCGCTGGACACATCGGGATGTTCCTGAGGGGATGGGAAAGGCTGCAGCTCTGCTTCCTCCTGCACCACCCAGCTCTGCTGCAGAGCATTAAATGCATTAAGTGATACAGCAGCTCTTCAACCCTTCAAGTCAGGGTAGGTCCCAATAATAAAGCAAGGTTGAAAGGGATCTCCGGCGATCAACTTGTTCAACACCACCCAAATTAGATCTGGTTGCTCACAGCTTTATACAAAGCAATTTGTTTTACCTGATTCTTAACATAAAGGCATTCACAGCTGCAGTCATTTCAAGGGTTCATAAACACTAATTCTCTGTTCTCTAGGTGGAAGTAATCCTTTCAATTTACAGCCAGGTTTTATGAGTTTTCTACCACCAGCCAGTAAGACTTTCCTGGGCTGGCTGGACTGCGAAACAGCAGCATGGAGGGGTGAGAAGGGAGCTAGGGGAGATGCAGGGTTCCTTTCCAGCCATTCTCCAGGCACAGCAGCACGGAGCAGGCGACTCCCGGCTGTTCCACCTGCCTAGTCTGCTCCATGACAGTCTCTGAATTTCAGCACAACTCCAYGCGGGTTTGGAAAACCCACGACAGGACCAGGCTGCCACATTAGCAAGCGTGTGCACGTGAGTCAAGCTCAAACATTTGCTCGATGCAGCAGAAGCTGGTACATTTGTTACAGCAATAAGTGGCACTGGCTTTTGCTTTGTTTAGAAGTTTGTGGGTTTTTTTTTTTAAACTTGACAACACTGATAAAAGTAAAAAGTTCAAAGACACACACTGTGMTAGGCTCCAATTACTATTCCTCTCTTCATCAGTCTGTGTCAACAGTAACTTTGTTCAAAGGGAAGGAGGAGGCATCACTGCAAGTCTTTGGCAGTCTCTGGCACAGAGCCTTTCAGAAGAATAGAGGAGTTTGAGTTTCACAGATAGCAGCTATGTCAGACCAGAAAGCACCACCTAGGGAGAGCTGATAAAGAGAGAAGACAAGACGATACCCAAGGATAACGCTGAGAAACTTAATACACCTTCCTGAGAGCGCTGCCTGTGCTGCAGATTTTACTTCCACTGGCTGCTTTTTCTTCAGCATGGACCATGGCAGCAGAAAGCAACTCGGCCAACAAACCCACCACAAACTGAACAGTTGGTTATTCAGGAAGGGACTATAGCTGCACTTACATCCGCTCAGTGCCCTTTATTTATTCCCTTCTGCAAAACTGGACTAACAGCACGTTCCTATATTCTGGCAACACAGGAGTATAAACTGCTGCTTTTTGAGAGCTTTCATATCCACATGTGGAACTATAGGGCATTATTGCTATCATAAACTTGTCATGGTGAGGTCTAGCAGCACTGTCTGTATCGTGGAGAGCTGTATTATTTGGCTACTTCATATACATCTGCCTGCAGTGTTGGGAGCCTGCCAGCATGCAGACCAGTTAAAGTCTGGCCTAAGATTTGTATACGCAGAAGAACAAAACCCATGCAGAGCTGCTCAGCACGCTCACATCGCCATTTAAAGGTATCTCTCCTCCTTCCTTSTAAGGATTTTACTCAAAATATTTTGAAAGCACACATATACATTCTAATCCTTGCCTTCAGCTTCATACATCAAAGATGAGGCCAAACGCACAGGGAAGCAATAGGGAAGCAAAGCACACGCTCTTCGTTAACTCCTTGAAGAGGAGGGCCATGCATTCGCTCTGGCACCTCTTGACTTCTTAGCTGCCAAAGGGAAGGAGCTCAGACCTGCTGCCCCGGGCCACATCCTGACCGCTGGTCTAGCTAAACCCAGATCCTGAACCAGCTGCCTTCAGATCAGTCTCCCAAGAGGCAAACAGCATCAGCAACCCGCTGCACATTAGGATTGACTATATTGCATTAGGATGAAGTGGGGGAACGTGGTAACAGGTTCCCAGAGATGTTTTAGTCTGGAAGCCATTTCASTTCACTGGCTACACTGCCTAATCTTGAAAGAGTTGCCCAGTTATGCCCTGGCCTTATGGATACTTCTCTGATCTCCTGGATGAAGTGACTCATTAAGTAAACCAAAAGAACAGAAACTTTACTTTGTAAGACCCATTCAGTTGCATTTTCTTTCATAAAATTATTTGCTAGCTAATTARGGCTAGACACTCCTACACCAGTGACTTCCTGCACCTTCGCTTCTCTGCTGGGGTTTGGTTAAGGCTAGAAAAATGCAAGTTCCTATGAGAGAGGTCCCACAGAAGAGCCTGCTGGCAGCAGGCTGAGAGATGGAGGCTCCCCAGCTGCAGAGCTCTGCAGCCTCTGCTCTCTGCCTGGAGCTGCCGTGCGGCCGAGCTCGACCGCGAGGGATCTCAGCGCGCGCCACTCTCGGGAGAGAGCGCCCGCACATGCTGCTGTTCTCCTAGGCCCTCGAGGCACAGGAGAGGAGCACAGGGCAAACCCGTTTTCTGCTCATGTAACTGCAGCTCAGGAGCTCCTCCTGAGGCAGGCACAAACCATCGCTTGCTCCTTTCAAGCACTCACTCATGTGGCCTCAGTCAAAATCGCACAGCAAACACATCTCTGTTCAGCTTCAGTGCATCTGCAAGGTGTTCTACACCCCAACAGTCATCAGAAATACTAAAAAKGTAGTAATACCAAATGAAGACTGGGAAAGATGACTGTTAACTGGAGAGAGTCCGGAAGGGAAGCCAAAGCACAGCTAACCACTTCCATCATATTTCCCTTTGTGTTTCATAAACACAAAGACCAAGAAGGAAAGAAAAGCGCCCAGATGGTTTTGTGCAGGATGCTCCCACTGTGGCCAAGCAGAAGGGCTCTATGACTTCCTTTTCCATACTCACTTTCATGACTCTAACAAGCATGAATTTAATTCGGGAGAAAAATCTGAGTTGAGTCCCCCTGTGTCCCCGAGGAACAAATTCCCAGTGTACATAGATCAATCCTATCATCTCCTACAGACRGCCCTCCTCAGAAAGGCCTTTACTTCACATAGTCACATTCTTGATTGTAGCAGTTGCTCCCACCCAGGGCGACAAATCRATGCTGTGACCTGCTCGTCTGCCACAATATGGAAATTCTCCCGCTTGCCAAGCCCGKCTCCGGGGACGGCGGCAGCGCTCTCGGCCTGTCTGCCAGGGTGCTCTTTTCCCTGTCGSCTGCTGCGTCCTTCTGGAGATGACAAGTGTCTCTGCCCACAGCCTTAGAGCTTCCCTCTGCACCTCCCACTATCTCCTCTTGCTCTAAGGTGTTTATAGCCCTAGAGCAAAAAAACAGGGCAAGAAAACCAGGACAGCTAGCATAAAACAGCTGAAGATTTCTATAGGGGATCTTCAGTAAATGACCTGCACCTTCAAGAGCAAAGGAACCCTCAGTGAGAAGCACCTGCCTCTGAGCAGCTCTATCCGCCACAGCTGAAGTTCTTGTGGACCAAGTAATTATTTATCCCCATGCTGGGATACAACAAAACTCTACACCCTTTTCCCAGGATCACACCCTATCTAACAGGGCAACTTAGTACATACAAAGCACTGCCAATATTTAACACCACAGAACAAACTAGCAGCCCCATTTGGCAGACAGGYAAATACTTGCAGGGAAATTACACGGAAAAGGTTTCACTAGAACAGGCTTGCATGGTGATCAACTTTCCCATATCCTCTAGGAGAAGGATAAAGAAATCCTCTTAGATAGATGGGAAATTAAGCATAAACAGACACAGACAGACTAATTCAGGAGGCTGTAAAGTCTTCAAAGGGGCACTTTAAGAGAAGGTTGGATAAATGCCTGACGAAAGAGGCCTTGGTCTGTTTAATTCTTGTCTCCAAATAAGCAGCTGGATTAGACTGTTTCCTGAGGTCCCCTCTATGATGGTAACAGCAGAGACGAAGTTTTTCAACTATGATTAGATACACAATTAATATACAATTTATATCAATAAAATAAGTTACTTGACTAACAGGTACAGCCCCTTCACAAACACAGCAAATTAGCAATACGCTCTTAGGAGCCACTCACTGCAGTTATAAATTATACAACATCAAGAACAAATTACTTCCCAAAGTAGGTAATCATTTGACAGTGATTAACAAAACTTTGTAGCAACAGTCTAGCTCAAGATTAATATGCAACTGTAGGCTAAGGAGAGAATATTTTGTATTCCTTCTCCCACATGTGAAGTCAAACCATCTCTCTCCTTCCTTTCTCCTCAGCTAACTCTATGCAGATGTCACACATTTGAATAGAAACAATAGGGTTTTTTTTCTTTAAAACACCTATCTTGGTCCCAATTTTAAGAAGTACTAATGATGCATGTCATGGAAGAACATACCAGGGAAGAACTCATTCAGAAAACATTTAAGAGCTTCCTTCTGCCTGCAAGGCACAAGGAGGAAACTCCTATTCAATGGTGCTGAGCTGCTCCTAGTTCCAGCATTGCTCCACATTCCTGTGACACTCGTTTATTGGCAAATAAGTCTTAATGAACTGTCAGGCATTCAGAAGAGCTGTTTAATCACTTTACATCTGRCTTCAGGGAACACACGCACTGGGCACTGCGTGAAGGAATTAAAAAGACTTGCTACTAAAGTCAGGACAACACACGGACCAGCCCTTTCCCAGCTGGATGGCTGCATGAACAGGTTCAGTTTAAGCTAGTGAAACTATGTAAAAAGATGTAAAAAGTCTCCAGGATACTTAAATCAACCCAAAATTCACTTCAGCCTTGCAGTCTTTTAGCTCATTAGGAACAGGCTTAAATTATAGAAAAGTGTCAAGACAAAGAAGTTTGCACATTTTTTCCAAACTTGATAATATGGAAAACTTATTTCCTCTACGTAGACACAGTATACGATCTTTCATTGAGTGAAGCCCCCAGGGAAGGCCCATGCCATTGAAGTCCACAAGCCTCATCTGCAAGGAGTAACCTATAACATCCTCATCTTAACTTAAATGCTCTGACCGAGAACAGCAAACCAGAGGATGACCCAGCAACACTCCCCTGGGCAGACAGGTCTTCATAGCAGAGCCACCTCCACCCACCCCAATGGACTTTCGCTAACAAGGATCTCCAGCTGAGGAAGCTGTATTCTCTCAAACGAACAGAGAAGACCATCCCAAAGAGCAAAAAGCACTAATATGTCATCTTTGGATCCCATGTACTATAAAATCCCTGGCAGGGTTGTCAGGAGAACCCATGCCCACAGCACCCCAAWTCCTGTGCTAAGCACAGACCTTATTTATCTGCCAACTCAAGGTGGGCCTTGTACAGACCKCTGCCAACCATGTCGAGGCCTTACAAAGTGGACCTATACATGTGAGGATAAACAGGGCAAGTTATCAGGAAAGGGAAAAATGATTGGAAAAAGAAAAAGCATCTCAGTTTGGGGKTTTTTTTTKGGGGGGTTGATTTTTCTGCAGTTAGCACGACTACCACAAAGGCAGAGACCTTTGAAACACATTAATTACCACAGGTTAATCACATGCATTAACACACCATACTCCTATCACATTCTCACACTGCCTTTTCACTCCAATGCCTCAGGCACCAAAGCAGGAAGGAGGCTACCCTACTGGTTAAGGTTCCCTAAAAACTCACATGCCATCTCTCAACGCTCTGTTTTCCTTTCTTTCCATCCCTGCATGCAGATGAAGATGACAAAGCCACTCTGCACCCTTCCTGAAGCTCTCTGCTGTCTCTGCTTATTTTTCTAACCTAGAAACACCTTCCTACAGGCAGGAAGTGTTTACCATTTTCCTGCACAACATCATAARCAAAGCCAGAAACAACAACAATCTCTTCTGCTGCCCGCAAGGTACCAAAACTTCAGTGCAGAAGCCTCACTACAAACATGCTGCCCTGCCACTCCAACCCATCCTATCTAGGTAGAAAAGCTCAGCTCTGTCTCAGGTCTGTGTTTTCAAATTGGGATTCTGTGGCCACGATAAGTTCTGTAGTCCACGTCCAAGACTATTGGCAGGATTATCTGACTATTTCTATCTCCACACTAACAATTAAATGCACCCTGTGCCTCGTGCAGGCTAAAGCACAGCCCAGTTCCTGTTGTAGAAGGTGACACGGATTTATTGCTCAAGCAGGTGAAAAGCAGCATGCTGCAGAAATGAATTCCCCTGTTTGGCTGGTTTGAAAATTACTTCAAGATCTTCTTGGAAGACAAGTGCTACAGAATTATAAAATCTGTATCAATCTCATCCTTTCAAAATGCTGCTCTCTCCTTTGATCTAGCATCAAAGGCCGTTTCAGGATGTGTGCACCATTAACTATGTCACACAGATGAGCAGTGAAACTCCAAACTAACCATTTGCAGGACATGCACAGGACACAAGTGTGCTCATCTTCTAAATCAAACCTTGCAAGCTCAGGGAACAGGCTGAAATTCCTCCTACAAAATGGAATTACCCAGAATTTTTCTACACAAAACAGTTTAGTGGAGGCCTTAGACACAGAGATGTCCAGCAACATGACTTGCATTGAAGGGGCAGACTAAATGTTCCAGCCCAAGTGTTCTCCTAGACTGAGGTGGTCTCCACTGAAAGCCAGAGTGAAACAAGGAACGTTCCGTCACCTATCTGGGCTAGAAAACTGCAAAAATAAACAAGTATGAGGCTTGAGTATTCACGAGGAAACAGATCATCATTAACAAGAAAGCAAGCAGTGTATGGTCCCTCTGAAACAGACCCTGCTCCCCTTGCAGACTCGTGCACACTCGACTTCAGAAAGAGGGAGTTCACTGCAGTAAGGAGAAAATGAGCTGCGCAAGTCAAATGAAGTGTGGATGCTTCTTTTCAAGTTTCCTTATCATCTTTTGATGAAAGACAAAAGGAAAAAAATACAATCCATCTCACTGGTATGGAACTGTCCCCAAAATAAAAACTGAGCAGCAGACAGATTCAAAACAGGCACAAAAATGAAAATAATATCTGCAATGCAGCTGAACTATGTCATCCCCAAATGCTGAACATGTCATCAAGAAAACACATCTTATGGCTAGATCCTGATTCAGCCTTTCCTGGGCTCAATCCCTACCCAGCCTTGAGCCGTTCAACACATTTCCAGTTCCTGAGAGAATCTGGATCCTACTGCAGCCAAGTACCTGCTGATGAGTCCTTCCAAAAGCCTCATTCTTAAGAGTTTGTATGTGCTAAAAAAAATAGTAACCTTTCAAATRTGATCTAGAGCATGGCACAACCACCCAAACTAATCACCATTCAGTCTAAGGTCACCTTCTTGTGACTGCAGCCCTGGTTTCCAAATCATAGTCCAGTTTGTAATTGTGGCTAGTCAACTCAGAGATATTTAAACTTAAAATGATTCAAGTTAAATGAGATTCTATCTCTGTTCCAAAATAATAAAGAACGTAACACAGTACATGAAAATGGTTATTGTCTAGAAGCAGAAATAACAGCCTTCTCGCATCACTGATCTGGTAAGGGCAAAGGAAACGGCAAGGACAGGAGAAAAGAAAAAACGAGATTTGAGAAAGTGTTATCCCTCTATCAAGCAGCATTATTGTAAAGAACAAATCCACCAAGGACCACAATCTTTTATGCTGTTGCTTGAACCAACCTAGATTAACAGATTTTTAGGGGATCAGTAGGGGATCATTAGATCACTTAATCTGACATCCCATATGGTCAGTACAGGGAATTCAGTTCCTCCCACACTGAAACCAATTATTTTCACGTGAACAAAGCAGGCCTTCTGCACCACTTGGGGGATTTCTCTGATTTCAGTTTTTCAAATCAAAGATGATACGAACTCAGTTCTGAACACCAAATTATTTTTGTTACAAATATAGCCATCACAAAACATGACCAGATAACCTTTTTCTCTTATTCATCAGAGAGGGCTTTTATTCGCCTCTCTCCAGGTTTATATGCAGCAGTTTTCAAACCCCTAAGATTCACAGATGTCCAAATACCTTCTAGTAAGGATGTAGAGCACTCCATAGCAAATAAAAGCCTACAGGCACTGGTCTTTTCTCCTCAAGTTATCTTTTACAGCTCCCTAAAATAYGTTCAAAGGTCCCAGAGATGACAGGATGGAAACTGGGCTATTCCAACCAGCCTGCAGGCAGCCCACGAAGGCTTGGGCTGCTCCCCTGTCGGTTCCTGCAGAAGCACAAAAGAACAAAACAGTAACAGCCAGAGATTCTTTCATCTTTGTTCTGCAAAAGCTTCCTACAAAGCATAGCATCTTTCACAAAGATGCCACATTCACACAATGCCACAGCAATGGGCACAGGCACCACAATTTCTGCTGTGAATCCACCTTTAATAGGCTGTAATAGAGCGAATGGATTAGCAGTACCAGTATGTTTTCACTTCAATACTTCTGAGTTTTGTCAAAAATCTGAAGTGTTTATGTTAGCCATGGTATTTCATTCAAGACTTCCCCATGTCTCTGGAAAGCCCACCTGGGGTACATGCTTTAAGCACAACATTGGAGCGGGGTCAATCTGAGCTTTGTCCAAATTAACAGTCAGATCCTGTTGCCAATAAAGTTCCAGATTTCCCATTGTCCCAACTCTACCACACCTTTCCTGATTAAAAAAAAAAAAAATGCAGTTTTTAGAGCATTTTTTGTTGAAATTACAGCCCTTGAGCCAAGTCTGGCTGCCAGRGCTGCTTTCTGACACATGTTCATTTATCAAAATTACCGCGCTCACTTATCGCAAGCGCCTTCCTGATGCACAGAAAGCAGCCAGTAACACATCTCATTTCCTTCCTCTCAACTTGAAAACGCCACTCACCTAGAGCTGCTGAAGGCTTTGAAGGAAACAGAAGGAAGATGAACAGGACCAAGTTATTTCCCTGACCTCCCAAGAGTTTTGGTTTGCTTCCCCCCTCAACAAATGTCCTCTCCTCAAAGCCCTGCCCCTCACTGCTTCTCTTTGCCTGCACTTTCTTCGATCCCAAAAGGCAAGCAGGAACCGGCCCTCMTTTCCGTGGTTGCCTGCCGTATGTCAGGCACTGGTGGACACCACTCTGCACCCTCATCCTTCCTCCCGTCCCCATCTCACCCTCAACCATCTATTCCCTTCTTCCTCCAAATCCTTCCTTAAGCACTCTTGTCCACAGTCCGTCTTTACCCAGATATTTTTAACTGCCAAATTTACTCAGCCTGCACAGTACCCACTTGCAGGAGGCACAGCCACATGCTCAGCTCTCCCCTGGCACTAAGTGTCACCTCAAGCACAACCTCTGCTCAATGTCCTTGGGCTTCAGCTACCCCTTTGGCAGGGAGCACAGAGCAGACTGCAGGGGCATCCCGCCCAGTCACCCCTCAGTTGCTAGTCCCATAAAACTGTGCTGATGCTGGAACAGTCTTGGCCATAAAGTGCAATACACTAAGTGCAGTCTTGCAAAACAACTGTGATAAATTTGGATTATTGTTAAAAGCAGGAAATGCCAAACATTTGGCATCCTGAAGTACTCACGCACAGTATCTCGTATATACTCCCAAAACTTCAAGCTCCCCTCTGTTAACTTTATGATCCTTTCCTCTCATCCCACTCCCCAGTGAATGCAACTGAGTGGCTGAGGGGGTCCCTGCTGCCCCTATGACTAGGGGATTTCAGCACCATGTTCTAAGAAAAGCCTTCTTTCCACAGAAGCAAGCAGTGAGCAAGCCAGCCCCGCAGAGCTTCCCACCATCCAGAAATCTGCGACAGAGCTACCACCTAGAGAAGCCATCAGTTGCTTTTCAAGACTTTGACCAGCTACATCAGATCCCACTGCTGCTCTTCCCAGGCACTCCCTCCCTGAAGCAGACTAGAAGGCTTTCAAGGATGCCAGTGAAACAACTGTCACTGTTTCTATCAGCCCCAAACACCTCAGTGAGAGCACAGTGAGGGGTAAATGTGAAAAAAGCCACGTTAGTACCTGGCACTCAAGCAGTACATCTGCAAAGGTGCTGTATTGCTGAATGCAAGATCAAAACTGCTCTATAGTTAGTTAGGTGCTGCTCCATTGACATTGCATGCCGTGACACAGAACCATTAGAGACCATTTGCCTTAAAGCTGATCTTTAATTTATCCTCATGATCTGTAGCCAGTATGGGAAGCTACCATCACGATCACAAAATACTGGCACCAGGAATGTGAAGGTACAATATTTAATTGAACGACTGCACAAGGAAACCTTTTCAAGCCATAAGCTCCTGCAATTCTGTCTTACAAAGTTTTCAGGCCTCAAGGTTGCAGGATCTAGAAGAAAGATCTATAATCCTTTCTTACACCTCAGTTAATCAAGGATTTATATCAAACAAGCAATGAAAGATGGCTGAAATACCACAGAGCCTAAAAAAGGCACAAACTTCCCCAGAAACAGTCCTCTCTTACCACTGGGGACCTTTTGGAGCAGTATTGGAAAAGGCCCATTTGACTSATGTACTTTTCATCCAGGCACATGGCGCTGCTGTTATGCTGACTGTTCGAAGGTCCTACTGCCTCAAAAAAACATACTCTTAAGTGCCCAGGTTTTCTRCTTACCAAGGGGAACAGAAAGCTCCCAGAGAATAGAAAGTATTTTCTATAAATATTCCTAACAGTGTTTACGTAACAGAACTCAATCCTTACCCGGGTACAAACATTCATATAAGTSCAAATCTATAGGAAAGAAGTAATGCCTGTTTGTCCACCTCAGCCCATAGCCTGGGCATGAAAACAGACTTGACAGRGGCTCTGTGCGCTCGACCGAAGGCATGAGGAGACCCTCAAAGGGCTGCCCCGGCCAGCACCAGGCACTGTTCAGCAGCGACTGCCACCCTCAGGCAGGTCAAGCACGAGCCATCCTGCAGGAGAACAGGCACCCCAGCAAGCCCCCCAGAAACCTGTCCCTTCTCCATCTCCCCCCGTTGTGGCATTGGTAACGCACATGAACACATAGGCAGGCCTCCCTCTTGCCAAAGCCTCAGAACATGCTTTATTCATTCCCGTCCCTTGACTGCATCTTCCTTCAATCCTTTGGAAAGCTGAAGAAAAACTCTAAAATTCTCCAAATGAGAGGATACAACCCGTGAAAACACTCCTACTTCTCCCTGCTCCAATTCTGTCCGGCTCTGCCTATTCATCTCCCATGGCCAGCTCCTCCAGTGTCCTCTGACCCTCCCATTGCTCCATCCTGCCTGTTCCTCCTGTTCTGCTCATTCCTACAGACACTTATGCCTGGTTTAGGCCTGATCTGCCCCCAAGTCWCCTCCTTCCAGCCAGCTTCTCCTTATGGACCCCAGCTGCCTCCTCCTGCATGTTCTTTAGAAAGCAACAATAATGACAGAGACCCAAGTCATGCCCTCTGGCAACAGGCTACACAGTCTCGGTCACTGGCACAGGGACCCTGCTCTCTGCTGCCCTTTTTTTTTTTTTTTTCTTTTTTTTTTTTTGAGGAAGAACAAGGAGATTCCTGTCAGGACAGGAGGATAGGATAAGGCACTGCCCCAGCCTGTGAACACCAACACAGGACAGGTCCTCCCAAAGAAGCCGACCAACTCAAGGCAAGGCAAACACTGGGGTTCCCCTGAACACGCAGTGGTGGAAACAAGGAGGGAAGATGATGCTGAGTGGGACAAGAGGCAGGTGTTACACATCAGCTGGGTGCACAGCAGAAGATTTTGGAGCTTTTTAAGACAGGTAGTGAGCAAGACCAGTCAGCAATGCTGTTAACACCTGGCARCTGCATGTCTAGTCACGGTCACTTGCCAGACACACATGGGAAGTAGGACTTCTCCCTGCCTAGGAACTTCAATACTTTTGTTTGCTTATAAAGTCTCTAATTTTTCAGGATTTTATGTAAATATTTAAAATAAAAGCCTTTCCTATCTGGTTATGGGTAAAATTCCAATCTGCTTGTCAGCAGCACCACCTTCTGCAATTACATACCCTTTCCCTTTTCGCTTTGCCAAGTAAAGTCCTGAAACTGTTTAGGCCACCACTGCTGGAGAGAATTTTCCTGCATGGGAATCTCAGCTAGGATGCCCCTTCCTTCTACACTCCCATCCTTCTCCACCCTTTCTAACACAGACATTTCCATCCCTCCATCCTCAGGGCTTGCCATGTGCTCTGAGCTGCAGCTCCTGCTCTCCTATKCACCGGTGCTGCCCGCTCTCATCAACTCCTCACCTCCCACCTCTCAGCAGAGGCTCTCCAGCAACCACTSCTGCCCTTTTCTCCACACACCCCGTCCTGCTTGGGAAAGAGTCCTCATTAATTTCCATCAAGCTGACTTAGTAGGAGGGGAAATTCCAGAGAACAACAGAATATAATTCTAAAATGCACGAACAGATGGACTGTATTAGAGGAAGARAAGTGGACCTGGGCAGCACCAAGAAAGAAGCAGAGCTCTTCAGAGGTGACCAGGAAGCTCAGTTCTTGAYGGAAGCTGGAGCTGAAAGAAGCTTTCGCAAGCAGATATATTAGCTTACACACCAGTAACATTTTTTTCCTYAAAAGTTACTACTTACAGAAGGGACAGATAAAGAGATAAAGAGAGAGAGGTGAGCAGTGCATATACCAAGGCGACCACCCATACAGATGTTCAAAAGATGCTTTAGCCAGACACGAAACAAAATCAATTGTTCCAATCCATAAGGGCAAGTACCTTCTTAAACCTGTGGGCAGTCTCAGCTTTCTATAGATCAAATTATTGCAAAAAAAATTTCTGCTGGAGGCCAACATGCACATAAGAGCAACATATCAGTGACCCTTCATTCCTGGAGGTACACGACAGCACTCCCCCAAATTCTGCAGCATTAAGCAAGCTGCACAGCTATCTTCTCCAAGGTCTTCATTTAAAAATCTAGGAGACTACCCCATAAACCTGTCCCAGTAATGCAGACTGATTAAACATATAACATGCAGAAATAGGATAAGATTGTCCATAGGATTCCCTCCAAAATTCATGTGCATTTCTTATTCCCATATGCAAGCTATATTGTCTGCAGTTCTAAAGATATGAATTCTTAACAAGTCTGGCTCCACTCTCTGTCTTTGGTGGCAGACACTGTATAAGCCTCTGTCAGCTTTAAAGAGTACTGAAAAACTAACATTTCCTTCACTTAAGCCCTGAATGGCCAGACACAAAGCTGTTAAAGCAGAGATTTGCTCCACATCACTGCATAGGCACCAATGCTTCCATTTGCAGTGAGATTTCTGATCAGACCTTACACAGCTATGTCAAATAGGGAGACACAAGGCAAAAAGACAACTTYTAACTGAAAAAATCCGACTGAAATAAAGAACCAAGACAAATAGCAGAAATTGCTGATTTCTCATATGCCATTTACCCCAAACGGAGATATTCCTCAAACACATATTTTGAAATACACTGCACAGAAGCAACTTCAGCTTTTTTATTCATTACAATATATCTATTCCCCAGAAGAGACCCTATCATACACAAGTCCTCCCAGTGAGCAGAGCCACTCACAGAACAGGAATGGAAGGGGTACTACTGCCTTATTTGTCATTAGTTTCACAAAACTCTCAAAAAACTACTTTTGAAGATGAAAATGCATTATTAATCATGAAAATTCTCTCTCATTTATTTCAGGGCCCAATTCCACATATTCTTTCTTCTGGCCAATCTCCCAGCCCTGCTACAAAAATTATCATGCCTTCCACGGTCTGATAACTGGGACTCTTTTGCCCTAACACTGGAATACTCAAATGCTGCTTTGTTTTAAAGTTTCGTGTTTGGCACAAAAGGGATAGCAAACGAGGAACACAGCAGGTTTTATCTAGTTCAAAAGAGATCTGATCTAGGAGGAAAGTAATGAACAGCTCGTGGGAGGTAATGTTCACTCAAAGAAAGCAAGAGACTACAGGACTCCTGCGTGTTCCACATCTTCCCTGTGCTTATCGATATAGGTAAAGAGCAGGACGCAGGTATATACATTAGCTTCACACCAACTAGCTCATGCACACCTAGCAGTGCAGCCAYCAGAAACTGGAGCTCTGGGCAAACCAAGCACTTTAGCTTCGCTTTGAGTTAGCTCACATATCTTTAAGATGCTTCCAAATCCATGCTATACTGCAGCCACAAGCATCCTAAGGGCCTCTATATGGGAACTGAGGTACATTGGTACCACTGACACAGTGACATTGACCACTTATGTTGAGATCAGCTTTACTGGAAAGCAAAATAAGCAAGTCTCAAGGCTTTGGCTGAAAGCACAGATATGCCAGATGCAACCAAATAAAGTCCTGAGTGCTCCTGAAACCTGAGTTTGCCCATGATCCTTTAAACTGATTTTTGTGCCACACAGGGAACCTCAGCTTRTAGTCTCAAAACGTGACTGCCAAAAGTTGGGAGTGCCACCAAGCCAGGTTAACACATTAAAAAGTATCGATACATCAAACAGGCTGCTGGAGTGACGTGATCTATCAAAAACTAGCACAGCTTCACTTCATGTTAAAAACATACTAGAAAATAATTTTTTCAAAATACATTTCTTCCACTCTGGTATATATTTTATTACAGTGTATCAGGTAGTTTTCAACATGATTTAAGATGTTTATATCATTGCAATATTCACATCATCCCTACACTCATTTCTCTTCCTGAAGCTTTTTTTTAAGCCAATTTCAGTCAAATGTCATTGAGAAAACAGCAATCCCAAAGATATTACTCTAACAAACATTAGTAACCAAGCAGAAAAAAAGTGGTCCCATTAAGAGAAACTGCTTCAGTATGAGGAAAACCACAACACTAGAGACAAGCATAGAAAAAACAAAGGAAATGAAGCTTCATAAAGGTCTTCTGCTTATAACAAAGAGGCCTAATTAAAACTAAAAGTCAGAGGCAACTAAGTAGATCTCTGCCTATGGGGACTCTCAGGAGGTGATTTTCCATGCTGCAGTTCAAGAGAGTGAGACAGGAAGGACTTTCAAGCCTRTCCTACAAAGAGGAGCCCAGGAAGGCATGCAGGCCTTGGGTTGAGAGAAACCAGACAGGCGAGCGGCGGCTGCTGATGGAACTGCAGGGACACATGAGCATTTTTCAGCATCAGGAGAACAAGAGAATCCCACAGAGCCATCATCCTGAGGCCTCTGCTCCTAACAGAGCTGCACATTGAGTTTACAAAGACACCACAAGTCTGGGTACTGCAGCTTATCTCCAGGTCAGGTTGTGATCCACAGCTAGGAGGCAGAGCCTGAGAAAACCCACCCCCTTATCCTGCTATCTACTAAGCACCAAGGTAGCTGAACCACTGAGCAACTGCTAATCCCACTCCAGAGATAAATGCACTGCAGTAACTGGCAAGTGACTTTTTATGCAGACCATCTTTTAAGTCACTTTGGGATTTTTAAACACCAGAAGAGCAGTACTTTAGAATAGTCAGGTTTATTCACAGCCTCAGAATAGCTTCAGGCAAGACATTCTACCTGCTCTACCAGAGAAAAAAAGAGAATCCCAGAAATGGACTTTAACCATCACTATAGACAATCCTAGTCTGTCCTGTACATGGGCAACTTCAGAGGAACTATCTTGTGAAAAATCAGATACCTTTCTTGCCCACATCTATTTCTATTTAAGAGTTTTCCACTCCCCCAAAGCTCTTGCAGTAGAGAACTTGCACTCGCTGTCCAGGCCAGACTTGCTCACAGCCAGTTAATACCCATTCGGTCTTGTGTCAGCCTTGCCCTTCAGCTCTTAGTGTTGTTGCTGCTCTGTGATGCTCAGCCCTCTGATGTATTTATAGATGGCAGTCGTGTTCCCTCCCAGCCATCATTCTGCAACCTAAACAAGCCACACATTTCATCTCCTTTGGTCAGCCAGGCTCTCTAACCCGCTGAACACCCCACTAGCCCTTCCCTGCACCTGTTCCAGCTTGAATTCCTCTTTCTTGGACATGGGCAACTAGAACTGTACAGCACATTCTTGAAAAGTGTCCAGTAAAGCCTGTTACAATAGCATTAGTATACCCTTATCTCCAAGGGAATAAATCCCCAATAATCTGCCTTTTCCACTGACACTTAGCTGTGAGCACCGAGACCTTGCAGTCAGCCAGGACCCTCAGGGTTTTCCATGGGACAGCAAACTGCCCTGGTCCCAAAAGGCACTTCTGAAAAAACCCAACTGACAAGCACTGCAGTGCCACGACTGAAACTCTACACCAGCATTAAAGGAATAGCTTTATCCTCTCTATTTAGTAACCCCCGATGTTCACTAGCCCCCAGGCCGGCGCAGGCTGTTTTATGCTGACGAGCCTCCCAGTTGAGAGCCTCGCTGGCCTCCCAACGCAGAGACGGCCACAGYCCCAGGCACCAGCAGAAACTACCACCCAGCCCCGCAGGGCCCGCTCATCTGCCCCGTCCTCTCCTGCGCAAAACCCAAGCGCCATCGGCACTAAAATCCCACGGGAACAAGATCAATTCAGCCAGAAGTCAGATCCATTGGCTCAAACCTACCACGAGCAGGATATGCGAGGGAGACATTTACTCTGCATTCCATCCTTCTACCCCTCTCTGACCACCAGCCGTGGGCCACTGTCCTAGAAGGGATAGTGAGCTAGACAGCCCCTCGGCCTGACCCAGCCTGCTACGTAACAGACGCCACAGCACAAATCAACTTCTACCCTATTTATTTCAACATTGGCTCCCTACTCCTCATACACGAGGTTCTGTGCCCTCTCACTACTTATATKTGATTTCATAATACCCAGGCAAGTGGCTAGAAGATGCTGGTGGCTGCCAGCCAGGCTCACAAATGTGTTTTAATGCCATCTGTAGCACATCCACACCATACACAAAACAACTAAAAAGTATTACCATTCCATTCCAGCTCTTCCCAGCTAAGTAGGAAAAACCCTTCTTGCTAGAGACAATCACTGCTACCCYGTAAGCATTAAGCAAAAGGCATTAAAAAAAGTCTAAACATGGTTTTTCTACAGMTATTTTTTCCCTCCCATTTCCTGAATCCACAGGCCTGAAGCAAACCCTAACCTCAGCCTAGCCTGTCTGCTCCAGCTCCATTCTGCACATGCCTCTATGGCACCTGACACCAACCCGGCAAGCGCAGCACAACCACTGGATCGAGCTCCCAAACCCAGGGGGAACACTGGAAAGGCAGGTGGAGCTACCAGACTCACTAAGAAAAACTGCCTGACCAGCTGGACCAGGAGTGTGCTGGGAATTAACTATTTCCATGCCTCCAGGAACTGGATATCCCGGAGCCAAAAGTAGCTTAGGGCAGGAAAATCCAGAGATTAGGAGCACGCCAACATKGGAGCCTAAAGTCAAGGTCTGCACATTAGACGGCAAATGCGTTTCAAGTCTAGCGACGCTTCTACCCCTTCTAACTGGGCAATGCCAGCAGTCAGAGGCCATTTGGGCAAGATCCCTCTGAGACATCAGCACAGGCACGGAACAGATGCTCTCTCAGCCAAGACTTCCAGACATCTCCCGCTCCRTGCTCCGGTTCTCACGTCTCCTGGATATCAAATAACTAACTTGTCTTCACTCATAAYAGCAATTACACAGCTTCACAATAAAGAAGTTTTCAGGGAGCGACTGTGGTAACTGTATGTATGGCTAATCTTCACACACCCATCAGCACCCCAGAACTCCCCAGCTAACAGCAGCAGCTGGTTGGAACCATCTGCCTCCCACTCCCTCCCCAAGGAAGTCTTTTTTTCCCCCTATACTAAACACTCAA
This sequence comes from Nothoprocta perdicaria, assembly GCF_003342845.1. NCBI lineage: Eukaryota > Metazoa > Chordata > Aves > Tinamiformes > Tinamidae > Nothoprocta > Nothoprocta perdicaria. The sequence continues at coordinate 9,238,514 of NW_020454092.1, forward strand.
AACACACTTACAAATTATCMTATCAACCCATAACCATGCCTGATAATTACATCTTAAATCAGGATTTCTCCCATTGAATTTCAACCAAAATAAATACGACACAGAGAACAAATGCATGCTTAGAGTGAGCAACCATTCATCAGCTTAAGTCACTCTAATGGACACCACTTTAAACTAAGCCTGTGCCATCTGTTCTAACGCTCAATTAGAGAAACCAAACCGTGCTTTGAATAAATTTTAAGAAACAAATCTAATTCATGTAAGTTTCATTTCTCTTCAGCTTGGTGAAACAAGCTCTCCCTAAGATTCAGGCATCAACGGAAGGGCACGGCTGCTTTCCCCAACACAATTAGCAATTTTTGTCAGAATAAATACTATTTCTCTGTAATATTTCACCATTTATTTTGTCTCAAGAAGTGTGATGTTCCTAAAAAATAACAGACTCAATTAGGAGCTAGATTAACCAAATTGGGAGCCCTGCAAGCATAAACGCTCATCACCCTCAGGTCTGGGACAGGCAGCCRTGCACAGCACCCACCCGCGGGTCGGGATCTATGCGCACAGATCCCTTAGCCCTAGGATCTGTTAGACCCTCTCCAAGACAGGCGACTGCCACTTCTCTGTCCCCTGGCACTACTGGGGAAATACAGACCCGGCAGTGCGTGTTAAGGGCAATCTAAGTGTGCCCCTGACAGGTACAGGGCCATGCACAGGACCCCATCCCTTGTGCTTCCTTTACTTGAAAAGCATCCTGGATTATCCGGGCATCCTCTGTACCTCAGGCAGCCACTCACTATGGAGCAAGGACAAGTGACCAGGTCACAAGGCTGCCTGGTAGAAGGCATTTGACAGTTCGGTGCTATCAGAAGTGTCTTGGGTCCCCCTCTCCTGTTTCATATGTGATGCCCTTAGACTTGGGCAGCAACGAGGAAAGAGGACCATCTCCTCCCTCTCCACAACTGCCTTTTACTGCATCCCCCAAAACAGAAGATGGTATTGTCTCCCTCCCAGAGCTAAGGGTAAGGATTTCACAAAGGAGCCTCATGTTAAAATAGAATCAATGTCCAAAACATAAACAAATAAAACCTAACCAGCCACRGTCATGACCTACACAGCTCAAACTGTATTCTAGTGAGGCAGACAGCTTGAATCCTCCTTGTAAAAGCCTAATAATTTCATCATCAGCTGGGGCTCTTTGGTCCGAACTCTGACCAGTACTGACACACASAAGTCACTTGTCTTCAGCTGGCTGAGGTTTCCCTAGCGAAAACATAAGCACAATTGTTCAGCTAAAACAGTCCCAGACAGGCAGGCAGATGCCATGAATTAACTGAACCCTCTCCCAAGCTAATGGGTCTGTCATCCAAATGCAGGCTAAGTTTCAGAGAACACCCTTTATCGCTGAAATTTTAAGAAATCTCAAATCTTGCAGATGGCCTCAATCTTTGCTTCAAATGGTTTTTTTTTTTTTCCAGATCAAGGGAATGACAGACTGCAAATATAATAGCTTTTTCAACCGTGACCAAACAACTGGAGTTTAGTTCTCCAGATGGCCATTCTAGGGCAGCAAGGTTTGGCCTTTCGCTCTCCGGGCTGTAACGCTAATCCATGAACTCGATCAGATCGCATCAGCTACCCGATTCTCACCAACACCAGGCACATCCGAGTCTCCACAACCCCCCACAAGCAGTCAGGAAAGGTGACAACATTACAGACATCGTCACTAAAACAACATGGACACTGGCATGTGACAGCACTAAGTCCTGGTCTGATACCAAAGCAGGGTCCCTGCACCAGGCTCAGGGCGCTCAGCCTGTCTCACTCAAAGGTTTCACTCAAAGCCTGTACTGGCTTTTGCCTTTTTTGGTTCCCCTGCAGTTGCTTGTTGATATGAAGAGTAAAACTGCATCTGCACAGAAGACACAAACSAATACACTGCATTCTGGTTACAAACTAAATTTCTATTAAAAAAAAMCACATAGTTTAAATGAATCTGAATATGCTGAACTCTGGATCACAAGCAACCTATACACTACTCTCCACTTCCACAGGAATCAACTCCAGTTAACAGCTGTGCTCCACAGCACAACACAAGGTTAATTAGCTTCACGCTTCGATCTGTAGGAGGTTTTACCTCAGATTTTCCCAGACTCATGAGATAGGAACAAAATCCCCTAGTTCTGCCTAAGCAACAGCTTAGGTACCCAGCTTGCCTTAGTGTGCGTCAGGAAAGGACAAGGCCAGGCATTTTTCCAAAGTGCACCTAAGAAATTCTCCCTAATGAAGAAACCAGAGTACATAAAAATAACAGCACTTCTTCATAAACACACAGGGGAAATGGAAAAAAAAAACACTACAGGGTTAACAAGGGTTTTAGTTCATCATCTCACTCATCTCTGCTCATGAAAAATCATCAAATCCAAAGGAAAACACATGCTCATTAGCTTTTCTGAGCCAGTTGTAACAGAACAATAAATTGTACTTTAATTGCCACCAGAATTTAGAAAAAATCTACCAAGAATCAGTGACACTAAAGAGATACTGGCAGTGTATATGCTTATGAGCATACACATATGCACACATACAGACATTTTTTTGGCAGCTTTAGAACTCTCCTCCCCCCCCCTTTTTTTTTCCTTTAACATAAACTTTCCTCCGCCTTGCCAACTGCTGGGATGATCAAAGCATCCCACAGGCAAACAAAGTATGAAAAAAAAATCAGGGTATCAAAAGCATGAATACCAAATACRAATTCATTTATTAAATTCTCACTTGCTAAGGCCTTACCGCCATGAGTCCTCAAAATCACATCAGCTACCTACTATTTACCAAGAAATTGGATACAAATGGTTGATTCAGGATAATTATCATTTTACAGACAGCATGTTAGAAAGTCTACCATAAAACTTTCATYTAGATCAAGTCTAACTTAACAACAAACCATCTAACTAATCACATTCCACCTGGGAAGCCTTACCTTATAGTTGCTGGAGTTTACCCAGGAAGTAGCCAGTCCATCAACCATTTTATCCAGCATAGTCTGATCATGTTCAAGATCAGTTGATTTCTGTTTATCTGAGAAGTAATCTATTAATTCCTGGCCAACTTGAAGTCTCTTTCCGACGTCCTTCTGCAGCACCTGCGCTAAGCAATATTCCATACTGGGCTCCATAGTGTCTTAGAAATATAGCACCAGCAAGAAAGCTAGAGGGCAGCAGGTCCAAAAAATCCCTCTACGAGTGTACGCAGGAGGTCGCCTCTTTGTTCGATGAAGGTTACTGAGGGTCTGGATTTCAAAGATGCAATTCTGAGAATGGCAACAATGCACCATGTGTGTGTGAAGAGCAGCTGGCAGGATATTAAAAGTCCAATTTAAATAACTAGTAATAAATGAAGCAGCAAGCAGTACTGCACTGTTGGTCTGCAGCAATTCCCAATTCAGCAGTCCATTCTGAAAGAAATGAAAAAGAACAGTATTATAGGTTAAATTAAGAAGAGGGAAAAATGCATGTCACAAAACAGGTTATTCATATACAGCTGCAAAGCTGTGATAAGCTGGATTGAGCAGCATTGTTCTATTTTAAGGGATCATACGAGAGAGGTCAGGACAAAAACCTCGGGTTATTCTTTACAGCAGCAGTTACCCATCAGCTCCTTAAAGGCAGTTGTTATGACAGACTGTAAATCTGGCATTTGAGAGCTGATTAATGAACAATATTCTCACAACTACTAGAGTCATCACCCACCCACCACCCACAAAGGTAGGGACAAAGTCCCCATGCAGGCCACCAGGAAATTGTGCTTCAAGAGGTGAACWGAGGAAGAGGCCTGGATCCTGTTTGGACTGTTAGCCTTCAGCAACCAAGGCCATCAGCTGGCCTAAAAGATACAGCTCTAAAACACAGGTTAACACTAGCACTCAATATTAGGAAGTGAGCAGTTTTCAAATGCAAAGGGTTCGAGCTGTTTTCAGGCTGAATGCTGTTACATCACAGCTACACAGACTGAGGAAAGAGCAATGGCCTCTTCCTTGGGTAATACTGAAAAGGCACCTCTGCCAACAGTACCTGTGATGAGCCAAGAACACAGGAAACAAAGGCAGGGCTAGACGTTGCTGCCACTCAGAGGAAGCACCATCCACAAACTAAGCTTTTTGTTTACGTTAAAGATAACCAAACCTCAGACAAAGCAGTTTGTTTATGTTCCCCAACTCTATAGAGTCTCTCCAGCCCCATAACACAGGGGCCTCATTAGAGATCTTCTGGGCAACKCTGCGAGTTGCAAGCTGTGCTTCACAAGCAGTTGCAGCCTTTCTTTGTACCTTCCAATCTGCAGTCTAATTCTTACAAACAGGGACCAGAGCTCCCTGCCTGTCCTCCAGACTCCTGCAGACCAGGACTCCTGCCACCACCACCCACTTCCTGCAATGCTCCTTCACTGGTCAGSTCTTTTAAGAGGGGATGACAAAAATCCAGAATAACTTTTTTTCTTCCCATCTAATAATATCCAAAGTTAGAAGTCTGCCCTACTTTCTCCACCAGTGCAAGGAAAGCAGGTCAAGCTCAGTGCAAGGAAAGAGGCTGTGGAGCAGCCAGCCAGCTCAATAAGCAACTGGAAGGAAGCTAGAGGCACAGGTTCACTAATTGGAAGCACTAGGGCAGCAAATCTATATACCTTCTGTTTGAGCAAATAAAGCTTCCACAAAAGACTTATTTAATAAAGAGCACAGTRGATCTGATAGCAGATGAGATGCATGAACTCCAAGTCTGGAAATGGCAGCACACCTTGCAGGTGACTGTTTCAGTTCACTACCTCATCTCCATCCTCCCTGACCAGACTTGCAAACTGCCCTGTCCTACTAAACACACAGGCACCACACAAACACACACYCCAAGGTGACCACCTAGCGCTAGGCAGCACAGTGGCTTGTGGCCCAGGGCTTTCCTTAACCCCACAGCTGCTGCAAGACACTTCCCGGCTCCCTAGGACTTGAGGGGCTGCYAATTCACCAGGCAGGAGTCACAGAGATCCTCTGTCCAGGCTGACAGTCCCCCTCTTCCTTGGGTGACAGCAATTTAACCCTAACCCATCCTTGCACAGCAGCAAGCTTGTGCTCAGCAATACAGACCGAGGAACTGATTTTTTTCTGGCTAGAACTAACTCACTGCACAGCTCTAACTACCTCCACATACTGGCCCATACCCTGCCCTCCAGCACCAGCTGGTGCCTCCCAGGCAGGGCAACTCCAGTTYGGAGAGGCAGCGCGAAACACTCAGTAACTTCTAAGCACCAACAGAGGAGGGTTTTCTAACAACAAGGCACCATTTCACCAGGTACCTGGCTAGCAGACAGTTACTGGGGAAGGGATGCAGAGATGCTTATCTGCTGCCATGCTCTAGCTGGAACTATGGAAGTTACTGGTGTGGTTTATTTCTGGACATCACATACGGCACACGTGCAAAAGACGGCTTAACTGGGCTAAAAATCRAGAGAACATGGTGAAAAAAGGGTTTCTTAAATGCTCTTAAAACAGAAACGTGCAACTTGTTCAAGCTCAAAAATTAATTCAGATTCCCAAAGAGTGTGAATGACTGTTGGTTACCACAGAATAGCCATTTCTGACTAACTTCACATATAGACAAGTCTCAACACATCTGAGAAAACATTAGCTGGCCAGACTGCCATGAGAATGGAAAGTTCAAAGTTTCTACTCTTTCTTCTATGTGGTTTTCATTTAGAAGTTTATAAGTCTCTGCCTGCATGCAAACTTTAAAGCAAGCTAATTTAAACAAATTTTTGTAGGAGTTCTTCTTGTTTTTCTTAAATATTATGCAAAAGAAAGCATAAAAATAATTAAGTTATGACACAAATCTTCTGCAGAATAAGTTTGTGTATTGCAGTCTAAAGATGATGGACATAAATACCTCTGAATCCTGTGCAGAAGTAACAAGTTAAAAGGAAAACTCAAGGCTGCCTTGAACACCTCCTGACTGATAGATAAAAGTGATACCACTTTGTTTTTCTCTGAGAGTTGGGGTCTTTGCTTGTTTGTTCTTTAAAAAGCACTTGCATCATCATGGTAGGAAGCYTGTTAATTCCCCCTCCTCCTCACAAGTGGAAAAATACCATCAAGTAAAACCAAGCACCAGTCTAAGTTTGGCATAAGCCAAGATGTGGACAAGGTAACGCAGAAGTAGTAAAGCTCTTCTGCCCCCCACCATTACTACATAAATAAAGATTTCTCATTCACTCTTAGGTCATCAGAACTAAGTTCTTGGCCAGAGTTGCTGCTAGTGACACACCTAGATTTTTCCTTCAAGAGCCATCCAGCAGGAAAATCAGGAGAGTTTAATGACAGTTCAGGGCTCAAAAATAGAGATTTTAGTTCGGGGCTCAAAAATAGAGATTTTAAAGAGGTGATAAAGACCCAAAATTACTCAGGCACAATCACTACTACCACCAAAGCGCATACAATTCACAGCAAAGCAACTGATTCAACACACAGCATTAAATGAAAGAGTAATGAGGAAACAACACCAATTCTGTGGAAACATTAAACAAGGTATGTAAAACAAAATTAAGGAGAAATCACCCTAGACTAAGTGAAAGTCTGCATCATTTTGTAAATGTAAATTAAGAGACCAGGATGTTTTTATAGTAAGTTTTACACCTTCCTCTTCCACTTGCACCAAGTGAGGAAGCAAGCAGCATGCAGAACAGAAGCAATGCCATTGTCCTGGGGGCTTATCTGTACCTGAGAGCATTTCCAACATACCTTCTACTTTAAAAATTACACCTTGCTTTCCTCCACTCTAAACATCATGTTTAGTTACCATGTTCATCATGTTTCATTATCATCTTCATCTGCAGACAGCGCAGAGCAGGTCACAGCCTCCCCAGGCAGCTGCTCTAATGCAGGGCACGGGTTGCAGAGTGACAAAGTGCTGCTGCTTCAAATGCTGCTGGACTTGCTGTCCTGAGCCTTCCTCTGCCACCTTCCAGCCAAGAAGTTGGACTTTTAAACATCTTCCAGAYTTGACATCACTCCTTTGGTGTGATGTTTTTGTGTGTGGTTATAGCACATCAGCTGCATAAGTAACACAGCAGTGCAATTGTACCAACAAGCCTCTTCTTTTAAGAGTTCTCAGCACCTAATTGCCAACTTGAGTTCCAAATTAGTTCAGGGTGCATTAGACAGACACCTCCTTGAACCTTGACTTCCCACAACAAAAACTCCCTCAGGAGACCTCYGCCCTAGCGGAGTGCTGCAGTCTTTTAAATAGAAAGATACCAAGTATCAAGGTCTCAAGTTGTAAATATTTAACCATTGGGTTTACCAACAGGACACTTCTGTGCAAGAAGTCCAGTGCAGGGACAAGGGCATACAGAAATGAAGTGCTGCAATGATCATATRCAGGTCTCATCTGCAGGGAGTGCAAAGCTTAGTCTCTGCATAAAGGTTGGCAATTTTCAGCCTTCTATCCCCTCTCTTCCATCTCTCTTCCCTCCCTCCTTTTCAACTATTACAGCAATTCCTGCCCAGAGGGGATTTGCTGACTGGTCTTTAGAGAGTATGGAAACACTGGAGGGCTCAATTGGATCTCCTCTTCCTCAGATGTGTAAGSAGGGAGGGACAAAGCATCAGTGCTGACACTTCTGCGTCTTCAGATGCTCCTTTTTTTTGTGCGAGTGTGTGTGTGTGCAAAGCCTTAGGGGAGAATGAGGTGGCAAGCAAGCGTCAGGGTATCTATAGAAGAGTCAAGCGCCCTTCATTCTCCAGGAGCCAAGGGCAGTTGGCAGGAATTACCCACCCAGCAATTCACAGGCKGTCTCTCCCTATTGTGGAGCTGTCTCTATGGGTAGGCAATAATGTTCCTTTAATGCTCAGGAATGTTTCACAATCACTATGATTGTTTTAGATCAGTAATTAGCGTTAGCTTTCTACTTCAGCCTCCCCTTCACCCAGAGATGTTTTTAGATTTCCAGCTTTACAAGGCCAAGACAACTCCTGCTTTTTAGAAAAGCAGTTACTGATTAGCTGAGGGGACAACCCTGTGCTTTACTCACTGTACTGGGCGACTGCCCTTCCACTACATCTGGGTGATGGTGACTATCCTGGGCCCACTACAAATACGTGGCAGGTCAGCCTTGCTGAGAGCACAGTGCACTCGAGCACTGCCCACGGGGATGCAGCTTTCTCAGGTGCTCAGCRTGGGCTTCTGCCTCCTCCACCACGGCAGCTTTCACTGAGCTCCCCACAGCTGCCAGCAGTTTCAAGAGAATTAACACCACCTGGATACTTACTAGCACACTCCTAATAGCACTTTTTTTTTTTTTACAGCAAGTGTTTGAAGGAGCTTCATGCATACAGTACACTCTGGAGCACTACTCCAGTGGCACGAGGAGATCAGAGGCAATTTCCAGAATGAAGATGGCTGCAAGATTTCCGGGGCTTAAATTAACTAAGGCCACCCAATCCTCCTAGGCCAGACACTAGCCTGGAACGYTACACTGCAGTCCTGGGTGTGATGATGGACACGCTTCAGCTAATAAGAATTCTTCTGGCTCAGTAACCCAGCACCTCATACAGAGGCACTGATTTCACGGAGGCATCAACCTTCAAAGAATCTCTGCAGTAATGAGGTTAGAGCAAATCAGAATTACTTGCCAGCTCAGTTAAGACCTGACTGTGACCCCAACACCTTCCCCTAATGGCACCACCCAGCAGAGCAGGAGTAACTCCTCAAGAGCAGGCTAGATAATTGAGTTTTCACATGCTTTGTTTTCCTAATACAGCCCCCACTTTAAATTAGTTGGGTTTTAACTTTGCTATCAAGGACGAGCCTAGAATGAGTTTTCAAGGTCTTCTTCCATTTTAACAGTCTGAGTGCCAAGAAGCAGATCAAAGTCCTGTAACGCTGCGAGCAGCTCTCTCCAGCAGCCCACAGACTGCCCAGCACATCCCCCTCCCCTAGGCCTCTTGGCTCACTGTGCCAAGAGACTGCACTACAAACAATTTATTAGGGGCTACTATACCACAGGGGGAAAAAAAAAAACCCTACCCATGTGAAAGTTGACGCTGTGAATAGTACACAAGTCCGGGTTTTGCAACCAGAGAAATGTCCTTTGTTTCTCCTCCATCTTTCATTCTCATCTCTAACCATATCTTAGAGGTTGCAGAGTCCATTCCTGACACCTCTGGCTCTCCGAGACACCCAGATCACATTGGAATAACACATTAAAACTGTCACGTCATTTTTACAGCCGTCGCCGTACGCAGGTAGTGCTGAGCCGTGCCCTCCTGCATCCTCCCGCCGGCGGCAGCTGYGGCAGCGAGGCCTGAGCCCAAGCTCCCCGGCACGCGGCTCTGCAGGGTGTCACAGCAGGGACCGTGCAAGGGCTCCCAGGGCTGCGCTGCTGCCCCCCAGGAGAACAGGCGAGGTGCCCAGGCCCCTCCTGCTGCAAACCCAGCTGTACAGAAAAGCTTCATGGATTCAGGCCCTAACCCTCTCCCCTCCACATCTCAGCTGCCAGACTGAACTGCCAGGAAAAACACAGGAAGAGGAGGAAGAGACAACTTCCACCTATAGCCTCACTTGTCTAAAACAGGTTAGCAGTAAAAACACTACTGAAAATAAAAAAACAGTGTCACGTATCTCTTTTCAGATGGCTAGCAGGACAAGCAGCTCCACAGCACACGTGAGAACCTGATAACCCCTGTTCACCTTGCAATGGCTGACAGTTAAGGCTGCTAACTTAGCTCATCCTAAAGAAAGGAAACACCTCTCAAAAACAGAGGTCCTGGAGAAAAGGGTGGGAGAGTACCAAGGACCTTGTATTTTATGGATAAGATCAGAGCAGAAATTCAGTGTCTTTCCCACAGTCATTGCAAAGCAACGCTCCAGTGGCAGTAGAAACTGAAGGCAAAATAACTCCTTGAGGAGAAGGAAGCAGACCCATACCACCACACGCCACTTGTAGTATCAGAGTAATCTAGTTTTAAATAGATCACTGGGTTTGTGATATATATTCCATATTCCTGCTAATCCTTCAAGAGCTTCTTATCCTTATTAAACGTACAACTAACCAGAAACAGGTCTGAAGTTTTTGTGTATAAGTCTAAGCAGAACTGCCCCAGAGACAAATGCATGAGACAGTGACTGGTAAGAGAATACATGGGCTGTACCCTGGGTGCGAGCCCTCAAGGGACACACTGCCCACTAGCGACTTTTCAGTAATGTTTCTTTCTTTTCTACCCCACAATACTCCCTCCAAAAATACATATGTATTCTTCACAATCTTAACATAGAGTACCACAAAGAAGCAATAAGTCTCCATCTCAAATAACATTTTTCACACACAAATAAAATTCATGCAGGTAAACAGATGTTAAAGCCACAGAGAGAAGCACCTCCAGTGTTGAGACCATGACTTAAACACATCCTTATGAACAGGGCAGTCATACCTGCGCATGACCATATATACACCCAAAACTGCACAAGACAAGAACTCAGGCAGACCAAGAGAGAGCTTTTTATAGATTAACTGTTGAATGCAACAGCAGCAATTTATAAGTCAACAGTTTTAAASACAGTTTATTTTATTCTTTTGGTCTCTCTTTTCACAGCCTCAGAGACGGGCTTCAGGCCTCCTAAGCAATGAGTTTACGTGTGATGGCCACCTCCCCATCACTCCAAATCATACGTAAGCACACACATGCATTCAACACCACTAAGAAAACAGGACTCTCCACACACCACTGCAGTACAGGACTGCGAGCACTTGTAAGGGCAGGAAAACTCCCAAGGGCAGGAGCAGCAGCAGCCCCGGGGCCAGCGTGCAGCCGAGGGCCGTGCAGCAGCAGCCAGGGCCAGCTCCGCTGCGCGAGGGAAGCGGCCGCGGCTCTGCGGGCTCCGGCATAAGCAGATTCCAGCCAGTCTGGCATTCGCAGATGGCAGGAAGAAATCCTCAACAGAGGGGATTGCAGAAAGCCACCRCTGCACACAGATTTATGAAAGAGAGGCAGCATATAGGACAACTAAGGGTAAAAATGACCATCGATGAAATCATTTATTGGACTGAACTCTATTGGCAATACAGAATAGGCAAGCACATGTCAAGAGTGCTTAGGAAACCACCAGGCCAAGAAACTGCCTGCAATGCAACGGGTAGTCAGAAAGGATTCGAGTCCTCCATTCCCTCAGCATCACCTTGAAGCACAGGTCACAAGCTCCATTTTGATCAGATCTTTGCTTCTGCACATCAGTACTGTTTCGGTTTTGCTTTCCAAAGTATCCTGGAATCTCAAACATCTACAAGCCAAGTTTAAAGAGAGGATCCTCAACCTACATCTCAAATAGAAAAGCCAGAAAATGCTGCGCTAGGACCTGTCTGATTATACTGTTTATCCTGTTATTTTGCTGACATAGAAAACAGATATTTAAAAATGTGCTCACTTCCAATAAGCTAATGATGATGATGCTCTCCTAACAATTAGCTTTGCTGCTCTAGCCAGCTTGCTGCTTCTAGATGCTGAATGGACATCTCAGTCYGTGGGGAGCAGAACATGCAGAGATTTGATTAAGTGATGCTGTAGGAAAACAGTTAAATTCAAACACTCACACGGATTCAGATCGAGTTCTGGGAGATCACCTGCGGCCAAACAGACCACAGAACCCATTTGCTGCCCCCGTGACCTAAGCAGTCAGAACTCCATCCAATTCTTTTGTTTTTCTGGGGTTTTCTTTTGTGGGAGAGGGCTAATCCTACCAAAGAGAGGTGAAGACAGTGATCTCTCATGTTCGTGACAAAGCCAGATACTCAGTACATCGAAGCATGCCAAGGAACACATATGCATGTTTAGTTCTTTTATATCCTGCTAAGCAAGAAGTCTTAAATAGCTCAGACCAGGGTTTCAGACAGCCCTGGAGGCCAGTAACATGTTGGTCTGATAGMATTTTACACATTGTTTGAGAGAGCTCCAAGCAAACATGCCATGTTTGCAAATATGCAACTTCAGTAGTACAGAGGCTGATCGAAAAAAATGAGCAGACAGCACCACGAAACACACACCATTAAACCACGGGGCAAGSACGTAGCCGTTGTGCATAGCAAGGCTGCTGCTAACACCAATTTGCTACTAAGGAAAGGAAAGAATTAGGATCTTTGTTCATAGCAGCACGGTTCGCTGCTTGAGATTTTCTAAACTCACAGCCTGAAGAAATTAACAGGCAGAACCAGCCTGTTTTATTCACTCAACCAAGAAACCTGCAGGTATTGACGAGCTTATTTAAAAACCAACACGGACAGAACACTCCAAGGTCCTGTCGGAGAGCAGGCAGAAGCGCCGGTTCCGGCTGCGGCAGCACCCGCGAGCCCACGGCAGCACCCAAGGAGACTGCAAACCCCGGGCTAGGCCAGGCCCAGGATAATGAGATACTCCCTGACACATGAGCCCAATCCAGAGTCATTCGAGGCCATGGAGTGCACCAGTAATAAGAGTCAGCAAGCTCTGAAGTCCCATTACTCGTACAAAAATCTGCCTGTACAATGAAGAGAGGKAGCGTTTCTTTATCTGAATGTTTTGGGCTCAGCCTGTATCATTCGTCCCCTTAAAAGACCTYTCTTCTCTTAGGAGGCAGAGGCATGAGCTGCCTCTAACACTCAGACTGTTGAGAGTCAGATCGAGCTCCCACCAAAACTGGTCAGACTTGATGTCCTCTTATCCTCTGAGAACTAACAGCACTGAGTGAAGCACCTATAAAGAGAGAAGGATGGACTAACATATGGGAGGAAGAAAAATCACTTCAGCTYGAGTTTTGCTATTTAAATATCTGGTTTTCATAACACTTCAGCAGTACCTCAGATTTAAGATTCCTACAGAGCTTCAAAGACTCCTTATTTTGGAGCCCTCGCTCATTTACAGGCACTCTTTGCAAGTGTCCCCTTAGGGAATGTCACATGAACTAGAGAAACTTATTTCCATCACACAGGCATGCTGCTGTCTCACTTTTAGCACTGTAAGTTACCAGCCAAGAGAAGCAAGGCCAAAGCATTTAACTTGCTGGCATTTTTCTTCCTGGAACACAGAAACTTTTGAAAACTGTGTGATTAATTTCAAAGATTTCATGGGAATGTGAAACACAGCCCTGTTTATTTTGACAGGGATAAAAATAGAGAAATGTGACTATGAAATACAGAGAGAGGATCACCAGTGGCGACRCAGCCAGTCATTACTAAGTCTCTCTGGTAACTTCCAGGCTCCAGGCAAATTAATTGACAGAGTTCAACAGAGAAAAGAAGCAAAGAGTCCTAGGCTGGATGCTTCCAGCCTAGGACTCCAGCACAAAGGCCTGTTTCCTGCAGCAGGCTATGTGCATATGATCAGAAAGACCCYGAATACTGGAGCACTCTGGTTCCATCCTGTAATTGGTTTGGTTCTTCGTGGTAGCATGGGCTAGAAATCCCTACTGGAGATTCCCAAACATGCCCGGTGCGGCCCTCTCTCTCATTTGCCACCCRTCTGGATGAGGCCGAGAATCTCCCACAGTGCCAAACTCTTGGGTTCTGGCGCCTTTTGCAAGATCTAACTTGGCAGCTACCAAGCTAAACGGTGGGTCTGCATCACTGGCTATCAGGCAGATCCTGCTTTGGTTCCTCTTCCAGCAGCATCCAGGAAGCACTAGGAGGCACAGACCCCCTAGGATGGCACATAGTCACTTGTGCCGGATACTGGGGTGCAGCCCGCACTKGGGTGCTGGGCGCTGGGGTGCAGCCCGCACCCCTGCCCTACAGCCCCCGAGGGGCCCGGGGCCCCGGCCAGGGCTGTCTCCTGTGTCAGGGAGCGCTGTCCCCGCACCCCGCGGAGCTGCCCGCGAGGCGCGGGGACCCCCACACTGCCCCACTCGCCCCAGTGCTCCCAGGCAGCCGGGGGACGGGACGTCTCCCTGCCTCAGTTCCCCGCCGTTTCCGAGCGGGGCGGCGCGGCGGCTCCTCCCGCGCGGACAGGGGCGCCGGGAGCGCGCGGGGCCGCGCACCAAGACGGGACCGCCGCCGCGCGGCCCGGCCTCGCCGGCGC
>NW_020454092.1:9253360-9301721 GCF_003342845.1 Nothoprocta perdicaria
TACAGAGCCCGGCAAGGATAGAGAGGCGGCGCCTCCGCCCGGCCCTCTGTGGCAGGCGAGTGAGGTAAGGGTGCGCACTGCGCATGCGCGCCGCCCCGCGGAGCGGCCGTTAGAGCCGTTACGGGGCGGGGGCGCCCCCGCGGGCGCGTTGAACGCGGGGATCCCCTTTGGGGCGGGGGGGGCTGCGGGAAACGCTTGTCACTTCAGACACGCTCATCCAGATCCTCCGAGCCACGGAAATCAGTGGACCTCCGTAGGGAGGTATGTCACACTGCCACTTCAAACAAAAAACCTGAGGCACAGAAATGGGCCACAGGGAAGAACTGTATGCAGAAGTGGCTCCAGTTCACAGTTCCTGGAATAAGTCACGGCCCATAGTGTGGCTGCTTGCGAGATGAGGGGTTTGCTAGAGGACCRACCATCTCCAGAGTCTTTGGACTCCCTGCCAAGCAACACAGCACGGCCGATGGGCCCCTTCCCGCTATCAGGCTCCAGAGAGACAGCAACCRTTTCTTTGTAGGTGAAAGATCACCAAATGTTAGGCCAAAAACGTGGCACAGGCTGTGCAGATGTTGGAGAAGGCTGGGGGTGATCACACCTAGAAGCAGGGCAGCTGTGTGTTAACGAGAAGCGGGTGATGACACACCCACTTACAAAGTACCTTGGTTCTGCCCTCCCAAGAGGAGCTGATCCCACAGCAGCCCAGAACGCTTCTCAGCTCAACACGGCCTTCTTATCCCTGTATTYGTAAGATCTTTGCGGCCAAGAGGAGAGATGCTCCCTGTCCTCCCTGCTATGCTGTGCACCCAGAACTCCCATCATTTGCCCTCACCTTGTTTTCCAGTCTCCCAACATCAATTTTCATAGCGAAGCTGAATTTGTTAAACCAGGGACAAGGGTTTCTTATAGACAAAAGTTTCACTTCTGTTGCTTAAAATGCTACCCAATTCCATGTGAGCAAAAAATGGTAAATTGAATAGGTAGATTCTAAATTAGCTAATTATGGTAAATAATATTCATTTAAGAAATTTGTGTAGCACACATTTGGGTTTTTTTTCAGTATTACAATAAACAGGCCTTTGCCTGGCAAATGTCTTGGTGCCACATTCTAACTCAGTATAACTTTTTCTTTTTTTAATAATTATTACTTCTGATTTCAGGGATGGCATTTGTCTGTCTGAAGCTACATAAATGGCAAGAGGTGCAGCCTCCTTGTTTAAATATTTCTTCTTCTAGACGAAAACAACACTGTAAATCTTATCCTCCCTTTTTTGCTGCAAACATTAACAGTGCAAGCAACTGAGAGGCTTCCTCACTGTGAAAAGAATAGGTAGCACATTGGCTTTTTTTTTTTCTGTTGTAAAATAGGAACTTTCCCTGCATAGCAATACATTCCTCTGTCATGTAATCAGTGTTAATGTTTGTTTTTATTTTTTTTCCTGTTATCACACGATAATTTCTCCAGTCTCCTGCAGAGCCATTTGGAATAGTTCAGTTATCTTAAATACACGTACAAACTGTTCCATAAGTAGCAGAACTAATGAGGCCCGGCTTCCTATGGATTTGTGTCCTTTGTTGCTGTAATCCCGACAGCTATCCCAGCACCTTCCTTCCTACTCATCCTGTGCTGCTTTCCCCCTCAGGGAGGGGGTTAGTCCTGCACTGTGCATGCAGAGAGATCACGTGAGTTCCCTCTTTTCCAAACAGCGGGCAATGCCCATTGCCCTCCTCTGCTTCTCGTAAAACCTGAGGGTTTTTTGCTTCCTCCTTAAATRTTGAGAAGTTACAAGGAAGGGACCATCCTAGCAGCTGAATAGAAGCAGACCAACCAACTAGCACAAGTTCTTTATGTTATTTGCTAATGAAAACAGAAAACAGATTATAACTGGGAGGAGTTCCTCAAACAGTAGGTAGTAAGGCACCATTCTGATAATTTTCCCTGTAGGCCTCTTAATGTTTACCAATACTGCATATAGCATTCCAAATACTTCCTTCCAAGTACTTTTTCCACCAGCCTTCCCTGGTGGAAAAAAATCCACTAAGTATCCAAGTATTTTGTATCTTACAGTCTCACATGACCTCACTTTTCTCTAACCCTCCCAAAGTTGGCTCYTCCTGATTATATTGTGCAGTGCATTGGCTTGCACAGGTACTTCAAACTGTGYCAGTTTCAGCACCATCTCTGAAGGAATGGTCCAAGCTCTCTTACAGAATCACATCTGTGCAGGCATCTCAGTTCTCCAAAGCTACCATTAGGTAACCATGACCAAGCTACTTCCATATCCACACACCACTCCTCAGGGATTTATTCCCACGGATGCAGAAGGGACTCTCCAAATCTGGCATTGCTGACGCTCAGAGATTTGAAGGGGACAGCAGCACCTCCACTAGCTGACCTCTTCCTGTCACTACAGAGTGTTTGACAAGGGCTTTATTAGTAGTTTAACAGCAGTTGCCATCACCCTTATGAATAGCATATCTAAATCTGCACTTACTTACCAGGCTGGACCAGTGCTGGTGGAAAGGCTCCGAGGTGACGCTGCTCCCACTAAGGCAGCGCTGCTCCATCTGCAAGAGACACTTGTCCCTGTGCCCCGAGAAACAGGCAAACTAGTTGTCACGAGCAGCCGTGTGACTGTACATGTGCAAGAAAATATGATCCACTGGCAASTGAATCAGGAGATCAGCTTATGGACAGTAGTAGTTCGGGCACAGAAAGCTGTGTTTCCAATAAGGACAGAAAAAATAATGTATGGATACTCTTCGTTTCACTTAAAAGCATCCTGTTCTTCTGAACAGGAACACATCAGTACAACAGAACTAGCAAGAGGCAGTGGGATGGGAGGCAGTGAGGCTGTTTTATCTCATGAGAAATATTCACTGTGCTCGAGACTCGCTCTTCCCTCAAAGCTCTTTTGCTTTCAATGCATCTTGATGCTTCTGGGTGAGATGCATCCATTTGTGAATGAAGTTTTAGTGAGACACTGTCCCAACTGGAGAACTCACATGAATAAAGGGTGACAAAACTCCACCTGATGCTATGTAACRCTGGCTGTCTCCCATTGCCATCTCCTGACACTTATATCTCACCCACACATCACCCAAACAGACATGTTTGGTGTTAAGGAAAAGGCTGGGTTGCTCCTTGCACAAAGATAAGTGACATGGATGGACAGAAAGCGAGGCCCAAGTACTGCAGTCCTGGGTGATGCTCATCCCGCTCTGGCACAGGCTGCCACTGTGACTCACCTTCTCTACCCCTCACTTATCCATAAAACAGGGCACGAGCTTCCTGTGTCCTGCAGCAGACTGCAGGGAAGTAAACAGTCGAAATGGAGCACTAGCTAGTTTGCATCAGCGTTACATTTAATAATTCCTTGTTATTCCCTTTGTCAGAGACCTAGATGGAAGATGCTCCCAGCTCAGCCCGCAGCATTCCCGCATGGTCCCTCCGCACTGGCTTTATGCTGCCAAGGCTGCGCCCAGCACTTCCCATATAAGAGCTGCCACAAGGAGGACAACCCACCAACCCACTTAACGCCCACAGGGAGGCACGTGAGCCCCTCGCTTCAGCCACCAAGCAGGAGAAAATCCAGAAGTAGGTTTTGATTGAGGGGCAWATGGCTTCGCGGCTGCAGCGCCCACACGTGCGTGCCCGTGTTTCACCCCATGCAGCCCCGTGGCCACCCAGCACAGAACATCAGKCAGCCCTGATGGGGTGCAAACCGAGTTCCGAGTCGAAGTCTCCCACTGGCGCTGAGGTCCCAGGARGTCCCCGCAGCCACCACTTAGCATCGGTTGTGGCATCTTTGTGACCCTGGGATCTGCCCGGAGTCCCCCGCAAGGGTTACATCCCTTCTGAGTGGGGCTACACCGAATGCAGTGGCCCTGAGGATGAAGGGTGTCCAGTGAGAGCTGGATGCAGGCACTGGGTCTCTTATTTTTGTCACAACTATACGTGCCCAGGTCTTCCCTGGCTGCYCTCAGGCCTCTGCAAGGACATTTACAGGTCAAACCAACAGGACTCCTATTTTTGTCTTGTATTTAAACTTACGCTAAGTCACATTTCAGTCCCATTTCCTCCTCCYTCATAATAACCCAGTTACACCCCTTTAGAAGGATTTATCTCTTCCTGATCTTGCTTTGTTTAGTCAGCTTCTGTTTTTATTTCATCTTCCACCATCAAAACATTCTCTTTTACTCACCTCCTCATTTCCTACATGCACATCACATGCTCACATACTGTAGCAGCATGGATTGCTTTAATCTCTGAAAAACATTCTCTTTTTACTCTCACCCAAATATTAAACCAACTGGAAAGTGACACATCAAGGTTAGGAATGCAGTCTGCTCTTGACAAGGAAAAAATGCTGAGCGGTGCAAGACAGGCTAAGTAAATGGATTAAGATCCTTTTTAAAGATTAGGTCACCCTTCACCCCCAGTGCTGATTTCCACTGAAATTTATGAAAGCTCTCACTGAACGCAGCGGGAGGGTCGGTGCCGGACAACAACACAGCCAAAATACCTGCAGCCCCCTCAAAAAGGACTGATCAGAGCACTGGCTTCAAATGGTTCTTAACAACCAACTGGTTAGGTCTGCACTGGGCACTAACACG
The DNA here is from genome assembly GCF_003342845.1 of Nothoprocta perdicaria. Taxonomy (NCBI): domain Eukaryota; kingdom Metazoa; phylum Chordata; class Aves; order Tinamiformes; family Tinamidae; genus Nothoprocta; species Nothoprocta perdicaria. Next base: position 9,257,978 of record NW_020454092.1, read on the forward strand.
GCTGGATTTCACCTTGTAAAATTATGAGCTGAAGGGGAAGAAAGGCTGAGCTAGTAGTTCTCAGGATAAAGAGCAGGACTCTGATTTATCYGGCACAACCGCCCTGACAGGGGGTTTGCCCTAGGAGCCCTTCTGCCTCCAACACTAATACTCTGCACTTACAGCTCCTTGCAGCCCTCTCAAAGCACAACAACAGTTGTATTTTATGTGGACAGTTTGTTTTGCAGGACACAACTCAGCAGAACATGCTTTAAGTGTTGCCTGTTTAATGAACAGCAAACCACATATTTATGTGGGACAGCTGAGGGAAAAGCCTGAGAGAGCTGCCTTGCATTTCCCTTACCTGCCACTCTGGGCAGATGAAGGGAGATGGCATTTCCAGTGGYGAGATGGGCAAACTCAGCCCATATAAAAAAATAACACCAGCTTCTGCAATTGCCAAGCCTTAACAGCGGCACTGCTAGCACTGCCGGATCTTTCAGGTTGTAGGACACAGGCAGCAGCTCATCATGTCCAAACACTTTCTTGAGGCAGTGGCCAAACCAGGACATCCAAGTGCAGGGCCAGTGCAGGGTGGGCAGCAAAACRCACGCTTGGAGTGAGCAAGATGGCTCTGCGAACAGCAGAAGATGCAGAAATGCAGTTTTTATCTTCTAACCAGTCCCAATTTGCAAGGGTCAGACCAACCACCTTCACCTCTGCTGGAGCAGGACCTTCAGTCCTCTCRCATTCTGCATCTTCGCTCTTCAGTGATCCTGACCAGCTCTTCCCAACASCATCCTCGCGTGCCGCTTCCCGGGCCACGGCAGGAGCTCCCGAGGTTACACACCGTCCCAGCCTCCCTTCTCTGCCCGCTCCACATGGCTCCCTGGCTCGCCTCGCTTCAGCCCCCAGCCACAAACCAGCCCTGCTGCACATCCCCCCAGTGCCCTCGCGCTCCCCAAGCGCTGCCACTCGCTGCCCGCCTGCAGCGAGAGCCCCGGCTGTCACAAGAGGGGAAGCAGCCCCCGGCGACACTCGTGACATGAGCTGACAGCCACAGATACACACACTGCTAGTCACCCTCCCGCTTGTGTCCCGCGTTTCGCAGGGCCACACACCCGGCCCACGGTGTCACCTGCCATCGAGTAGCTGAACTAGCTACCACAGGGACAAGAGGAAGGGACAGAAACCACCCCAGCACGACGCTGCCTCTCCTCCACAGCTCCCGCCTCTACTCACTTAACTGGCTGCATCCTTTCCTAAATCCCACTTGGAAGTATTTCCTTATTTTTCCTGCCCCTCAGTAAGTGCTCTGCTGCTGCACACCCCATTTCCATCCCTGGATTTTGCACCACACTGAGCTGCATTGGGAAGCTGCTCATAGCAAAGCTGATTGCACTAAAYTGGAGCTTTCATTAAGAGCCTGTGCATTAAATTGTAAACTCTGGGGCTCGGCTGTGCTTGAGCAGCATCTTGGACAGCAGCCTGGGCTGAGGAGGGCCATGGCTATTCCTGGAACACATTATCTACCAGCAATCACGTCCCCCATGTTCCTGGCACGCATTCACCTGCAACACCGGGTCCAGGACCGGGATTTGCCCAGTGCAGCCCTGGCCTGCRTTTCCCACGCAACGCAAGAGCCTGACGCTGCCAGAAAGCAGGAGAGGAGGGATTTGGCAGAGCTGCCCTCTGCCCACACCAGTGCTTTGCTGCAGCAGGCCAGGACGGTGCACACAGGCACGCACGGCTGCCCCTCACACCACGAGCCGTTTGCAGCCAGGTGCAGGACTCGCTCCACAGGCTGCTGCCATCCTAGGAGCCGGGCGCGCACCCCRACGGGCTCGTCGCGGGCGATGGAGTGCCGCGAGCAAGCAGCACTCGCCCGGCCTGCTCTCCTCCCACGCTCTGCCCTGGCACCCGCCGTGCTCTGCAGCACAGCCCAAGGCTCCGCGTGGCCGCCGCCACAGTCCTCACACACCCACCAGGCAAAACAAAGGTGAAAGCACCAGGCCACATCTTTAATTCTGAACAGTTTTAACACTGTCACGTCCACCAGCACCTTGTCCTCTGGAGCTGAGCATCTGCTCCATGGTTGCCTTCTTTCTCCCCTGCTTTTCAGTCAACTTTGCTTTGCCTCCTCCCTCCATTCCCCCTTTACTTCCAAGTGCTGGGAAATGGTGGAGATTCCTAAACCCAACTTCCATTCCTGCCAAACAGAGAAATCATCATAAATAAGAATAAATGAGCAGATGCTCTTAAGAGGCATCTAGGTGTTCCTGAAGCTTGATAATGGTGTTACATGCAGAGAGATTCAATAGACCAGCCCCAGTAAATCACTTATGAAAGGTCAAAGAGCTTTTAAGTTGCGTCTTGAAACGAAACGCCCAGCACATACCCATCCAGGTAAAAACACTTCACAGCCTGCCTACAATTACAGTGGGCAAGAGGACTCCTGTGCCCAAGCTGAATGAATAGAGCGACGGGAGAGCTGAGAACATGAACTGCCTGCGAGGACGGGGCTGTAACCCATGACACAGCACGTCCGCCCATTTGCTACGGAAACTATGTTTGGCAAGTATCAGGTGTCTGAGTTTCTGCTTACATACATCTCCCAGGAGAGCAGTGTATTAATAACACAGGCAGTCTAAAAACAGAAACTATCACCAAGAAGTTRCTCTTTGCCTGAGATTTTCCTGCTGTAGTCTAGGTATTGCTGGACTTACCAGCTTGACTTTAATAAAGCAGTACAGAGTTTTGTTTCCTTGCTCTTCACATTTGCTAAGTAAAGTGATCAGAATTTGAGGAAGATCAGTAAAAAGGGRAAAAAGGCAAGGAAGGGAACTGAACCTGGTTGGAGAACATCAAGCAGGGCACGAGCCTGAAGGAACCAGCATGACAAGCTCTTGCAACTAGGGAGAACAGCCCTACGCATAGCCATGAGTCGCATGCCCAATAGCCCAGGCATGATAAGCAATATGAAAAATAGTCAAACATAARAAAACACAGCAAGTAGGCACAGCAAGCAAAGGCAAAGCACAAGGCACAGAGGAGTGCAGAGTCACAGAAGCAGGGGAGCAGGAAAGGCAGAGCAGGGAGTCAGAACGGGAAGCATGGGAAGGGAGATGCGCAGACTAATGACAGCAAAATTTGACTGGATAAGTTAAGTGTATTTTATAAAGTGTATCTCAAGAGCAGCCGTAAATCAAGTGGCCTCATCAGTAGCATGTATTTTACTGGCACCAGAGCAACATGCATATTTGTCAAGAGTYGAACCAGATTCTTCCTGTACCGTCATATTGTCCTAAAGATCCATTAGCAACTGGTACCTGAGACACCAGTAAAGCAAGTTGGTTTGTGAATCCAGGCACTCACTTCCTGGGAAACCTCACAGTAACAGAGAGCAGCAAAAAATACTCAGCGTGCACACAGGTGACGTGTGCTGCCACCCAGCGTTGGGACTGCATTCAAGAGGGCCAGAGAAAGCASAGCCACGTTTCTTGTTGGTTTGGATCTAACAAATCTTCACTTGCATAAGGCTAGGAATATGCATTCTGAAAGACAGCTGTCCCTTGTGGGCACATGTGCTCCGTTCCTGTTGTGTCACTGTGCTGTACGAAGAAACTACGGCAAAATTTCTCCAGAGCTGCATGTCAGTGTCTGAGAATCGAATCTACATTTCAGATTCCCCGGTTACTAACAGATAAGCAATGCCTACTAATATTTCTCTGAACCACTCTGATCAGATTACTGTCAAAATCCCCTCCAGAACTTAACTATGGGCATATTCTCCACAYGTTTGAGGAATAAACACTGCTTCCTTTGCATTAAGTTTACAATGAGAAAAAAAGAAACCCTGCAGATGACTGGCCAGGATGCTTCCCTAATATGCCAARGATGGCAAGTGTTTGATATGAAGCCATGTTCAGGAAGCCACTTCGATGGCTTCCCTGACAGCTCAGTGACAAAGGAAAATAATCCGAGTCACTTGCAAATGTCATGACGAATATGACTTGCTCAAACCATCAGGCCACGGGACAGAATTAGCCAGCAAATGGATCAAATTTCTTCCCCTCTCCAGAATTAAAAGTCTCAGAATAGCCCGGATTCAGTGCTGGCCACCTACTTGAGCAGCTAGTTGTTATGACCTAGACATTTCTCTGAACTCTTTTGCCAAGTTTGACCTAAGCATGTTGCCCAGAACTCAGACTGCAACTTCTGTATGTTTCGGATGTGCAATAAAATCCAAGTTCTAATTGCACAGCCAGGCTGCGTTTTCAAACAGCACAGGGTAGGTACAAGCGTCAGCCACTGGCTACTGAGGCTGCCTCCCACATCTTGCTTCTTATCTCAGCACCCTTTAAAGAAAGGTCATGTTCACTGAGCAGTAACCAACAYTAACAGCTTTCCAGGAGCACAGAGCACAAAGCTCATTCTGCAACAGATTCTCAGTGAAAATTTCAGTAGAGGTAAAACTGTCTGTTGCAGAAGAAACTTCTAAAAAGTATTTCCAGCTAYCGTGCTAACTCCAGTGAGTAAAATACAGCTCTGTAGGGTTTAGTTTGGATATGCAGTTACCCAGTTCACATGGGCAAGATTAACATCATTGAACTGAGTACATAAGCTTCAAGAGTAAACTCAGCTTTGGCAGGTTAATTTAGAACAAGGAAAAATCTTGCTGCAGAATAAAAGAACCACRTTTAGCTCTCCCATCTTGTACTGTCAATGACACAAACCTGCCTCCCCATCCTAGATCACCCACCCAGTGGATAGATTACTCACATGTTGTGAGGTGCTTGTCACCTCCTGATGCAGAAGTTATCCTTGTTCTGCAGAGTGAAATCGGGATACACGGAGGAGATGCTGGTACAACCCAGGCTGGTCCAAGCACTGATGCATCTTCTTACAGCAGCGCAGAACTCTGCTCAGCCCRAGGGCTGTTAGATATAAAGTTGCTGTCACCACTGGCTCCTCTCCACAGCTCTGCAAAAAGACCCTAGAAAGGCAGCAAACTTGGCAGCACTGTAGACACTTACAGGAAACAGTAAATGAGACGTACTGGGTTTTAAATCCACCCATCTTTAACTCAAGTTCCTTGCAAGTTTTCTGACCAGACAACAGCAAGTTTATGACACACATAGTGCCAGAGAATTACTGAGTCATCTTTGCCTGGTCAGGTCAGAGGTAGAGCAGCGTGTCAGAGGTACAACCCCAAGCTTCTGCTGAGTGAAGGGCATCTTTCAGAAATACGTGAGAAACGAAAGAGTAGCTGCGACTCTGGCTAAGCTACTAGCAAGAGGATAAACCTAGCCTACATCCTCAATAGCAGAGAACACTGTCACATAAAACAAAGCTTGCCTGCTTCGAGAAAGAAATTTGGATTTTGGATTCAAGTGACACCTCAGTCATCTTCCCTCTCTTCTCACCCCCTTCCTAGGCTCAGTCCCAATAAGCTCTCCACAGCCACCCACATCTCAGCAAAGGCTGAGCTGCCCGGGCACTGCTGAAGGCAGGGAGGAATGGCCATATGTTTTCCTTCAGGGACAAAAATACCCCTCCACCTGTGTACCTATGTGACAATTCACATACAAACAGATATTCAGTTGAACAGAAGAACCACTATCAAAAACCAACACAAAAAAGGWTAAAAAAGAAAACCTTTTTATAGACTGTCACTAATTATTAGTGTAAAATACAACCCCATCAGCAAACCCTGCACAGACAGCCTCACATCTTGCAAAGCAGTGAGTACTAGAGAAGTTACAGAATTAACTGAAGGTCCCAGCARGCAGGTCAGAACACTGGCATGAAAGTAAAGTCAAGAAAATCTGTAGCTCCCGATAGCTAAAGAGGAGATGAACACATTCCTTGAAAGGCTGCAACACTACAGTCCAGTAAGACAGACTGACACACATCAGCAGAACCAGGAGAAGCTCCCCCTCACCAGGYTTGGAGTTAAGGAAAAACTTAGCTACAGACACCATAACTTTTAAGTTTATTTCTGTTTCTTCAGGTTTGCTTTTTTTCTTTTCTGTTTCTTTGGTCTCTGCACAGCATTCTCTACACTGCTGGGAGGCAGTCTGACAGTTACTTCCTTGTCCTCTGTGTCATCATCTGCCTCGTGAGCTTTCCGGCGCTCAAGCACTGTAGGAGTACACACCGGCGTAGGATCCTAAAGAGACCAGAAAAMCAAAATTTACTACAGAGCATCTGCAAGAGACATCTACCACAAGACACTCGAGCCCAGCTATCCATCAGAACTTCCACACTTAARGAGAAATCATTTTGGTTTTAACTAMTTTTCTCCACAGCATTTCTTCAGTTTAAAAGTCAAAGCCAAAGGGCAAATATGAGTGAAATTGTATTTTCTAAAGTGCTGTTACCACATTTAGAAAATCACCATGCATATTTTCTGACTCACAGCACTGAGAAAGTTAAGCAAAAGATAGTCAACAATACATCTATATTTCAGACTCGGATAYAGAAATGGCACATTTCAAGCCTACAGCAGGGCTTGAACTTATCAGGAAACTCCCAGAACTCAACTGACCTCACATACAAGTTCAGAGAGCTACCACATATTCTCAAAACCAGCCCTTTCCCGAGCAGTGCAAACATTCAAGAAAAAAAGTTAATAGACTCTTTAGATTATCAGTGTCTCAAATCTTAGCCTAAAGCCCTGATCTTTCCTATCACCGATATGACTTTTAGTGAACACACAGACAACAAAAATATGCGGAACAGAAGCATTTGCTGCWGAAATATTCATTCCTTTGTTAAAGACGAGGAATCTGAGTGGATTCAACCACTATTTCCCATTCATGCACCTCAAAGCAGCTGTTACCACTGCAAAGGACAAAGAAAATGTCCAGGTTTCCAGGGAATTAAATCAACCACAAGGACTGTTCTGTCTTACCTGGCTGTTCAAAGAAAGATCCAGCTTCAGCTTGGATTTTTTAACTTTCTTTTTCTTTATGGGAAGTTTTTGTGCTGCCTAGGAAGCAAGAGAGATCAGGTGAAATCCMACTGACTTCCACATGTGAAGACAGTGTCACCTAACAGCCTGTAGACTTCTTTGCTTCAACAATTAATTTGAATGAATAAAAATGGCCTATGCAGAGACTACTTGATTTAAACAAAAGCATCTGTAGCAACATACGAAAAGCTGTCAGGGGGCATTTTTCAAATCCCACAAAGAGAAAYAACGTTGCTCAAATCACAGGTCTACAATCCAAGCACTTCACAAATTAGCAATATGCTTGATTAGCACAGGCAAGGTACCTCTCTAACCCCCATGTACGCAGACTACACTTATTTGCAGGAGTTTCTACACAAGAACCTCTCTTACTGCTCTGGATATAATAAAATTCTCATAAACGACATGATGTTCTCGGATCCACTGAAAAAACAAGTTTTGCTTAAGCACTCATTAAAATGATCCCAAACTTACAAATCCRGGGAAGTCATAATCGAGCCCCTTCTCAGCCAGCCTCTTCCGTAAGAGCCTCTCCTTCCGGAGCAGCCTCTTTGCCATCTTGGCCTTCTCGCTGGCAGAGCGAATCTTGTTGTAGCGCCCGACTGCGGGCTGCGAAGGCTTCCGGAACTTCCTGCCGCAGTCCTTGAAGAGGTCCTTGTGCACCCTCTCGGGAGGTATGAACTGGCCTGCGCAGGAAGCACCMCACGTCACACCGGAGCGAGGCTACTCCCCTCAAACACCCGCGGCTCTTGATCCAACACAATCCGCTCCCGCAGCAAGGCCCTACACAGCACTTCACCACAGACCGTAAAGCAACTAAACACTTCTCACCGACAGGACTGAAAACAGATGGATAGAAGGGGAGAAAATGCAATTTTATTTGAATTCACAAAACAGTCAAAATATAAACCCATTTTTCTCCAGTTGGGAAGCATATATAACTCATACTGCTTTAGAATACGATTTTTAGCATCACTGTCTGAAAAATGAGTTCATTAGTTTTTCAACTGAAAAAAAATCTCCTAGCATTTAACTGCATTGAGAGCAGCTGCAAGGGAGTTATGTTATAAATTAAAAAGAATTTCTGCACTAAAACTTGCTTTACAGAAAATATCTCCCCTTACTAAGATTCTGTATGGTATTGTTATACAATAAGCAGTATTACTCTATAGAAGAAAAAAGTAATAGTGAATAGGAGACTGCTGCTGCTATTCTTTACACATAGAGGAAAGCAGGAAAGTTTCAGCCACAGAGAGAACTATTTCAGGCTGAAGCTTTGTAGACAAACAAGAAGCTTTAAATAATAAATATATATATATATGTAAGTATAAGTTTCCTTTGCACATCGCACAGTTTACACCTTGGGTCATACTCACACTTGAGAAGTCTTTCGCAGAACAGGTAGTTGTTCATYGTGTCTGCAACAATCTTGGCCACATCATCGGATTCAAACTCAATAAATCCATAGCCTTTACTACCCCCGGTCTGCAAGCGACAGAAGGAAATCCAAAGCGATGCTTAGAAACCTCACTGAAAAGCTAAACTATTTTATSCATCAGAAATGAAGGCCTATTTTCAGCTGAACTACTGTAATTTCTGAGATTTTGAGGAAATCACGATAAGCGTCAAGTTTTGTCCTAGATCTGCAAGACAGATCTGTATCCACAAATACATATCTGGGCATGAAACAAACCACTCACCAATACTCTCTTCTTATACAGATATTAAACGTCCCTATATTTGCCACTTGCCTTTCATTACCAAGTTTATACAGTACTGTAACACTGTAACATGGCAATACAAAAAGGTGAAACAGCGTAAAAAAGTTTAAAGTGTAAAAGCTAAATTTATCAAGCACAAAGCACTTAAAGCGCTAAAACAAAACCTGTTGCGAGCACTTTTGCAGCACACACTTTAACTAGAGCATTTTGACAAGAATGCTCCCCTCCAGCTCCTCCCCGCGAGGCGGCGGCGGCTCCGCGGCTCCGCGSCCGCTCCCTCGGGGCTGCCGCGCCGCGCGGGCGGCCGGGCCCGCGTTACCTTCTTGCTGCGGGAGAGGCGGAGCCGCGTGACGGTGCCGAACTGGCTGAAGTAGCTGCGCAGCTGCGGCTCGGCCAGCCGGCGCGGCACGTGCCCCACGTACACGGTCCCGGCCGACGGCCGCTCCTGCGGGCGGACACACAACAACAGCGCGGGCCGTTAGGGAGCCGTTAGGGAGCCGTTAGGGGGGCGTTAAGGAGCCGTTAGGGGGGCGTTAGGGGGGCGGGGCCGGCCCGGCCCGCTCACCTTGGCGGCGCGGCTCTGCCGCACGCGCTGCACCTTCTGCTGGAACTCGCGCTGCAGCCGCGGCTCCAGCGCCAGGAGCGGAGGCGCCACCACCGCCTCGGCCGGAGCCGCCGCTGCCGCCGCCTCGGCCGCCATGCCGCGATCGCCTCACAGGCCGCGCTGCCGGAAACGCGTCACTGCCGCCGCGCGCGCCGCTGCCTGCGCCTGCGCACTGCGCGGCACGGGGCGCCTGGCAACAGCGTCTCCTGGCAACGCGGCGCGCCGAGACCCCCCCCACACACACACACACACACACACTCGCCAACCCGGGCCGAGGCCCCCGCGCCCTCCCACTCCGCCCCAAGCCTGTCCCGGGCCGCGCCGGGGTCGGCACCGGCCCCGCCGTGCGGCAGCTGCGCGCAGGCGCGGCACGGGCAGCCCGGCGCGGGCAGCGCGCGAAGCCCCAAGGCGGGAGCCGGCGGCGGCGCCATGTCGGTGAGCGACATGTTCATCGCGCTGCAGGGCGTCCTCACGGCCGACCAGGACATCCGCGAGGTGCGCGGCGCCGCGCGGGCCGGGCCGGGCCGGGGGCTCCCTCCCTCCCTCCCTCCCCGCCGCTCACCGCGCGCTCTCCCCGCAGGAGATCCGCAGGGAGGTGCAGGCGCTGGAGCAGACGGCGCGGGAGATCCTCACGCTGCTGCAGGGCGTGCACCAGGGCGCCGGCTTCCAGGCCAGTGAGTGCGGGCGGCGCCGGGAGCCGCTTCCCGCCCCCGGGAGCGCCGCGAGCCCAGCGGGGCCGGGGCCTGGGGCGGGCGGAGCCGCAACCCTCCCCTTCCTCCCCGTCCCTCCCTTGTAAAGTCACCGCTGCCATAAAAATGACCCTTTTCCGTATAGGATCCTGCGGTGGGGAGGTCTGCGCTCGATCGTTCTCTCCACTGTTGAATTGACTCACGTGTTTCCCGCTAACTGGCGCCCCAAAACGTGCAGTTTTATGTGCTGCTAATTGTGGGAGTTGGGATCCGCGCTGTCCTTCCCACCCCCGGCAAACCCTGGGATGCCGCGAGGGGAGCAGCAGCCTGCGGGAGTCCTTGCTCTGGTCGCGCGCGCACACATTGAGTTCCGCTTCATACTGAGACCTGAATCCCTAAACGTAAAGGTAAATTGCAGAGGCTGCTAAAGCCAGTGGCAACTGGAGTTGCACCGTCGCCTTTTAGGGTCGAGTTGGAGCACGCCCTTACTTTTGAGCCAGAAAAGATATGAATATATTTGAGATAATGTTTCGGGCCAAAGGTTTTGCTCAGGGACATAAGAGTATAGGTGCAGACGTGGATGCTGGATGTGCTCCCTCATCCCCACTCTGCTTTAGAGTTACTGCTGAAGCTGCTGCCATAAGCAGGTTTCTCATTTCGGCACATGATCTAGAGGCCTTTCAGTCCTGTCAATGTGCTTCTCGTCTTCTGGAGCTGGAGAGGGACTTGGGGAGCGAGGAAAGGCCAGGCCACCGTCAGATGGAGAAGAAAGAAATCCCAGCTCAGCCCCCGTTTGGTTCCTGCGTCACGGGCCTGGGGCGCTCAGCCCYGCTGCTGTGCTCGCCCTGGGTGGGACTGCCCTGCTCTCCTGTGAGCAACGGGCAGCACCCGAGGCTCGGCCTCCCCTGGCCCGTGTGACTCCCGGCTGCTTAGGAAAGCCACCAGTTCCAGCTGCACATTGGAATGGATAATTGGCTAATATTTAGTTAAATGTGCTCTGATTTTTCCAAGCGGGCTGAAACCATGGATGTTGTGACAATTGTTTTGCATGGGAATCATCCGGGGGGGGTGATTCCCCGTATTTAATAGGAGAGACCTGTATGTGCCTCAGTGTGTGTTGATTTCTATTTTAATTCTAGGGAGTCTTGCAGGTCCCGAGTCTTGCAGGGGCCAGGAACAGACCTGTGCAATAGTTAATGTACCAAAAAGGAGAACGTGCAGCTTGTAATTTTTGCCAGATCAAAGATAATGAATGCAGCTCTAAGAGGCTAGGAATTAACATATGATAATAGGCCTGTCAGTTTGACATCAATTTCAAGCAAAATAACAAACGTCGATAGAGGTTTTCATTAATAAAGGTTAATAGCACGGTAATTTAGTAGCAATTAAATAGCAATTAACCCAAAGATCTTTATGGGGAAAACTAGCACTTGTCAGATGAYATGTATTTATACTACGCTTTTAGCTGATGGTGGTTGTAGTGCTGCATGTAGTGCACTTAAATGTCTGTTTAGCTTAGTATGACGTTTTGTCTGCTGACTCGGCACAGTATTTTCATTACGAAATTAGAATTGTCCAAAACCCCTATGATTCTGTTTTTCTGATAGGTTACAAAGGGTAAATGATGATTCTTCAAACTGATGATTCTTAAAACACAGTTAAATTTTGCAGTATCAAGCTTTTTGCACTCCTGTATTTATTATTCCAAGATGCAAGAGAAACTGTTGATACAGTTATTAAAAGTTCACGGGTAGCAGAAGGGTAAATAACGGTGCAGTTGTGTTTCCACAAATGGTTTATGGTAAGGAACAGCCTAAGCTCTCTCAGGATAGTTGGCAGTTTGATAAAGGGCATTCTGCTCTATCAGGGGGTAATATTTAAAAGCTCACRTTGCATAAAGCTGTTAGGGATTTAAAATACCTCTTGGCCAATCCCATTTCTGTACAACTTTTTCATCTAATTTCTTTTACTGTGGGGCAGCCACCTTCACGCAGGCAGGAGCTATCCCRTGGCCACACGCTGTGGCTCAGTACCAGACTTTGCCCATGGATGGTGGGATGCGGGAGGCTGGAGGACCRTGTTCGGAGAGCAGTTCTCAGGGAGCTTCCGCTTGTCTTTCACTCTCACTCCCATATGAAACACCTCAACCTTCTACKTTCTGAAGCTTTCATTTTTAAATCCTTTTGTTTGTTTGTTTTTCTGATTGACGGTAATGTTTGATTAGTAAAAACAAGTTTTTAGACAGATGCTGAAGAAGTGACTGCTGGTTTGATAGCAGTCACCCCGGGATGCCTTTCAGGTAATTTCACCCCTGAGTATTGTGAAATAACCACAGCTCCGTAGTTCAGCACGACGGGATGCTGCTCCGCTGACCGCCTGCCCTTTGGGGTTGTGTCTGAGACGGCTGCAGTCGCACGGTGCCAGTGTCACTGGCGGTGGCAGCTGTGGTTGCCCAGCGGATGGGAGGCGCGTGGGCAGGCGGCCGCGCTTCCCGAGCGAAGAGGCAGAGCCCCTGCCCCGCCAGGCCAGCGCTCCGGGGAGCGCGACGCGGCTCCCGGCGAGGCTGCGCCTCGCGCTGCCCAGCCCTGCCTGCCCGGGAAGGGTGCGGGGGTCCCCAGGGAAGCAGAGCTGCTCTCGGGGTGGCCGTGCTGTGCGCACCCACTGCACCCAGCACCTCCTCCTGCTGCTGCTGCTCGGCCCCTGGCTTTCGTCTCTCCTCAGCTGCCGCACCCGAGCACTCTCTCAAACATCCTGTTTCTCTCTTGTAACACCTAAAACCCAACTACTTTTCCCTTTCGCTTTGCTCCATCCACACAGCTGAGACTCTAAACATCCCGTTTCCTGAGCTTGCGCCCTCCTCTCCGCTGCCTCCTTCCTTCAGCCCGTGGTGAACGTAGCGGCCCCTTGCCGCTCCAGGAGGCTGCCACGTTTAGCTCTACCCCTGTCACCTCTTGTGTCGATCCTTCCCTGGCTCCCTCCTATCCACTGCCATGGTTCTCAACTGGTTTATGCTGACAGGCCCTTGAACGTTTACCAGGGAAGGTCTTTGCTCTGCGCAGTGAGTCAAGCTCTCCTGACACTCCCCCTGCTTCTGGCAGTTACTTTTCACTGCTCTGCTACATCAGATACAGCCTGCCTGGCCTCGCACTCGAGACCTTTTGCAGCCTTTCTGCATCCCTGCTCGTCAGTTCTCCTTCATCCTTGCTGATGCATAACCCTGATCACTGCATACTGTTAAATAACACCGAGACAGCCCCTCTCAAGTGCAAGGACTGCACAAAACCCGGAGCGTTTTCCATTTGCCGGTGACTCGTGGTAGTGTGACGACCACTGCAGCTGTAGGACAGTAAGTCAGTCTTGGACCAAAGGGAGCTGGGTGTTTGGAGAAGCACACACACAGTGCTATCTGCGTTAGAGAACTCTTGGCTTTCTTTACAAAATCCTGCTGTTTGTCAAATACTGAGTGTTGCCCTGCTTCTTTTGCAGTACCAAAGAAATGTCAGAAGGCCCGTGAACATTTCGGTACAGTCAGAACCCAGCTGGCATCTCTGAAGACCAAGTTTCCTGCTGATCAGTACTACAGGTGTGCAGGATCACACACAGCCAAACATGGCTTTGAGATTTGCTAGGCCAGAGGTGGCCTAACTTCGCAAGAGTGGTTTAAAGGTTTATGGGCCTTGGATGCTAATAACATGCACCTTTCTGTTCCAAAAAGTAACCAGTGGTAGAAAAGTGTGGGGTTTTAATAGCACACTTTGACAACGCTTTAGCTCAAACTCTTTTTTTTTTTTTTCTTCACTAAAATGACTAGTATTTAATGCTTTTCCAGAAAGTTTAAAAAAAAATAAATTAAACTTTAAGAAACCAAAGCTGTACTGGAGCAGCCCTTGTTTCTAGGAGCAGAGTGTTTTTCTGTTCCATTAATTTCAATTAAGTTGTTAGGATTTGAGCACCTCTGAAAACAGATCCCTGAATCTGTCCTGAGGTGGCTGCTTGATCCCAGGGATTCTCCATGAAGGAGCCGCCTTGGCATTTCGCTTGCTGCCAGAAGGGGACAGTGTCTAGCAGGAACACAGCAGGGAGTGGGGGCCTTGTCAGCTGTCCTCTCTTTTGTGGGCATGACAACCTGCGTGTGTGAGATGAAAGCAAACGCTAGTTTAACATAATATCCTAGGGGCTGAAATTTTGGAGTACTAAGTTATTAGTTAGTGCAAGTTATATAATTTTTCACCGGAAAGCTGGTGCGTTTTTGACAAACCATAGAGATGTGTGTAAAGGTACAAAACATAATGTGTACAGTAGATATTCAAATGCTTTTGGCTTAAATTTCCAGTAAGAGATGTTGTCTATTTTTACCTTGACTGGGAACCTTCTTCAACAGGTTTCACGAGCACTGGAGGTTTGTGCTGCAGCGACTGGTGTTTCTGGCAGCGTTTGTTGTCTACTTGGAAACAGAAACATTAGTGACCCGAGAAGCTGTGGCAGAAATACTTGGGAGTAAGTTAATTTTGTAAATCAAAGGGAGAAGGTGGCAACGTCTTTAGATGTTGACTCCGCAAGGTACAGGAAAATAGCAGAGGTTTATATCTTCCCAAGAAATAGTTTATAACATTTATCTGGTACTTGATTTCATTATGTGGTAATTTAAAAATTATTTTAGAAGGTGGAAATCAGAAAATACAATATAAACAAAAGTATTATCATAGTTCTTCATGAAGATTATTTGTTTAAATCTTCCAATACGAAGGTGACAGTTTATTTTTCTTACCTTTTTTTTGCAGTGTTAAGTAGGTGGGGAAACAAGATCTCATTCTCAAAAAAAAAAAAAAAAAACAGTAAAATATATTAATGGAAATTCAGTTATTCTCTTGGATCAATTATAACCTGTTGTGTATCCAGTTGAGGATGTATCAGATGCTCAGTCAAAATGCTGAGAACTGTAATTACATCATGTACAGGAAAAGGCTGACTTTTATTTTGTAATAGCATTTCATAAATTTGATATTTCCAGTTAGCTACAGCAAACAAATGCAATTTCAGCTTGCTAGTTTTGATCATGTTCAGTATCAGTTTAGATTATGACTCTGTTTTTTATCTTAGTTGAAGCTGACCGAGAGAGAGGCTTTCATCTGGACATAGAAGACTATCTTTCTGGTGTGTTAACTCTTGCCAGTGAGCTGGTAAGGAAACTCTTTGTGCATATATCTGGATAAAATTAACCTAAATAAGCAGCAGCTAGTGTCTTTCCAAAATTCCCTAAGTTGTTCCCAGAAGTTAGTGTGTTTTGCTTGGATCTTAACCTCTGGGATGCTGCCCTTGCCCCATGGTGACGTTAGGCTTATTCCTCATTGATATTCTAAGGTTTAAACCAGCCACTTCACTGAAAATCCAGGGCTTTGGTGAACAAAAAGGTAGATCTGAGTGTAATCACCCCGACTCCTGCGATGATGCTGCTTCATTTTGTAAAGAACCTGCTGGGAATCCTGATGTGGTTTGGGAGGATTCCTCGGCTGATCCTGTGCTTCCTCTTGCAGGCCAGGCTGGCAGTGAACAGCGTCACGGCCGGCGACTACTCCCGCCCTCTCCGCATCTCCACCTTTATCAACGAGCTGGATTCCGGCTTCCGTCTCCTCAACCTGAAGAACGACTCCCTGCGGAAGCGCTATGATGGCCTCAAGTACGATGTCAAGAAAATTGAGGAAGTGGTTTATGACTTGTCAATCAGAGGACTCAATAAGGAGGCAACGGGTGGTGCCGGTGGCGAGAAATGAGGGATGCCCGTTTCACTGGCATCATTGATTACCTCAGATGGTTGCCAATTCCGGAGGCACATTAGCAAAGCCCTCCTGCAGTAGTTTAGAAAAACTGCAGCTGAAAGCTGCTCTCTATTTTCTTACAGAATGTGTAGTACGGGTGTTAGATCTCCAAATGTTTTGTAAAATCATGCCTAGGTTAGGGCAGCAAGCTCCCTGTTTCTGGTGAAATCCCTGTGTCAAAACCCATCRCTGCTCTGCGCCCAGCAGCAGTGGCTCTCAGCAACTCTCCTCAGCTGAAATTCTCATCACTCTGCAGTGCTGCTCTGCTGCTCTGGCAGTGATGTGGTTCAGCCATGTCTGCTCACACACCTTTGAGGACGTGTGCAAATACACATGATGTTTTAAGAAACACACTCTGTAAATACCCATACATTCTCATAAGACACGGATTCGTTTTTGCCTCTTTTTCTTAAATTTTCATATACTTTAATAAGTTGAAAGGAAGAAATTTGCATAGCTGTTTATTACTCAGATCTTCTAAAATGGTTTCAGTTGATGCATCAACTCCCCCTTTTTTGAGAAATGGGTGAAAAAAATCCTGAGACTTTTGTCCATTGGAACTGGCATATTGAACCCAGGCATATATATATATATATTTATATGTGTATATATATGCATGCACACAGACACGTGTGCATGCATATATATACACATCGCTCTCTTTTTCTCAGACTTTTTTTTTCTCTTTGCTCTTTGAGTGGGAATTTTGTTACCACTGAGAGCAGTTTTTTTTCAAACACCTGCTTTCCCYGGTTGGCATTTGTTTTAATGACATGAGTAACTGCTGAATTTCAGAAGGATCATTTACTTGAGAACTCTGTGTTCTCAAAATTTCTCTTGAACTACCAAAGTGTCCAAATAGCGAAGTGTTAAGTGATAAACTGCAAGTAGTGTTTGAGTCCTGAAAGCCTAAATAGACCACAACTTCCCCAGTTTCCTGGGATTAAAAAAAAAATATATAGTTCATGTAGTAAAATGTTTGTATCTTCAGAAAATGGGAAACTTAGTTTTAGATAGTTTGCATGTATTATTTTTTCAGACAGGAACAGACTCTCCCATTTGTGAAATGGACACATTCTTAGCTCCCAGTGTGTTTGTCCTCATGTCCTACAGGACTTTTTGATTTTGAATTTTCCCCTTCTTTTACCACTCTGTGGTCCCATAGGGTTAAGAAGAAAAACTAACTTTGGGATAAGAAATATTTCTAAAAGGTGAATATGAACAATCAAAGTTACCTGTTTCATTTTGTTGGCAAAGATTTCCCATTGTTTTGGTTATTATTTTTTTATTAGAAGAAAATGGTTTCTTGGTTACTTTGGCCAATAAAAACTGGTCTGTGTTTTTGGCCATTTGGTAATTCTGTCTCTCATCTGATTCTTTGTTGCTGTTGTTTGTTTTCCCCTCCTGGGAGCCTAGTCTGAAATTCCATAATTCAGATTCAGTCCTCAAATGTATTTGGACTGTAATGTAATTCCTCACGTAAAAGCTGCTAAATGGAGSACTCTTATCAGCTGGCAACTGGAACATAAGTCAAGGTGTAAATGGATTTCATAGATCTTTTTTTTTTTWWWAAATTACCTTCTAACTTCAGCTTATTTCACCAAGTTAAACAGGAGAGCTCTGGAAAGCAGTTAGTGCCACATCCAAGATGTGGAAGGTTCTTCAGAGGTCTCCAGACAGCTCTTGCCCTTCTGACATCTGAGCATCTTGTACCATTTCATGTTTGTCCTTTGTATCTTTTGTCACATAACACAAGGAGATACTAATACCCCCTTTCCACAGCCGAAGAAAATGAGGGTGTAACTGCTGCCACCAGCTTYAAAAGTAGCTGTTTTTACTCCTTGCCACTACTTGCTTCCTTTTCACTTGTACCCAACAGAGGTGGGAAGAAGGGGGGAACCTGAGCCAGAGACTCATGAAACATTTAAGGCTCCAAGAGGTGGCCTCTCTGGCCAAGGACACAGAGGAAATGTGTGGGAGAGAGGAATTAGGCAGAGATTTCCTGAGCATCCGCCTCACATGGCAGGCGCGGGGGCTCCTGGCATGCAGGAGCAGGGCAGGTCTCGGGCTGCAGGGACGGTGTCTGCTGAGGCGCTCGGCCGTCTGTGCCCTGGGCGCTCTGGTTGCTGGGTCCTGCAGCAGGTCTCCTTCCTCACCTGGGATCCCGGGGGCCAAACGCAGCTTCTCAGCAGGTCCTACGTTTGCCAACTGTTGCATGGGATGTAGGTTTAGGGAGGCAGTGAGAGACACAGGATCCTGCCGCAGATGTTCCCAAGTCCTGTCTGAGGAAGGGAAAAGGGAGCAACAAACTTTCCCTCTAGTCTGCAGAAGAGAAGAGAAATACCTGAGGGCAGAATGTAAGGAAGATGGGGCCAAACTCTTCTCAATGGTGGCCAGGGACCGGATAAGGRGTAATGGGTGCAAACTGAAACACAGGCAGTTCCATCTCCATGTGAGGAAGAACTTCGTTCCTGTGRGGGTGACAGAGCCCTGGAACAGGCTGCCCAGGGAGGTTGTGGAGTCTCTTTCTCTGGAGGTCTTCCAAACCCACCTGGATGCCACCCTGTGACCCRTGCTCTGGGTGTCCCTGTTGGAGCAGGGCCTTGGACTAGATGGTGTCTAGAAGTYCCTTCCAACCTCAACCATTCCRTGGCTCAGTGAAAGCTGGGGATGGGAATCACACTGCTCTCCTGGACGGCAATGGCTTTTGCTTCTGGCGGCAGTAGGAGCAGCATGTGCTTCTCCTGACTTCAGGAGCGGCTGAAGCGCTTTATCCAGTGGGAAATGGGATGAGAGATGGGGCTCTGAAGAGTGCAGAGCTCTGGGGGCGAGGGCTGCTCACCATGGGTCAGATGCACTTGAACCTCAGCACAAACAGCTCCTGCTCGGTGCAGTGGGCGCGGGGGCTGCGCGGGCTGAGTCAGCGCAGGGGYGCTGCGAGGGGTGACTCAGCGGCCAGCGCTGCTGCTCTCCGCGGCACTTCAGCCTGAAGTGTGTGCCAGGCAGGGCTCTTCTGGGTCATCTTGGGGCTTCCTCTCTGCTTTTTCCCCGACCTTGACGTCATTTCTGTGCATTCTCTTTGCTTCAGTAAAAAGGGCACYTAAATGGTTGATTAACTGTTCTTTATTTATAGCACTGTATGTTCCTCTGCTGCAGATCAATGGAAGTGCTGACCTGGAACCATGCAGGAAGCTGGGCTGAACAGAGCTGCTTCGCGCAGGATGCGGGGCTGGCTGCTTAGCAGACCCTGTCTGGGAGCACTGGTAAACTGCAGCCCTACTCCAGCAAAGTCTCTGAGCTGGCACCTGCCAAAGGCCGTGTTATCACTTCCAGACTGCCCCTCTCTGGTGCCAGCACAAGCCTTTGTGCGCAGGACGGGATCAAAGAACTGATCTAGCTGAAAGGGTCGTTATTTTTCAGGCGGGTTTGTTCCCGGTGTGGTTCACTGCACAGTGCCGCACGCTCCGTGCCAGCACATGGAGGGAGGCTCCTGCCTCTGCAGGCAGTGCCGGCTTAAAGTATTCACCGAGCTGTGTGGTAAATTGTCTGATTTTCCTGCAATAATTTTAACTGTTTCCTGTGCTGTTAGGATTGCTGAGCATGGTCTTTCTGGGCAGGTAACTCACCTTCCTTTTACTGCACAGTGATGACTCCTGTGCCATAGAGCATCACTCCCCTTTCAGCTGGGAAGGTCTCCACAGGCCTCCAACTGGACTGGAGCAGAGAGTAGACACAGTGACTCATGGGAGCTGCGCATGGTCCCAGGCGCTGGTTTCTCCTCACTAGCCCACCTTCCTCACTAACGTGCTGCCTGTTGATGGCTACGGTGGGGTAACAAGGCCTGAAGGTGTGAGAGCTGTTCAGAGAACTGACAGCCTGTTGAATTCCTCTCTGGTTTCCCTCTCATTGGCCAGCCCTCCACACAGTGCCTGGATAGTCCTTGGACACTTGTCCTCCCAAGGGTGCTGACATGGGCATGGGTGCTGCAAGGATTTTCTCTGCACTAGGAGGGAATGGCTCAAAACCAACATCTGGAGTCCAATTGCCATTGAAAAATGATTCTTTTGGCCTCGCCACTGCAGGACACCTTTTCCTAGGAGAGCTTTCTTGCAACCTGGGTCTCTTCAGTTGAGGACTTTTCTGAGAGATGCAAAGGCCACGCTGGAGGAGCGAGATGGGACTGAGCTGGAGAATTGCAAAATTATCATTATATTCATCTCTGCTCACAGAGCTAATGATAGCTTTTCAGKTGCTTCCAATCAGGTAACTGATGCCAATCAAACCCAAGCGGACATCAGTGCTAGAGGATGCCCTGCTGGGCTTTCCGTTCCTTGTTAAGATTMTTCATTCCCTGCTGATGGGGACCCTCTCTGTCTCTATTGCTCAAGTTTTCCATTCATAATATACAAAAGTTTCCATTACAGAACTGCCTTCAGGGTGCTTGCTGAGGGAGATGCCTTACTTACCTTTTTTWATTTAATGAATGCCCTTGGGGGTTGCCAGGAGGTTTAAAACTGTGCAGTGCTACTCGCCGATCTTTGATTTCTTAATCAACTGCACCTTTCTCCAGTCTAATCCACATTCTGCAGCAGCACATGTGAGAAACAGACCCATTCTTTTGTCTGCCTGACAAAAGTATGACATTTTACCCTGCCATTTTCTAAGACAGGGACAGAGGATGACTCACAGGTGACACTCACATACATGAGCATTTAGCCCAGGTAGTTTTGACATGCAAACCTGACCAAACTTGGMATGAGACCCTGCCTCACTGAAGTGACACCTGTAAGTGCTGATTCCATATCTTTGTCCAGAATTGGATCTGAAATTTTCAGCCAGAACATTCCTCTGGATGCAGGCTGGATGCCTCTCCACCTCATGGGGGTGTAGTTCCTGGCACCCTCAGGTTGAGAGAATCCCATGGGGACGTAGCACCCCTTCCATCTGCACTAGGGTCATCACTCATTATCACTGCAAAACTGTGGGGTTCCTGTAAGAGACTTTTTTTTTTCCTTTTTTTTTTTTTCATTTAGTAAGTCACAAGCAAGACTGATCTTAAATTGCTGTGAAAGATGGTATACGAATTTTGTTAAGTCGGTAGTGATGGTCTGGCTCCCTATTTTTTTAATCTCTCTCAACATGGTACATCCAAACAGAGTATGTCCTTCTGGCATGCTTATGCTAGCTGGATAAGCTCAATTGGAAGGATTAATGAAAAGTAACTCTAGGATCATCACTTATGACTTCTGAGAGGCAAAAAATGTTACAGCGAAGGCCGGTTTGGAACAAATACTCTCTTGGCCTGTAGATGACCTCATTCCTGAGTATCACAAGTTAGGTCTGTTAATCAGAAGTGGAAAAACACGGCACAGCTGATCCCCGGGGCTGCCCTTCAGACGTGTGCCTGTGACACCAAAAGACCTGGCGCTTCCCAGGAGAGGGATCATCCGCATTCACAAAGGTACCTGGGGCTCATGGAAACCAACTGTGTTATCGTGGTGCCAAGAACCACCCACGAGCCTTCCCGTGTGGGCCCGCAGACAGCACGAGCAGTTGGGGGGCCAGAAACAGCACTCTGTGCTCGTGCTCCCTTTCAACACCTGCAATTTAAAAGCAGGCGAGCAGCTGAGTACACACCGGCCACCAAAAAGATAAATACTGTTCAACACGAAACCTCTGTGCAGTCCGACGGCTTCCCCGCTCGCTCTGTTGCTTGTTGTAGCAGGCTGTCCAAGATGAAAGAGCTCGCGGCACTTCCTGGCCGCAGGCATCTTAGCACAAGGCGACAGCACCGAGGACACGTCCTGCTCGTAACTTAACACCGGGAGATTATTTATGGACTTGTTTTGGGGAGAGTTTGTCGGTTCAGAGGAAATCGGCCATGTTTACGAGGAACCTGGCTGGCAGGTGTTTCCTGTGATACCTAGAAAAAAAAATGAGCCTGAAAATTGAGTAGTTATACAAACACAAGAGAGATACTAAAATACAGACTTASGTATAACATAAGAGGCTTTTCTGCTCTAGCCTTTTGTAACAGCCAGGATGACGCAAGGTACCTTGATTTAGAGATGTGACTGTACACACAGTCCATTGCTGGGTTTGATTGCTACAGAGAAAATCACTGCTCTGGAAAAACACTTGAAAACTTTCTGGAAACTGCTGCTTTCTGTGGGTGTGAAAAACACTCATTAAAATTAAGCTATTAGACTTACTGTGCTTGTGTCTCCTCGTCATATAAATGCCACTGGAGGTAATGAAGGGACAGTAGCTGAGCCATTTTGGTCATGAAAATGTGCTGCAAGCTGTTGCTTTTTGCTCAGAACGTGAACAAGGCTTGAAGGCTGCTACATGCAGACCTGTTACAAGAGCATCAGAGCATCTTTCTCCAGCAGCTGCTCCATTTAGGCACCATTTTACTTGAAAAATAAACAGGGAACTCTTAAGCAAAGCTATTCATTGGCTGCTCTGTGTGTAATTTGGGAAATTAATTGTTGCCTACCTTGACTAGAAATAGCCAGTCCAGCGGAGGAAGTGGAGTGACTGCCCTGAAGGCACGTGGCCAGCTATCACTCAGGCCAGCGCTCAGCAGTGAGCTGCCACCCAAAGACATTTGGCCCCCTATGCTATTCAGCTCAACAGGGCATGTGCCAGTTTCCCTGAGCATTGGGGTTTTCCATTGGATTTCCCTCTTCTTTCATTCTCCTATCCAGGTATTTTCCTTTCTGTGCTAGCCTTGAGTTGAAGAATCTCACTGTGCATTGAATAGTGCCCCTGAAGAAGGAGTGTTGGTGTTTCAAAGGTCAGCAAAAGTCCTGCGCGAGACCAGGTCTTGTATGGGAGGACACAACTGCTGCCTCCTGTCCTCAGCTCTCCTCGGTCTGCCGAAAAGACCTTGTGGCTGCCCGTGGTGAAGGCTGACAGAGCCGGTGARATGAGCTCCTTCTTGCTGCCCTAAGGATGAGGGAAGAGGTGCACAGCCTCACATTTTCACCGAGTCACTGTAAGTGTTTAATTTTTAATATATTGTGTATTCCATCACCTTCAGAATCAGGACACTGACTGCAGAGTAAGCTCCAAATGAATTGGAGCCATCTGAAAGCCCATAAGACAGAGGTGTCATTCCATCAGACACTATTTCTGGGTGCAATGTTCTGATCTAAGCAGATCAGAACAGCCCAATTTGTTAATCTTTCAGTGGGTAACAGAAGTGCTTCCTCTGTGCTGACAGCAGGACTCTTTGTAAGGCTCTTCCTGAGGACAACAGAAGAGTGACCCTGCTTGCTCTAATGTTCAATGTGGCTGAAGACTTCACAAGGCTGTCCTGGAAAGCAGGACATTATTAAAGAACTGTGAAACTAATGACACCAGAGAAAAGGGAAAATCTTGCACTGTAAGTGCTAAGTTTGGAGGTGAGAAAGAAAAAAATCTATGCAAGGAGCTACCTGCTGTAAGCATAAACGGAGTGCATTGTGCCATGAGAGAAAAGGCAGAGTTAAAAGCAGAACACACTTCTATACATCTTGAGCACATAGCTTATAAAGTCTGCAGAGATGTAAAAAGTCCAATTTCCTCAGGACAAAATGAAACAGTAGAACAGGATCAGGGTGGGTAGAAAAAATCTAGTCTGTAAGAGCAGGTTTTGCTGTTGGTTTCTGCCTCAGTATCCAGAGCAGTRTAACAGGCAGTGTCCTCCAGCTGTGGCAGGAGGACAAAGAACTGCTTACGRTTTGGAAACCTGCTGGGGTTTCACTAGACCAGGGTTACCTACCCAGAGGTAGCCCTCCTAAACCTTAATTCCTGGGTTTGTTAATGTTCATTGACTTCTGGACAAATGCACTAAATATTGTTACTTGTGTGGATGTTCCTGCAAAACGAACTCCTCCAGCATAAATATTCTGTTGACAGCAAATAATATTGACTGGCTTTGTCATTACTCTATGCATCACTTTGTCATTACTCTATGCATCTGCCCTCTGAGATCTGCTGTCCAAAATTCAGGCTCCTTTAGTTTAGCCTCTGGAGTTATTATCTGGCCTTTGCTGTATAAGTTGCACTGTGACATTTTGCTGCTCTTGGAATCACAAGGCCACAGTCAGTGGGAATGTCAGGCTGAAAAGGTTAAAACCTTCTCTGCCTTTTTACCACTGTTCAGCCTCAAGCAACTTCCAGGCCGAGGAACTGGGAGACAGGGGGCCTCCTAGGGGGTGCTTTGCACCCCGGTTGCAGCCTTCGCTCCTGGCRTGTGGTGGTGACAAGTGCCCCATCAGGACTGGCTCCGGAGCAAAAGAGGTTGTGCCAGTCCCTTGTTGCCTGGTAATAATTACAGCAGCAGAGCTGTGCCCTTCTCCCCCTTGGATTACAACTGGCTTCTAAATTTTGTTCAAGGAAGTTCAAAGAACACACAGCACTCACCTGAATGAGAGGAGAACTGCAGAAAACAAATGAACCCAAATATCAAAAACTACCCACCTACAGTCATTGAAACATATTATTAAAACCTTTTATGTCAATCTACAGTACAATGTAAATTGCTCCTTTCCATTAAACTTTGAAATACACTAGATTACATCTTTTAAATAATCACAATATTTTAAGTTCACTATTGGTGGTAGCAGAGCTATATTTACATACCGTTTGGGAATATTTCAGATGCAGCGTTGCGTTCCAGTCCCTAAGTGAGTTAAATAACAGAGTTTATGTGGAGGGCTACTGCTCTKACACTCCAGATGTGTCTGGAACCCGTGGATGTGTGAGAGAACAACTACTCCACTTAGTCTCRTCTACTTTTCTGTTTGTTTGTTTGCTGTGTACATGCAGCTGAATCTGAGCAATTTGATATCCACATGGTTTGGATTAAAGACTTTTCTTTATCAACAAGTATTTTGACTGAATGTACAGAAATGAATAATGAAATTTAATCCTTAGGAGTAGTGGTGGAAAATGTTTTTTCCAACCTTCCTCCTGTTGGGTAATACTGCACCTAATTTTGACCCTGACTTTACCTAATGCTGATGAAATATAGTCAGTGGTGGAAACCTTTCTCATGTGGTCAAGACCTGCTTTCAACACAATCCATGCAATGGCAAGCATCATACACCATTCCCCCACAGTGCAATATTAACAAGAAAAATTAGTATTTTCCTCCAGAGATCTGCTCCTCCGGGGAAGCCTATTTGTGTTTATACATCGCCCACATACAGACTGAGTCCTAAGGCTGGAGATTAGAATTAGGCTATGGGCCAGGCTCCTTCTGATGTTCATGGAAGAAAATCCAGAGCAAGTTCAAGCCACTGAATCTTTTGAGGGGCCTCACACATGGCCCTGCTCAAGCCGAGTCTCTCCTGCGTGCTGCCCGCCCTGGACTCAGGGCCGAGTGTGAGGAGTGCTGATCATGATGTTGGGCAGTGCGTTGCGCCGCTTCTTCCAGGAGCCCAGCTCCCTCGAGTAGCGCCTGATCTGCCTGAACCAGTGGTGAGTCCGTGCCCGGTCGCTGTCCCGGAACACAAACGCCTCCCGCCTGATCTCAATGAGTTCAAAAGTGTCGTCACAGTCGGGATCCGTGGAGACGACGCAATTACTCAGCCTCAAGGGCTCCCTGAGCAAGTGGAACTTCCCGTTATTTTTGTCCCTGATGAGCACCAGCACAGCATCTTTCACAGGCCCTGGCTCGGCTGATTCCAGGCTGGACTCAGACACGCGCTTCATGTTAACCAGGAGGAGGACCTGCATGTTCTGGAACTTCAAGGTCTTGCTGCCTTTCTTCACCCACTGGCCGTCAGGGGGTTGAGCCAGCTGCAGAGGTCCTTCCATCACAAAYCGTGTCTCCTCCCGCAGCCAACCTACAGTTTTGAGGGCAGTTTCTCTCATCTCAATGTTGATGACTTCTCTTTTCTTCTTGCTGTCCTGGCGAAAAGAGCGTAGGGTCCAGGTGTTCCCTTCCTGCTTGGTTTTCATGTTGATGTGCTCCAGGTGGGATTCGATGCGGCTCTTGGCCTCCCGCAGGCTGCCATGATCTGGGTGGTACTCAGTGGTAGCCTTGATAATTCTGCTGAGCAGCAGTGGGTACTTGGTGACTCTCTGCAAAGGTGCCATCAGGAAGGACCTCAGGTTCATCCGCCGCAGTGCTGTGTTGTCATTTTGGGAGACATTAAGGAATATTCTGCAGGGATTTAAGAAGAAGGAATGAAATGGTGGCTGTTCTGCCAGCAGATGCTGCATCCCAGGGTGCAGGGACCTCTGAGGTCCCTTCCAACCTTAAGCATTCTATGATTCTATGATTCTATCCCAAATACAAATGAACTACGTGGTGCTGACAGACACTGAGCATCACAATCTCCCTTTGGTTTTAACAACTTTGAGAGTTCTGTGTTCTCAAAAACTAACAACTATTTCTGCAGCTGTAAACCATTGCAAAGCAGCAACAAGGTGCCCGGGACCCCAACACATAACCTCTGCGCGATTTACTATAAAATTATTTTAAAATAACAAGTGTGTGATCTTTCCCTGGTAAGCACTGACATAGGCCTGTGGCAGATACATCAGTTTATATCAGATTACATTCATTTGTAGCTCCTTTAGTCATTAGATTACTAAATATTTTGAACAGGAATTTGGTAACATCATCATCTTATAGCTGTTGCAGGGAAAATGAAGAAGTGACTCGCCCAACTTTGTCCAACAGCCTGGGGCAAGAGATGGAAAACAAACTTAAGTCTTATGTGCTTTACACAGTGGCTTAAGCCTGGCGCAGAGACTGAGGATGGTCCTCAGTTACGTTATCTGCTGAAATTTCATCCCAGTGGTTAGTGGACAGATACTGGCATCACAAAATGCAGTACACAGATGGGACTAAATATTAAGGACTGCATAAATTTTGGAGAGTAAGTTACTCTCTTTGCCTCCAAAGAGAGCAGCTCACCAATGTCAAATATTAAGCAGCATGAAAAACTTTGATTTTGCTGACCTGAACAAAAGCCTCATCCTCCAACTGTGACTTTTATTCCCCAAATCCTCTCATCCTCAGAAAATAATACTCTCAGTCCTTTTCTTACCAAAGCAATGCTTCTCACCTGAGCAACTCCTTCTCCTTCTCCAGTGCGTTCAGCATATTCACAGAGGAGGACTGCTGAAGACAGTAGGTCTGAAAAGCTGGCAGCATGTTGACAAACTCCAGAAAGATTTCGCCGATGCATACGGTCATCAGGTCATCGTCACTCTGCAAGTGCACAACACAACCCCGCTGGGTTAGCTCAGGAGAGGTGGAAGCCCAGAGTCCTCCCACACTCAGTCCTATCAACATTAACTTACATGAACTTATTTGATGAATACCAGGCCAAAGTTAGAATGGGGCTTGTCCTCTGTGGTAAGGCTAATGCAGCAAGGCATAAATTAGCAGCACTTGCGGAACAAACAGGCAGGGCAGGCCTGTAACTCAGGCAATAGACCTGGCACATAACAACTTCTGCATTTGTTCTGAGTAACTGGCCTGGCTGGGAAGCTGAGTCTCCTTCAGCTGCRCTCCTACTAGCTATTTTGAGGCCTAAGTAAAAAAAGACGTCATGGAAAAAATCTTTTGATTTAAGGATGTGTGATACAGTAAGAGGAATAATAATAATCTGGTGCCACTAATGCTATTAGCTTTGCCTCGCTGCAGGCTGACAGGCTCTGCAGTTACTGTCCATTTCAGCAGCAGGAGATGGGATGGAGCAGCTCCCTTGCTGCTGCTGGTCGTTTGGTGCAGTGCTCAGCTCTGACTGCAAAGGGCAACGAGGAGGCAGATGGGAGAGGAACCTGGGAAATCAGTAGGTGTCTGCAGGAGTCCTGTCTCAATAAATCATTCATGGAGGACATCCTGACTGCAGTACACAGCTGTCCTCACCATGACAGGCATAAGACAACAGTTRTCAAGGTTGCCATTTTCGGGGATGTTTGTTGCTCAATCTGATGTTCAGGGTTTTGGAGGGGGAGGTGAGGACATGTGTTACCTAGAGGACAAAATATCCTGATAAAATTGRTAGAGCAGTGAGTGAGCGGTAGTTCCTCAAAGAAAAGAAAGAATGGAACTCTATTTCTTCTTTGCAGTGATCGTCTGATGCTCTGCAGTCTTACTTCTATTGCTCTGTCCTAGAAGTCCCTTGTGCATCGCAGGCTGCATCAGCAGAAGCTGCTCAATCACTGTGCTGTAAGTGCAGGCTCTCATCAGAGCAGGGAGCACCTGCAGTTGCCCAGAGGCAAGTGACAATAAGCTTCAACCTCAAGGCAGTCATAACCAAGACAGCTTGAAGGAATCAGCTCAGGCTGGAGAAGAGTGTGGCCGGCTATCTTGGTCTCCCTCACCCTTCTAGCTAGATCAAGCTGAGCTCTGTACCCCCACGGTCTTACCTTTAACAGTGTCCAAGCTAACTGGCTTAAAGATAACCTGGGTAACAGGCCTGAGCTGGGCTGATGTTCTACTAACATCAGTGGTGTTATCACAGCAGAGGAGCGAGACCAGCAGCTCTGAACTGGCAGAGACCTACTGAGATCACTTGCTTACAATAACTGAGGGGGGAAAGCATCAGACATTCTCTAGTCCAGCCCCACAGAAAACACAAGCATTTGTACCTGGTCAAAAGCCCGATCGATCTCCTCCTGGAGTATCTCTAGGAAGTTCTCATTGAGGTCGATGAGCTCCTGGATGTTGCTGAAGACACCAAGGAGCTGCTCCTGGCTCAGGAGCCCAGCTGCCTGCATGGGGAGGTAGAACTCCTCTTTGATGATACGCAGGTCCTCTCCATAGCTGGCCTCCGTATTGACGAATTCCAGCACGGACTCCTTGCGCTCCGTCCTGCGCTTGCAGCACTTCTCGCAGAGGTCAGCCCGCCTCTGGTTGCAGTTCTGTGCATCCGGCTCCACTGGCAGGTCCCTCTCTCCACAGTCAGTGCAGGGCCGGTGGGCTTCCCAGGCCTGCAGGGAGCTCAGGGTCTCTGCCGCCCTGTTCCTCCACTTCCTGGCTGAGGTCTTGCCAATGCCACTGTCTGCCCTGGCCACCTCCGCCGACCTCATCCGGGTGCCCTCACTGGCATCTGGGCTGTCCCGGTCTTCGTTCACCCCAACTATCCCACTGTCCGTGCTCAGGCTGCTGACGTTGCTCCAGTGGTGCCTGGAGCGGAGCGAGCCACGCGGGGCACGGTGCGTCTCATCGAAGCTGCCGCCATGGCCAAGATTGGCTTTTGCTACCACTGGACCTGAGAACACACAAATCATTACAGGGTCTGTTAGCTACACAGAGCTCACCTGGGAAGTTCAAGCTGGCACAGCCATGAGCATTAGGATCACCAGGGACAAAGATCTGGTGACAGCAGGACTGCAAGCCACCTCATCTCCTGTTTTGCTATTGGAAGAGGGGGTCAGAGGTAAACGAGCTCCAGGTAAGGCCTGGGGCCCTGCACTGCCTATGCCTGTGAGCTCCCTTGGGCTCCCTCTCCCCTGTGTCTGCCAGGCATGGACAGAGCCACACCAGAGTAGATCCTGATTTCTTGCACACAAGTGCTAAATCCAGAATGCCTCCCCTGCTCAGGTCAGTAGAGCTACTCCGTATTTACACCAGCACAGCAGGGCTCAGCATGCAGCCCACCAACCCCTCAAAGCGCGTGGAAGGTGGCTACCATAGTCTCGCTCCTGCCGGCGCTTCTGCGCATGCTGCCGCGCGGCGGCCGCGATCTTCAGCTCCAGCTGCTTCCTCTTCACGGAGTCTGTGGGCATGGGGTCGCTGAAGTGCGGCCGCAGGCGGCATTCCCGCTGCGCCTTGGCACTGTCCGTGCTCTCGTGGACGATGTCGGAGCTGGACCGGCGGCAGGCACCACTGGAGCTCTGTAAGAGAGGCAAGTGGGTTGGGGTAGGGGCTGGACACACTGCAGGATGGGCAAAGCAGGGCCCATTTTGCCACCACTGCRTTTCACTCCTCAAAGGAAGCAGAAGGCATCATCAGTGGTGGGATTGCAAACCCAGCTCTGCTACATGACCAACCCCAAGGAAATCTGTCCTCCCAGATCTGTCTTGCTCAGTTCTGACTGCAGGGATCCCACTTCCTCTGCCTTTGTGTAGCACTGAGGACAGTGGCTCCTGAATGGCCAGCCCACATTTGTCAAAGAGCCAGGAAGAAGTGAACAGCACAGCTCTGGCCAGGGACCCCTGAAACGCCAGCTCCTGCAGGAGGAACTGGGCCTGTCCTCTGGGGACCTGAGCTAGGTTGGCTCTGTTCTGTGACGTGGGTGCTCTGGCTTCAGAAGCACCTGCCTTTTAGCCTTACATAAGCTAGTGGCTTCACTGGAGACTAGAGAAGGAGGAYGGCTGCTCCCCCAGGCAGCGCAGCAGTGAGGCCAGGAAGGAGTCATTGCTAGATGCCTTGCAAGAGATGTAGTGGCAGGTAAGCAGGGACACATAACTGACTTCTGTTTCATTAACTGTAACAAAAAGGGCATTAGAGATTCCCCCTTTTTAATAAAATTTGATTGATCGTGGAAGTTGGGGTGACTTCAGATACTAGGCTCCCACCCTGCAGTTTCCTACAAGGGAAGGATCCCTCAGAGCCTCTGACGAAAGGAAGAAAGACAGSAAGAAAGAAACAAGGCTCCTAAACACATGTCCGAGCTGAAGTGACAGGGAAATTCTCTCCCTTACATTCCCTGCAGCTTGAGCATCGCCAGATGCCTCATTGCTTGGCTTGTTCTCCCAGGTCTCCGTTGCCATGGACATTGCTGTGGGTTCCTGGCTGTCCTCTGGAGGTGGCAGATCCTCTTTCCTCACATCACACTGTCCCTTGGTGGAGGATTTGGCAGCAGTCTCAGCATTGCAGCTGCAGGGGAAGGAGCAAATTCCAATTAACATCACATGTGTACTACCTGCCAATCCTGACACAGATGCAAAAAAACCCAAGTTTGAAAAAAAGAGCTTCAAGAGTTCAATGCAATTTCAGGCAGAAACCTAGCCTGGCTGGCATAGATTAGACTCCTGGGTAATTGTAGAGCTGTGCATGTGCTTAGGGACTACAAACACAACTCAATTATAGAGGTGCAAATTGGCTAGTTGCACTCATGCCAGCTTCACTTTGGGGTATCAAATCTGAGGTATTCATATGACATTTTTCTGCCCATGAAACATGAGGTTSTCCCACAGGGACCAGAAAAAAAACTCCAGGAAGCCATATCCATTTTTTTTCTACTATTTAAAGAGACGTTGTCAATACAGAAATCATACGGTTCATCTGGAAGAAAATCATCTGCTAATAAACATAATACTTTGAAACGATTACAGGCTTAAAAGAGCTTCCCCTTTGTTTTTTATCTCCTACAATGCAAAACACTCTGAAACCATTAACTGTGCCTTTTGCTGCACTTGCCCAAGACCCCTCACCATCTCTCTAGTCAGAAAAAGGTTGGTGCAAATCCACTCACTTGACAGATGAAGAGGCTGTAGTTTGGGATTATTATTTTTTTTAATACACACTTGCTGGGATGCCTTATTTCCATGTCTAATAAAGCATACTTGGAAGAACATCCAGATTTTGTTTTCTTTCATTTGGAGCTTATTTAATTTCTATTGGCTTAGATTCCTTTAAAAAGGCTGTCAGGCCTTGATGAGGATGCTTCCACATAGAAGGAGCCAGGGCAGGAACACACTATGGGTTATGCATACATTTTATGCTTTAAAAGAATTCTCCTATGAAAAACCCACTTCTTTTTAAAAGCTTCAGTTGTAAACTGATGYTGGTAGGTCATATAGCTACATGCAGTTCCAACACTGTCAGCTACATGAAAACACATGAGACAGATGGGCATTTTCTTTACCATGAGTGACAGTTGGCTCTGATAACAAACCATCAGCCAGTGCTGAAACCACTTGAGAGGGAACAAATCTCCCAGAACACAAACTAGCTCTGTTGTCAAGCCAGAAAAGTCAGTTTGCAACTTTCCAGTTGATGCTGTTTCATTTTTCTCCATTTATGCTTCCATGGCCCAGCTCACACTAACGAAGGATTTACAATTTATAAAAGGGTTTAGTGTCGGTGCAATGTTAACATGCAGCTCGTGGTTTTAGCTTTTTGCATTGCTACTTCCCTGCCATGTAGGTTTGGACAAATCATTTCACCTCTCCAGACCCTTCTTTCCCTGCCTGTAGAAAGGAAGAGGCTGTATTACAGACCTGTATACAGACCTGCAGCCTGTGAAATGATTTGGGTTTAAAAAAAATGTTCTCTCTCATAGGTACTTATTCTCAAATCAGTCCATATCATTGACGCAGTTGCACAGGGCACAGCTGAGGGAGGGAAGGGAGTGAAGAGGGAGCAAGAAAACTCTTGCAAGGGACCTGCCACTGTGAGCAAAGCACCATTTCCCAAACCCGCTCTTCCCCAGACAGCTTCTGGCTGAAATACTTAAAAAGAAAGGAAATTTCTGAGACATGGAAAGGTTGAAGGTCAGTTCAAGACCTTCTCTTCTTGATCACACCACTTCCCACCATAGAGTCCGTGCTCTCAGACAGAAGCTGAGCTTTCATTAGACATTTTTACAGTGCTTCAAGATCATCCTCTGAAACACAGAAAGTGCTCTGGAGTATTACTGCTCCTCTAAGTGAAGCTGATAGCAAATTTCTACTGGTAAGGTCTGGGGAACTCTGTTTATTCAAACCTTAAAACTGAACTGAACACACTGGCTTAAGGCATCATCTTTGTGTCACCCCTAATAAACCAAATCACTCTTTCTTTCAAGCCTGCTTCCTCAGCTGTGTCTTTTTTTTTTTCTTTCTCTTTTGCAACTTTTTGTTATCATCTTTTCATCCCATTTCATAGACAGGAGCCCCATCCTTATCTTGAGCTCTTTGCAACTTAGACAGATTGAGAAAGTGGAATACATATTAAAATGCGTAAAAGATTTCCACCTAGATCTTGAGCTAAAGGTATCCAGCAACTCATAAACTGCCATCATTATAAAACTGCAAATCAAACAAATGCTCAATGCTGAAATATTAAGCCACTTAAGTGAACTGTAAGTAAAGAATTACGAATTTCTGGGGGGACAATTAAGCCACCAGACAAAACTGTTTTGTAAAACTGCAACACTTTCACAAAATCACCTGAAAGACAGTCTCAGCTCTTTTACTAACCTCCATCTCAGCATCTATAGCAAAGATTTGACTTTACTCTTCCTGAGCTCAATGCCTGTGGAAATGGAAATGAATGCCTAATTTCTGACTCATTTCATTGAGAAAATGAGGAAATGAGAAAAAGTGGAACCTGCACTCCAGTGAGTGTAACTTAACATAAAACTCCCAAATCCAAGCCTCTGCAGTAAGAATCAGGTTGAGTTATGAAYGAATCTTCAGTCAGTTTACAGTCTCAGGTGAAAATGATAGAAAAGTGAGAAATTTCCACTCAAAGGAAACTGGAATTAATTAGTTCTTTGCCAAAAGATCCACTTTTCTACTGCTCTTCAGAAGAAATAACAGCTTTTCCATTAATTGTTACTACTACCTAAAATAAAC
Organism: Nothoprocta perdicaria; assembly: GCF_003342845.1. NCBI lineage: Eukaryota > Metazoa > Chordata > Aves > Tinamiformes > Tinamidae > Nothoprocta > Nothoprocta perdicaria. The sequence goes on from NW_020454092.1 coordinate 9,291,283, forward strand.
AAGCTTGTGTGGCTCTTCCACTAAAACAGTCTCTCCAATCATGGAATCACAGTCATTCATGCTTTCAGATGAGTTCCCATTTTCACGCTAATAAACTCACTTCATATTTTTTAACAAATCTAAATGAAAGGTCTGGGCCATGCACAGAAAMTGAAATGACTGAGGATATTAAAAGCACAGAAACCACAATAAAATCATAAGGTCCCTCAACAGAAGGTAACTGGAGACTGGGAGAGTAGTAGGGAGAAATACCACCCGCACCACCCATTTCTTGTGCACAYTGCTGTGCATGCACTTCTGACCCCAGATACTAGTGAGACCTTTGATGTGTCTAGTGACAGCTCCTCTTGTGCTCTTACTCACAGACTATGTTATTTCTGTGTATTTCATCTTACATCAATAACAAAAAATAACCTAGTCAATGAAAATGGTTGCACACCATATCTTCCTCATCTATTTCTTCATCAGCTTTTCATGCTCCAGTACAACAGCAAAAAGGCTGGACTGGACAGGTGAACCAAGCATTTAGGGCTCTGACACCACCTAGCTCTCTTTGGACTGCAAAATTGAAGTAGTATTTCTGCTTGTCACTTCAACTCTGTCTACACAGGCAGTTTCAGCTCCAAAACGCTTCTAGATGACTYTCATTCCTGTGTAGAAGTCCATTTCTTCTAAAAATTGAGTCCAGCCCTAGAGTTCTAGCATTCCAGAAATATAAGCCAGTTCAAGGCTGGAATCCTGGCATTTTACACACTATATCCATGGATGTTGTAAGCAGTCAGGAACCAAGTCAAATGTACTTCTTGGAAAAGTCAGTCCTGAAACCCAAATTTATGGAAAAAGACACTCTATGGAAAAACACTCTACCAACATCTACTCTTCCTTCTTCATTCAGCCTTTTCTAGTGATGAGCTAGTGGTAACTAACTGGTCCAAATTCCTAGCTCCTCTTCCAGAGCTTCACTGCTTCTTGTTTGGCCATCTGCCTGTACGGGAAGGCAGGATTATCTATTGCTTCAGAAGGCAGGAGCAGGACTGCAATATCCAAAACCAGGCTGGAGGGAGCAGTCCTTGTGAATGCCCTGCCTAGAGAAGGGGAAAACCTCAGGTGGAGGAGAGGGAGAAAGACATTATGGAAGGATTTTCAGGCACTAATTACACTATCTRAGTTGGCACGGAGATGGTATTTGCAAACACTTTCACTCGTTGCCTGTGCTGGTCTTCAGAGGGTGGCAGAAAGAGAGAAAAAAAGAGATTCTGCTCATGCAGTTATCCTACCCTCATTAGCTTGCCAGTTCTCTACCTACAGGCAGCAAGTGAAAGTGCTTATGTCTCACTCCTTGAATTCATGTCCTGTGGTGATGGGACCAGACTCTAAATCTCTCTTTGTTTTTCCTAGGAGGTTGTAGTTATACTTTGTATCTCCCTGCTTTCTCTACTTTTAACAGACATTCAAAAAACTACTCATCAATTTATAACGGAAATAAAAAGCATGAAAGTTGGGGCATCAGGACTACTATTGCCTGCTGTCTGGACATGGTTAAGGTGCCCAAAGAGTCAAGGTCTTGATGAAAATGCATTTTGAGAGTTAATCTCACACAAAAATGGAGTTTAAGCCCAACAGCATAAAGACACATCCACCTAGATATTGAACCCTAAAATGAAAAGCATTGCCTGCAGTGTTCCAGCTACAGGAGTTACATGTACATATCAGGAGATCAGATTTTTATAAGGGAATTGCTTTCAGGTGACCCCGCAGACCATGTTACCTTTTCTTAATAAGTTCCAGGGCTGAACCTATGAATTCATCCTTCATTTTTTGTAGTTTAGCTCCATAGCTGGATAAATCTGTGGCTTCTAACAGCAGCGATGAACAGCAAGACGACTGGGCTTCAGACTGCCCTGCAAGGTGGAGGACATCGTTCAATTGTCTTGTCTCGCCTTTCTGCTGCTCATCACTGAAGGTCTCCTGCCCAGCCCTGTCGATTGCTACTACCTGCAAAGGTGATCGTGGAATTGGGCTAGAGCAAATGGGGACTGGGGACCTATCTGGGCTGGAGATCTGGTAGGTYGTGTCCTTCACCTCAGAGCTGCTCATCTCAAAACCATCTGATGTGGCTGGGCAATGGGAAAAGCCAGTAGAGATGTAGTTTTCATGGAACACATCATCCTCCTCTTCTGCTGCAACAGTGGCTTCATTCACAGCTTTGGTCTCCAAAACTTTTGGACAGACATTGTTTTCCAGGGTCTTGCTTGCACAAAGTGTCTTACTTGAGCACTTTGTTGACCCACTGCTGCTGGCAGATGAATTTGCCTCCTGACTTCTCATTAGCTTGAATTCCTCAAAAGTGGGGATGTAAAGCCTCCCTTTGCAGCGACCTTTCTGACTCTGYCCCAATGTCACTTTGACATCAGTTTCCCCACTGCTTTGTTCCAAGGATTCTGTTGTTCTRGATTTGGTCATCTCATGGCTTTTCCCAGTGTCTTGAAGGGTTAAACTGGGAGAGCTGTTCTGCCTTTGGAGCTGAAGCCTTCTCCTAGCCTCCCGCTTGATGTCTTCCGGATTGGTGATTTTGTGTGCCAGACACAGTCTCTGCCTCCCTGTGAAGCTGTGTCTGAGAGCAGTGTGTTCCACCAACACTGTGCAGCAGTTGAGAGCACAGCCATTTCTGTACTGCTGGCACACCTGGCATTCAAGGAACTCCCGGGCCATCAGGTCAGTCAGGGCTGCCTGTGGGCGCACTGGCTTGCTGGGCTCGGCCACCTTGGTGCTGTGCAGCCTCAGCTTCTCCTTCAGTTCTTTTTTGGCATCCCTGTGGAGGGTTCTTTCCTCTGCAGAAGGGAAGAGCCACTGAGGCACTTTGGCAAAGGGAGGCAGGAGCACATTCTGTGCCGATCGTGATGTCTGTTTAGCACAGAGTGAAAGCTTCCTTAAAGAGTCTGAAGTGCTCTGCACTGGGGTCCCATCCACACAGCCTTCTGACCAATGCCTAGTGCCTTTATAGTGGAAAATGATCTCATTGTCCAGGCTCCGGCAGTGAGAATACAGCCCAGAGTCAGCTACTGTTGCCCAGTGAAGGTTCTCCACGCTCCGACACATCCGTTGTTCCACAGGATTGGCCAAAGGTGCCTTGCCTGCGTGGCAGGAGTCTAGAGTGTGGAACTCCCCAGAAAAAATCCCAGTGTCTAAGTTCTTTAGGGGATGCATGCTGCTAACTGAAAAATCCTTTAAGGCATGCTGGACATAAAGCTGATTATTTTGGCAGCTCAAGATCACCCGGCAGTTTTCCTGTCTCTCATCAACACTGATGTATGTCATAGCAAATGAACATGGAGGCTCTAAGACTCTGGTGCCTAGGGGGAGAAGAGGGAGCTGGGGTGTCGCTTAGATGCCAGTCAACGTCCACAGACCACAGACAGCAAAGTGTGCTGCTGGGTACTCACATTAGAGAGCTCTCACATGGGTCGAGTCACCATGCACAGACCTGTGAATGGAAGGAAAGATGAGTTACTGAAGCAGCCTGATCACAGCTCCCAGGATGCAATCGCTAGTCTGCTGCCAGGGAATGCAGAAGCCAAACAGCCAACAGTGGACAGACAGAGCTGCAGAATTAGGTGATGGGCTGAAGGACTTGGGGTAGGGAGAGTCTTTTCCACCTCTAGCCAATATATAGATGGCTTTAAACTGCCTATTTTAATTCTGGAGCAATTCTTTCTACCATCAGCTATGCCTTCACAATACTGCTCAACTGCAGCCTCAGGTACCTCAGCAGCGCTTGCTGCAGGCTCAGCTTACTCAGGTGGAAGCACAAAGGAGATGGGAGATTTACAAGAAGCTCTTTTCTTCAGAGGGTTTGCAGACAGTATTGTGGGGAGCTGAGGAGAAGGCTGGGGTGGGAAAGGATGATGTTCTCATGTCATCCTTGAAGATATGGTCTCCTTGAAGGCTCAAAYAGCAAGAGGAAAGAAGAAGGCTGAATGGTGGTGGCTTTGTACCCAACACTGAAGACCTTTAATGCTCTGATTTACCCTTCACAAGCAGGGAAGTTGGTAAGTATAAGGGGAGGTGCAAGCATTTTAGAGACTGAGAGACAAGCACTTCTAAGCCTTTTCATTGCAGAGACTGAGATATCTCACTGATTTTCACGAATGTACCCTCCTGAACCCTTAGCAACAGACGTGAATGATCCCCACATGTTACAGCTCAGTGGAGGCACAAAAAGAGAAAGTGGTTTCCAAGGCTGTTCATATGTGCTATGTTCACCAGCACAAGGCTTGGAGGACCCAGCTGACTAAATCCCATGTTCAGGGAATGTAGATAGTTAAAACCAAATTTAAATTCGGAAAAAGTTAGTGGGATGTAGGCTAAGTAGTCTAAGTCATCCTTGCAAATGGAAGGAGCCGTCTGAATCAGACAAACCTCCATGCAGTGAACTAACTCCATTTAACTTCTCCCAAGGATTTATGTCTCATGGACTTGCCCACAGTCACACAGATCTTGTCTGCTAGAACCTAGCTTGGCATCTAAATGAAAAGGCAATGAGGGAGGACTGTACATAGAGGAGGAAAGAACAAGACCTGGTAGGCCCTATGGAGCTAACCTGAGCTTCATAAGGCAGCACAGAGTTGGGATGAAGGGAAGTATTGTTGGTACTAATAATGAGGCAGACAGGAAACAGCCAGGTTGAACACCCAGAACAAGGTCTTGGCAAAGCTAGAACCAAAGCCAGCCTAGACTGTTTGCCCTGTATTGGGTATGGGTTATCCACACCCTGCCAAGTATTGAGGTGACACAGACATCTTGGCCAAGGGCAGAATGAAGAGGCTTGTTTCTCTCTGAGGCTAAGTCACCCCACTCATCTAACYATGTGAGGCACAAGCAGACATCTTCCATTTCAGAAGAAATCTGAAGCAGTGAATTGCCTGGGGGYGATCTTGGTCCTGGTAGCTTGATTCTCCCCTTGTTTACAATGGTTCAAGATAATATACCCCACAACGTGTTAATAAACTTTCTCTAACCTAATCCCAGAGGGGGAAGGCAGAGTAGCTCMTGTGGATCACTGCTGAGTGCAGAATATTACCACAGCCCTTCATGCTCACTAAACATGGGTATTAATTGAAACTAGCTCTCAAAGTATGGCTGTTTCCCAAGATGTCATAGGCACTTCTCACCCATCTTCTCATGTTGGGATTCCAGTTCCCCTTCTTCACGGCTCAGGAGGAGCCCGCAGGCAACAGCAGAGAAATATGAAGCCCGGAACTTTCTGTGATCATAGGTTTTAACATGATCTGTTAAGAAAGAGAGAATGAGATGATATGAGAGCCAGACACAGAGTAGGAAACAGGGCTCGTGGTTGCACTGAAAGGCTCCTGTGAGAAAATGTTGTTATGAGAGATGTCACGGCCTGTCAGGCAGGCCTGTGATTTGATCACAACTACAGAACTAAAAGGCACAGTGGGCTTTCTGCATTCTCCTTTCAGACTCAGCAGAAAGGGAAAACGACCCTTGCTGTAGTGACAGCTGCAACTAAAGCAGTCATTGCCCAAGGCAGTGAGTTACACAGTGAGGTCTCAAGAGAAACTAAGGCCTTTGTGAGGCACGTTCCCARGCTAAACACACGAGGATACATCATACTTGCTTGGTGAGCTCTGTGTGTGTCTGTGTGTGAAAGGGAGACAGTCAGTGAAGAAAAAGTGAAGAAAGAGCATAGACAGGAGGAGAAGCAGTCATGAGAACAGCAAAGAAACAGAGAAACTCTGAGGCACAGAAATGACTGAGTGCGATCTGTCTCTCGCTGCTTCTTTCAACTGAGTCCAGGTCTTCATAAATAGAGGGTGCAGCACTGAAAATATGACTGACTTGATTGATCACAGTCTTTCTTCAGGTAGAAATTCACTGTCAAGCCCTGTGGCTCTGACCCATCTTTGAGGTGTAGGACAGTTACAGGGGCACCAAGCTTGGATGACTGGAGCCCACCTGTCCTGGCCTGCTCAGCTACAGGGCACAGGTCTGTCACAACACATGGATATTTGTATCCCTTGAGCTGATCTCTATGTTATATAGGGGGGCATTTCAAACCTGCTGAGAGAATGGTACTCATTTGCCCTGCAGCCACTGATTTCCTGAGTGGACATGGAACATGTTTGCTGTCTGCTGGACAGCAGAGACCCACCACTGCTTTGTCAGGGCAGGATTTTCTGGAAGGACATGGGTGTAGGGTGGAAAGTTGCTTTCATGGACTAGCTGGGAGATACATTCTGATGGAATAGTGGAGTAGGCAGAGAGTGAGCGATAGAGAGGGGGAGCTGGAGGCAGGACTGTAGAGTAGAAGACCCAGAGAAGATAGGAGCAGACAGAGTATATATGTGAGATGGCAGGAGGAAAAGAGAAAGGCATTTTAGAGAAGTTTCCTGACAGGTAGGCAGGCACCAAAAAATACTGTATTAAGTAAAGGAAGAGGGGGATTTTGTCTCCAGATCATTTGTGTTCATCTTTTGTCAGCCATCACAGATGAGTTTTCTTTGACTAAGAGGTGACTTTGCATTCTAACAAAGCAACTTAGACACTGRAAGTCCCTTTAATAATTTCAGAGGAGCTCAGAGCAAAGCGTACGTTGATGTACCTCAGAGGTCTGCACACGAAGGAGAGTTCAGTGCCTTTGCTAGAGTGATGGGACAGGAGCTCTGATCCACCTCATGCTTGCAACCAGCTGTGAAGATCTCATAGAAACCTGCCTGGACAGAAGCACCTGTCTTTCTACTCACTCCACTCTTGAAAGACCCTCTCTTTCCTACTAAACTCTTCTAGTCACACCRAATCCCCTCATGTCACCAGGCTGAGGGCTATGCACATCATTTCAGGTGTCTAAGGTTAGCTCCACTGAACACATACGCCAGTTGCTGCCCAAGCCATGATGTGGGAAGGAGCTTTTTATGTTGCAGCACAGCCTGCTTCCCTACTGTCCGAAGAAACCAGGAACAGGAGGAAAACACTAGTTTCTGTAAAACAGCATGAATAATTGGGGATAATTCTGACCTGGACTGCAGCCAGGAAACACTAAACCCTTTTCTCTCCTTCCCCAGCTCTTGTGCTCCTATCCTGGCCACACACAGCAACAGCAGCACAGTTCCAGCTCAAGAGTGTAATGTTGCCAGGTCAGTCATACTGCTACAACACAAAGCACGTGTCTTCAGCCTCAACTCCAAAGTAATTGTATTGCCAGCATGTTGCAGGCATTCTGCTGGAGGAAAGTGTGAAATGCAGACTGAATAAACCATTTGGTTAATATGCTTGTTATGCTTAATATGTCAAAAGAAGATTTTTTTATCACATCCTCCCCAACTCACTGTACATACAGAAGAGCTAAGCTGCAGTCATACATGGTTGCCATTGAGCAAATACTGAGAACAGAAGGGACATGGAAGAGCTTGTCCTCCCACTGCCTCAATGTTATAGCTGCAGAGTGCAGGGGATCCAAGGTATAGAAACCAGCAGATGCCCCAGAAGTGGGAGCAATGATGAACTGGAGAGCAATAGGAGCTGATTTCCTGCACTGTGTCCAGCTCAGGGCCCTAACTTCTACTAAAAGCACACAGCACTAATGCACCTTCTTTTCTTTCAGTTAAACCAAGCAGTGAACAGCCGGGTGTCATTCAGGTTGCCTCTTGCACTCTGAGCACTACGGGTTGAAGCTGCACCTTCATTTACCCACCTGGGCATTCCCAGGCTGCCTCATCTGCACTCCCACCAAAGCCAAGGCAATCCCCCAGGCCAACACTAGCTTATTGCAGGTCAAACAGCAAAGGGGAGCTTATTCCCACTGTTCCTGTGGGAATGGCTCTTTGATCACATTGTCTATGCAACATTTGCCTCCTTCCTGGCTCAGGGGCTGAAAAAATGTGGGCTGTTATAAACCTCATGCCTTAAATGAGCTAAGACTAAAGGCACGGGGTATGCACAGTTTATTTTCTACCATGTGATTCTGTTAATCAACTTGTCCTCCAATGCTACTCTGATAACTGCCTGTTTGGACACTTGCCATTAACCTTCATTTTCTTGCAAAATCCCTCCAAATAACTTATTTATCGAGGATTAAAGCTTGCAGGATAAATTATTCCTTCCCATAGACACAAGAACTGTTCTGCCTGGCTGACCTTCCCAGTAGAGCACCAGACAAAATGTCAGGAGGACAAAGCAGGCAAGAACAACAATAAGTCGTTCAGTTCTGGTGAAAATCACTATGTGGAGGATGATTCCTGGGACATAAGACAGGACTCTTGTGTCCCACAGAGTCTCACAAGGTCTTCAACCAGCTAGCAGGATGGGAAAGGCATATTTCAGAGAGCTGTCCATGGGATTTTAGCAAGCTATGATACTGCTGAGTTTTGTGTCATCCAACATCACAAACCTCATGGACACAGCATGATGTCTTTACTGCCCTGCCATGCATGCCACTCCACTGGCGCTGCCTAGCAGATCACCAGCAGTCTTAAGGGAAAGCATGCCAGGATGCCTATTTTCCAAGTTAAAGGTTAACAGAAAAAAATAGAAGTGCTTTAATTATATTTGTTTTCTTAGCTGTTCACTTAGCCAGAGCTGTGCTGCAAGAACTACTTGATGATGTAGGAGGTTAGGTGCCTGCAGTTACATTTCTTGGGTTTGTTTGTTTGTTTGTTTGTTTGTTTATTCTTGTAGCTAAAAGAGCAGTAAGGCTTATAAACTGCCTGTTATTTGCAGCAGGAGAGGTACAGCCACAGCAGCTTATTTAAGCCAGTGCAATTTCATGGGTTTCTTTTCCTTCTTAGTGGAAAGTGCTACGTGTAATGTTCCTCAAATTGATAGYATCATCAATGCTTTCATTATCTGCTCCATGGCAAAATCAGAATCACTAACAAGAGAAACAACTGACACCTTGGTCTCAAAACTAGATAACACAGAGAAAAACACATCCACAATTGCTTGCTCATATTTCTTATAGCCCTTGTTTTCTCAGTGGAATCAGATACATGGACTATGTCCTCCTAGAGCCAGAAAAATGCCAGGACACTGTATAAATTATCATGACAGATGACCATGCAGATCAGTTTAGGAATGAWGCCCTTATCAATGAAAATAACTGGAAAATCAGCCTTTTTCATRGCTTGCATCCCAGTTTTGTCCCCTTGCTTGGCACGTGGAACACTGTCCCTCCTGAACTCCTGGAGCCAGATGACTTCAATGGCTGTTAACACACTGCAAATATGCAAACAGCTCTGGTTCAGGCACCACAGATACGAATGAACACTTTGAAACTGATAATGCACTCTGCATCTCATTGACATGAGAAAAATAAAGATTTTCAGTGTTACCACACTGTAAATACTCTACTGTTTGTAGCTGACAATACAGTGTTACGGACCTAACTTTCTGTGTGCAATAATGTACACCTACAGTAACTTGGGCTAAATTAGCCACTTAAATCTGTAAAGAACCTCTTAGAAAATAGTGATACCTTTTCTTTTCCCACTGCCCAACTCTTTCCCCTCTGGGCAGGATGGATAGTTTAGCTATACTGGCAACAAGCCCTGGTACCCTCTGGAATAGAAGAGAGTAAGAGGGATCCCCAACAGTACGGAAACTGCCTGCAGATTTTGCATTTCAGTGGGTACCTCCTCATACTCCCAAAGATACAGACCAGAACAAGTCACATACTGAGTACCGCAGAGTCTGAAGGTCTCCCTTTACATACAATGTACACACAATGATATTCAGTTTCTGCACTGAAATGAACTCTTTTCCTGTCACGTTACATTTTCTATTTCCCTCCTTTCACATAATCTTTTCTTTTCCTTTTGTTTTCTGCTTCCCCAACTCTTCTTCCATCCCACTGCATTCAATACAAGTTTACACCGCCCATCTCTGGCAGAAGCTGAACAGGCACCACTTTAAAAGCAACCCCATCATTTACACTGCTCCCAGAAAACAAAGCAAAACAAAAGCAAACAACAACAAAAAAAAACCAAACAAACAAACAAAAACAAACAAAAAAATCACTTGGCTCTGATCAGGGCTGCCCAGTCAATGCAGCTTAGAGGAACATACTTGGCAGCTGCACATGCCAGAAGGGAAATATCTCCCTATGTTAACTGTTGGTCACGTTTAGAAAACCCTGCTATAGGGATCTACCAACGTAGATAATGTAATAATCACTGTAACTTCATGTGAACCTCTATTTTGGTCAAAGGTTCTATAGTATTATCTAAATTATCTAATGGCAGTGTAAAAGTGATCTCAATTTTCTATAGAATCACTTGAAGGTCSTAAGCATTCTTGGCTCCTTTTCTCTGCGGTTTCTTAAGTTGTATTGACCTGGACAGACTGGAGGACTGGGCGGCRAGAAACCTCATGAGGTTCAACAGGGGCAAGTGCAGGGTCCTGCACTTGGGGAGGAATAACCCTGG
>NW_020454092.1:9302461-9414545 GCF_003342845.1 Nothoprocta perdicaria
ATTCTATGATTCTATGGTATTGAAAATTTGTTGTATTAGCATGAAAGGTTTCACCTGAGGAGCCAAACTGCTCCACACCTCCATGCACTTGGCAGTGGTGCCTTTATAAACTTTTCTGGCTGTTCTCTAAGTCTTAGCAGCAGCTTTTYCTTGAGACACAGCATGGTTTTCTCCTTGTGTTCCCCCTTCAGGAAGGATGTGATGATGTGATACTTCCAGCCCATTGCTTGAGGGCAAGCGTTCCAGCATATTGGAACCTCTTCCACCATTGCATCACTCCATCTCTTGGACAACATATTGCTCCAACAGTCTTCCTGACAGAACAGCTACGGGAATGGAGCTTGCAAGGGATGAGTATTCACCTTGTATTCACATTTGCCTTAGTATTCACCGTGAGGCAAATGAAGGTTGAGTATGTTCAGTACTGTAACTCCTGCTTCTGGAGACACTTCCATCACACCTCCTATCGTGTCCTAATCATTGGTGTTCAGCAACATCGGCTGAAGGTGCGCCAGGAGATGGCATCACCCATCATCTCCGTAGCTTTGAGTGGCTCAGGACTCTGGCTGACCACAAGCCTCCTCAAGCTGAATCCTCCTCAGAAGGAAGAATGGCCTCTTTGGAATCAAGTGCCCTGTGAGGACAAATCACGCACATCACCATGAACCCACAGCAGCCACTATCTGACCGACAGATCCTGCACTTCATCCTACTACCACAAGCAGCTCTGTTCCCTGCTTGCAGCTGCAAGAAGAGCCTGTGAGGCTTTTAACCAAGCTCTGCCAATTGAGCCAGCTGACATTCAGGCCCAAGGCAGTTTCCCCTGGCCTGCGTACACTGAGCACTCCGCTGCCTTTGGGCCCTGTAGAGCAGATCCAAGGTGTCCTCCACCCCCTTTATGTTGGCCCTAGCACTTGCTGAGCTCTGCTAGCCTAGYTGGAACAGGAATGAGCTGAGGGCAGCCTCCAGCCTTGTTCCACACCTGGCTCCAACATCCCTGGCTCAGACCCATGCAGTTCATGGAGACAAGCTCGAGCAGGAAAACCCATCCAGGTCCTCTGCAATTTAGGAAGAACAAAACCACATGTGACCTCATTTCACATCCCAACAWCTATTCTCTTCCACCCAAGTTTCTACTCTGCATAGATGCAACTTCAGCACTTATTGCAGCAAATGACCACAAAATGGCTACAAGCAAATTTGTTTTCCTCAGCATGCCAGGACAGGTCAAGGCTGTCACTTGAAGCTCAGCTCTAGCAAAGGTAAAGCATCGGTTCTAACTATGAGGACCAGCTCCAGACAACTCCATAGCCTCCAGCCAACAGAGGTGCACTCTGACATAGCCCCACCAGTGCCCAACCCAACGTGAGACATGTCCAGCAATGGTCAGTAGCAGATATTTAGAAAAATTGTCCTCTCAAAGTCTGCAAGTGCATATTGCCTGTCACCAGGCAGGGAGGGCCGCAGCAGATGTGCTGTGGCTGGAGAGGCTCCTGTTGCAGAGCTCTTTGACACCCCAAGAAACATCATAAGCCTCTTCCCTGGCTGTCCTGCCTCCCTGTCCTCCATGAGCACCACCCCAATGACTGCTGGGGACCGTTCTGGCCCTGTGATGCAGTATCAGAACAAGATGACAGTCTCGCTGCCCAGGGCTGCTTTTCATCTTACCAGTGGTGGCCGCTTCCCCACCTGCTTCCCTGGGAGAACACTAAGCTGCAGGCACATTTGTTTTCTTCTTTTTTTTTGCTCCCTTTCAACTCATCAATCCCCAGCAACCCCCATGAGCCTCTCTAAATAACCCCCTCCCTTTCAGTTGCTGCTGCTTTTCAGACAATTAGACTGTAGGCCAGACCATCAGTTGGTTGTAAATCAGTGTAGTTTGTCAATGTTAATTTACACCCACTGAGAATTTCTCTCCCTTCAACACCATTTTGCAGAATTATATGACATGTGCTTAATCTTTCCTCACAGTTTAGCCTGCCTTTCCCCATTTCTGGCCTCTGAGTCTCTTGCTTTGTGCTGAGCTCCCCATAGGTCTGCTGGATAAGTTGCTTACTTGCAATGTAAAGTGTCTCCCAGTGCCACAGCCTGGTGCAGATAACCCTGAGAGAGCATGTTTGCCCTTCCTTGTGCAGCAGATTTAGCCCTAGCTCTTCCTGGTAGCAGTTCCCCACAGCACATGATCTCCATGACTTGCCATGGGAGGAGATGTATCTTTTCCTGCCACCACACAGGGCAGGACCTCCTTGGGGAGAGGTAAGCAAAGGAGAACAAGAGCCTGACCTAAAAAGGTCCCAAACTCCCTCTTGAAGCTGATGGCCGTGGTTCACCCAGTTCAGCATCCTATAGGATCTTACTGTCAATAGGCAGGATACCATTAATCACTTCTTGTTGCCATGGTGATATTGATAGATAGTGATAAATAGTCCCTGGAGGTTGTGGAAATTCAAAGAAAACTAGTGGGGGGGAGGGAGAAGAGGGGAGGAAGAGGAGAGAGAAATAAAAGGGGATACGTATCAAAAAATACTCCCAGAATGTGTGAATTTGCCTAGAGATGACCAGTTCTGTGACATCCTAGGTGTATTTAGTGGCACTTACCACTTTCTACCTCATTCTCCCTCCTGACAGAGCATTAAACTGCTCCTCATCACAAGTGCAAAGCCTCCCTTCAGCAGCAGGACCTCGGTGTGCAGTCACACTGCTGCAATGGATTCCTGCAGACCTCTCATTGAGGYGATATTTCTGCAGTTTCACCCTGGTAATTCATTTCATATATAGAGCAAAAATCTTGGCTCCAGTGAAATCACTGGGACCTCTGCCAGTGGGCAAAGAGCCAGGATTTTCCCCTGTCTTATCTCAAGTGACAATTTCATTCAGCTGCCACAATAGCCACAGGGAACCTCCTGCCATTCCAGGACTATTTCAAGTGTAGAAAAGCTGCTGTTACACAGCTTTTTGCTTTATTTTCCAGAGGCTCAGTGAAGAAGTGCACTCTGTAAAAGCAGTGCTGCAGGTTGTCTCCCAGCTTCCTACTCTGCATTACACAGCTCAGTGTGATCTCTTACCCTTATCCTAGCCGAGTGATGAATGCTGGGCAGGAGGGGTTCTGTTCCACTTGTGACTGGGGTTTCTTGCCTTGTAAAAGCATCCTAAGGATCTGAGGGACAGAAACTGCCTTTCTGAAGTATTAGTTCTCTTTGGCCTTGCTTTCTCTGTGAAAAAAAAAAAAAACATTCTTAATTGTGGTTAGCTGATGAGTTAACAAAGAGGTGATAAGTCCCAGTAAAACTCACACTTCCCCTGTAGGTGGTATTTGTCTCCACCTATTTGTCTCAACTCCAACAAGGCATGAACAAACAGGAAGAAGTCTTGTTTCTTGAGGGGACTTTAGTATAATTAACATAGGAGCAAAGTGTTTTTGTTTGTTTGTTTATTTGTTTGTTTCTAGAAGATTCAACATCTTCTACTGTGTTATATGTCTAAGGGTTGTCATACACACTCATAAACTTACTAGAGAACTTTTTACTCTAAACAATATCAATCAATTAGGTAGTTCCCCAGTGAGTACTSTCTTCCAGAAAGTTGTTACTGTTTTGGATCTGTTATTATAGAATATCTACAGGAGATTGATTCCTATGGCGGAATCATTATGCTGGGAGAGCTGACCTAGTAAATACTCCTGTGTAGGATCAAGTCCAATTGATGTGTCAGCTTTTCCATCACTTGAATGCTCAGATTTTCCCCCTCCCTGTTAACTCAAGAACAATAATTCTGCTTCCAGTTTCTCACTTTTACATTCATTGATAAATGTGGTTTTAATGGACTATAGATTCTGAAAGTACTTTACATCAGGAACAGATCCCAGGAGCCAAATTTAGTTGGTTTCTCCTACATTACATGTAGCTATCCATCAAATTTATTGGGCAAGGTTCCTAAGCGCATGGAGACCAGACTGGCACTGACAGAGGCTTTCTCACATGTAGCCACCCTTTGATCAAACTGTCACCATCATTTATTTGCTTGTGTTTCATAATCTTAAATGCTCCAGTAAGTTATTTTTCCCAGTTGACTGAGAGGCAAAGCTACTCTTTCAAGTCGGATTTGCATCTCTTCCCTTCGCTTCTATTCCAATTAGCAATGGGATTTTTTCCTTAATTCCTTTTTCCTGCCTGTCTGTATTAGAAGCGTTAGGAACACTGATGGCTGGGGTGACTTCCCCATAGGAAATATTTWGACTTGCAAGCAGCAACTTTCACTGCCAGGAGCAAGGGGATGTGAGGGGACCTGAGGCTATTACAGTTGCGGGAGTAGGGGGAAGGAGGGATTGCAAGGGCTAGACATGAAGTGATGAAGGGGCTGCTCTACTCGCCTGGAAAATGGGGGAGGCTGTAAAATTATATTACTGTCTTCAGAGAGGATGGCTGTCTGTGAGGAATGGTTGGTATTTCTGCAGTGTATGCAGCTATTATTTTTCTGCCAGCAACTTTTTGACTATAGAGACACAGCAGAGGGTGAACTGCCCAGAGTAGCTCCGATCTGAGAAGCAGGGGCCAGTTTGGCCTGGGCTTGTCACAGCAATGATGGGCAGGTTAGCGATCACCACTTTTGACACTGAAGAAAAGGAAGAAAAGTTGCTTTCAGGAAGGAATGGAAACCTTCTGTTGAGGCAGTGGGATGTTTCTGAACAGCTATGGTGTRCTGAAATAAAGAAAAATAGGACGGGGATGCTGCTGCCAGTGGGTGGTAAGAGTCTCATGCAACACCACCCCTCTGAAAAGCATTTTACTCCAACTTCGTATATACTGCCAATCAACACTAACTGCATGTAGCTATAACACCTCAGAAAGTTTAATTACCACTTAAGAAATGGAAGACAAAATGAGCTATGTGACCTTTCCCACCCCAGATCCTGTAGGTCAGCATTATTTAAGACAACCAGGAGCCTGAAAAGCTAAACATTAGCGCTGGCACATGAACAGATGGATGGATCGCTGCCAGCATAATCTGTCTTCCACTTGCCTCTGTAGGACTGGGTGACATTCAAAACTAAGTACTTCTCTATGCAAAGAGAAATGCACGCAACGCAACGAGCAGGCTTTAAAATGGACTCATACGCTAGCAGAAGCAACGGCAAGATGCTTTATGGCTGCTATTTACTGCTGCAGGCAAGGCCGTAAAGAAGAGACATTAGGCTGTGACAGAGGGGGGAAACGTAATGACCACAGTAGATTTGTTATAAACCAGCTCACGAGCAATTGTAAAAATCTTGTAGTTTTCCTTTGTCTATAAGCACTCTAAATCTAATTAACCTTTTAATCAGAGCAGATCAAGTTACAGTAATATTACTGAAAGGGATTCTCCATCTGCACTTTCATGGAAAGTTTTCATCTTTGCTCAGCTTGGAAATTTTCTTGCTTAGGCTCTAAAATTAAACCCTTCTCATCACTTAAAAATCCAAAAAGATGAAGTCCAGTTAGTGGGAGATTTCTTAATGTGGCCAGTTACTGGGCAGACTGCAGCTTGCCTAGAAGATGGGACTCAGTTCAGAGCTTTCATATCCAGCTCCAAATTACCTGTTACCTGAGGAGAACCACACTGTGCTGTATCAGAACAAATCATACTGCCATCCTCAACAGAGAAAGCTTGGGTACCTGAAACCCACACATCCCCACATACCTCAGGCCCTCCAGGGAGGCCTCCAAACTGAAGGAGGAACTTCACTCAGTGAAGTTTGCTATGGCAAACTGTTCTCTCAGCTATTACACTGCAACATGATTTCTCTGAATTGACATAAATTACTCTGACATGTATATGCCTATAGTGGTCCAAATGATAGTTAGAGCTCTCTGTCTCTGAATGGTTTAMAATATCACCCAGATCAAGTGGTATATTATTTTGTTTGTTTCTTTACAAAGGACTCAAGTCTTCAAGGTTTTCTACCTCTGCTGACAAACAAACCCCAATCAAAATCGTGACTCCAGGTAATGGAAACTTCCTAACTAAGCCACTACAGCACCTGGCTTTTCTGCATTTGCTTGTGTAATCTAGACTGAAGAGAACTCATTACTATTGCCCATATGTCATCTCTAAATATACTTATACATTAGCATCTATGCAACATTCAGTACAAAATCCACATGCTCCCTTTCAGCAAGCAGCAGTAGCAAGCGGGAATTGCAAAGGAAGTCTGGAGATGGGTATGTTTGGATTTCTTTCTTGGTACTAATTGAAAGTTGCTGCAGATGGCCAATGATGGAGCAGTTACTATGACATGCCCTAGATAGCCCTTGTCTTCTTTTTTTTTTTTTCTTCTCTCTTCGTTTTTTTCATGAAGCTAAAATGGATTTTTTTTTTCCACATGAAGCACATTTACTAGCCTGGAAAAGAAGTTGAGTACCCTGGGAGAGCAAGTCCAAGACAAGGCTGAGGAGCATCAGAGCCACGAGGACAACAGGCCCTAATTGTCCTAACCAGCCTCAGCTGGGACTACACCCTTGCACAAGAGCTGTATATAAGCCCCTTGCCCTCACTAGCCCAACTTTTTAGGTGGTTTGGGCTTGTAAGAGGGCTGCAGCTTTCTCTGGTGCTTCTTTAGYGCCTTCTGGCAGCCCTCCTTGAGCCTGTTCTGATGTTCATCTTGGGTGCAGTTGCTGGGCCTAAAGCTGCTGCTAAAGGACTGCCCTGCTGTCTTTGGCTCCCATTTCATCTTCCCTTACTGAATCATTTGTTCCTGCTGTTTCCTAACAAGGAACTTGCTGAGTCCCTGGATTTGGAGAGTGCTACCATCTCAGGTTGAGTGCAAGTAAGAAATGTTTACAGGAGCAAGTGAGGAAGAAGCCAAGAGACTTTAATTGTTCAGCACAGTGACTTCCACCAGGACCTTCCAGACTACGTGGGTGTAGGTATAAAGCAACTCGCACCTGTCAGTCATCTGAATGGCAAACAAGCATTTGACTGCTTGTGAATTTGTATTCTAACAGATAATGCAAAAAAAAAAAAAAAAAAAAAGTTTCCTGCCAGCCACTAAAAACAGTAAAAATTTAGCAGCCAATTAACTATCTTTGGATAACGTCATCTTAACTGTCAGGACTGCAAGATATACCCTCCAAAAGAGATGTCGCTGTGAGAGACTGCAATTAGAGTTGGTAAGTCAGAAGCCTCATGCTACCAGTGTTCTCAACCTTACAGATGATAAGTTGTTCTTCAAAAATTGTTGTATCCTTTGGGGGCACATGCTATGTTACACTCCATCTTGATGGATAACAAGGAAWTGATCAAATAATTAAAAACAAAGCTGGTTGCTTGGTTGCCAGTGATTCCCACATGGCTATACTTGCGTGCAAGCAGAGCCCAGTGCTAACCAATTATCCATCATTACCACTCTAAAAATGGCAGTTTGAGAGCTGAAAATAACAGCCGGGTCAGATGGGAAATCTGGGTAAAAAACAGGAATGATAACTGGGAGATCCTTTTTTGTTAAATGTTCAAATATCCTGTGACTGAGGAAAATAGTGGCTTGGGAGGAAAAAAAATAAGTCTTTTTTCATTGGGAAAGTGAGAGCAAGTATGCTATGCATATAAACACTGAGCAAATTGAAAGCAGTAAACAAAAATGACAAGTGAGGAATCATGAAAAATGATAAGGGAAAGATAAAGGCACAGGGAGTATTCAAGACTGCAGGGTTAAGGATGACATGAAGGAGSTGAAATGTACTGAGTCCTAAAGAAGGCACAGTTCCATGGCAAAGATGAAGTGGAATGACTGTAAGCTGCTATGAATGTAAAGTAGCAAGTTACCCTCTGTCAGTGCTCAGCAGTCTTAAGAGCTCTGAAATTTCAGATGGTTTGGGTTTTTTTTTTCCATTTTAATTTTTAAAGAAAAAGGTGGCCTTACACTTAGGTCAGTTTGGAAGATGTATTTTAAGTGCAACACATTTTAGTTGGTGGAGAACAGAGGCTCACTCAAAGGAGCATGCCCATGCGTTTCAYAGTGAGGACAGTTAACTCTGGAACAACTTTCTGGGGGCTGTGGTAACTAATTGGAATGACTAAGATGTGGGATAGACAACTCCATCTGTGTGTGAGGCAGGTTGGGAGAGCTAGCAGGTGCAATGGCTGTAGTGCTCTGCCATGTCCCTTCYGCTCTTCAAACAGATGTATGGATGTTGCTATTTAATGGACTGAGGAGCTACATGCTTATTTCTCACTATTAGCTGCTGTTTCTGGAGACCTCCCACAGAGATCAGGTCATTAAGTCTTCCATAGCTGTGACCTTCCTTTAGGGAAGTCTGTCTTTGATCGATCAGTCCAACTGAGCCTTGGTGCCAGAGATGTGGATAAGCTGCAGTGCTTAGACTCCTTATCAGCAATGCATTTGTGAGTGTGCATCACACAGGCTAGCAGCTTAGATATTCAGGGGCTGACCTTTGCACTGAATTCATCACCATGGCTATAAACAGTTTATGTTGGTGTCCAGCCTCTCCTCTCCCCAGAAGTTCATCTTTGCTCACCTAAAATACATAACATGGAAAGCAGTYACAGAGGGTTTTCTGCCTTCCTTGTGTGCTCAGTAAACTACAGCTATGCTGCATTTGACTGTGTCCTGGCTGCAATCTAAGCACCCTGAAGATGGGAACTGTTAGGGCTGGATGCAGCTGCAGTAGAAATGGCATTGGGCTGGGCTCTCTGCTTCCTTCCGGTAAAATCTGTACCTATCCAATGTGCAGGATAGTGGCCCTAAGTGCTAGATCTCTTGTACAAGCTGAGGTCGAGAAATTCCCTGATCTGAGCACCCTGCAGTTTACAGGGAAGCAGAAATATAGGAAGAAATATGAATGTGACTTTATGCAACACAGCACATTGCGTTAAAAACAAATTCTTTTTTTTTTTTGCCTGACTCCATTATGTGGTTGCTTTGTATTAGACTGGGAGAGAGGAAGCAAAGAACAGCCCAGGTAATTGAGCCTGGTAGTGAATGAGTAAGGATGAGTGTTCCCAGCTTACTCAGATGTTCAGAAACTGCCAACAGTACTTCAGTGCTGGAGAGTGTTTTCCATTGCTGAGCTTGAGCAGAAATTCAGAGGAAAAAGATTGCAAGAGTTACCTGAAAAGCTTTTGGGTTATTGTAGCAGCTACTGTGATGAGAAGTTTATCAGCAACCTGGGTAGGATGTATGTGGTCTACAGAGAGATGCTGTTCTTGATTGTTCTATGTAGATGGACCTAAATGGGCCTGATCCAGGAACACTACATTTTGCCTCCTCTGGGGCAATAGTACAGACTGAATAGCAAGTTCATGGGAGGAAAACTGAAATACAGGAGGTGTCTCTGAGCTTTGAGGCCCAGTCACCTGCCTGAAGAGTTATGTTCTCTATGGGTCAGCATTTAGCAGCTGAGGCCATTTCTGAAAATGCAGAGCCACCTTCTCTGTGAGTGGACAGGATTTTGGGACCCTCTGAGGGGGTCTGTTCCTTCTCTTCTATCCACTCTGGATTTGTTCCAAATTAGCACTGTCTGCTTCTAGTCCCTTGTTAATTATAGAGGCTCTCATTACAGGTAAATCTATCTGAATGAAGAAGGCCAAAAGACTCTAGGAAGTAATGGGCTCACCTTGTGYCTTCTCAGCTGGTAGCACTGCCTAGAACATGGTGGGAAAGCTTGTTTATTAAAATTAATGAAGGAACTGGCTATTCTTGAATAATTCATGACCTATCAGCTGCTGCTGAGGTAATAGGAGCTCAGCAAGATCTTTAGCTTGCACAGTGCTTAAAAATCTTTACATAAAATGAATGGTGAGGCTGGTCAAAAACTGAAGGKCTGCCTCTGTCCAGTCATGAAGTGAGAGATCCTGACTCCCTTTCTGAGCCATCCAGCTGCCATCTGTGGAAATAGCTGAGATGCCTCAAATGGAAGTAACCCAGTTAACACCATGGATGTTTGCCAGGACATCAAGCATTCTGTTTCAGCTATTGATTTCCACAGAATCATTTTCTTCACAATTTCTGCTGGATTCAACCATCAATTTTTATATTCATCAGAAATCAGGCATGTCTAAAGATGCTTGCTTGAGTTTCTCATTACACTGGAAAATAAATCAGCTGGACATGCAAAGAAGTAGATGCTATCTACTTTAGACACCCTAAATTTCCAGATGTTAAGATGCAATCTCTGCTACTGCTCTAGGTTTTCACTATTAGAAGAATCAAATCATTCAGAGCCTGGGCAGTGTCAGAATTGGATTTTGGAAGCTTGTCAGTAGCCCTGGATGAGGATCATGTTAGCTTAATCTTGTGCTACTTGATGAAACAAGTTCCTCAGGGATTGTAGGAAAGAGCAAGTAGATAAAGGCAATGAACACCCTTCTACCTCTTAACTGCTGGGGTGTAGGGTCTCCTAAGCAATAATATAACTCTACAAGCTGTTGATGAGACTTGCTGAAGTTCAGTGCTGTCTCTCCTTCTAGTTGGCCAAGGACCTTGCTGACTGCCTCAAGTTAAACATTATTTCCAGATGCCATGCTTGCTTCAGTCACAAGATGGTTTTTGTATAGGCTTCAGTGGCTGGAATATTTTGGTGGAAGAACTTTGAGATATGCAGTTGGCCTCATGAGACATTTGACCTAGGCCTATGAGACACTTYCTCTCTTTCCTCTCCAAAAGTAGGGCTTCATCAATCATTTGTGTCAGTGATTTAAAAATTAAAGTCAACTCTCATTGCCTCAATGGAGGCAGAACTCTTCTGCTCTTGCTGTCTGGGTCATGCTAATAGCCTCTCTGGGAGAGGTTGCAGGGCCTTGATTTATGCTGTTGAGTTTTCTGGACATGGATTAAGATTTCATGGAGAAGCCACAAACTGGCATTATGACTTCTCACCCTGAACTGTGTTGAATGAAGCAAATATGAAGCAAAACTCTGGCCATACTGCGTAGAGAGGTCAGATGCTGGTGTCCTCATTCCTCATGATGGACAGAAATGYAGGTATGTGGGCAAGGACAGGGTTGCAGTGTCAAGGGACCAATCCACAAACACTTGTCTTGTTATATACCACCAGAGTAACTGTGTGCATGGTTTTGTCTGCACAACTRTCTTTGGATATCAAGTTTTCTGGCCTTTCATGATGTCTTTTTTGTCATCTTTCTCCTCAAGCTATGGCCATCTGTCATCATCTGAAAGGGACACCTATGTAGAGATGTACAATTTCTCCAGGAGCAGGTTTAAGAGGCATGATGCCCATTTGCCTAGCTAGGCAACATAAATATGTGGTTTCCTTTGGCGTGGAAATATTTTCCYTTAGGAAAATATTTTCCATTTACAGTACTTTCTCTGAGCAAGACATCATCCTTGAGATGCAATAAGGTGGCAGCACTCCAGGGAGTTTCAATTCGGAGGAGATGGTAAAGAATTTGGTGATTTTTAAAARTGCTGGAGGAGGTGCTGTTCCCCTGGAAACTCCTGTGAGGTAGAGACTGTAAGAGAAGTGAGGAAGTGAGCATTTTACCTGTTCCAAAATAACCCTGTTGTGTGCAGGAAGATATTAAAAGCACAATGGAAACAACTTATGGGAAGAGTAGAGGCTGGTGCCTGCTAAAACATTCACTTTTTTTTYCCCCTCCAGCCTAAACAGTAAATAAAAGAGACCAAAGCAGCCTAGTTCTTATTCCAAAAAGAAAGGAAGGCAAACAGTGTAAATCAAGAGTAGCATAAATCAGATGCTTACACTAAGTTTTATTCACCTTAAAGGAATACATTGGATGCAACTGAGTTGACTGGGATGCTGAGAAAACTGGTGCAGTTAGTCTGAGTTGTGCTAGGATCGCAAAGCACCTTGCAAGCTGCTTGAAGGCACATTCTTTTCCCCAGGCCCAACACTGAGGGAACAGAAGGGCCCTTTTCCCAGCTGGGCTCTTTTCCCAGTTCTGCCCTCTGCGGTGCTGTGCTGAATATACTTGGTGCTGCTGAAGGATGAGCCCAGCCAAGTGTTAAACTTTGATTAGTCTAAGCAGGGAAAAAATGTTAAACACTTCTTAAATTTTCCCTGAGGATACTGTGGAATTAAGTCAAAAGTGCGTATTGGTACTGCTCTGCCTAAGGCAGTGCAAGTGCCTTCTCTGGTGAATCACTAGGTCCCCAAAGCTTTTGCGCTTCCTAAATGAACTTGGAGTATTTAGAGGGAATCCTGCCAAGTACAAGGACAGTGTGACACCACCAGGCTGGGTGTCTATTGCTGAGGGTGTGGGGTATTGCCCAGAACTCCCTAGGATGCTGCCATTTGGGATCTAATCTCCAGTGTTTGACTTTTCACTGTGCCTAATTCACCTCATTTTCTGGCTGTTGTATTTTCTAACCTTTCAAAAAGTGTTTTCTCAATCTGTTGCCTGGTAGCTCTGGTAGCCTGGTAGAAGATTGAGAGAGTTCTCATAGCTAAAGGGTCAGCATGAGCAGGACATGGCACAAGGTGGCTCTGGAGAAAAAGGAAGATCAAAATGGATGGCAAACTGCTGTTACCTTGATGCTAGGCACAAAGTTTAGGAACAAAAATTCTGCAGGACRAAGATGAAGGAAATGGGGCCTGTGTACTTGGATAAATCTAAGGCTTTCCTGCAGCTATAGCAGCCATGTTGCTGTGTACTGGATGAAGACCAGGCCCAGCTGCTTTAATGTGAATTGCCTGGCTGCTTTAATTGGATATGGGATTTTGAGCCTGAAAGTCAGCTGTGTGACAAGCCAAACATATTCAGCTGCTACCTCCTTTACCTCTGCTTGCCCYGTGCTGTGTAGATGGCATATGTGTTCTATGCATTAGGATCATCCACGGAATTGACAGATACTTTTTTTGACATAGGAGGAACAAGTAATTTCTTATGTTTAAAAGTGCTGTTCAGACTCTGTGTGAACTGCAGCAAAGGTACTATGGCTTCACTCACTTCAGCCTCTTCTCTGGGAAATTCTTCCCAGGTAACAGCAACTGGCTAATAACTATAGAGCTGCAGGGCTGCTCAGCAGCAGCAGGAACCACTCCTGGATATCTTATAGTCTGTGATGTGACACTTGCCTTATGCAGTGCCGTCTGTGTCCCTCTGGACCTGCTGAGGGACACTTGTCTTATGTTCTGATGACACATGGAGCTAGAGGATCAGTTTCCATGAGGGAATGTTTTGAACTGGAAAGCTACTAGCATGGCTGTAAAGGCAGCTTCAGACAGGTCCTGGCACACTGGGCTTCCTGCTGCAGTCTATGCTGAGGCATTGGTGGGAGTGGTGATTTCCTGGAAGATATTTCTGATCTGCAGCTTCCCACCCCCTTCCAAGAGGATTCCCCTCAGTGAGGACCACTTTTGTATAAATAATCCGATTTGGAAAGGAGCAACAGTACCTGACTTGAGCCACTGCTGGAGCAAGAAGGACASGGTCTGGAGTACAGAACTACCAGCAGAAGCTGCAGTGAAACCTGCCAGCTCTGAGCCATTTATCAAATCATGAGGCARGATGAATCAATAATATATTGAGCTGGGGAAGTTCATCTGCATCCAGAGAATCATAACAAATTAAAAGGAAATAAAATCAGTACAATTCCACAGACTCTCATTTTCACAGTGGAGAGTAATTAAAATCCACAAGCCAAATTC
Organism: Nothoprocta perdicaria; assembly: GCF_003342845.1. Classification (NCBI taxonomy): domain Eukaryota; kingdom Metazoa; phylum Chordata; class Aves; order Tinamiformes; family Tinamidae; genus Nothoprocta; species Nothoprocta perdicaria. The sequence continues at coordinate 9,316,084 of NW_020454092.1, forward strand.
AACACTGGAAAAACTCTCCTGAAGCCAGAAGCAGTGTACAAGGGCATTGTTTTTTCCAGATGCCAACTGCATGCTACAAAGAGCAGTAGGAACCACAAAGTGAGCAGAGGAACAGGAAAGGCCAGGAGTGAGTCATTCTGTTCCTTGTCCTTCACCCTGAGGAACTGCACTCCCTGCCTGCTGCTTTTGTGCTTGAGGGGGTTGAATCTCAGAAACTCTGGACATTTGCACGCAGGGCTCCCGTGAGTCATGGGCTCCATGGGGTCTGCTGGCCTTTCCAAGCCAAATATGCAGAAGTGCAGTTTATCAGTCCTTGCTGGCATCCCTCTCCTGCCTCTTCATTCAGCTCTGAGCCCCGCTGCCCTTTCTTTTCCCCACATCTCAGCACTGTTCCTGCTATATCCTCTTTTGCATTTTACAACCCCCCTTCACCCTTTCCTGACTTAAGGAATAGAGGCTTTGGACAGAATCATTTTGGGGAAATCCAGCTAGCAAAAGGTCAGATGGACACTCAGTGTTCTTGTCCAGCCTTCAAGTTTATAATGAACCTCTATCTCTCGCAACCCACACTGAGCATTTCTTCCATCTATGGAAGTCCTGCTGAGGCCTGGGATTATGCAGCTGCTAAGTACTGTGTATGGCAACTCCAGTCTGCATATATACTTTGTTACTGGGGTTTTTTAAACACATTGATAACACTGCAGGTATGATCCTGCCCCTCTACTCAGCTCTGSTGAGGCTGCACCTGGAGTATTGGGGGCAGCTCTGGGCTCCCCAGTATAAGAGGGATGTGGAGCTTCTAGAGTGGGTCCAGTGGAGAGCAACAAAGATGATTTAGGGACTGGGACATCTCTCATATGAGGAGAGACTGTGTGAGTTGGGCCTGTTTRGCTTGGAGAAGAGAAGACTGAGAGGAGATCTGGTCAATATGTATAAGCATGTGAGGGGAGAATATAGGGAAGAAGGGGCTAAACTCTTCTCAGTGGTGGCCAGTGATAGGGCAATGGGCGTAAGTTGAAACACAGGAYGTTCCATCTCCATATGAGGAAGAACTTCTTTCCTGTGAGGGTGACAGAGCCCTGGAACAGGCTGCCCAAGGAGGTTGCGAGTCTCCTTCTCCAGAGATCTTCAAAACCTATCTGGGTGCCACCCTGTGCCACRTGCWCTAGATGTCCCTGCAGGAGCAGGGGGTTGGACTAGATGATCTCTAGAAGTCCCTTCCAATCGTAACCAGAGATAATGCAGTGTAGCTTGACATTGCTGCTTTACAAAGGGAGGAAGTCTGGTCCYGCAAGCGGAACCAGAGGCTCAGCTGTATTTCTAGATAGCTTGGCCTTGTCTGCTGCTTGGAACAATAGCAATCTCTGGGCTTGGCTGTGCCTCAGTTTCCCTTTCAAATGTTAAATCACTCTGTTAACATTCGCTTCTGTAGCACATGCAGWTCTACCAATAAACGGCATACTACTTCATACATTTCATTCATACATTCTTAAAAGCATTTAACATACATATATTTACAGTCACACATATATTCACAGTCATCACAAAATAYCTTATACCATTTCATCAGGAATAAGTGCCTGCATCTTTTAACACATTTCAGCAAGGGCTGCAGAAAGCCTCTGGAAGTTTGTGACTTCAATAAGTGCCTGTCTCGGGGCAAACCTCTCTCATTTCTCTGCCTTCCATCAGAACACAGCAGGCTGTCTTTCAGTACAGAAGGTCAGGATTCTYTACAGGTCTAGGACACCTTAGTAGAGGAGGAGCAGTGTGAGCTTCTACTGTGTCATTCAAGCGGGTGTGCTCATTTGGCAGGTGCATTTACTTTTGGTATAAGATTTGAGGGATTAATTAGAGTCAGAAGGAGAACTGAAGAAAATAAGAAATGTTTGAGTAAGAGGAAGCTGTGTTTTAATAGACCCTAAGAAGGGAAGAGTATTTGTCTGCTTGTGGTGGAATGGGAACRTTATTATTAATGATGTACTGTTTAATATGTGTAATTTGTCTCTGCTGTTACCACACTGAGTTGATTTGTATCACGCTTAGATATTCTCAAAGGACCTACTCTTTATGGTAATGTTAGCTTGATGTATAGTTGGAAGTTTTGTTCTGAATGTGGTTTTACTCAAGAAAGGCTGTCTTAATGTGCTACWGTCTTTACATGAGGTGAGATGCAAGTGCTCTTGTGCTGTGAAAGTGGTCTGAAATTGCCTATTAAAAAATGCAGACTGTACTAAACAGTGCAAAGGAGGTAAACATGGCCTGTCCCTTCCCTGAGGAAGAGCTCTTGGATATCCTTCACGTAGSAGGAATCAGGAGGACTGATTCCTCCTTCCCTTAGCCACCCCCAACCAAGTCTGCCTGTTAAACTACCAGAGTTAGAACAACTCATGAAACTATTGATCCTACAAGAGAAGCAGTGTGATTGAGTCCTAGGGCAAAGATGAACATGATTTAAAACTTTTTTTAACTTGTCTCTCACCTTTTAACTTCCATAGCTATAAGCTGGGAAGGGAGAAAAAAGGCTTGCAAAGGAGCCACAACACTGTAAGTGACAACACCTCAATATATGGAAGACCAATATACCCAGGCACYGACGCTCTATTAGTCTAGTGGACTCTGCTTTAACCCAATACTGTTTGTGGCTGCTACTAACTCTGCTCCAGTCACACTTGCAGCTGCTGTTTTGCCTCTGGGCTTCTTTGCAGGGTGAGTGTCTCAAGTGGGATGCCTGAAATGCAAAGATACTCRAGAAGAGCAAGAATGTGACCGGAGCGGGTTGTAGGCAAACTGTCCTTTAGACAAGCTACAAAGTCAGCAGACAAATGTGTCACAGACGGCCAGACTAGGAACTGACATGTACGAACTCTGCACTAGGTCTGAATGAAGGGTTCTTCCCTTGCTGCCAGAGGATCCTTAACTCCCTCCTTGGGGTTGGAACCTTGCCATGCTCAGGCAGTCTTGCAAATCACTTCCTTGTGGTCAAAACCACTGTTGTCTTTTCACTAACCATCTAGCTTCCTCAATAGGTCTGCAGAAGCAGTTGGGCTGCTCTGGTACAAACAAATCTGTCTTGACAGGACTGTCAGTGCTGCTCCCAGACCCCAGGGAAGCTGTGGGATGGGTTGCGATGTCAGACTGGCACAGCCCTACAGGCACTGCAATGTCTGGTTGCTCTGCAAAYGCTGCTGAGGAACCATGCGTGTGAACTCCCGTGAGCATCGGCTGGAGCTTTGTATTCCAAAGAAAAAAACATCTTTGCTTATGTCTGTCTTTAAGAGTATTTCAGCTGTAGGCGACATATGGGTGTAGATGCTTTCTCTAGAATTTTTTTATTTTGCAGTATTTTTCTAGGAAAATACTAGCTGCTGCTGCTTGACCATCTGACTACAGTAGGAGATAAGAAGATTTCAAAATTGTCTTTAGTTCTTTCCTGGAAGCAACTCCTAGGATGAGGTGCTGTTTATTCCCAGACTAGGTTTCTAGAGAGCAAAGCAACTGCCTTAAATCTAGTGTCTACAAAGTCTGCACAGGCTCCTGAATTATTGCAGACCTGAGTTGTTCCATAGCTAGAACTAATAATAGGAGACAGTGGAGGAAATTCTCTTTCCCCTTGTGCTTCACCTTGAAGCAGCTGTTAGCAAAGCCAGAAAACTCCTCTGCCCCCCAGTGTATTTAATGCAGCCTTGGCAAACGGACTGCAGTCTGTCAGCTCATGAATATGGGAAATGCCTAATTCTCCAGCAATTTTCATTACCTCAGCCTGAAGGTCTTTCTGTAACTAGTTCCTGAAATCATGTATTTTTCACTGTCCTTGAGCAGTAAATCCTTGCTTCTCCCATTAAGTGATGCTGGTCTCTGTTGCAGTTACACAGACAGTCCTGGGAGCCTCCCTGAGCAAGGCTGGTGCTGCTGACACTGCTACTGATCCCAGCTCTCCTGCGCAGTCCCTGGAGCTACTCACCCTTTGCTGCTGTAACTTCCACCAGGGCAATTTGAAAATAATAAATGCTCGCACTGACCTGGGGCAGGCTGAATAGCTATAAATTTCGGCTGATGGGCTGTCATGCTGTGAGCAGTAATACAAGCAGACATGGCAGCAGAGGAGAATCCCCTATTCTGCGGAGCTCCCTGTCTCCTTTCCTTTCCTGCCTTGGTTGTGAGYTGCCCTCTGCATGCCCACATAGACCAGCGCCTTGCTGTGCCTCCCACCCATTGCTCCTTCCCTTMCATGTATGTGTCAGTCTATTTTTACTCCTTCCCAATCTCACTGATGCTGCCAGCCCTGCCCATCTTCCTGGAACTTGGAGCTACTGCTGTTCCTATGGCCACCAGGCAGCTGGGCTCCTGTGAGCTGCGAGGCAGCTGGAAGTTGAGCTACCTCCAAGGCAGGAACTGAGGGGACTCTGGAGATTCCCAGCGTATGCCAAGCACAAGTAGTGGGTGCATCATCTGAGTTTTAGCTGGTGACATGCGGGCAATAAAGTCTCTGAGCTGCGGGCAGCTTTACCACCGTGCCTGTGTTTGACCTTGCTGTATCAAGCACCTGTGACTGCTGAGGCCACAGTGCTTTGGACAAGGAGAACGTGCTTGTACATGGCAGCATGAGTTGGGCAAGGCCTAATGCTGGTATCAAGCGCTAACTGCCTGCACAGGATAGGTCTGTGTGAGAACTCTTCTTGGGGGCCAAAAAAGTAGTTACAGTAACACCACCATCCTGACTCAGTTGCCTGTAAGCTAGAAAGCAGCAGAACTTTTTTTCTGTTTCTTACCCAATATTAGGATTTTCTTGCTACGAGGTAACTGCATCAGTGTTAAGTAAACAGTGGACTGGGTCTTTGAGTAGTTTGTTCTCTTTTGTGGTTTGAAACTAGCCTGTACAGAACTAGCAACAGGAATCATCTTGACAGTTCATTGCTGTTATCAGAACATCCCTTCTAGTTAGTCCTGTTATAGGGCTGTAAATGCAATAATTCTATCAATATTATGGAACAGCCATGCTGCATGTGCATTAGCATAAATGAGTGCTAATGTGCCAAGGAGCTAATCTGATATGACAGTAATTGGCTGATGCCCAGCAATGGAGGCCCTGAAGCTACGCTCGCCCTCCTCAACAACAACTGTCCCTCTGAAACACTGGAGAGAAAACAACTTGGGAGGATGTTAGTGACTCCAACCTCTTTACATCTTGTCTGCTAGTTATAAATGATGATGCTTGCAACTGCAACACTGAAATGTCTGTTTATTTTTTGGTTAGAGTGTAACTTGAATGCCTACAAAGTTAGATCTTTATAAAGAAGGGTCTCCAGAATACCTTGCAAAATGAGAGCAGGTTGGCCAGGACTCTCCAAGCACCCATCCAGTTATTAAACACAGAAAAGATGTAGTCACATCAAGTCTGTCTTCCTTTCCCTTACTTAAGTGACTACTGGCAGGTATACAACATCATCTACTCCTCAGTAATCTTGTTCTAGTAATCTCAAACAAAACCCAGCCCTTGCCTGGACCATAACCAAGTGGACGCACTCTTAAACAGGCTAGCATTTGGCATCTTCCGGTTTATAGTCACATTAGGGAGATATATATATGTATTTCCTTTTGAAAATATGGCCCTTAAAGAGAGCTAACTCTTTCAGGACAGTTCTTTCAAGCTGTTCTCTCTTGTGGGAGGAAGGCTGGTAGAGAAGACATGCTGGAAGCCCAGATACCCACTACTTAGCTCGTCAGCTCCGTAACTGTACGATGCCTTGGCTAATACAGGCTCATCCATGATGGAGCTCTATGGTTCTACATCAGCACAAATCAAACAATAATCGGAGACTTCTTTTCGTCAGCAGCTCAACAGTCTAGCAGTAAAAACCACACAGGTTTAGACATGTGCAGTAGTATCTCAAAAATCCTGATGCATCAATATCTGTCAGTGCTCAAAACTGCTACTGGAGCAGCTAGTGAATTTAAGAGACAGTGTTGGTAGAGGAACTGGGAAGGAGTACCTTAAGCACGGTATTTAGGATCTGTGTGATCCTAATTGTGGTTCTGAATTTGTCTCAAAGTTTTTTAAGGCTCCGATACGCTTTTCCATCTGTAAAACGTGATCAGTGAAACCTCCCCAGCTGAAGCAGGGCTCTGACTATTAACTGAGGTATGAAGCGCCTGGGGAGCCATGAATGGAAGCCACCTGCCCCTCAGCCCCTATGGCAAACCCTGGAAGCTCTGGAAGTTACCTGCCCCTCMGCCCTTATGGCAACATCACCAAGCAGCGCTGAGTGCTGCTAATCACAGAGCTTTCCTGAGCCACAATGAGCTCAGAAACGGAGGTAGTCCCAAAGCACGCAACCAACAGCGTTTTGCTGCAGTGTGAGGAAAAACGGTAGAAGCTCAGAGAAGCCCCAGGGAATCCTGTGGTGCTCTGCGCTGTTCTCAGAAACCCGGTAACACGTCCACCTCCGCGCACCCAACCCCGTGCCCTTGCCAGCAAACCTGACTGCGCACTGGGGAGAAACACAGCTCAGGGCTGAGATCCGGGCAGCGACTCACGCTGAGGAAGCCAGTCCAGGGGTGACGTCTTCGCATCCTGCTGGGGTGCTTGGGCCCCCTGCGCCGCGATTTTGGGCTGCTCATGCACACTGCATCCCTGCTTGCTTAGGACAAAAGCGGCACCCACGGAAGGCGCTCGACCTCGCCAAGGCGTCTGTCCCTAAAGTTGCCTCCGAGGCTGCTGAATACCGCCCGCGGGGGGGGGGAAAGGAACGGGAAAAGGAAAGGGAAGCACCGGGCGGGCTCGCCGCAGGGTGGAGGCGCCTCGCTGGGAGCTGGGAGCTGTTAGGGCTGTTACGACCGTTAGGRCCGTTAGCCGGCCGAGGTGTGAGAGGGGGCTCGGCAGCGCATCCCCCGCTCGCAGCGATCCCCGCGTCGGGTGCTGAAGCGACCGTTTCATTTCTTTTCTTTTTTAATTAAAACATAAAATATTTTGTTTTCAGCTGTGCGAAAACGTAAAACATTTTACGTTTTAATAATAATAATAAAAAGCAGCACCTGCTCCCGCCGCCGCGGGGAGGGGAGGCGCGCGGCAGGCAGGGCGGCCGCCGCCGCGCAGCCATTTGCCTTTGTTGCAGCGCGGCGGCCGCAAGGTGCAACGCGAGGCGCCTCCCGCCGCGCCGTTACCTGCGGAGCCGCCGAGCTGGGCGCCGCGTCGCCCGCCGCCTGCGTCGCTCATGGCCCCGCGGCCGTCGCGCGGCGCGGAGGCACCGGCCGCCGCCCCCGCCAGGCCCCGGCTTAGCCCGTCGCCACGGCAACGGCGGGCGGCTCGCGAGTAACGGCCGCCGCGCAACGGCCGCCGCGCAACGGCCGCGGGGCGGGGCGGGGGGAGGGGTCTCGGCCGCGGCGGAGCGTTTTTCGGATAGTTTTTAGTTCCCTCTCACATTCCCTGGGATCCTCCATTTTGCATATCCACTTTTTTTCATAGGTATCATTATCATATCAGGTGCGTTGGAAGTCCTTATAAGATCTAATCACCCCTTGCAGGTTCTTTTGTTTTAAATACTATGCGAGCGTGGCTTTGCAAGATTAATTTTGATTATTATCTCTCTGTATCKACCTGTAAGATCTTCACACTCCTTTACACATGACAAGTAGGCTTGCTCCAGCCAGTGGACCTCCTCAAAGCTAAAGGGATGGTAAAACCTGCCCCTTTTACCCYTTTCAAGAGCATGGAACTCAACTGCATTGTGCTCTGCATTTGCATCTCTCTACATSATTAATTTTAGGGAAAACAGTGCCAGACCAAACTCCTTTCCCTTTTAGACAGTAAGAACCCAGCAGACTTAGTAATTAGCATATAATAGCAGAGGGAGCTGGGGCTTCTTCTCTGTCTTGTATATGTGTATGTCCACCTTGCTCCAAGCAAGCAGGTTCTGTATTAGTTGGTACCATGTGTTCAGTGAAGTTTCCTGAYCGGAATTTCTCATTTTTATGGGTTTTAGTAAATGATCCAGCATGGGTAAAGAAATTGTTTCCCTTTAATGATGTAATCAGAAAAAGCAGAACTAAATATTTCAGATAGAAATAGTGTGGCGGCCTGGAGCTCCTTCTGTCTGTTCAACATTTGATTATACAGATGTCTTTCCTTTTTAATATAAAGGGATTTCAGTAACATTGCRCTCCTACAGCATCCTCCACTGAAGACTGACTCTTAACACAAATTACAAATAGCAACACACAAAACCTCCTCACTTAGCTGCACTTTAAAGAGGAAAAGACGGAGGCAGGGAAAGAATTTCCTCAAGGTCACGGAGGAATTCTCTGGCATAGCTAGGAAAAGGTTGCCAGAGTGGCAAGGTCTCAATCTTGGCTGTCACTTGCCCTGAAGCAGGGAGCCAGCCCTGCATTTGGGGAGGGGACATGGCAGGCACCTGTCCTTTGGTCTCCTTGGTGAACCTGGGCCTGTGCATCGGTCACTTGCTAAACGATCTCTTTATTAAGAGTTTTTCAGCGTAGTCAAGGATGCCTGGAGGGTGACTCGATGTTACTGTGCCCCTATGAGCAGTAGTAAGGAGAACTTGGAGACCTATTGCAATGATCTTTACAGCTCCCCATGCAAAGAGCTCATTATTTACCAGCTGTGTTGCTGCCTTTTCTTACATACACCGTTTTATAAACAGCCCCGATTCCACTACATGGGAAWTACATGGGAAGAGCCTTTGTTTTTCCCTTGTGCTCAATGTACATGGTATTTGGAGAGCTGACAGATAAAATAACAAGTGTCCATGTTTCCTGCTTCCCCAAGCTCAGTGCTCCAGTTGCAGTTCATCTGAAAGGCCATGAACCCCCTTGGATCTGACAGCCTCAGGCTCATGCCTGCATCTCTGCTGGAGATGAGTATCCCGTTGTTCACAAAGTCCAATTACGGCTAAAGCTGGGAAAAAGAACSATCTGTTTGTGTAAACAGATACTGCCAGAGGAAGCAGAGGACAGTGCTTTGCCTCCTGCTCTGAAAGGGCTATGATTTTTTTGGATGCATTTGCTGCCMTCTTCCTGCTTCATGACTCCCTGGTGACACCTGCACAGTGCAGCAATCATTGTTCCTTCTTCATCCATCAGAGGATTCTTTATCCATCAGAAGATGTTGTATTCCAGATTGTTGTTGCTGTAGGTGTAGCAATAATGGTCCTGCATCACTTTACTTAAGGGAGGGAAGAAACAAAACCACATGACAAATTGGTCCAATTTATAATGGCAAGAGAAACCTGCAATTCAGCGAAATCGCCCCCACAGGCCAGCTTAGGCTTCGTCAATATTTAATGAACGACCTGAATGCAGCTGCCTTGGCTGCTCCAGCCTCACCCCTGTCCCTCTCACCTCAGACAGAGCCTCAGCAGGACGTGAGGAGAGGGAAGGGGCCATGGTGCTCAGGGATCTCTACACGTAGGTGGCTGGTCCAAAGCTGCCCCGAGACTGGCATCTGACAGCTCCTTCCAGCTCTGTGTAACATACTCAACCACATTTATCTAGACTGCAGATAAACAACTTGGAACTTGAATTCCTCCAGCAAGGCAGCACCTTCCATCAGACTGTTGTTTGCTTAAAAAAAAAAAAAAAAAAAAAAAGTAGAAAATTGCATATTGCAAAGGGGAAGTTCATTATCCACTCCAACCACAGTGAGTGGCAGAGTGGCCATAAGTGCGATAAATGTCTTTTTGGTAGGATGCTTCTACAATTCACCTGGTATTTGACACTCGCCATCCGGGACTCATCTCCTTACAAAAAATACATTAAGCAAAGCATCTTTGCAGACATCSCTCTGTGCTAAAGAGCAGTGATAACGAGGGTGATTAGGAAGAAGCAGGCAGCACAGCGCAGGCTGTTCCCCAAACCCTCTGCGGCTGCAAAGCAGGGGGCATGATGTACACAACGTGTGCAAAGCACCAGTGTTTGGGAGCAAACAGCTGGTTTGCTGCAGTTCACCCCAGGTCCAGCACTAGAGCTCCCTAACGGCTGCAACTGCAGCTGCCGCAGCGTGCRGCGATTCCCCCGCCTCTGGGGACTGTAGGGCTGCCTTATTATGGCCAAAAACTAATAGCAGCTCTATGCTGAGCAACATGTAATTCAACAAATGTGCAAACGCACTGGCAAATGCTTAATGGATTGTTCTACCACTTAGCTGTCCCAGGAATGGGACCCAGAGCCAGGTCAGTGCCTTCCACATCCCAGCTCCCATTACAAAATTTAACCCAGAGCATGGCCACTCCTCTTGGCAGCTGTCCAGTTATTAACTTTAATGTATTGGCTGCATCTGAATGGCCTTGGGCTGCTGCCCACTATTTATTTGTTTTCCATTCATCTCTGCTAAAATTAAATCTCAGAACCTTCAAAAGAGGATGAAAAACAAACACTGAGCTAGCACTGCTGCCCACATACAATTGGCAAGAATCACTGCGGTTTTTATTTCCTCTGCAGYGAGGCAAGATCTAACATCCAAGACKCCYASAGTMTCTCACCTAATAAATACCTTTATTAGTAGTGCAGGCACCTCCACCACTAGCTCTGGCCTTGGCAGCTCTGTAAGCAGCAGCCTTTGGCCCTTCTATTGGGCCACAGTAACTGTGGARGCCCCATGCTGAGGGATTTGCTGGATTCCTGTCCGTGACAGTGCCTGCATAGGTCAGGAAGTCTAAGCTGATGATCCAGGTGGTCCTGTGTAAGATTTGGGCTGTATCTGTATTACAAGGCCCCGTACTAGCTGTTTAAAGTGCATTTTATTAAAAGAAASATACAAATCCAAGAATACCTTTCTTCTTCCTCTGGCTTGTGAGAATTATRTGATTCAGCTTCCTTAAACTGAACAGGACCTTTGTCCACTGAAAAGCAGGAYTGTGATTTCCTTTTCTTTAAAAACAGCCTTTTTTTCCCCTTTCAAAAATTTAAGTGCTCTTTAACAGCATGAAGGGTCCTGATCAAAAGCCAAATTGCTCTCTAAGCACCTGCATAGGCTTCCAACAGCTCTAACATGTTCTGCAGTGCCTGCTTCCTTCTCATTGCTGCATAGCTCACAGAGATCACAGGTTTGTTTTGCCTTCTTCTAGTAGTAATTCAAAATAGTTTTCATTTGTTTTTAATCAAGAGGCTGGTAGAGATTCCTAAGGCCAAGCTGTGCCAATGCCTGAATGCAGTTAGCTGCAGTGCAGGGCTCTGTAAGCATCTAGCCTAGCCTGGACTTGCTTTGTTCCTTTTTATGTCTTGGTTTGTTCTGTGAATGYAAAGTCAAAGATTTTACACTTACAATGACGCAATTTCTGAAATACTTTCATTTACAACCACAATACTTCAATCTACTGCAAAGTGGATAAGGATTTACTGTAGATGCACAGGAAGGCAGGTGGCAGGTTACAGAAGAGATTCTTAATAAGCTCAATAAAGCATACAGAAATAAACCTTTAGTCTTCTTCAGTGCTTTGTCTTAGCATCCAAGTGCTTTCCTTCCTTAAAAACATGTGCAACTCAATGCACAATGTAAGGAGTGAGGCTGGATGAGTATGGAACAGGTTCTCCTGCTTGTTTATGCAAAGGATTTCCTTCCACCCATATACAGAGTTCCCAGTTCTGCAGTCAGGGCTTCATCAGGAATGACATCACCCTCCACAAATTCATCTCCAAGCTTCTTCCACCATGGCCACCGGGTGTATTTCAACATAGTGATGTGCGACTGTTTGGCCTTGGCAGCTACAGGGCCTGACCTGCTCATGAAGATGCTGAGATCTTTTTCTGTGCTCTCTCCAAGCCCTGGAGCATCTGTAACCACAAGGAGAAAAGTTTTTAATGKTTAGTTTCTTATGCTGAAGTTTATGAATGCTTTAAATCAAGCAGCAGCAGCCCTACCCGCCCCCTCTCTCCTGGGTCACTCCTTTCCCTGTGCTGACATTAGTATATTATGGATATGTGCTAAAACAGGTAGGAGAAGCCATCCAAATTAAGACTAAGAAAAATAAAAAAGCAGAAAGGCAGAAGGATGAGGAAAGCAGGACTGCCTCGCTTGTGGGCAGCACTTGCAATCACCAAAATAGATGGCTTGTAAAGCTGTGATCCAGGAGGCAGAGGAGCTGCTGTTAGTCACTCTTGGTGCAGGGTGACATCATTGTAGTGTTTCCTGGTGCAGTGTCACTGCGTCATCCCTGCTTGGGGCTCCACTGCCCCAGGAGGCCGCGCTGCTGCTGCGTCTGCTCAGGGAGTGATGGGCTGCAGCGATGCAGCGCATGACAGAGCTGAGCAATGGAATTCTGTAACTTGCTGATTTTTCTCCTGCTTGGGTGCTCTCTGGTGGCTGCAGTTTGCTATTCTGCTCTTTCACTGCAGGCTACTTTCTTTCACTTGTCTGTAATTAAGGTGGTACAACAGTGAATTTCTCTACAAATACAGCCAGATCAGTGAAAATGAAGATCTGACTCCGATTGCATAGCTCGGATTTTCCTCTTCAACCAGAGAAGGTGAAAATATATCAACCACCTATTTACTTACAAAACAAGAAAAAAAGAAAAAGACAAAACAAATATAGTGTAAGGGGTTGTGTAAGATCATCTTCTTGGAGACTTTAATTACAGGATCGTTGCTTTTGTTGCAAACATATCAGAGAGATGCTTCCAACAGAAGAACAAAATATAACTTGAGAAGCAAGCGTATATACACATGATCTACAGTAATAAATGAGTAATCTCTAATAAAGAGATTTGTATCTCAAGAAATGGCATATGGCAAAGGAAGAAAAACCTTTCAGTTTTGAAATAAAATTTTACACTGTTCACAGTATGACCCTGTAATTTTCCCACTAAACAGTTTAATCCAAATGGTAAGTGTAAGCAAAACTATGACTCTAGAGTAATCACGTACTCATTAGCAGCTCCACATCAGTGTTGACCTGAGCCAGTAACGTCTCTCTCCGCTGTGCTGCTCTCCGATCCAGACTGCTCCTCAGCAGGAACTGAGCCAGCTTTTCCTGAGCCTGCACATGTAATTCTTTACTCATTTCTTCTGACATTTGAGAAGCCTGGAGGAAAGTAACAGTTCTTCACCATTAAGAAGTGGTTACTTTAAAGCTTTTGTGGGTAAATATCTAAATAAGAAATGCAAATGCTGTTCTTAATTGTTAACTTAATCATTTGTTCCCTGTGGAGCTCCTTCCAAAGCTATCCATCATCAAGTATATATAATTTTCCAATTACAGTTTGTTTTCACCAGTTTTATTAGATTAATGGTTAAATCCCCCAGTATCCTAGTACCTTGCTCTGGAACAAGCAAGATTAATATATGCATACCTCACACAGATTATCTTGATCAGAATTTATGAAGCTGAATATATTTCATCTCTACAGTGTGTTATGTTGCATGAATAATAGGAATAATGAAACGACTAAGAAACAGACCGGATGCAATTTGATGTAGTCATCCACCTTCTGCTTTAAAGCTAGTCTCTGCTCATCAGCCAGTCCTTTGGTGTCTTTCCAAGGAGAGAGCGCTCTTTTTTTCCTTCGTTTTTCTATGAATTTACAAGCCTTTAAAAAGAACAAATGAGAATATGATAATCACCCATAAGAAATTCTGGTTCCTCATTTTGTTYGTAATCAGGCAGTTAAAGAAAAAAAATCCTAGCACTGCACCTGCTAAAGCACAGCTTTATCTATAATATGGAAGAGGCTAGATAGAGGCAAAAGCATGATAGTCTGCAAGAATACTAAGTAATGAGCTAGAATACTAATATTCACAGAACTACAGAGGAGCTGAGGGTGAAAGAGACCTCTGGAGATGACTAGTTCAACGCCCCTACTCCTGCAGGATCTGCTAGGTCATGTCTCTCCCATCTTTTTTTTTTTTTAATTTTTTTTTTTTTTTAATCTCAAAGGATAGAGGAGCCTTCAGAACCTCTCTGAGCAGTATGTTCTAGTGCTTAATGACCCTCACAGTAATAAATTACTAGTTTACCTGAGGTCTGTAAAAAAATAAAAATCCAGCCTTTGGTTTCATACTGGCCGCTTCTATATTTTAGTTACAAGATTGTATGATACTTTGCGACTAATCTAAGATACTTGGGGCTCTTGGTCTATCTTCTGAACATTTTTTGCATAAATTATTCCTAAATTGCCATTAAGCAAAGTAAGCAATTGGTGCTTTTTGGAAATACTGTAATAATTCACTCAGTCCAATCTATTGCCAGAACAAAATTTATACACTTACTGCTCTCTGAATGGTGACAGCTGCTTTATATTCCTTAAGAGATTGCTTCTGTTGATGAAAATATCTTCTCGCTCTGTACCCTCGCCAGAATCTCTGGATAGTTAATGCTGATTTTTCCTCCATTTCCTGAATGTGCTTATCCATCTGACCTGAAAACATGACAAAAATCCAGAGTGGACGGTGATCTCTTAACAATTTACATCTTGACTCCTTCTACTAGCCCCTACCAGAAAGTTTGGGTGCTATCAGCTAAAAAAATCCATCTCCATTCTAAATAAAAGGCAAAGAACTGGTCGTGGGCCATTTCTGGARAGGAACTGGAGCCACACTGGAGCATTACAAGCACAGAAAACTGGATGTCTCTTTCCCCCGTGCTGTTTTTGAAGACAGCAAGTCTCATGCCATGTCTTTGACCCAGTTACTGCTCCCTTGAAGAATTAGCATGTTCTCCATCAGATAACTGGGGCAGAAGATACAGGAAGACTATAGAGCAAACATACATATAAGATTAGGAAATATATTTGGGGAAATGTTCATAAGGAGACACAGACAATTTAACCTTCTGATATAGTTTAACATAAATCATACTGGCATGGATTATCTCCAGCAAGGCCAGCTGTCGTTCATGGAAGTGTCTCATGGCCCTCTGTCTCTGCAGTTGCATTTCCTGTTTTAGAGCCTCATCTTCTTTCTGTTTTTTTAAATGTTGCAGCTCCTGTTTTCGTTTAGCTCTGCAATACACAAATAAATTAAGAATTTAGCTTAAATTTTGCTCCTTTTTAAAAGTATCTCACTTTACATCGAATGSACCAGCAGTACAGTTACCACAAAGTTCCTGCAGGATCTCTCCAAGCAAGTAGAGATCACCAGCAAGCTAAAACAATGTCCACACCATTTATAAACATGTGAACTTCTGAACTAGCTGCTCAATTTGGCATCAAATAAAAAGATAAATTAGGATAAAGTTGTAAGGATGGGGCATTCTCAGCCAGCATGAGCTGCATCAACATGCGTTTCACCTGCCTTCCCCAGCACATACTAATACTTTTGTACAGACCACAGAACTACATCCAAATGCTTTGATAG
The DNA here is from genome assembly GCF_003342845.1 of Nothoprocta perdicaria. NCBI lineage: Eukaryota > Metazoa > Chordata > Aves > Tinamiformes > Tinamidae > Nothoprocta > Nothoprocta perdicaria. The sequence continues at coordinate 9,331,390 of NW_020454092.1, forward strand.
CTTCTCTTCTATCAGAAGAGACTAATTTACTATCTTGGGATATTGGGACCCCAGCTGGGCCCAGAGCTGTAAATTCTGCTCTCTAGCAGTTTTCTATGGACAATAAAAGGAGCTTCCTAAGCATTGGCAAAGGGGAATAAACGGACACAGCACAGCTCTAAGGGGTGGCAGGAAGGAAAACAGGGAAAAAAAATGCATTAAACTAGTAATAACATCCAGTAATTTTGATGATATTACATGCCCTTTACCTCTCGACTCACAGTTATCTGAGTTGTCCGTGTATTTTCCATCACTAGTATAAATTAGCTGTATCTTTCCCATCAACCATAGTTTTCCCTCAGTCTTTGCAGCTCAGTGGGGAAGAGGAAACAGAAGCTGTTTTATAAATGACATGCTCTGGATTTGAAGATGTGGCCCTAAGTAGTTAACAGCCTTCACCACAGTTTAATAGACCCTAATCCTTTTATGACAGTAATACAGACTTGAAGCATGCCCACACATCGACCTACAGACATAGATCATGATAGATGTGATTACATTTGAATGGTCCTAAGGAAACTAGAGGTTTTCAGCCCACACAATTGAGCAAATCATAGCTATAAATCTTTGAATTTTTAATCCAGACACCTATTATACTTCTAAGCAGAACAATGTCACAGGATCAAACAGGACTTAAAAYGACTTTTTCTTAATAAAACTATTAATACTTTTCCTCAGAAGTCTTTAGAAGCTCCATTAGGTGGAAAGCAATATTTGGTGGACTTTTCATATGTGCATCTGTTAAGCTACCAAAAACATCTGTTGGTATTTAAAAGTTTCTTTGATATCAATTATCTCCAGTGCAGTCTGTAAAATACACACTCGTTTCATTCTCCATTCCTCTTCATGATAAGCCATATTCGTTTGTTTGCACAAGGCCACACTGTGGCAGGGAAATGTCTCTGATCAGAAGTAAAACATACTAGGATGAGATTCAAGCTTCCTTCAGCAATTCATAGCACAGATCAACCTTCCTCTGATTATCTACTTACATATTTAAAACAGTTTAACTTTTGAGGCACACATGACTAATTAGACCTATTGACATTTTAACAGTTCTGTAATTACTTCAAATCCTTGAATGAATTTTAGGGAGAGATAACAAGCTCTAATATTCACCAAGTGGAGATTTCTAAAACCACAGAGTTTCAGAAGTGTTTATCTTGTAGCTTAAGAACCTCCATGGCAGCTGCAGGTGAGCTAAGTTTTGTGTTTCATCCTCAGCAGCATTTAACCATACTTGCTTTAAAACAGATCCCCACCACAGAGCTCCATAACTATAGCCTAATTTTGACTGCTAAGAATTCAAAGGTTCTCTGGAAAACTCGTCTAAAGCTGTGCTTACATCGATCCAAACACTGAATTTATTTTTCAGCATAATGGTCTAACTGCAGGCAGGAATTGGACAGGACAAAACCCTCGGCATTTTACAGTTGTTGAACAGTACTCTGTACATTGAGACTGACTAAGCCACGAACAGGCAGCTTAAAAAAAATGAAAGGAATGGAAATATGTTAACATTTTTAAAGTCATCACACACACCAAGCCTATTTAATGATTCAGGAACTACTTAAGAGACAAGCACTGAAGTCTGCAAAACTGAAAAGGAGACACAAGAAATTTAAGCAGCTAGTTCACTGCTGACAACCCCACCCCGTTTCCTTTCCTTTCCTTTCCTTTTTAAGACATTATATCCCACCCATACTGCAAGTCTTCTGGGCTATTATTCTGGCTTGCAGACTCGCCAGATGCCTTATGGGGGCAGAAATATTAACCCAGAGAAAGAACAGGGTGGAATAGGAAGGAGTCATAAGGATAGCGATGATCAAGGCAGCACAAAAACCAAAGTGACACGTCCTACTGCTTCCTCCTGCAAGTCTTCCAGAACCTAAAGATTACTCCTATGTAGTCAAATAACCTTTTAATGCCAGTCTAGACAACAAATCAAACTGTCTGCTCTCTAACAGCATGATCAGCATACAAATCATTTAGCCAAATCATGCTGTATGATTTAGTTTAGACTGGACACTGTTTAGTATGTGCAAAAAGGGTGGAATAAAAACTTATTGCAGAGTCTGAGCTTTACTTAAATTCTTTTACATATATGAAAAGAGCACACTAAATGTCTCAAAAGAGAACACTGTCTCAAAAGACTTAGGAAAGAGACATGTGCTACCATTTCTGCCAAAGTCCTACAAGATTAGGCAAGATGAGCATTTCTATGCAGCTTTATCCTTCCGCAGTGCTGCAAGCCAGACGATATTATTTCTCGCTGAAGTGACTAAGACTTACTCAAGATTTCAAGCATCAATGCAGCACACTGTCCTGATGGACTACAGTACTTCAGTACTTTCTTTAGCACTCTGCCATGACCACAGGACAGCTCCACATTTAATTTATGGTGGAATTTTATAACAAGCTAACTGTGAACATGAGTTCTGCCACCATTATCTCCTAGTGTTCTTTAGTGTGATTCAATGCTATACTGTCCCACAATATAGTTTCCTATATGATTTTTTTTTAAACAAAAAAAAAAAAAGAAAAGCAACACACCTAATGCACATAAAAGCATTACACAAGTAAGTTATTCTATGGAGCAGAGGAAGTTTGGCAGCTAGGAAAAGGACAGTTGGAGCTTTTGGCATCAGAGTACCAGTTTGGTATTGCTGGAAAAGCACACTGTCTGCCTGCTTCTGCAAAAAGAATCTGCAGTGAAACAGCTCATATTGACATTACAACACTTGCATGTTTCAAAAATAACAGCTGTCTGGAAAAAAAGAGGCATCTTCAAGACAGAGAACCTGTTGGTCAGCCCAACCTCATTTCCTGGGAGATGAGAATAAGTCCTCTTGGGAAAGCATTTCCAAGCACATGGAGAACAGGGAAGAGAATGGGAGCAGTCAGCACAGATGTATCCCAGGCAGACTGTGCTTGCCCAGACTGCCTGCTGTGATGAGATGACATCTCATTTCCCATCTGCRGCCAGAGGGAGCACTGGATGTCATTTACCTTGACTTTAGCAAGGCTGCCAGAGTCCCCTGCAGACTGGAGGGTGGGGCTGACACTCAGATAAACCTCAAACGAAAAATGGGTCAACAGAAACCACAGAAGCTCAAACAGAAAGTCCTGCACCTGGGACAGAACAACGCCATGAATCAGGACAGGTTGGRCACAGATTACCTAGGCGGCAGCTCCACTGAAAAAGACATCTACAAGGTTCTTGTAGATGGCAAGTTGAACATGAACCAGCAGCAGGTCCCTATGAAAACAAATGTAGCTGCAGTGAGCTGCACTAGTAGAAGTGAAAGCAGCAGGGCAAACGAAATCATTATTTCCTTTTACTCATCACTCATGAGGGCACAGCTTGAATATTGCCCATTTTGGGGCTTCCCAGTACAAGACAAATATTGACAAACTGCAGCCTGATCTAACTCAGAGGCCAGCCCACCTTTGAGCAGGAGGTTGGATCAAATGACCTCTTAAGATTTTCCTGTGAYTCTGTTACCAGAGGAAAACCAAGGTAAACCTTCTTATTGGATTTTCTCCTGCATACTTTTTACGAAGCAACGTTGTTTACCTGAAGCTCCTTTGTAAAGCAGTCACTGCTTGAGGTAGTTTTTTCAGTCTTTTCCTTGTCTGAAATCCCTTCCATGTAGCCTGGATTAAACAAGCTGCTTGATGCTGCCTCTGAAATGAATAAAGCAGGATTTTTTAAAAATTCATTGATAGAGTGAACAAATAAGGCAAGTTTTGAAAATGTGAGACAAARTGATAAAATAAATCCATTATAAACATATATAAATCACATATAACTAGAATTTCACCCAGAAAAAGCTTCAATAAAATTCAGCACCTGCATTTCTTCTTTTCTATCAGATTGTTCCAAGTACAGCAAGTCCAAAAGTTGACTGAGATCTCTGTCAAATCCTTTGCCAGTCCACTGCTTGCTTAGAAGCAGCTTTAGTCCTAGAAAACAGAAGGATTTGGGGGGGGGGGGGGGGGGGGGAGGGGAAGGGAGGGGGCACACAAGCATACAACACTGAGAAGTTGATCTTTTCTTTTCAAGATTTCAAATTAACATTTGTCAAGCCAAAATAACCATCTGATTCCTTGTGTAAAGGAGCGCTAGGCTGAGGACTGCCTCTGCCATTGCTTAGGGACTGTTTATTGCCCTTGTCCCCCAAGTCCAAGGCTTCTCACAAGTAGCTCTGACCATCAATGATAATCAGAATATAAAAGCACTAGCAAACATTAGAACTTTTTCCTGGTCTCTATGGACATGGGGGCAGACGTCCAGCACCCAGCTCTCCCTGGAGCAGCACAGGTACCTGCTACCCAAGCTCCATCAGTATTCAAACCTTCCAGGAAAGGATACAYCCTACATCACATGGAAAGATGTGAAGCAGATTGAAAGTGACAAAGAGGAACTAAACCAGGTAAAGTTACCTCCCTGTAAAGAAAAAACAGGAAGCAAAAATAGGGACAGCATCTTAAACTGTAATGAAAATGAACAAAGTTGAACAGGGCAGGGATCAAGCAGAACTGCAAGTTCCTTCTGTATTGGAGAGCTCTGAATTGAGACRACCCGGTGTATTTTTACACATAAATTACACATTTACACATAAAAGCAGAAGGAGAGAGATTAGGCCCATGCATGTTTACAAACCTTTGTAGCGAGTTGTGAGCAACTTGACAAGTTGCTGGGAAAACTTTGCAAGTAAAAGTAGCAGTTTTGTAGCCGCATTTCCTATGACAGGATTGGTGGCAGATGAAAGCTTATAAACAAGTTCATCCAAAACAGAGTGAAGAAACTTCTCATCAACACAAAGCAAGACAGGACTGGATTAAAATAAATAGAGATAGAGAGAGAAGTTATAAATGATGAGCTTTTCAACACTTCCTATTAGAAATGTCAGACACTGAGCAATTAGCTGCATCAGTGAGCAACCCAGGATGGAAAGAAAAGGATGTGAACAGTTTTGTGTGTATGAGWTGATATTCTCATGTTAATTCCAATTAAAATCAGAAAACCAATGTTACCAACTCATTCATGACTGCCAGTGACTCAGGGACTGAGGCAGTACTAGCACTCAAACGATTCCCATTGCTTCAATTTAATAATGRGATAAAGACAATAGCAAATTTTTCTTTTCTACAACACAGACTGTAGAAATGATMACAATTTTTACATTCAAAATTATTCTATTTTACAAAATGGTAATAAAATGATTTTTAAAATTCATAAAGAAAACAAGAATATAAAAGCAACTAACCTATTGACCTTCAAAATATTGTGTAAAACAGACATCATTATCATTGCTGTTTCAATGTCATCTGTTATTAACAACTGTAGGAAATGATCATTTTGCAAGACTGCAACACAAGAAAAATAAACAAAAAGTCAAACAATCTGAACCACTGAAGTAATGATCTTTATCTGTTTTTATAGCAGTTTTATGGAACCCAGTTTCTGCATACACACAGACTGAAGAGATGAACTGTATTTTAACAGAAAACAAACCAACCAACAGATTTTTTTGAAGACAGAGAATTACAGAGGGAAATTACAGTAAAATACATTAGGATATTGTTCGTCTCCAAAAGACTAAAAGGGTAACTCTGTAATATCTTTATCTTTAGTGGATCTTTTCCATTTTAGCTATTGTTGCTTCTGTTGAATAATGAACAATTCAAAGGGATTGTTCTAAGAGCATTCCAATTAAATAGAAGAGAGATGGAAATTGGCTTAAGACCTATTCTTCACAATTGTAGATATAGTAAATCAACTTTGGGGTGTTTTAYGAGTTTAATTTTCTCTTACCACACTCTGTTAGTTGAATATGCCCACCAAACAGCCAGCAGATGGCATCAGTTACTGTATGGAAACAGTGTAAAAAACCTTTTTTTTCTTCATCCTGAACAACAACAGAAAAAGAAGTAAATGTATGTCTACCTTGAGGACTATAGCTGATGTAGCAGGAAAATCTGTGTTTCTGGAATGAAAGTCAAGAAAAGAACCTGTAAATCATTCCAGCCCAAAGATCAATCAACAAAGTACACAAACAAAGCAGCCACTCTTGAAAATATCATAATAGGGATGAAAAAAAACTTGCTTACTCCTACAAAAACACTTGATAGCACAAGGGAGGTAAGTTATATCATAAATTAAACCTAAAAGATGGGAAATAAGCTACTTTAAGATTAAAGCACAAAATCAAATCATGGAAAGTAGCCAAAGATACAGTTCAAATGCAAAATGTTGCTAAGGGCAGGCACAGTGAGGCTTCAGATTCAGTTCTGTATTGTAGTTCTGGGAGTAAAACTCAAATCACTATTAAGCTAGAGCTTAATATATGAAACAGATTGTATATTCATTTGCTTGTGATAACACTTGACCAGATACAATGACCAGGAAGAATTCATGTTTTAATACATGAACATACGTATATGGAGAGTCAAAAATCTGTTCTCCAAGAGCAATTTACAGGCCACTGGAAACCTAAAGCCTTAGTGTGTGGGCAGGTAAGAGTCTTTTGATAGTTCAAACCTGCTGACAAATGCTATTATACAGCACTCAGACATCTTCCTCATTAAGTGAGCTCCCACAAATAAAACACTGGAGAGGCTAGTCCTATATCTGAGCTATAAGTCCAAACCATCTGTCATGGTTTTGCACTATATTTGGTTCCTTCTGACAACGATACACAAACAAAACAAAAMMAAMAAAAAAAAACCACTGTACTAAGTTAAGACATAATATTATCTCTTCTGTGTTTTGGCAATATATTAGTTTCTGGTAGCTATTTCAGTACTTCCCTTGACATCAAGGGCTTGTACAGAAATCAAGTGAGGCAGTGAGACAGATGTCTCCTGGTAGAGTGGGATTTCCAGAGCTCCATGAAATAAGCATCAAGTCTGGGTGCCCACTCACCCCTAAGACCACAAATTTTAAAAGCCAGAGCACTGACTATAACTCAGACTGCATTTGCATTCAAAAGTAATTGTTGGCCACAAGCATAACTTAAATAGCACGTAGGCTGAAATATGTAATAAGAAAATGTGGGGGAAATTACGTATTGTGGTAAGAATTGAGTCTCCTGGGATGTCTTCCAGGAAGTTTGCTTCTTAAGCAGTACATATACATGCATTTTAAAGGTATTGAACTAACAGAAAGTATGCTATTTTCGTGGTTTTTTTTTCTGAAAAGTGGTGATACATGTAGCACCCAGGATTTTATCCTGTAGAAAAATTTTGACTAAATGTAATAAGTCAGTGCAACAAAAAAAAAAGGAGACATTAAGGGGAAAATAAAGAGAAAAAGGAAATTAAATGAATTTTTCAGAATCTGTGAGGCAGTTATGGAAATTATTCTAAAATGTCTTTGTTGATTCTCTAACTCTGAATGCTTCAAAAGCACGAGGAAATTCAGCTGGACAAAACTTCGTTTCTCTTCAAAGAAGGGTTGAGTTGTGAGAAATTACTCATATCTACTAATTCACAAAGTGTCTCTTGGGGATTCCAGATGCACCAATGCAGAATCAGAAATTTAAAATTCGCTGCAGAAATTATACGGCAAAACTGATTTCAATATTTCCAACTTAGGATTTGCTACCATAAGATATCCCAAATCTTACTTTTTTTTTTTTTTTTAAATGAATAAAGCAGTAAAAACAGAGCAGCTGCAAAGACTGAAGTAATTACATGCAAATCAAAAACAAACAAAATCTACAAAACCTACAAAGATTGAGAGGCTCCCTTTTTTAAGGCATTTTTCTTCTAGCAATTCTCCTAGCAGCCTTTTTAAGAAACAACCTGCAAGTAGTAGCTAAACAATTCTAAACGACTGTATAGTAATAAACTATTTTTTGCACACATAATAGAACAAATGCTCCAAGACAACAGATTTCAATTTCTATGCTCCAAGACATAAGGAAAAAAATTGTAATTTCTGGAAAATATAATTTCATAATACAGTGTATCTAGAATAATATCCTACTTACAGAATAGAAGAGCTTGGAAAGTTTGCAGAGGTGCTCTACTTTTTTTAAGCTATAAAATTTAAATACCTTGATTGCTCGGATGAATCGTGCTTGCAGTCGTCTTCCCAAAAACAACAAGTTGTCTATGGCTGAAGGAAGAAATTTCTTGTAAAATTCCTCAGGATCTTCTTTCACCTCTAGTCCCACACAACAATGACTGAAATGGGGGGGGGGGGGGGGGGGGGAAGAGAGAGAAGAGAGAGAGAGAGAGATAGGAAAAAAGCTCAACACGGGTACAAGGCAACCTGAATAGTTCAGGACCTCCTGTTTGAACAGCTTTGAATTAAAGTCATGTCATCAGAGGGGAAATGCTTGACTGGAACGGGACAATTCAGCATTGAACCACAGTTAACTGCTGTGACTGTCTCCAAACCAGCTGCCTCAGAAGGAAGAGCAATCACGTGGAGGCTGGAGACTGCAAGCACCTTGTTACTAATTACAAAGTAATAGTTACTACAGCATGTATTGGTTTAAAACATAGACAAGTCACTTTCCCTTCCATCTCCATAGGATCCATTCAGGTCTGTTTCACATGAGAGCTTAGGGCTCTGAYGGTCATTAGGAGGAAAAAAAGCAAAACAGGAAGGTAGACATAAAGCTGATAAAGTGGATGCAGAGCAGGCAACAAAAATATGCACAAGAAAAAAATCCAGTTGTTTTGTCTGTAACTTTCCTCTACTTGAGGAGTGCATGTGTGCTAGAAAAGAGTTCCTCAGATCTGAGTTTTACAATTTTACATGGTCATTTCTGGAAGACCRTTCATAAGAAATGGCTCTGTAAGTTTCACAACAGGAAGATTTTTCATTCTATACTCTGCACTGAAACYAGCGCAACAAAAGTTTTCAAAGCTATTTATGAATTCTGTTTTCTGACATGTTATCTGAGCTTTCTTAGCTTGCTGTGAATGTGTACATGCAAAGCTCTGCTTACTAAAGCCCTCGGAAAGCAAAGTCCAGGCATGAAGCTGAGATTTGTGTAGTTGCAAAAGGACATTTTCACAACTAAAATTTCATTTTTCTCTGGAAGTTGAAATAACTTAGATGATTTAAGTATCAAATAGCTCTGGCAGTAAATCTCATATCTCTTAGTTAAATTTCTAACAGTACGAATTCATATTGTTGCTATGATATACAWAAAAGATGGCTAATTTTGTCATGTCTTAGAGTGTTGCTCTCAAGTTAACCCAAAATCAGATACAACTTGGGAAAAGCCTAGAARTTAATTCCGTTTCCTGACATTGAAAACCAAGATTAGATCATTGGATTTCAGTTTACTGTTGTCTTATTTGCTAGCTGTGAATGAAACTAAATTATGATCTTATTAAACCACTACATCAAGCTATCTGTTCTGCATTAATTGTATCTTCTATTGTTTTTGAATTTTAAATGGATATATTGACTCAAGCCAAGCTGTTAGTTATCCAGCTGAAGATTTTCACAAATGAATTTTAAATTAAAAAAAAATTGCCATTCAAAATTTTCAATTAATTGACAAGAACTGTGACATAGATGAGTACTGCTTACAAGAATAAAGTGACCCCAACACATAATCTGCTCCCACCAGTTTGCCCAGCTCAAGGAAACACAATGCAAATGAATTAAACAGGACTGATCAGGCTATACCTGACCCCTCTGCTCTTGACTGCTCGCTGCACTTTAACCCTGGCCTTTCCTGAACAACAACCCTCATTCTGCATGGGAGCCACTGCACTGCAGCTCAAAAWGAGAAAGAGGAAAGACCAGAAGGAAACAAGAAGAAAACTTCTGGGCAGTTTTTCTTACCTTAGTATCTCTGCTAGCCGGGCAGCCGTGGCCCAGCCTCCAGGCAGCCGAGAGTAGTCTTGTCTCAGGACCAGCACACAGTACTGCGTAAGATCATAGTAGTGTATTTCTTGCCTAATTTTTTTTGATTCTTTAGATCCCGAGGAAGCACTATTTAAAATTTCTGTGGGGAAAAAAAAGCAAGAAAAAAAGTTAAAAGGAGCATATGATTCTGATCCAAAGGAACGATTGTTTTTTAGAAAACATAAAATGTGTGAAAATGATGAAATGTGTACAAACACTAAGATCAGTGTAATTCTCAAAGTGGTAACACTGAACATTTTRTCAGCACTCCTACAGCTACAAGTACTTGTTAGATTGCATGACCATTAGAAAGGACACTTGAGCTTAGATTTCTATTTTTTTTCCAACATATTCAATATATTTTTTCAATATATTCAAGTAGTAAAGCATGCATTATCTGGGATGTATTCCATCTGTAAGAATGTCCTAGGCCAAATAAAACTACAYTGAAAAGCCAGGTGAAACATATAAGCTCCTTATAATTATATCCCAATTTAGAACAAGGCCTAATCTGTTTCCACTGTTTCCATGGGCAGCAGACRTGAGGCCAGGGGGCAGATGAGGGGTCTCACACGGGAGCTTGTGATCATTTTTCTGCACTAAGGCTTAAAAACAGGATACTACCAACCACTCTCAGCCCCTCTGGATCTCAACCCAAAGTGCTGGGTCAAGCTGTGAGATTCCTGCCAGCATTAGCACGGGTTTTACAAAAATGGTGTCAGCTGGGAGGGATGGAGGAGCTGCCCTCCATCCCCCTCCCCTCTCAACCTCCTCCTGTTCCCAAGCCCAACGTCCCCCATGTGCAACAGTCAGGAAAAGCTGCATCATCAGACCCATGGAGTTTCCAGCCCTCTGAGAACTATGGAGAAAGCAACAAATAAAACTACTGAATTTAAGGAGGCAGAATAGAAAAATAAAATAAAATAAAATAAAATTATTTTATTTTATTTTAATTTAATTTAAAATACACCTGTTCACAGTTCCCCATCTCATTTCTTTATTCTAGAAAAGCTGCCATTTACCCTTCAGCTTCAGGAGCAACACTGGGACGTCCTCATCTCTGCTCTCAGCCACCTGTCTGGCCAAGAGCAGCACCCTGGGGTCCGCGTTGGCCATAGGAGGCCGAGAGAGGCCCAGGGCCGCAGCTGCCCGGCTCCCTCCCGCTTCTTCACCGTTCCCTCCGGTGACCGGGTCCTTAACCTGCTACTTCCCTGCGACCACCCCCGTCTCGGCCTCGGGCCGCGGCTCTGCCCCGGGGGAAAGGGCTCGGGCAGGGGGGGGGCGCGGCCAGAACGCCCCGCGAGGCCGCGGGAGGGCCCGCGTCACCCGCCCCGGCCGCCAGGGGCGCCTCAGGGTCGCCCTCTCCCCCGCTCTAACGGTCGCGCGGAGCCGCCCCACTTGCGCCGCTCGAGGTGGGGGGGGAGCGCGGGAAGAGGAGCCCACGAGCGCCGCTTCTAACGAGGGGGAACCGCTTCCAACACCCCCGCCCTCTCCGCGCTGGTGGTCGCTGCCACTCTCCACCAATCAGAGCGCACCGCTGAGGAGGGCGGGCGACGTTTGCATATCCGCGTGCGAGCTCGCACCGCCCGCCGGCCCCAAGAGTGGAAGCCGCAGCGAGGCCCCACCCCCTCGGGCCAATCCGGGCCCGCGTCGCCGGTGACGCAACCCTCGCGGGGAGGGGGGGGCCGCCAGCGCCGGCCTGTGAGAGCGCGGCTGGGCGGGACCTCCGCATAGCCACGCCCCCTCCCCGGCCGGGGGCGGGGCCAGCGCGCGGCGCCGGGCGATGTTCGGCGGCGGCGGCGGCGGCTCCCGCCATGGTGTGAGGCGAGCGGCGGCGCCGCGATGAGCGGGGCGGCCCCGCCGCTCTTCGACCCCAAGGAGCGGGTGCTGAAGCTGGGCGAGAGCTTCGAGAAGCAGCCGCGCTGCGCCTTTCACACCGTGCGCTGTGAGCGGGGGGGCCGTTGGGGCCGTTGGGGCCGTTGGGGCCGTTGGGGCCGTTGGGGCCGTTGGGGCCGTTGGGGCCGTTGGGGCCGTTGGGGCGCGGGTCGGCCGAGCGCGCCCGGGGCTGAGGCTCTGGCGTTGGGTCCAGCCGGCACAGGCTAGAAGCGGCGTTCTTGACGGCGCGATCGCCGAGGTTCAGGCCGCGCGTTCCCCGCGGAGCGAGCTGTGCCCCTCGCCGGGTGCCGGGGGGTGGGAAACGCGCTCCCCGAGCGGGCAAACGGGAGCGCCCTTGGTGGCCGCTCTGCAGCCCCCCCAGGGCAGGGGCAAAAGCGGCCAGTGAACTGGAGCAAATGGGGCTCTTGAAACTTTAAGGAGGACTGAAGATCTCCCGGGGTGTCTCCTACCCTTTAGATTTCTTGCTGACTCTTGTAACTTGGTGATTTATTCTGAAACCTGTTTTGAAATCTCTCATTCAGGCCAACAAATGAGACATAGAAACTGGCACATCTGTCAGCACTATCACGGGCACATGCAAAATATCCTTTCTGACACCGGAGTTTGTGTTACAGATGAGTGGTGAGGCAGACATCTGTTGGTTAAAAATTTAGTATACAAGTGCACACATGAACACTGAGATCGGGATTTCAGTTTTCTAAAGCTTTAACCACCTGGTGGCTATATTTWACGGCAAAGATCTTTTCTAGTTTCCTATGAGAAGCTCCACAACTGTTTTATTCTCCTCCCTCTAAGATGCCGCTTGGGGTTTTGCCCTCAACACCGGCTTAGCTGGGGCTGCTGGCGGTGTCCTGAGCTCCAACGTCGCTGCTGCCTGTATGTGCCTGCCTGTGCACGGCTGCTTTTCTTGAGCAGCTCGTGTGTAAGTTGGAGCTTGCCGAGCCCCGGGCCGTGCCAACTGGCCGAAGGTTGCGAGCAGGATGGTTGAACTGGGAAGCTCCCCATCTGTAACGGAGGCCACGGGCAGTGGCACGTGGCGTGACGGGCTGCATGGCTCGAGGCGCTGCGGTGGGGACACTCTGTCTAATGGGGCCCCTTCGCATGCCTGGCCCTCTGTGTCTGTCCAGCTGCAACTGGGTGTCTTTTTGCTTAAAACTTGTTTTGAGGGATACTTTAGATGCTGGAAAAGGTAAAACGGAAAGGAATTCTTTTTTTTTTTTTTTTTTTGGTCATTTTGTTTATTGATCCAAAATAAAAATAATGCAACAGAAGTATTGGTAGGCTTCTGACATGCCCATTCTAGTAAACTGAAATGGGTGCTTTAGTCAAATATTGGGGATTCACATTGTCCTTTGCATTTACAGTTACTTTTCTATATCTCATGTGTTTGGACTGGAGTTATCAAGAGTTGCTACTTTGTTTTGTTTGGTTTTTATCCTAAAGCTCATTTTGTGAGAGTTTTTTGTCTTTATCCCTTGCAGCCTAAAAGTGCTCTTTTATTTTTTTACTGAAAGATGTTAACACTTAGACTGAATATTGACTTCGACCTTTACTGACTTGCAATCGGATCTGGGAAATGGTAGTACACTAGCCTATGCCACTAGACTATGCCTTAATAGACTTTGAATTTGCAGCTTTGTGATATTAACCCCAATATGCTTAGAAGATTCCAGGAAAGCCTGTAGATAATGCAGTTTCTTCTTTTTTAGATGACTTTAAGCCAGCATCTATTGATACATCCTGTGAAGGAGACCTTGAAGTTGGCAAAGGTGAACAGGTGACAATAACACTGCCAAATATTGAGGTGAGTTGGGTGTCTAGAAGAGCACCAGGCATAAGGAAATGACTTATTCTTATAAGTATATACAGAATACAGAAGGATATAAAGCTGTTTCAGAGCTACCTGTGTAGCCTTTAAAATATATTTTTAAAATTGCCTAAAAAGTAGATTTACAAAGGATCTAAACATTAAAGAATTGTGCTGTGACTTTAAGTGTTCCCTGTATTGGAAATATGCTGTAGCATGACCCCGACGTGTTGTGTACATAGAAAAACTTCATGTGGATGTTGGCAGTACAAGTTTCCCCTTGGTATTTACTGCTGTAGTGCAGTTCTAAAATGGGAAAGACTGGAAGGGGAAAATTTATTACCTGCCATCCTTCACTGCTCTGCTGATACTGTAACGGAAACCTCTTTTGGTGAGAGCCTCACAGTGAGCATGGAAATAAGGATTTAATCATTTTCCAACTAAGCTAAGTGAAATCATGTCCCTGTTAGTCACCAGCTACTCTTGGTCATGGTTAGCATGACCGAAATTTGAATTAACTGATGACAAATTTTTAAAGGTTGGAAATGATCGGTGGTAATGGACTTGTTATTGCTGTGATAGATTGTGTACTCTTTATAAGGAAAAGACTATTGCAGTAGCACTGATTGGACTCTTCTGATTTAACAGGGCTCAACTCCACCAGTTACTGTTTTCAAGGGTTCAAAGAAGCCTTACCTAAAAGAATGTATCTTAATTATCAACCATGACACTGGAGAATGTCGCCTAGAGAAACTTAGTAGCAACATCACTGTGAAAAAAACAAGGTGGGCGACTTGCATGAGAAAAAAATATCCTCTCCTTTTTGTGGAAATCATTTTATTGCTGAATCTAAATTGGGATTTTATTGCTGAATCTAAATTGGGATACAATTCCACTCACTTTTATCCCTAGCCCTTCTCAATGGAGTGAAAAGCCTGTAGTTTTGTTTGTTTTTCAGTGTACTAATGTAGCTTTTGAGTATTGACTAGCCTTTCTCAATACAGTGAAAAGCCTGTGGTTTTGTTTGTTTTTCAGTGTACTAATGTTGTAGCTTTTGAGTATTGGCTAGTAGAAAAAATAGGAATGGGTTTTCAAATTGAAAAAAAAAAATGCGTGTTGTTGAAGGAACTATTTTCTAATGCATTTCTAGGGGAAAAATCTGTTAAGTAGGTTGCCTACTGTCTTCTGACTTCTGTATGAGAAAATACATAAGTTTTTGAACACATTGCAGTAATACTGATGTTCAGTAATACTGAATGTTGAAAAGTCATTGGCACTGTATTAGAAAATCAAGTCTTAATGCATTCATATGTAGTTGTATGCCGGTATGAAAATGCACCTAGAAATCTAGTGAGGCGGTTTGGAAAACCATGACCAATAATTTCATAACATAAGGTACTATTTGCACCTTCTGGAATCATTTTAAAGTGCTTACTTTTTGACGCAGAGCTGAAGGAAGCAGTAAGGTCCAGTCTCGTATTGAGCAACAACAGCAACAAATGCGAAATGCAACTAAGATTCCAAACAATGTGAAAAATTCTCCACCAAAAGAAAAAATGTTTCCATCTTCTCCTATGGATGATATTGAACGAGGTAAGCAAACTCTATCATGCAAGTTCCATYGTTCACACTGTCTTATTTCTCCTGAGTTCTGTCTTCCTGAGTTTGAGTAAGAAGAGGATTTGGTTGTACTGTAGCACTGGAATCGACTTGGTCAATTCCCATTTGACATTACGCCTCACTCTTTTTCTGCACTCCACAGCTGCAACATATAGGTTACRGTGCTTTTCAGCTCAAAATACATTTTAAATTATTGGATGAGACTTATAAAACTGAGGTTCAAATGAAAGAAACGGCTAAAAGCCAGGATGAATCAACCCTCAAGCAGTGTCATATATGTATTCTTGAAAGACTGATTTAGTGAAATTCTCATATTTCATTGAGTCGGAGCTTTATTTTCCTTTAGAGAACAAGAAAAATGACAAGTGGTAATTACTTGCTGTATCAGTGCTGACAGGTGGCAGTTTCAATYGACATCTGCCTCCCAAGATATTCTGAATTCCATTAAACAGAATTCAGATGTGTCATTATGAGATTTTTTTTCCCTATTTGGTCTCTGACCAGAAGTCTTATACAAAATAAAACTGGCTGCCAACATATATCAAGTTCTTTTGTACTGCCAGTCCAGTTTTGTACGCTACTAAAGAATGCAGAATATTTAAACAGGGCTGGAAGTAACCTGTTAAGGTCATCTAGTCCATCCCTTTGTCCTAAAGTAGGATTTCTAACATGATTATTTACCTGTTCTTAAAGTCTGCTAGTTGCAGATTCTGTGTTCTCTTTGACAATCCACCCAGAGCTTTGCTSTCTTCGCAGTCAGGGTTTTTCCTAATACCTTATCTAATACCTTATGACATTAAGGCCAGTATTATTTTCATATTTATCATGCAAGTATAGAACAGGTTATTGCTTTTTTTTTTTTTTTTAAGCAGATCTTAATGTCCTCGAAGCTGCTATCATTCTCTGTGTGTGATGATACCAGCTGTTTCAATATTTCCTTGGAAACTTTCATTCTCCTCTGGATGGACTCTACTGGTCCAGAAGTTTTCTGAAGTTAGTGCCTAAAATCAGTTAAGTGGTTTAGCTAAGATTTTTGCAGGGCCAAGCAGAGCAAGAAGAATGTCACACAGGTTTTATTTATTTTTAAATGCAAAGAATCACTGAATTGCAGAAAGCTGAGACTGGCAGGCACCTCTGGAGACTGTTTAGTCTAACCTATGTGCTCGAGCAGGCTGCCCAGGATTGTGTTCAGTCAGTTTTTTTATATCCTCGAGGATGGAGACTCCACAGCCTTTCCAGGCAACCTATTGCAGTGTTTGACTAACCTAAGTGTGGTGAGGAGGCTTTCTTTTGTTCTAATGGAAATTCCTGTTCTTTCAGTCTGTGCCTGTTGCTTCTTCTCCTGTCACTGGGCACAACTGGGAAGAGTCTGACTCTGTCCTACTCTTGTCTTTACACCTTTCTATCAGATGCTTATAAATACTGATATGATGCACCTTGAGACTTTTTTTTTCTCCAAGATAAACTGAAGAAAAAAGTTCCAGTTTCTCCAGTTCTCTCAGCCTCTTTCCATATGAAGGGTGCTGTTGTCCCTTAATTATCTTTGTAGCCCTTCACTGGACTCGTGCCAGTCACTCTTAGGCCTTGGTATAATGTTTGTCACTTCTGCAGCTGCATGATAAGTTAGAACTATGTTTAGTGATCCACTGAACTCATGCACTTGGTGCAGGATTGTTGACTACTAAATTCCATGTGGATGTGTAATTGATTATTCCTACTTAAGTGTCCTACCCTGAGGTTAGTCCTTTCAGTCTTTTTTCTCTTTCTTTCTTTTCTTTCTTTTCTTTCTTTTTTTTTTTTTAAGATCGCTTTAAATATTTAAATTCTAAATTTATTTTCTAGTATATCTGCAACCATTCCTTTCCTGCTTGAAAATGTAAATTCTCTCTAGCCTTTTTTTTCACAATTCTAGATAGAGATCTTATTCCTTATGTGTTGGTATTAATTTTTGGCTACTTGCTTACAGTATGTTTTTTTGTTTGATTGTTTCTTTGTT
Source organism: Nothoprocta perdicaria (assembly GCF_003342845.1). NCBI lineage: Eukaryota > Metazoa > Chordata > Aves > Tinamiformes > Tinamidae > Nothoprocta > Nothoprocta perdicaria. The sequence continues at coordinate 9,348,631 of NW_020454092.1, forward strand.
TTGCTTTGTTTTTAATATAGTGAGAGTAGGAAGGAAGGGGAATTAAGTAATAGGGCTTTCTGCCCCAGACAGATAGGTTATAGATCAGTCACTTTGGTCTTTCTTCTCCCGAAAGCCTAGAATGGATAATCCAAGTTACTATGTAAAACTACCATCATCTACCATGGTTCAGTGGTCTGTTTCAGACTTCTTATTTTAGCAGTATCCCTGTACTTCAGCCCAATTATTGTGCACTTTTTCCACAATACTGAATATCCTCTATATACTGGACTGCAACAGGTATATGTCATAAATGCACAGTGTGCATTTATACAATGCACACTATACAATCTATACAATTCTATAYAATTGAATAGTATAGAATTGATCTATACAATTGTATCCTCTGTAATGCTTTGGTCCCGTGAGTTACTTCACCTAGAGTACAAGTTCATTGAGTCATAATTTGCTGTGTTAACTTCCAGGATTTCTGGTCTACCTCTTGTTGTTCTAGTGCTTTTTTTCCCAGGCTTATAAAGTGAACAAGGATKTGGTGAAATCCTCCTGCCGTGTTCCTTTGGGTCTTCTGTATGCTCAGCTTGGTTTTGAGCAAAATGTCAGGCTGTCCAAACACATGTTTTGATTGCARTGCTAAACTGCCAGGAGGCATTCTGAGTTCAGTGAATCACAGATGTTCAAGTTCATCTTGCAACTAACTTATCTGTGTGCTTCTAACTATTTTTTTTATTCAGTGGAAGGCATCTTCCAGATGCAAAAGCAAATACAGAAGACGTGCTAGTTGCAGAAGTCAAAGGGTGTGTGGGATGTTCTACTTGTGGAGTGTGGGTTAGCACTGGGCTTCACAGTCAAACTTGTTCTAATGCTTGGCTTGAAAGGGAGAAACTGCTCTCACTGTGGGAGCAGAAAACCACATTACAGGCCAGATGCTCACTTAGACCCTTTTTTCAGTTGTTACTGTGCATAAATCMAATGTTCTCTAGCACATACCTGACTGCTATTGACATTTTTGTTCTTATATTTCAACTATATTGAATGTTAACAAGAAACAATTATTTTTTTGCAGAGCTAAAAGCAGAAGCCAGTATCATGGACCAGTTGAGCAGCTCTGACAGTTCATCTGACTCTAAAAGTTCTTCATCCTCTTCATCCAGCAGTGAAAATAGTTCTAGTGATTCTGAAGATGAGGAGACGAAATCTTCTCTTCCCATGTCAATTCCATGTCTGCAGCCACAGCCTGCTGTATCTGCCATGCCACCACAGGCTGTCCCTGACAAAGATGCCAGTCATAACAGATCCCAGGAGAGTAGTGGTCATATGATGAATACGCTACGTAAGTATAAAGGCTGTTCTTTTCTTAGTACACAATTCCAGACATCGAGGTTCTGAAAGGAAACCATATTGTTTTTAAGTATGTCTCTGTTATAATTAAAATTGTGGGAAGTGATGCTAGGCCCTGATTGTTCAGTAGAGGTTTGAATTAGACACTGGGATAAAAGTTTCTTGGCCCCCAGAGACACTGAATTAAAGCTGATGCAGTTGAAAATATTTCCTAAGCTCTTCTGGCTTCCTCCCAGTTATATACATTGGGACTACAGAACAGTAATTTTCTATTGGAAATATGTGGACTAACAGGGCACTCCCAAAACATATGATTATAATTTCTTGGGTAGAACTATGGGAAAAGTACTATCCTGGTAATACCCTGATTACAGAAGAGACAGTGTATTTTTAGTTGCTTTGGTTGCTATTATTCATGGCATTGTTCCACTGGACAACATGGCAAAACTCTCAACATGGCATATAAAGGAAGGAGGCTGTTTGCTTTTAGGGCATACTATCTTATTTCACCTATTCAAAGAACTCAAGAAGTAATTCAAAGAATTGCAAACAACTGAAGAAGTAATTCAAAGAATTGTTGTTCCTTTTTTTCAAAAAGTGCTTACTAGGTAGAGAATTGTTTAAGTTAGGTACCTAAACAGAGCAGCAGGAGTATTTGGGTGGAGAAACTGTGAGTATTTAGCTGTGGTGACTCTGCCTCCTTAATTACATGCCTAGATCCAGGCTCCCAGTTTGAAGGGATTCCCATAAGTCTGCATTGCTAAGATCTTTACAACTTTATCATTTATATGTAAATTGGTTATAGTGCAAGCTTGAACTCTGGCAGTCTGCTTGTTTGCATTATCTATTAAGTAATATTTTTTCAGTAACTAATATTTAAATACACAAGTATCTGTGTGATTTATGTACTGCATTAACAGAGATAAGATTAGACCAAAAAATCCAGTGATTTCATGTTGAAGTTCTAAATGCTGTTTTCAATCTACTGCCACCACCGAGAACAATGTCTCCATGTTTAAAATTTCCGTAACTTTAATATGTGACTCATTTCAACCTTTATTCACAAATAGGATTCCCCACACAGTGTGCTTTAAATAAGCATCCTGAAAATGAGTCTAAGCTCTGTCCCCAGTGACCAAATCCCAGCTGGGAAAGTTTCCCCTGAGGAATTCCTGTATGAGTACTGGTGGCTCAGGCCATTAGTCCCAGTTGTCTCAGTGGGGAAAAGCGCTGCTTGACAACATGAAAACTGGAGCAGGGGAAGCAGGTGACTTGRTTTGAGAACCGTGTAGGCAGGTGTATCCTCTCAGCAGCACCGAGCCTCAGGCTTGAATATCTGAGCTTGCCTCGGTGTGTACCTTAATCCTCTGTACTTCTGTTAAGGTTACACATTCTTAACACCTTGTGTCCCAGCTTCCTGTGTTGGTAACACTTAAAATACATTTCAGTGAGGCAAACTTTAAAAAAAAAAAAAAAAAAGAGGAGAGAAAAAAAAAAAAGAAAAAAGGTCATTTTCAAGGCAAAGGTGTTGTTTTCTTGCTGAGAGAAGCTGGCAGGAGAGAGGGGAAAATAACGGGGAAACCTGGAGAAGCTGGATGGATAGCACATGGTTCTAGCTTGGATGGCAAATGAGTTCTCAGTCAGGATCCTCTCCAGTAATGCCTTTCCTCTCAAATACTATTTAACTAAAATAAAACACTGAAGCAGCAAATGTCAGCACAAACACTTTGCTCATCTAAGCCTGTTTTGAGCTTTGACTACCTATATGCATGCCTATAGAATCAGATTCATAGGAAGTAATAGGGCAGCTTTTTTTTTAAACCTTGTACATACAGAAATCATCATAAAATCACACACCTGGATTTCTCTAGGAAACGGCAGGGATGCCTACCCTCAAAATACTACTACTTTTTTTTTTTTTTTTTTTTCTTTCAGAAGTTAGTTACATAGGCTCAGGACTTGCATCATGATGTAATTGCAAGTTCTGCACTAATCAATCTGCTCTTAATATTTAATATGTCTGTAAATAATTTATTCAAACAAGAGTTTTTAAATTTTTTCTAAGAAAAAATCAGCATAAATTCACTGTTCTAGTGTTTTATACACAGCACTCAATGCATCTTTTCTTGATGCTTGGTGCTGATACATTAGTCATGAAATAAGCCAAACTAGCACAGTGAAAAATTTAGTGTGACAACTGGCAAGTGTAAAACATGATTTTTTTCTTTTAATTTCCCCAGTCTCCAATAACTTGCATGAATAAAGTTAAATGTAATATAGTCACTAATTCAGAAGTCTGGGAAATGTAATTTGCAATCTATTTCACCATCTTCATATTGCTAATAAGCAGTTGGCACTGTGAAAATTGAGTTAAAATTTTATTTTTCAATTTTATTGCCAACTTRTAAGTACAGTTGAGTCTACATGCTTCTTCAGAGTCCTACTTAAATGAATGCTGTAAGCTGAAAACCACCAGTTCTAGGTTGTGTTACCCTGCCATTTTTCTGAAGGTCTRTGTTTTTTTAGGAGGCAGCAATATAAAAATGGACCCAACAGTCTTGCCTGAAAACAAATCCTCATACTTTGTTCTGGAACTCAGAGTTCTTCTTTTTCCCATTTGTTGACTTTTAACGAGTATTGGCACTTTAACACTTGCTGCRAACAGCCTTCTTCACTGCTGGTACCTTGCACAAGCAGTGTTTGCTGCTTTGCTGCRGGGAATCACGTATCCCTTTTTAAGCTTTACTGATAACACGCTGTAAAGCAAAAGAAGCCTAAATGCAGCCTTAAGGATGTCAGTGTTACTTGCAGAAATTGTCTKCTTGATGACACTTAGCTTGGCCCTCTTGTTATGTTGGCTTGCTTTTGGGAGTTGGGAGCTCTTGGGAGTTCCTTTTTTACTCRCCTGCAAAAGTGATCACTGAAGGGTGCTGCAACTGAGAAAAGAGCATGTGAAAATGCTCTGACCAATTGGGTTCTGAAATTTTTTGGCTGTTGAGACCATTTTTGCACAGCCCTCAGATTGTTTTTCATGGTGGTTTGGCAGGAGAGGTGTGAATAAAACCATAATAGCTGGAACAAATTCTTTAAAGTGAGTGGGAAGTAGCTAGGTATGCTGAGAAATCTTCCTAGCATACTGCTATTTTTCTAGTTGGTTATCTGTTATCCTGGAAAGATTCCCCTCTCCTATCCCTTGAGCTTATGGACATCTATTGCAAACATAATGCATCCTTTCTTCTGACTTCCCCATTTTAAAATAAATATAGTCACCAAATGAGAGCTCCATGTTAAATTTCTTTTCATGTTTTGCTTGTTCACTTGCTCCCAAACCTGTTTGACATAGTAGGGCACTGATACATCTTTAAGTGGTACTTCAAAGAGCTGCTCTTGATTGAGACACTGCTTTGTTTTCAAGCACAGCCCAGTAGTATTCACATGCATTGAAAAACGACAACAAAACAACAACAAAAAGCCTTTTGTTTTCTTACAGAACTAGCAGTTTTCCCATTTAGGTAGTGTGAAGATGTGGGTAACAAATATAGGTGTTGCTTGCTGTGATCTGGCGCTATTAAATCAATGCATTGGTGGCTAATAATGTCTTTCCTAGAGGAAATGYTAAGAGTTTAATATCACAGAAATGCAGTCTCACAACAGTTCTGTTGCTGGGGAGGTAGGTTTGCCAGGTTACGTGTAGTCATTCACATTTGGCATGTTTTGATAGCAGTTTTTGCAAGCCTTTAATTGAAAAAGGAGCATTTGAGAGAAAAATTCTTGATAAAGATTAATGATGATTTTCTTTTTTTTTAAGGAAACGACTTGCAGCTGAGTGAATCTGGAAGCGATAGTGATGACTGAACAAATTTTGGGCCTTAAATGCATCACTTTTTTGCTAAAGTTGTCTTGGCATTTGTTTTGCACTAAGGTTAGATTACCAGAGACTGGAATGAATGTCATCAATTTTGATAATGAAGACATCTTAATTTTCTACTGACACAYCTGCAATTCAGCAGCATTGATATCTTGTCAGTGCTTTAGTTCTTTATCTTCCAAATTACTGTATTTACAGTAAAAATGTGTATGATCTGATTTTGATTATTTTTGCCTCAGCCACCTGTTGTACTTGAAGATTTGTAACAGCTAGTTACTTTATATAAATAGTTATGGAATAGAGAAATCTGATATTTAGGGAGGCAAGTTTCCTTCCTGTCTTTTAAATATTTAATGCTGACCTTGCAGCTCTTACTTGTACAGGGTGATAGGGAGAACAGCTAAATGAGGTCTGCTGTGTCAGCCACACTTTTTGTTCAGTTCACAGTTCATATCTTTAAGGAAACTGCTGAATAATGTGGTCCACTAAGTGCAGTTGCAGTTTACAATTGTTCAACACATTGCTGAATTCTTAATTTCATTGTATTATAGAACTTTATATTTCTCAACCTAAGATTCCTAAGGGAGCCTGACTATTCTCTGCCTTTTTATGCAGCTTGAACAGGCTGGTCTTTTTACAACATTTTTTGTATCTAAATTTAGATAACTGCAGAGAGCAATGAATTTCTTTCACTTAATTCTGTAACAGAAATCAGAAAATTTCTTTGTAGGAGTATAAAGTAATTTAATAAAGCAATATTTATCATTATGGGGCTCATTGACTGGTTAAGAATTTTACTTTCTACTTATAGTAGTCATGCTAGCCAACAAGACAACTAATTTAAAAACAAATAAAGTAGTAAAATGGTAACCAATGCACATTCCTCACCCAATCTGCAGGCCTGAGATGTTTGTTGCTCTTGCCTACATTGAGACAAGCACTAGCCAGAGCTTGTTAGATGATTGCAGCAACGCTGCTATGGAYTTTTTACAGTACCACTGCATTTTGTTTTAATAGATTGTATCCAAATGTCATGGTAGGAAATATTGCATTACAGAAGAGAAAGTGTTTATGTAGGCTTATTTTTTCCTCCTTTGAATTTAAAGGTCTGAAGAACCTCAGGTAAGAGTCGACCTTTCATCCTGAGACTAGGAGTTTGTAACTAACAGTGGCGAATGTCTGTGGGATGAATATTGAGGAGATAAATCTCTGTTCAGTCTTGCACAGAAGCCTCTTTGCTAGACTGCTGGTCAAATCCCAGCACAGTGACTAAGCTGAGGATAGAAATCTGTATCTAAGCCTGAATGTCATGGCATGAAATGCACGCTCAGTTAATGTATACAATAGATGGTACTAGACAAGCTTATTCTCTTAACAACTGAGAGTATCAGCCTCTAGTTCCATCTAGATGGATTAAGAGGCTGTAAACGGGTCTGCCCCTTACAAAGGAACTTTTGTTGGTACCACAAGACAAAAGTGAAATATTCTCACTCGGGTTTGTTTCCCGTGTGATGGCACTTGCCCTTGCTCCACATCAATTAATAGCATTATAGTCTTGCCACTTCCCAAGGTTGGTATCTTAAAAGGCAGATTTTATGTTAGGTTTATACTTTGATAAGTAAAAAGCTCAATTTAATGAGTTTGAATGAACAGGTCAGCCTAGAGAAAGGGATATCAGTCCTATGTGACAAGCACTGGAAGATTCTGTCATGGTTGAACCTTTTGCAGAGGAAGATTGTACCGACTCCCTGATGGAAGAGGACTCCTTTACAGCCTAGGAAGAAGATGTAGTCAGAGCCCTGTTGCTGCTGCTTTTGTGCAGCTTTGAGGCTCCAGCTTGAGTTCTGTCCTCGGATAATAAGAGGGCTTATCCTACTTGGAAGACTTTCACCTTCTTACCACCACAAGCCAACTTTTTAGGAACTGTGGGTTGGGAATAGCTTATTTCAGGAAATGCCATTTGAGGAACATTGTTGGTATTGGAACGCTGCTAGAGTGCACAGCTCTTGGCACCTGCTGCTAGTTAAGTCTGCTAGGGCAATGTGTAGAGCTGAGATGTTGTAGAAAATTTTGAGGCAAAAGAAAGGCCTGTGAACTTAATAGAAAAGACACACAGGAAAATAAGCTGAAGAAGTATTTGTTTCTTTGTGGCCTGTTCTGTGCTCACTGTTGAATTACTCACATCTCCTACTGGATGTGTCATTATGAAATGATAGCAGTCAGGAAGTGGTTGCAGGGAGTWTTGGAAGAGGATGAAGTGATGTATTTTATCAATAGAAGAAAATATCCATTTTTTTGTTTTGTTTTAAATTTTTTTTCAGACCCAGATTTGGAAATTCTTTTTCTATAAAATTAATTTTATTCCTTGTCCTGTAAGCTTAACTAGAAACAAGTAAAATTCTAGACAGTTGTGTCACAGCTACGGGTTCTTGTGACTACTGTAAACTCTGCCTATTTCAGAATATTCTTATCAAACATGTCTGAGTTTCTTGCCTGACTCTCAGCTACTCTGCCTTTGCGCCCAGCAATATAAAGCATATGCATGTGTGTGTATTTTTAAGTGGTAYGCACACTTAGAAAATAACGAAGCACAATTTTTGTTGTGCCATTATAGTAAAGTTATGTGCATGTTTTGGATTTCAGAAGCATCTGCATATTACTGATTAAATCCAAAACACCTTCTGTGCCAAATGCAACTGAGAATTTCAGTTTTTTGACTATTTCAGGGCTGAAGACTCCTACRACAGCAGCTCATCTGAGCCTTTTCTCTTTGCAGAACCTGATATGTGCAGAAATTTTCTAGTAACTACAGCTTCAGGTTTGCAGTGTTCAAAACTGGATAAGTCCTGAAATGGTAGTAATGTTCTTGACAGTTACAAATACCTTGCTTAATAGTTTTCAATTTTTGTATATAAACTTTGCACATCAAAAAGATCTCTGTCCTACTCTTGCTTTTTGCAGACTCTGCCTTTGGGCGGGTGGACAGGCTAAGGTGATCTCTTCAGAGCAGCCTTGACACCACTGTGTTCCATGACTTACACTAGGATTATCATTTCCTTGGGGTTTTATGTCAATCTGTACTACCCTTTGGAGGTCCTTGTCCATAATGCTGTAACATGCCTTTTGGAGGTTCTAAATTATGAACATCAATCTTAAAAGTCAATTCTATTCATTTTTAAGCTGTTTGACAAGTGATGATCTTATTTTCCACATAATTTCTGAAAATCATTTTGATATTTAGGCATGAGTTATTGAAAACAGCTGGTCAAAATCATGACATCAGCTGGGACGTCAACATTAGCTGGGACACAGCACACTATAGAATTTACTATTTAGGCATTTAATATGATCAACTTTATTGTATGAGCTTTTTTATTTTGAAGAGAGATGAGAATTCTTCAAATTAAAGAACTTCAGAACTAGCCTCTGTGCTGACAGGATTGCTATTCTCAATCATCTTGAGACCAGAGCAACAGTATTTCTAAAAACTGTGAGTTGCTGAGTCTTTTGACTGATTACTTGGCAATCAAACGCAAACACATCACTTCAGATAATAGTTTGGTTTGGTTGACAAAATTTTCTGTCCACAATCATTGTATCTTTCTTGGCCAACACTTTTTGATTTTCTTCAGAATTTCTGCAGGAAGGTTTCTGAGAACAGCCTAGAGTTAAGTGTTTTTTAAACAGAAGAGGTAACAATTGCCTAGGCCAGGCAGAGAAGAAGAGGCCCAGATGAAGAAAGAGYGTATGGATTAGCTCAGGATGGTAGGAGGAACAAGAAATCCAGATGAGGAGGTACTGAAACCCAGGCACGGGCTGAACTAATGAAAAGTGCTAAAAGAATCTGGTGCCCTGACTTTTACTTCTCATCTTACAAACACTGGTTCTGGAGAGGAGACTCTTGAAGAGTTTGTACCAGCAGGGAGAACTACTCAGCTTCCAAACAGACACCAGCTTGATATGTCACAGGGTTCTCATAAAAACTATGGTGCCTCTGGGAACAGTGGGGGCTAGGGCTGTAGTTGCTTCTGTGGCTTTCCCAATCCACAGAAGAAAATAGTGTGTTTCTCATATTTTTTTTAACCTGAAAAGAAAGTCTCTCTGCTGTGGTGAGGAAGGAGTGGAGRTTGGAGGCAAAGATGAAGGGGGCCTTTCATCCAACAGAGAGGGCTTTTCTGCTGTGTAACACGTACCTGGTGAGCTAGCAGCTGAGACCTCTCTCAACTCGCTTTAAAGAGGGCCCTTGTTACAGAACCTGTTCTCCATCTCTCCTCTCCCTATGTCATTTTTCCTATGCAGCTTGGGTTTGCCTCCTGACAACTCATACCTGGCATGTTTCCCTAAGTGCTTACACGTGACAGAGGGTTATTTGTCCCCTCTAGGAGATGCGGCCTTCTTCATGCAGTTGTCTAAAGAAACATGGAGTGTCTTAGAAAGGTAATTAAAGAAGACCAAGCAACAACCCCAACTATTCTTTAATCTCTCCAGTTTCACTTCCACATGCTGTGTATCTTGTTCTACCAGTTGCAATGCTCTTGCAAAACAGTTGCACAATGACTTCCTTGTAGCAAGCAGCAGAATTTAACTGGAGCCCTCCTAATTGGCTGTACCTTCTTTAAGATCCTCAAAGTATTGAGTTTCCAGTAAAGTCTGCAAAGCTCCCCTTCTCCCACACCTTTTCATTGCCACAACTTCTGGGATAAATGCTGGTGGACATTCTCATATACAGCTCTCCTAGTGATACAGGTGCCCACTGCAGCCTGAAATGTCAAGCCATCTTCTAGACAGTTTCTTTTTTTATGCCTGCTTTGCTGCAAGCCATTAATCTGTGAAAAGATCCAGGCTTTTACCTGTGTTTTGATACAACTGTTTATGCTAGTGCTAAATTCCACCTCTGAGTGTTCCTAAGAGCTAAAACATTTTGCAAGGCCAATATCTAGTTGAGCTTGACCCTTTGGATAAAAAGATATMTTTTTTGGTGCCAGTATCTGATTCTGCTGTAATAAAGAGGGAGGAGATATGTGTGACTCAAACGCTGGGACAAGACTCTAGCACAAGCAACAGCAGATCAGAGGTGCAAATAAACTTTGCAGTAGCATCAGCAGCTCCTCATACGGGTACATCTGCTTCCTGCAGGAAAAAAAATGGTCTCATTCAGACAGCTTGGCATTAGAAGAAGGGACAGAAACAGCAAATAAAAACAGCAAAAGCACAAGGTAATGGGCCATTCACAATGTTAGGCCAGAAAAGTTATTTGGGAATTYGCAGTTCTCCACCAACAGCTCTGGAAAGGGACCCTCTCCTGCCAACACAGGACAGCACAACAGCCTCCACTTCTGTACTGCATTAGGAGCTTTTTTCCCCTTGTGTAAGTTACCAATAGTAATTAGGTTTTTTCATAAATACTTGCCCATAAAAACATTGGCCAAGTGTGACCTCAGTGTTAGTGGGGAAAACTCCACTCTGATCAGCAGCTATGTACTGCTCCCTTATTTGAGTGGCTCTCCCATTTATGAATACAGTTGGGCTTTCCCCTAACATCCTTCACCAGGATGCTCATCTGTCTCTGTGTTTAGCTGTGGACCTAAGACCGTTAAACTATTTAAAAAGTTCTCACCATGAGTGTATTGTAGAAAGTACCACCTGGAAGGACTCAGTCTATCGAACTCAGTGGGGACTTTTTACCCCCATTAATTTGTAAAACAAAACGTCTGCTAAAAGCTTCRAACCCATCCCTGCTTTTGCACTTCCTGTTTGACTCCCTGCTGGTGATGAAACAACAGCTATTCACAGGCAAATAATTGGGATCCCTGAGAGAAAAACTTGTTAACTTTTTAATAACGTCTCAACTCTTCTTGTAACCCCATAGAGAGCCTTGGAGCTGAACAAGCCAAAGAAGTTACCCTGTTACACCAGAGCCTTTGATCCGAATGACCTCTGTTCTGAAGCTAGAAGTGCTTACACTGCATAAATCTCTAAATTAAAAAAGAATAAAATAAAATAAAAAAAAATGAATGCAGCTGCCTATGCGCTATTGCAGGATGATAGCCCTCAGGTGGCCTCTGTTAAATGGGAGCTGCTTTGTGAGGGAGGTTGGTAAATAACCAGCACCTGTGGGATGGGTTTGATGGTGCTGGTGGCTGGAGATGATGCTTCTCAGAGGCCTCCAGAGCACCCCTGGGTCAGGCATGTTGGTTATTGGAAAGGCAGCCCCTTCACTGTTGCTGCAGGAGCTCATGAGCCTCCTGGCTCTCACCAAGAGGCCTCGTGGTGCCGCTCRGCTGTCGGGGCCGCCTGGCAGCTGTGTGTTCCTCACCTCGTGTGGCTCCAACAAGGAGGAGGGGTTGCACAAGCGGTAAATATGTTCTCTGAGCTTAATGAAGGCTGTAATTTCAAGCTTGCTCATGCTTCTCAGGGCTTTCCAGCTCTCGGGGATAGGGACGGGGTGCAAGGTCAGGAGGGGAAAGTTATGGTTGCTCCACAGTGAAGTGAGGTGGCTGTTGGAGGCTGCGCAGTGGCTCAGAGGCAGGACTCCTCGCTGCCAGGCTCTGCTGAGGTGACAAAACCACACCACCAATGCTCTGGCCAGTTTCCTGGGCTGGGATGCGCTCTCAGACAGGGATACCATGTGGTGAAACCAGGCTCAGTGCCTTAGGTGCAGCAAGGAGATGCCCTGAAGGCATCAGGAGGTCCTTGCCAGAAAGAGCCACAGGTTCCTTTATCTCTTTCTTTAGTTTGGCCCAGGGCAGCCCAGGAGATGTCCTGCAGATGTGCAGTTGTGATGAGTGGCAGATCCTGTGACCATAACCCATGCAGATGGCTCCCTCACACCCTACTCCTTAGATTGCTGTTTTATATTGGTCCAGTTAATGCAGTAGTGTTTTATGCTGTGTTCCTCCTGACCAAAGGCAACCAAACCCAGTGTTTCTGAAAGTGCCACTTGCAGAGAAAGAGCAAGTCAGAAGGCAACCTGACCATGGGCCCTGCCCGTGGTAGTCCCTTATGCCCTGGGCCTGTGTTAGTCACCCATCCAAGCTCCCAGTGCTGTCAGGATACAATCAACCCAGCCACATGGTCTCACAGCCTCTGCTGCTCCCCATTCACCGGGAAAGCAAAAGGATAAAATGCAAATGTTTGAGTCCCAACTGAAGGGTGGGTGAGCAGGCTCAGGTGGGGCTCTGCTGACTAACCCACCCCAGAAGCAGGCACGCATTGCTCCCATTTTGTGCTGAAAGAAATGAGTCTTTTAAGRGGCTGTGCTGAAGCTCCAGGGAGTGCTGGAAGGGGCCACCAGAGCGGAGAGGGTCTAAATTCTGATCCTAGGCCACCCCATCTACATGATACCCTGGGCCAGGTCTGTCTGGGGTTTGCATGGAGCGCTCACAAAATCACAAAAGGATAAATGGCAAAATGGGATATATCTTTGCTGCTGTTTTATCTGATATACGCAAGTGGAATCCCTTGAGGGAGAAACAATTTACCTGTGGCCCAAGGTGACTCATTAGAAACTGTTTCAAAACAGTCAGTATTTTTCTGAAAAGGCATGTCCCGATGAATTTGGCAAACGCGCAGTTTCAGATTACTTTATAGTCTGCTTTGTAAAATTGTTTGCAGGGTTAATGACAGTTTAGTACAGGTATTTCTGGTTTGAGCTTGGTCATGTTTTTAAAATTTCTAGTTCATAAAAACAAACAAACAAATAAACAAATTTTTAAAGGCCCTGAAATTAAGGCATGGCTTTCTCTGATACCTTCATCTGAGGCTTTCAGAGTATGATAAAATTAAGCATTGAATTGTGAGGCCTTGTATAGTTTGCATAAGATTTATTCATCTTCAGCCATAATTCAGCCTCCTCCAGAACAAAGTATGATGGCTTTTAGTGAGTGGTAGTGCCAAAATAGTCTTTTAGAGAGGCAAGCTATAATCCATCTGACACTGGGTTTGGAAGAAATTAGAGGGTCAGAATATATTTAGCAATAAAATAATTTACCTGTTCAGACACACTGACAAACAGATGCATAAATACAAAAAAGAAGCGTGGCTTCTTATCACAAACAACATGTGTGAATGGGGTCTGAGACCTGGCTGCTTTGTATTTCTAGGAATTAGCTGGCAATATATTAGCTGTGCTAAGATAAAACCATGTGTTTGCAAGGCCTGCTGTTATCTCTCTTTTGTGTGTGTGCTGAGATACAGCTCTGAGGAAAGAGCATTTGGTACAGTAGATTCTGGTCTTGACTTCAACAGGATGAAGAAAATTTTACAGCAATTTTTAAGCAAAGAGATTGTTCAGTGCGAGGGAGCAATGGTCAATAAATTTCATTTTTCATTTACAACAGCTTTGAATGCCTCAGGTTAATAAAGTGGATTTAAAATTCTACCCACATTTTAAATTAATTGCATCATTCTCACAACTTTAATAGAACCAAAATGACAACTTGAATTTACAAATACCCAAGTGGCATTCTTCAGCGCACCAGAAAGYTGTCATCTCACTTCCTCTTGAATTAGATACACACACAGCTGCATCTGCAGTCCTCATTCTCCGCTTATTTCTAATGATTGGTGGGTTGGTCCTTCAGCACTTCACTCCTTTGATGCCAGCAAGACAGYTCCTCCCCACACACCACTCCAGCTGGGCTGCCAAAGCAGGAGGTAAAGGAGCATCCCTCCTCCTGGAGGTTTGGCTGCCTGGCTAAGCGSCAGCTCTGAGTGCAGCTGAGGGCAGCCCCGTCCTTTGGTGACCTTGGAGAAAGGTCTCCAGATGGTGCTGTGGGGAGGCCACAGCCAGCGCTGGCCTCTTTCCCATGAAAGCTGCTTTTAAACTGAGCCTTTAACCTTTTGGCTCCCACCTGAGTACCAAGAGTTTCAGTCTTTCCCMAAAGAGATGCATTCAAATGCTGATGAGGCACACACAGAACCTTACTGGATGCTGGAAAATGTTTGCCACTGGGGGATTCGAGTGTGAGACAGAGCATGGTGCTGTATTCAGAAATGTTTTGACTCTTGTTTTACAAGGGAATCTGAAGCAATTTGATTTGGGGCCTCTTCCCACAATGTTGTAGTCTTAAATTTGTTATTTTAGCATGCTGCATACTTTTTCTTCTTGTGCAACCACAGTTTGATAATTATGGAGGAAGACAGACTGTTTACTCAAGGCCCTGGATGGAAAGCACTGAGTTTGTCTGAAGCTTGGAGCAAGAAGCTGACCCACCAGAGATCATTTCTGTATCCATCAGGACTCACTGAGCTCAGACAATATCTCAAGGTTTTGGCATGCAGCAGCCAAGAGCAGGACTTTTTATTAATATATTTCTTAAGATTTGCCTGGGGAAAACAAGGTGCTGTTAGATTCTCTAACCACAGTGCTGGGAATCAGGCATCTGGCTGTTGAAGTCTACTATTAGAAGGCATTAAAGGAAAAGTTTAAAAAAATAGAGTGGGGCATTTTGAAACTTTTCCAAATGGAGGTGTTCTCCTGGGGGGGCTTTGGCAGCTGTTATCCAAACAGCCAAACTCCAGCTATGTGTGTGTATTCATCAGGCTGCTTCCCCATCAGATCCCACACAGCCATGCCTATGGGCTCTGCGAGGAGGCTTCTCCCTGCCGAARGAAAGTCCATGTTTTGTTCTTCCAGGAAAGTGTCTTAGAGCTCAGGCAAGGCCCCAAGCAGAGCAGTTGTTAGAGTTTTGCCATCTCCAAGGGAAAACTGATGTTCAACGTCTCTGCTCTTCTCCTGATTCCTGTTTTATGAATGCTCTTGGTATTTCAGTTTGTCTTGCAATATTGTCTGCTATTGTTGAAAAATTGCTCTGCTCTTGGTTCATGTGTACACATCCACGTCTGTGCGAGAGAGATGTGAAGAACCTGTGAAGGGAACCATCTCCCTTCCTCAGCTCCCGTGCAAACTGCTCTGACTCCCAAGGACTCGCTTCCCACGGGTGGCTATTGCAGATAAACAGGAGCACATTTCCAAAGAACCAGTCATGCGGAAAAACCCTTTATGCTGCATTTCTGTTGTTTGTAAGTGGATATTTTCTCCCGCGTTTCCTGATGGCTGTCGCAAGCATCTAATCCCGTCTGTCACATCAAACCTTCCTTGATAGAGCTCTTGTCAAAGCCTAAAAACACCCTGAAAAACAAATCCACATTGCTGCCATTCGGTGACTGCTCAGCAGTGTTCCAAAGAGCTGGTCATCATTGGTCAGCAGTGACATCCACGTGCAGGGCCACCGAGAGCGTGTTGGCCCTTGGCAGCTTGGTCCAAAGCTAGGGCAGATACCTCAGAGCGAGGCCTCGACCTATACAGGCCTTTTGCTCATTGGTTGCCCATGCTGCTCCATCAGGTGCCAGAAAACTTGCTCTGTAACTGACAAATGTCCTGATCTCCTCCATTTATGGCTTAATTCTGCCAGCTGAAGTTCCTGCTTCGCCTAATCCCAAATTGCATGCAGGGTGAAAGTTTCCCTGGCGGAACACCAGGTGCCAGAGGGCCAGGGATGTGCTCTGGAAGTGATGCCTGGCTGTGGCTGATGATGCAGTGGATAGGCCATGGACAGCCCGGGCCACCATGGAGGCCCACTGGTGGAAGGGACCACCTGTGAGAGGCCACCCATAGCCCAGGGACACCCATGGAAGGGCTGGCAGTGGATGGGCCACCAGTGGAGGGGCCACCCATTAGGTACCGCTGGTGGCTCAGGGACACCCACAGAGGGATCACTGCTGAAGAGGCCACCTGTGAAAGAGCTCTGATAGCCCAAGGTCAGCAATGGAGGGTCCACCTGTGAGTGGCCACCCTGGAGCCCGTGACATGGTGCCTGTCTGAGGCACCCTCCATGCTACCAGCTGAGAAAGCCATGCAGAGCCCCAAGTCTCAAACAAGGGTGTTTATGTTTATTTATTTTTATGTCTCGGTGAGGAAACCTGAGGCTGGCCTTAAGCATTGGCCCTGCAGGGGCCACTTTCCCACCCGCCGCCGCCGCGGGGCCGGCGCCATCTTGTGGCGGGAAGCCCCTTCTTTGCGTGGACGTGGTGGGACGTGAGCTCCGYTCGAGTCTTCGTGTCCCGGATGGATCCTAGAAGACGAACTGCCATCTCAACACTGCTCTGAGCAGGGAGGGAGAGATGGTGCAGTGCCATCTTGCCTTTTTGCACCTCTTCTTTTCAGATAGGGATCGGCTTGTGCCAGCCAGCTTGGGTTCGGGCAGACCTGGACGTGKCTGTGGGGGCATGGCCAGAGTCTGGGGGGATATTTGGTGCGGGTTTGCCCAAAAAAAAACCCTCAATTTGATGCTCCCTGAAGAAAAGGGTGACACATTCACTAGATGGTGAACACTGAATGTGTTTGGCCTTCTGTGGAACAAGATTTAGCAATAACGCAGAGATTTCACAGACCTGCCGAGACTAGCATTAGAAAGAACACACTGAGTCACCATTTCCCCAGTTCATGCAGRATCAGCCTCTCTAGAGGTTTCTGTGTTTTTTATCCAATGGATCAGAAAGAAATCAYATCCCCATGCCCTTTGCCCCAATCCCAGCTGGATCTTCGTGGAAAGAGGTAGTTTGTGCTCAGAGATGTAAGGAAGAAAATCTCCGTGGTATCTATTGAGAAAGGGGAGATTTGCAAAAGTCAGTTATGGTTTCCTAGCTAATATATTTTATGAGAGAGGGCTGGTCCAGATAAGCTGCTGGTCTGATGCTGTGAAAATGTGTAATGAATCTTCTGTGAACTCTCCACACAACTTTGGAGTCACTTAGTGCCTCTCTCTGCATTCGAAAGGGGCTGRTGCTCCCCATCATGTCTTCATCTGTTTTTGCAGACTGTAACCTTTACACTTTCAGGCCTGTCACTCTCGAGATGTGAATATCCCATTTAGCACAACATTAACGTTGCTGGTGCTTTTAGGTACTACTCTGAGATGTCTGCTAATGACTATTCCTTGCATTAACCCAGTGGTGGCACTTCTGTTGAATCGGGAAACCATAAAAATAAATCTCCTCTTCCCAGGGGTGTCTGTGATTCAAGCAGAAAGTAGCAATGTGAGAGATCTCCCTGACTTGCCGCTGACTCAGTGTGACTACAGGCAAGTCATTTCCTCTCTTTGGAGAAACTTCATGTCTCTGAAAGCTGGAGGAGCAGGTATCTAACATGAACAAGTGGTTGACAGTGAAATTGCTTGTCTAGAGGTCATGTGAAGGAGTGTTTTGTTCTTACCTAGTCCGCTTTTATCACTTGCTACATCGAAGAAGAAAATGGCAGAGGTCATCAGCAGAGAGGGAGAGCTTTCTGAGGAGTACTTAATTCACTGAAAAATACAATTTTGTGGAATGTAATTGTTTGTGAGCCTGGACCTTCAGTGAATTGTTTGGACCAAAAGTGTAGAGAGGGAGCTTATTCAGGGAACATTTCATTCTGTCAGCCTCAGAATCAAATGTGACATGTTTTGTAGATTTCTTTTTTTAAATTTAAATCACTACAATCTCTAGGAGAGAAGTAGTGGAAATGAGATGTTTAATGTGATCTGGACAACGAGAGGGGCTGGAAACTGAATGAGAACTCTGAGAGAAGCTTCAAACTGCCTTGTTTTGGCATCAGCCTCTTTTATGGGTTGCAATCGTTTTTGGCTCAGTTGCCATCTCAAAATCCCAGAGTCTTCAGCGTGATAAACCTGAGCCGATGACAGGACTCCCTGACAATTCCCTTATCTCGGAGTTACAGAATGCTGCTGCTCTCACTAACAGGGACGAATTTGGCATGCGCCTTGGGGTGAAGCRGAGGAGCAGCAGCAAGTTTCAGCCAAAAACTGCTTCAAACTGGTGTCTCTTTCCCTGCAGCTCCCCAGCTGGCCGGGCTCTATGTGCATGATACCAAGTGACCCACGCAGGGCTGCGTGCCCTGCTCTGCCACTCCTAGCGAGCGCCAAGCATCTCACACCCTGCACTGAGAGTGACTCAAAGCTTTGCTTAACTCTTAGCAACCCTGGGAGGGAGACCTGCTTTCTAAGACCAACAGTGCCAGATTGGAACCGTTTTCAATTAAGATAAATTGTGCTGCATTCACGCTGCGTTCTAAACTGTTTGAATTGCAGATGGATTCTGCTATGGAAAAGCTTTTAACAGGAAAACCCTGTCTATCTGTCAGTTTGGTAATGAGCCCCAAAGCCCTGAAGGAAGAGGGAGAAAGTGCTGCAGTGCTTTCCCAAGCAAGTGGTGACAGTGGTGACTCTGAGGTCTTAATGTCAGGAAATGGAAAAGGTTGGTTTTTTTTTTTTTTGGAACTGAAGGAGAGTGACTTGGTGGCTACATTCAGTTGTGTTTGAGTGTACTGAGGGGGAAACTGAGGTATCTTCCTGTAAGGACTTGCTTATTTAGGGCCAGGAATGACAGAATGTCTTTTTAGCTGGAAGACGTGAATAACATCAGCTTCAATGCCTGGCTTATCCATCAAATAGGGAATGTCCATGATGAAGGAAGCTTTCCTGCTGACTGGGTTGGGTTTTGGTAATGTTCCTGACGCAGGAGGCAGCAGTGATTCATGGTGAGCGGTGTCACTTCTGTAGTGGGCTGGTGCTGGCTCTGTGTCCTTGGACTGCACATCTCTAACATCGCTTTTGCAATGGGCACATGGAGGGTTAGTGGAGCAAATGCCAGTCCCCTGGCTGGCCATGCAGTGGCACTGGAAGCAAAGCTAAATTCCAAGCGTGAGCTCCGTCAAGGTGCTCTCCAGCTGCAAGGGAGGTGCTAGACAGGCTCTTCTGCCCGTGCTGGAAGGCGGAAAGTGATCTGGAAAACGGAGCTGTGGGAGGTTGTGTCGGGTGCGATTTGCGGAGCACAGGGCGACGTGCTGAGCCCTGCAGCGCGTGGGAGCGCGCGCTGCCAACCGACTGCTCACAGCTTCCCGCAGCTGCCTCTGCTGGGGTGCGTTTCACACCGGCTGCTGCTAAATGGAAGTTAGTGCCTTTGTTGCTTGTTCGGTTTGTCCTGCCAAGTGACTGAGACTTCAGCTTTCTGTTCTGTAAGACAGGTGTATTTTCAGCCCTCTTTTTCTTCTCCCTTGCCTGTCCTGTAAATGAGATGCTGATGTAAAGTGCAGGGAAGCAAAGAGCATCGGAAGGCAGAAGCGTTGTTAAAAGCAGCTGGGAAGAAGGGAGGCAGTGTGCAGCAGAAAAGCGTCTCACTGCAACGAGTGACAAAGGCAAAGATTGCCTATTGATCCTCTAAATGGCAGAGTATGCACAATGCGAGGAAGGGTCTGAGCTGTTGTACTCAAAGTGGATGAAAATATTTTGATGAAATAAGGCTATTTCATTTTCTGAGCAAAACTGCTCAGAAAATACTTCTCAAGAGGAGAGGTAGTTTTGATTAAAGTCTGCTTGGATCAAAGACATACAGACAGACAATTACATACCCCATTACAATGGATAGCGTGAGGGTTACAGCACTTCTTTGTGGGGAGGCATAGATGTGAGAAACTGCTGAGTATAAGCTGGGATCAGTGTATCTTTACTTTGTGCACCAGGTTTGGGGGCATTTTCAGGTAGGTGATGCTCAACATGTTTTACTGGAGCTGTTCCACTTGTCTAGTGTGCTGGAGTACACATGCATGTCTTTCCAAAAAGGTTTGAGAGGCTTTGATTTTATTTTGAAGTAGCATTTTTCAAAGTTGCAAAAAATGCTCTGTATTGGGATCCCATTTCCTGTCCTGCACTTGTTTTGCTAGACAAGCCACAAGACTGAAATGCAGGACTTACTTTACAGTGTGGTCATGTTAATGCAATAGCTAATGGACCAGGACAATTAAACTCCCAAATCAATAAGTTTCTCCAGTTTCCAGGTAAGTTCTAAATTGGGATCATTACCCAGAAGACTTGCTGAAAATCTCTGACAATACATAGGCACAAGTTTCCTTTTAAGCTGTAGCAGGCAGTATCTGTTAAATAACTAGGCAAGCACAGAACACGCTGAACCCTTGACCTGCTCAAATTAAACAATGTTCTCCAGGTGAATTAAAATAATCCTTCTGGATGGGAAGACTTCCTTTCTGCTTGGCTTTGATTATCAAGCACTGCAAATACAGTCTTTCAAATGTGTGATCCTTTCCAGTGCATCTTTTGCCTTGTTGTCCTTGGACAGTATCTCCTGCTCTGCTATTGCAGCTCTTCCTCTTCTGTATGTAGGGGTAGAAACTGCAGGAAACCAGAGCCCATGTACTGTGGGTTGCCACTTGGAGCTCCCTATGGCCAGATACTCGCTGCCCGAGGGCTACCTGAGTTCAGATGTGATGTTGTGCAGGCCGTGCTTACTTATCATCTGGTTGTGCACCTTCAATCGCCTCAAAGCTCATGGTGTCCTTAAAAAATGCAGGTATTGCAACTATGTCCCCTATGTTTTTTTACAGTTCTGAACAAGAAAACAAAGGGACTTTGGTCAGGGTCTTTGACCTTTGCATTGACAGAAGAATTTTAGGGCTTTCAGCATGTAGTGATCTACATACTGATATGGGTCCTCTGGCATGTGGAGTGCTCTGCATCTACCCCCTGTGCAGAAGTGACGGGCTGTGGGAGGCAAACAGGACTGGAGGAAGCTTCTGTGGATAGTGGGGTCCTCTGGAGGAACTGTCCTGTGAAGACCTCTGGTTTTACAGAAGCAGCAGGCAGAGAGTCCCTGCGACAGGCAGGGATGGAGCCGCAGTGGTGTGGTCTGTCCTAAAATACAAGCCAAACATTCTTGGGACGTGGAATGCAGTTTTGTTTCTTATTTCTTGCCAGCTATCACCCTTCTTGTCAGGTGGGAAGGTAGAAACCTGGGCTCCCGCCTGTCGCAGGCCCTGCTGTCTGGGCCGTTGCATCAGCATTCCCCTCACCTAGCAGGTATATTGCTTTCCTCCCCTGCCGTCTGGCTCAGATTGATGCTGTCATTTGTGCATTGAGACAACTCGCGCCTATAAATCCTTCCAAATGCCCTATTATTAAAAAGGGATCTCGCCTTCAGCTTTGGGGTGGGGAGGAGGGCTATGTTTCTGTTTGTTAGCTCTGCACAGGCAGGTGGAGTCTCCAGGGGCTGGAGATAATGCTCCGATGTGCGGGGTGATGATGGTCAGGTACTGGGTTGCGGGTGTCCAAAGGCATCTCGAGGGCAGAACTGTCAAAGGCGGCAGCTGGGATTTTTTACAGCCGCTCTGTGATGGCTAGCGACCTGGAAGCGGGAATTTAGGACTTCCAGAGGATGTCTCTTGCTAGGGATGGGGATCTCCACTGAGGATGGAGAGAGAGGGATGTAAAACCAGAGCTTAGCCCAGTGCAGGGCCATCTAGGGGCACAGGAACAGCCACTTCCTGGGCATGGTGGGCTCTATCCTGAGCTGATCAGCCGCTTTTCAGCCTGTTCCCTCCTGCCTCCCAGGGGCCCTGCTTCTACAGGGAAGGGGAGCTGTGGACCAGCCATGCACCAGGCTTAACGTGCAGGCCAGGCTGAAGAGACATCTCTGAGGTGGAACATCTCTGTGCACATTTGGCACTATTGAATGTCCACTCCACCTCTGAACCTAAAAATTCAATGCTGAGATAAATGTATATCTCTGCCCAAATGGATTGAGTTTCCCTGGGTTCTGGAGATTTCTTCCCCATTTTTTATTATTTCACCTCAGGCTGCAGGGTCTGTTTTAGGACCAGTGTAATAACTGTCACAAGTTTGCCGGGCTGACAAATCAGTATGGTGCCAATCACAGTTATAGAGACCCTGGGACCACTTCATCATAGCAGCTTCACTCCAAGGCTCCCYTTAATCTTTCCTAATAAAATTTAAATGACAGTAGCTGTTCCAGTCATGAACCAAGAAAAGCTTCTCATATTATTTCCTCCCCCTCCTTTATTTTTTTTTCAGTGTTAGGTTCTCCATTTTGTAGTAATTTATCTATGACAGCTGATGTCTTCCAGAGCCTATTACATGTGTGTGAACCAAGTGGCACTTCTGTTTAGTGACTGACTTCTCTCAGCAGATGGGTGGAAGATTGCAAGGTTGGGCCATTGCCACCCCTGTCAGAATCCAGGCTGAACTTGCTGAAGCTTATGGGTGGTTTTGACCAGAAGTTGTTATTGAACTTGGATTTGAAGCAGCCTCTTSCAACCAGCCTTTGGAGAAACAGTTCATCCATAGTAATGAAGCACCTATCTACCTTTCAGTCCTGCTTGAAGTGAGGAGACTCGCATCTCTTACATGCATCCACTTTTCTCCTTGCTCCAGAAGAAGAAAGTAGAAGAAGAGCCTTACAAACACCCTCTATCTTTCCCTTAAAACCTGAGTGGTGTTAAATGCCTGCCTGGCTGGTAAGAGGGCCTTGCACTTGAGGGGAAGGTAGGGTGGTTTGTAGTGTCTTGTAGATTCTGCAGGCTAAACAGTTCATGGAGTTGGACTAGCCCGAGAAAAACCTTGCTGGCAGCAAAAGTCAAAGCAAAAGTCAAGTCTCTCTTGGTCATCCTAAAGTGTGAAGGGTCAGGGAGTTGTTTGGAAATCCTGTGGCTTGAACCTTGAGCTGGAGGGAAGGCAGAAACCCATGTGAAATAACATGTGAAATCCGAGGAGGTGGGAGTTTGGGACTGATGCCTCTTCACCCTGTGTTAACTTCWTCCCTCTGGGTCTGTACTGGGATGGCCTCCTGGAGCTCCTGCACCACCACAGACCCCCTTGTGACCACAGGGCTTCTTCTTTCTTTCTTTTAGCAACTGGCCAGTTCACATACATAAGGGCCTGGGCCATAAATTAGAATTTAGGCATCTTCCATCTCATTTCAGAGTGCCTGCCAGAGAAGGCGGTAGCTGGGGCCTTGTTAATACTGCAGTGGTGAAAAGTCAGCYGCTCTGTAGCAGAGACAGGCTTTGATTTACGCAAGTAAAACTGAGATCAGATTGAGGCCCTTGGACGTCAGTGTCAAAGGCCTGCAGGGATGTGTTACTTTTTCTTCCCTGCTGATGGAAATTAAGTCCTGGGAAGATGGGTAGTGTGGTCTCATCTGATTTTTTTTCTGGACTAGTGTTGCCTTCAGAAACTCTAACTGGCAGTCAGCACCTCTCTGCTTGGCAGTCTCAGCTGGAAGGACAAGGAATGAATGGGCTGGGAACAACATTTTTTGGCATCTCTCAGTCACACTTATTACCTCATTTAGCTACAAGAGGGGTTGTTACCACGAACATCTGTTTGTCATGTCTAGGTGGAGAATGAGGTGACATTTAGAAGACGTGGTTTACATCCAAGTCTCTGTCGCTTTCAAGGGCCAATCGCAAGCAGAACATCTTTGAAGAAGCTGACATCTTTGGTTATGTTCCACATTTCAGTACTCTGTGCCTCTTCAGCAGCCATACATCTTCCTACATGATTGTTTGGCTTGTTCCCACCACCATCTTTGCTCTCTTAGGAGGATACTTTGCCTGGTATGTCCTGTGGAGATCTTGCCCTTTAGCAGGGTTTCATGTTCCAGGGAGACTTGGCCTTAGGAAACTCTAGCCAAAACCTACTGCCCTGAAGAGTTTAGGTGGAATGTTCAGAGCATCATAAACTGTTTTTGTCCCAGGTTACTTGCATGTTGGTTTGTTCAGAAAAGGCTTCCTATAATGATATTTATTTTGCTGACTGTTTGCAGTACTTCGAAGATTTTAGGTGGAGATGAGTCTATAAGGTACCCTAACATAAAATGCTCTCTTTTGGGCAAGGTTACTCTGTGACACACTGCTACTCCTAGCTGGGATTCCTGAGTGGGGAAAAAAATGTTGGTAGTAAGATGACGGTTCTGGAGGTTCTGGAGGTTCTGCTGCTGCTGGGAGGCCGCTGGGAGGGCCTGATGCAGGGGTGCACTCTGGAGTTGTGGCTGGAAGCGTCTGGGCTGCCTGTTTTTCYGCCCAGTTACCTCCAATCCTTATCTCTTTCATACTCACCTAGGTGGTGTGATGGTGATCTTGGGTCCTGTTTGTTTAGGGCTTTGCTATAAGCTATAGCAGGAAATAAGAGAAGTAAGGGAAAGGGCTTATATATTTCCCTTTCCTGTGTGGGATGTGTCGCACTCTGCTTCAGTCCTTCAAACACCTTTTGCTACAGCAGCCAGCACAGCGACCAAAAGGTTTCCTTTGGAGTCATGCGTGTCACCTGTGTGTTGTTCTTCCCCAAGGTTTGCGTCCTGCATCTCACATGCAAAGCTGGATAAYGGGGGACTGGTCATTGTCCCCTCCTTAAAACATGAATCTGAGCTGTGCTCTTAAATATTGTAGGACTCTAGACAAATCTTTTTTCTTCCTTGTGTACCTGGCTCTCCTTTGACATGAAATGGGGGAGGATCTTCTCAATTTCAAGGGATCACATTGCTTTTGGCTGGATCTAAGCCATATAAAGATTTTACAAGGTGTGTGGAGCTTGCTACACACTAATGCCATTCAAGGACACTGTCTGTGGTCTATTGCTTTCTGGCATGTCCCCTCAAAACCTCATAAATCATCAGTTTTGAAGCTTCACAGACCCTGTGGGGGTAACAGAGGTTCAGAGGGTTATTACAACTCCAGTGATACCTCTTTAAACCTCTTTCTGTTTTCTTGCTGCATTTTAAAGCCTATGTCCCACTGCCTGTCATTTTTTTAGTATATGCGAGTTGGTCCCAGCTTCTAGCAGAAAGCACCCAAAGTCCTGTTTATGGAGGACTGCAGTATGAGTTATTACCTGCAAAGCTTGCAGTCAAGTTGTGGGTTATAGCACTAATTAAAGCAAATGTCATAGCAAGAGCACGCTGACGTTGTTAGAATTAATGGCCCAGAGCATTACTACTTAATGCACTTTCTGAAGTTAATGGAATTGTATTAATTGGGATCTTGGAGGGACTGAGGGACACAGAGAGCACATCACTCGTGAGCAGCACCTCTGTTATTACATTAAGGCTGGAATAGCATCCAAGTTCCTTCTGCCTTCTGTGCCCCTCTTGCACGGCCGTTTCCCAAGTGAGTAGCTCTGAAGAGGCTCAGGGGAAGGTTGTTTGGACCTAGGTTAAAAGGTGAAGAAGCCCTTTCCAGATTCGGTTGCAGAAGATCCCCCTGTCCCCAGAAACCTGTTCTAGCAACTGCCAGACTGCCCCAGCACAATCCTGAAGGGACAAGGAGCTGGGTTCAAAAAGGCTGTGTGCCCTTTGCCCAGCAGCTGGTTCTACAGAATCGACCTCCCTGGGCTGAGCTTGCTGCTATGAGCGCAACCCAGGACATCTTGTGAGGGCGCAAGCAGAGAGCAAAGCATCTGTTAGACACTGAGCCCTTCTGCCAGCTCTAGTAGCTGTGAGATGGCACTGTGCATGGTGAGACCTAATGCCAGGTTCTTCTGTAGAAAAATTTAGATTTGATGTAGTGAAAAAGCAAATCTGCTTTCCTTGAAAACTGCTCCCCTCAAAGCTGATGTTTCTCAGTAGAAAACCCCATTTTTTAAAAAAAGCTCTGTGCAGTTTAGTTAAAAAAAAGYTTCCTACGAAGGATTTTGTTTCCAAACCAGGCTGTTCTTATTTTCATCCAGATTTGTCACATGGGGAAATAGTTTCTAAGTAGCTCTCATAGAAAGTAATTAACCATAGAAGGAGAGTAGATGATTTCAGAAGAAGGGAAGCACTCATTCTCTCTAGATAACAATATTAAATCCATTGTGAACTGGGAATGGGAGTTATTATGACACTGTAAAGTGGCTGTACCATTTTATCTCTGTCCAATTCCTGATTTAAAATATACTTAGCTGTGATAAAACTTCTTTTTTCTCTAGTAAGAAGAATATAACTATTAATTGTACTTCACAATATTACTGAGATCTAGCTTCATGATTACCATTGCCTGCATTTACAGACTTCCACATTATCTCCTGGATTAATAACATGAATACATTAATATTTGCAGAAAATAATGATGATTTGATGTCAACTAATCTCCCATTATGTGGAAGTTGAAACAACAGCATCGTTGAGCAGGTGCTTCCTGTGCGGGAGGTTCCCCATCAGGTCTGTGCTGGTCTCATTCCCCTCTTGGACACTTCCAATAGAAAATTCCTGTGTTCAGAGGAATTTTTGTTTGGATTTGCCAGCCTGACCTTATCCCACAGAGCTGCTTTGCTCCTAAACAAGCACCAAGGGCTCCTCGCTGTTCAAATCCAGCACAGTTCTGTTTGAATTGAAAGATTCCTCTTCCCCTAAACAGAGTGTGTTGTAAAAGAATCAGCGACGTTTGTTAAATGGAGAACACACAGGGCAAGGACTCCATCAGCTCCGAGGAGACAGTGAGTGATGGTCTCTTAATGTCTGAGAGCTTTAAAGCTGCTATAATATCCTTCAAAGCCAAGGCGGCGTGGTGGGGCCGCTCAGGAGCAGGSCTTTGCTGAGCGCCTCCAGACTTGGGCAGCCTCTGCGAGCAGGGGAGGGAACCGGTTGCTGTGCAACATGCATCGGCGAAGAGGCAGGTTTATTATTTACTTGTGAGCGTCCCGGCGGCACCCATCACTCAGCTGGTTACGGTGCCTTTGCAACACTGCTTTGCCTTCTAACTGCGCCTCCTCTGCCCTCTTCCTGACRGAAATCAATGGGCCAAGTCTCGGTGCTTTGAGGAAGGTAGAAGAGCCTTAACCACAAAAGAGGGAAGGGAGGGGAAATATTTGCCTCTAGTCAAGTGGCAGCCTTCAGGAGAGCTGAGTGTGGGTGCTCGTTTTGGATCCCTCTGAYTTGTGTACCAGTGATCTCTGCCCTTGGATGTCCTCTTGGTCCTTGGGCAAGATCTTCACTTGCTGAAGACCATCTGTATGGAAGGCTCAGGAGAAGGGTCAGGGCAATGACTACATTCCTAGACCTGGGTTTAGTTTAAACTGAGAGTGTCCCGTTGATGTGCAGAGCTGAGGAGCACAACTGAGAGGAGAAGTCTGTCTGATGCACATGCAGGACCTGCAAGGGCTCCACGCTGGTCAGCATTGCTCTTCTACCATGCCCAGCACAGGGATGAGACCCCTGACCTCTTCTATACACCGAGATGCACGTTAGGCTCTTTGGAAGTCGGCCGAGTAACAACTATGTGGAACAAACTGTACATTTTCAGCTTCAGGCTCTGTGAGACAGGCCAGTGGAAGCAGGATGATGATTTATATCTTTGAAGCTGTTATTTACAAGCAGTCATGTTCTTCATCTCTCTGTAGACAAATTGAAAAAGTAGTAAATTTGCCATATGTAATCCCTTGAGCTAATGCTTGTGGGAGGTGTAATTYAAAACATTCATTTGTCCTGGAGAATTGAGCCTCAGCAGCATTACYGGGGAAATAGGTATGAAAGCTGAAAATAGGTGGACACACTCTATACAGTCCTTACTGTAAAAGATTTACTGTCCATGTAGGTACAACAGAAAAAGCAGGAGAGAAATTGGGTCTCCTGAGTGGCAGGCAGGTACCCTGCTGCTTCAGCTGTTGATCACTGGCACTAGTGACTAGTTGAGGACCAGCTAAGGATTAATTGTGGGTCACGGGCAGTGATCTAATTACTAAATGGGCACGACAGCATGGGGCACTTATGCCCTAAGTGATCATCACATAGGCCTGAAAGTGCAGCCCCAGCTTTTAGTAAGCACAGGGCTACTAGCACTTTGGAATTGGTCTGAAATGTAGTTCTGCCTTGTTTCTAAGGGAAACAAACAAACAAACAAACAGACACAAACTTGTGCACGTGTATGTGGGAATGCAGCCATAGAGTGAATAAAGCTCCTGTAAGGTTCAAAGTGTAGGGGAGATCAGATCTTAGAGTATTTGCACTTCTTCCTTTCTGCACATTTTTATGAGGGCAGTTGTGTTTGGTAGGACTCACCTCCAGGTAAAAGGGTTTGTAAGAGCAGGGGTTAGTGCAGGACGGTGCTTTTCCTTTGCAAATAGCCCAAGGTTTTCATATCAACATCATATATCAACATCATTGCACAGTGCCTGTGCCTTACCACCCAGACACCTGAGCTAAAGGAAGAGGTGAAATACAGCTATRTTCTCTGTCTGATTTCCCTGCAAATCTCCCTTCAGTGTGGAAAAYGGATTTTACAGGCTAATGAGGAAACCAACAGATTTAATTAAATGGATTGGATTCTCTTTTGGCTTGAAAGGATTTGGTGCTGATCGACAAGGAGGGATTGACAGTTGTGCTGTGGTCTTGCTGTGTGAGGCTCTGCCTCAGTTGCTCCTTTCCTACCTTCCTGATAGTGTCTACTGACCCTGCAAAATCATGAGTGTTTCTTAGGATAAATGAGAAGCAGCAGGTACTATGAATCTCCGTTGCCTGCCATGGCACAGAGGCGGAAGTGGCGACGGATTCATAGGAGTCCTGGTCAGGGATTAAGGCACAAGTCCCTCCCTTCGCTTTCCTGCTATACAAGTGCCACACACTCAAGTGGCCTTGAATACTTTATTTCTTTCTGAAACTTTAAAGAAGTAGAGGAAGAAAACTTCACCTGTTTGTACCAAATTGCCTGCACACCCCGAGCCTGCCTTTCTTCATGATGTGCCAGGATCTGCCATTCCTCTGAGCTCTGATGTGAATGGAGCTTCATGGCAAAACTACCCCCGTCTCATAGTCCTGTGGCTGGCGGAGCATCCACTTGCCTGCCTGCCTCCTCAGCACTGATTTAGTATCTCAGGACTATGCTAAGACCTAGTAATATTTTCTGATACTGCACAAAATAGCTCTTTCATGGGGTTCCTTAGCTAGTCCTGCTGCATATTTTARAATAGCTTCCCTAGACCCTGTGCTCTTTGTTTTGTTATCTCCGTTTCCTGTGCAGCTGCTAGGTGTGTTTGCTCCTTCACTGAGATGTTTCATGGATCTGGAAGGCGGTGGCTGCTGCATATTGCAGAACCTCTTCTGTTGCTGTCTGCACATCATCTAGCCCTGTCCCCGTGAGGGGTACGGTCCCTGTCACAGCACCGAGCCTCTCCCTTCCCGGTGAAGAGACAAGAGGCAAAAAAACGACTTCATAAATTCTCCTATTTCATCACCTGCTATCTGCAGTTCA
The DNA here is from genome assembly GCF_003342845.1 of Nothoprocta perdicaria. Classification (NCBI taxonomy): domain Eukaryota; kingdom Metazoa; phylum Chordata; class Aves; order Tinamiformes; family Tinamidae; genus Nothoprocta; species Nothoprocta perdicaria. The sequence continues at coordinate 9,377,865 of NW_020454092.1, forward strand.
CCCCTATCATTTTTTAGTGGAGTAATTGTCTTGTTTGCTTTCTGTCAGGTGCAGATATATCTATGACGCATGGTGCTTTTGGGGAACCTCTCTGTGGCTCTGATCTTCAATATCTCTTTCTGCTTGCTTAATAATCCGCCTAACTCACTTTTCCTTGTTTTTATAGGTCCTTTCAGTCCCCTTGCTAGGTAGTTCATATCTTTAATACCATTCTCCTTATTGCTTGTACTCCTCTACCTTCTGGCTTAAATGCATGGTGTCTAATGCCCCCAGTCTAGACTTGTGTAACTAACAGTGGGCTGGTAGCAGGAGAATCAGTAAGTTTCTGGAGTCATCCTGGCTTCTCTGCCCCCAAAATAATTTGCACTGATGCTCAATAGGCCCTGCTTGCAGAGGCCCTACCTTCCTTTTCTGTGGCCTGCTGTCATTTCAGGAATTAACCTCATTTCTTATTAGGCTTGGCTGCTGTTTGGCCCAGTGAAGCTGGTGTCTCCCACGTGCGGATGTCACCGCTGTCCCCAGGCAGGGCTGGGGGCACTGAGGCTCACGTCTGCAGAGAGCCTGGTGCAAGTTCAGGGGGAGCAAAGGGTAGATCTGACTGTGAGCAATAAGGCATGTGCAAATGAGCAGAGCTCTCCCTGTAGGGACCCTTTTCCATCCTTAAGTGTATAAAACGCRAAAAAATCTGAAGATATGGCAGCACTAAAGCTGGGAAGAAATCAGGAATTTTAATACTGATTGGAATGAACAGTGGAAAATACTAGGGTGTTCTGCAGATTAGACTCCATCAAAGACAAGCCCGAATCCTTGTTCWCCTCCACAGACTGCTTTTATCTTTCTTGTCATCAGTTATATGTGCGAGATTGGCTTTAGGTGGCTGAAAGTCGTCCCTGGCTGGGTAAGCGTGTGAAGGGTGATGAAGTATGTGATTTCTTTTGCCCCGGTATCAGGACCAAATTGAGGGCAGGTTTCATCCCCTGTCGCAGTCTGGCGGCACGTGCTTGTCCCAGGACAGTGGCAGTCACTGCTCACTGGCCGCAGCCCTCTCACTGGGACCCTGGGGGCACCTGCTCTGCRGGATGTGCCCTGGGGACATCAGCAGAGGACAGGGAGCAGAATGTCCCCAATCTGCCCCAGTATCGTTCCCAGGCTCTTCACAACAATCTGTGCCAAAAAAGAGAACTGAATTCTAATCCCAGATGAAGAACTTTTCCTCTGATCAATACATTTGCTTATCTCCACATAGAGATTTCTGGATGCAATTATGTTCTTCGGGGGAACACAAGACTGCTAGCCGGAGGGGAGCATCTCCATGGACAATCTGTTAATAGAGTGAAAATGAAAATCCAGGGCCTTTCTTGTTCACACTGAGGTGGTAACACAAAGTGTTCTTCTTTTCTCTAACCCTCACCTGATTTCTTGCCTTGCCTTTTAGTCTGTGACACTAATGATGCTACGTGATCCAGCAGGATAATTTTCTAGTGAAGACCCAAGAGAGGCCAGATAGCTGAAATATTATGAGGTTATTCAGAAAAGCAGAATGCTTGAGGAACAATTATGGCTTTTTTTTTTTTTTTTTTTTTTTTTTTTAATGGCAGAAAAGGTGCACCAGTAGGCTTCCATTTTCGTGGTGCTCAGAATTTAGATATGCTTTTAGGATCTTGCAAGCACTGGTGTGCGCATAGCACATCCTGTGCCAGGTATTGCTGTGCTTTATTGCTGGCATTTTGAAACCTAAAAAGTGAAAATATTGCAGTAAAAGGGACAAAGACCAAGTAAGACATAAGGGCATCATAGTGAAGTAGTTGTAATTTTGACATTAAGGGAGGAGCAGTGAAGGCTTTTGCGCTGAAGAGGAGAATGATGCTGAGAACTCCTGGGTCCTTTTGTATTCAGAACCAAAACATGCAAGCAAACCTAATTGCCTTTTTTCTTGCATACCATTACAAAAATTAAAAGATGTAGGGAACAACACAGTGCGTGGAAAAGAGTAAAGTATTAAGGACACTGTTTTGTGAGATTTTACAAGCAAAATTAATTTCAGTTGGCTTGCAAGTAAATGCTGCCACATGGCCTCAGGGACACATTTTGGTTGCTTAGAATATGAAATGCATCGTGCYGTCATGGAGGTGTGTGTATGACTTGCTGTGGTTAATTATTTATGTGTGTGTTTATTTTGCTTTACAGGAAGAGACAAAAACAGAGGTGGGTGTGATCTTAACAGTGTTCCAGAGCTGTATTTCAGCARGACCTTCGCACTCAACTCCTGAATCTGCTGGGATGGGGGTCTTCTGTCCTGCATACAAGTTGTTTAAGTGTAGTCTGAGCAATTCTCCTAAGGTAGTTCTGCTAAGGCAGAGGTTCAGGATGAGCAGGTGAATTGCCTACTGGAAAGGTCAGTCTTTCCAGTGGCTACAGAGACCATCTCAATGGGTCAATGCTCAATGACTGCACCTTAACTTTTGGACAGATGTGAGAGATATTCCACTCCTTTTGCCATAAATGCAAATATATTTAGTGGGAATTATCTAGCTACCTCTATATTTAGGTGCTCTGGCAACTCTTGGGCTCTGTAGACTCCACCTTGAGGGTGACTGGGAACAAGATATGAATGCCACTTACTGCAAGTAGCTGGAAATGTCTGCTCCTATGTGCTGGAGAAAAAAAATATCTTCACATGTGGGCATTTAGAAAATAAAATGGTRAAGTGGAATCCCATCGTTCTGATTGCCCCCTTGCTTTACATCTTCTGATRTCAAATGTATTCTAACATCAGTCATGAGAACTGTTGGCTTTGGAGTTAATTCTGAAAGTGCCTTGGAACACTGTGCACCACTTTTCCTCTGCTATACAGAAATAGCTTCTCTTTTGAGTATTTTTAGGCAATCCTGGCTAGACCCAATGGGTAATTTGGGAAGGAAAACAAGACAAGCATCACAGGGAGATGATCCTTTCTGAAAGGATTCTGAAAAAACCYGCCTGGATGCCACCCTRTGCCACATGCTCTAGGTCTGCCTGCTTGAGCAGGAAGGTTGGACTAGATGATCTCTAGAGGTCCCTTCCAACCTTAAATATTCTGTGAATATTCTGTGAAAGGATTATTTTCTTTATTTCATTTTCTTTTCAAAATCCTCCTTATTGTCTTCCATTCTCAACTCCTCAGCAGTTTCAGAACAGGTAATTAAAAGTTCATATTCATTTATGCCTGATGCCCTAGATAGTTCCTGCTTCCGCTTTCAAAAGAAGCTAAAATTYCCGAGTGAGGCTCAATGGAGAAAGTATTAGAGCAAACTGGGTAGATACAGATCCTCTGGAATGGAGGGATGTGGAAAGCTTATGTAGAAATCACATCCCCTGACAAGACTCCTTAGGCCAGACTTTCATCATAGCCTGGGAGTCAGATGGCTTTCCGAGTTACACCAGGAGGGAGCAGCTCTCATCAAATGATACATCTCAGTATGGCATCTTTGCTTGCAAATTGCTTGATACCTCTGCATTTCAGCTTAACTCTCTGCAGAACAAGGACAACACAGTGTTTACTCGTCCCAGAAGGTAAATATGTGGGGAGAGTAATAAGTTCTTGAGATATTCGTGTCATTGCACATTAGATCAGGACATACTGTGCACTGAAGCTCATGGGCTGCTGCCTGTTCCCTCTGAACATGCCATTTCTCATGGCTGTTTCTGGTAGCATCTACATAAGCATTCTGGATTGAAGAGGCTGTGCAGTTTCCTGAATGAGACCATCCCATTTGTGAGAGGTGTTTCTGCTCCCTGTGATATGCAATGAAATTTCTGTACTCTACCTTGTGACTCTTGATGTCACATATGCAGTTTTTGTGTGCATGCACATACATGGTAGAAGACTAAATAGGCTTCATTATGCTATTCCTTAAGCATAAGGTTATTAAAATGTGAGCTCAAAGAGGTAAAGCCAGTTTYATAACTCAGGTAGTAATATTCCGTCTATTTAATAGGGCAATTCGTTGATCTGCAGCAGCAAATTATACTTTTTTTGAGTATTTAAGTAATACTTCCACTTGGTTTCCAGTTTATGAGTCAATTTAATATTTCCCTGGGCTCACTAGTGCTGACTGTACAGAACTTCTGGTGCTGGGCATTTTTTTCAGCATAGAAGCTTGAACAAAGTGTTTGCTTTTTTATGCAGTATGGGAATAKTATTTCCTCACAGAAATCTCCCCTTTGTCCAGCCACAACCAACACCATTGGGCTATGTCCAATTCTCTCGAAAAAATGTCAAAAGAATGGATTATTCTAAGTGAGACATATTATAGGATGCCAATATCAGGACTCCCTGGCCTAAATGGGCCACAAGCCTGAATTTCTGAATTTGGTCTGAACTGGTCACCATCTCCTCAAAAACACCGAAAGACTCAGTGCTTCTCTTGAATAATGAGGAGAACTTAAACACAGGAACTGGGTGCCTGGAAGAAAACATCTCAGCGGCAGCCACTGAACAAGAATTGCTGCTATCTCACTATTTAACTTTAAATGGTTTAAAGAGGATACTTATGACTGTAAAACTATTTTGATTTTCCAATTATGATTAATCTTGGAATGAAAAATACTGCCGCTCTCTGCACACGTCCCCTCACCWGTATCCTTAGATGATGGCTGTTAGGACCATCACTGTGGGACCCTTGTGGTGCTGGCTGCAAGTGCCCTGTTTCTGTCTTTTTGCAGTCATGGTCATGCTAGAAATCCACAGAACACTGGAGCAAATTCCTGCAGAAAGAAGGATCCCTATTCTAATATTCCTTGTTCTCTATGAATCTTCCTTAGCTAAAAGCCCACTCTGGGCTGGAAACATGTTTATTGCAGGATATTTCAGAACATTTTTGAGAAATGGCCTTTAGGTGGCAGCAAGAGTACAAGAATTTTTAGCCTCTTAACTATGCTGGGCTGCTGTATTGGAGTGTATAAGAGCAAATGTAAAGTCAATTTTACAATCCTCTCACAGCCTAACACACATTCATTTTTATTTGCATTTTTAGAGCACGTTACCAGAAGTCCTGAGCCAGGACCTGTCTGTCTGGTCCTTTCTGTACATAACCCTTGTGTGGGGGACAGTCCGGATAGTAACTGAATGCGGGAATGAAGCAGTCCCTTCCCAGCTGATTTCCGAGCGGACTCAACATCGCTGTCATGTAACGTTGCAATGGAGAGGGAAAGGCCAGGAGCTGGGAGAGGAGACTAGTGAAGACCACAGTTGTCGCTTGCTCACCTGTTTTACAAGTCAAGGTAAAACTAGTATGAGTCCTAGTGCTGTCGCACTTTCCCATGTGTGGAATGCCGCTTGCTTATCTTCTGGGAAACTGAGATACTTCTCTCTGAATCCCCTCATTTTCAGACCCGTCCTTCAGGTCTTGTTTGGAAGGAATTTCCCAGGTGGTGTGTCCGTCACACTCCCTTGTAAATACTTTGAAGCTTATGGTTTGCATGTGGGATAAGGAAGCCTGCAAAGTCCTTCCCCATCACAGACTGGAATGCCTGGGGTCTCTCAGGAAGGGGAATTCTGGAAGTGTCATCTCTCTGAACTCCCTAGGGTGCCATTCAGACACTTTTCCCCAGCCATATATGTGCCAGTAGCTCTCAGTACCCCGAAGATTTGCCCTGGCCAGGCAGGCTTTACACTCATGGAAGACAAGGGAGGGGCTGAGCTCCCACTACATCCTCTCCCTCKCCATAGCCTGATGGGGTCCCCGTGGTTTAGGGCCACAAGCCATTGCCCAGGTGGTGCCCTCTAGGAACCCTCTGCTTCAGATCCGTCTACTCAGCCTTATCGTGCCTCAGTCTCACCATTTCTCAGTGAAAATCCCATTTTCCCTGTGTATTGGACCACTGCCTCTCCAAGASGACCTTGGAGTGGCATCACTGATAGGACTGTTTTATGGGGAGCGAGCAGATCTACCTGATTTGTACCTTCACGTTGACTTGCTGCAGCTGCCGGCTTGATGGGACAAGCCCCAGCATCCTGACCTTCCCCGTCACGCTCAAACTTCCTTCCATTCATCCTGCGGGTGAACAACTACTGCTGCCTCGCGCTCTCCTGGAGCCTGGCCATTTATCCAGCTTTTATGGTGAGTAAATAATATGCTCAGTTATATGTCTGGAAATAAGGTTCTGTACAAATTCCTCGGGCAATCAATATACAGAGTCATTTTATGTTAGAAATAGCTTGTTCCAAATGGCCATATATATCTTTATTATACTGCAAATTCACACAGTCACTGGAAGCTACATATGCCTTATTGCCCAGCTTTSGTTGCAGAGCAAACTCCTTTCCCCCTTCTCTCTCCAAAATTCTTTATCTTTCTTTGTATCCCCTTGACTCAGGACCAAGGAATCAATCTGCCCCCCTCCAGTGAACCTCAAAATCCTCTCCTTCCCTTTCTAATGCAGAATTGTCCTTTTTTTTTCCCCATAAAACACCTCTGCAGCCCTTCTGCAGGCTTCAAATATTCATACTTTACAGCTTTAGCYCCAAGGGGCTGCCAGTTTTCCTGGAGGTCATCTGCGTCCTCTGGTTCAGGTCCTTCCGAGTCTGGGGACTAATTTGAAGGGTTTCTGAAAGAGAACTGAGCAAGTTTCCGGGAAGGTTATAGGTCCCGGATTGGCTGTAGCAGGGCAAGTTTTCATCACAGAATAGAAACTGCCTTGCACTGTGGGTAGGGACGACGCAGAYGGGTGCTCACTGTGCCCAAGCAGCCAGCCCAGCTGCTTCCCAGCCCTAGGCTTTGACTAGCAATTCACTGGCTGTGTCACAGCCCAAGGATTTGGCAGCTGTGAGGTTTCTCTGCAGGGAAAATGTAAAAAAGCCAGGAGAGATGCAGAGCATGGTGATTTTTGCAGGTGGAGAATAAGATCCATTGCACACAGGCACAGCTGACCCCTAGAAACATTCATCCTCGCTCTCCTGGGATGGGGGAACAAAAGCTATCTGCAGGATTGAAGATATGGGCACTGGAGTCAGCAAAGTAAGAGTTTCTGACCAGCAAGTTCCTGCTGTGGGAGAGAGAAGGGCCGATGCTCATGGGGAGYGTGGGCTGGGGCTCCTTGCAGCCCCAGCTCACCTGGGAGGAGGGAAATATCTCTACAGTCCTGCCACATTTGAGCAGAAGTCCTGAGGAAGCCACTAGACTGCTTCCCTGGGAAACCCTTTTTGCTTGTCGGGTTGCAATCACGTGCAGCTACGTTACAGGTTTGGGCCTAGGGCTTGAAACATGGCCCACAGCCCCGGGATGGAGAAGTTTCTCCCAATCCAATAAAAGCCTCCCGTGGAGGAAGAGCACTTCTCTGTGCTGCAGGAGGGCAGGCTCCAGGCCTCCCCCAGCAGAGCCCGCAGGGTGGCCAGCACTGCCTTGGCCAGAGAGGCCAAGCTCCGCTCCAAAGACYGACATAATCCTGCAGAACAAAGTCATGGCTGGAGGCAACGGGCCCCAAGATGTCCTTTGCTCTGTAACTCACCATGACCTGACTGATGACAAGGCTGGCTTTGGCAGTGARGATGTGGCAAAAAGTTCATTTGAAGGAACTTTTAGAGAAATTTTGCCCCCACTCAGTCTCCTGTTAACTTGCTTGTGATAACAGATCTACACTGTTGGTGTGGAGTGTGCTCCCAAGGAGGAGGAGAGGGAGAGAGACTGCTGTTCATCTTATTGACTGCTTATTCACTTCTTTAAAAGTAATTAGGAGTTTAATCAGAGTTTCTATGGATTTTTGGGGGAATCTGTAATTAAAATCTGCACAGTCTCCCTGCATTATATACTGAACTTTCTCCTAGTACTACTCAAATATCTTTAATATTCTCACTTCCTCTAATGGAAACTGTCAAGTATCCCAACGTGAAAATGAACAGCTAACAAAACCGCTGCAACAGGCACCAGACCAAAGCCCCCAACAGGTTTTTGTTGTTAGGAAAGGTCTGATCTGYGATAACAGTCCAGGCTGTAGGTTAACAGCCCTGATCGACTCCAAGCTGCTTTTTCTCTAATGAATAGAGATGCTTCTTTTCATCAGCGTTAAGAGAGCAGCGTATGGAGAGGGGGAAGGGAAGGAGAAGCAAAAAAAAGATGTCTCGCTGTGTAGAGATGGAGTCAGTCTCTTGATAAGCTTTCAATTAAGAGCAGATTAAAATTAGGTTTATCTTCTCCTGAAAATGGCAATGACGTTAATGTAATAATACAATGTAATAACTTAATAGTCCAATTGGAAGTGGCTTATCCCCGTCAGAAAGATCACAGTTTTGCTGTCTAGTTCCATGGAGGTTGTGTGTGTCTGTCCCTTATTCCTGCAGGCATGCAGGCATCGSTGGGGAAAGGAGAGCCGGATGGCAATTCGCAGTGTGGCTGCTTCTCCGCGCTGGCTGGTCCTCAAGGTGCCTGGTTCAGCTTCCTTCAGGGCTGCTCGGAGGTGAGAGTTGGGTTGTGTGTGCTTGGGGTGATGATTAAGGGCTCTGATTTGCTTTGAAAGGTAAATATCCTGATAATTAGTGTATTCCTAGTGATGATCTTCACCCTCTGGCTGGTTGTATTTGGAGGGGAGCCAGGGTTAGCCCAGCTTTCTTGCTCAGGGGCCGCCCAAGGTGTTGGGTGCAAATCTCCCTCATTAGCCCCTGCCTGCTGGAAGCGCCCTCTGTGCTTAGAGGGGAGTGGGCAGCTCCCTATACAGACACCTTCCATATGCAGAGCTGAGTGCTTTATACCAGCAAGCCGACTGTCTGTGGTGCAAAAGACCCATGAATTCATCAATGACCTGGACGAGGGCACAGAGKGCACCCTGAGCAAGTTTGCAGATGATACCAAGCTGGGTGGAGTGGCCGACACTCCAGAGGGCTGTGCTGCCATCCAGAGGGACCTGGACAGGCTGGAGAGTTGGGCAGAGAGGAACCTCATGARGTTCAATAAGGACAAGTGCAGGGTCCTGCAACTGGGGAGGAATAACCCCAGGCACCAGTACAGATTAGGGGCTGACCTGCTGGAAAGCAGCTCCACAGAGAGGGACCAGGGAGTTGTGGTGGACACCAAGTTAACCATGAGGCAGCAGTGCCCTAGTGGCCAAGGAGGCCAATGGGATCCAGTCTGCATCAGGAGGATGTTGCCAGCAGGTGGAGGGAAGGGATCCTGCCCCTCTGCTCAGCTCTGGGGAGGCCACACCTGGACTATTGGGGGCAGTTCTGGGCTCCCCAGTATAAGAGGGAGGTGGAACTCCTAGAGAGGGTCCAGCGACAAAGATGATTAAGGGACTGGAACAACTATCTTATGACAAAAGACTAAGTGAGCTGGGTCTGCTTGGCCCAAAGATGGGAAGACTGAGAGGTCTGATCAATATGTATATGTACCTCAAGGGAGAATGTAGGGAGGATGAGGCCAAACTCTTCTCAGTGGTGGCCAATGATAGGACGAGGGGTAATGGGTACAAGTTGAAACACAGGCAATTTCATCTCCATGTGAGGAAGAACTTCTTTCCTGTGAGGGTGACAGAGCCCTGGAACAGGCTGCCCAGGGAGGTTGTGGAGTCTCCTTCTCTGGAGGTCTTCCAAACCCACCTGGATGCCACCCTGTGCACCGTGCTCTGGATGTCCCTGCTGGAGCAGGGAGGGGTTGGACTAGATCATCTCTTGTCCATGAGGGACGAGATGATCCCTCAACCATTCTGGGATTCTGTATAATTAAACACTGAGCCCTGGTTCTACTCTACTTCTCAGTCAAGCCCATGACATTCATTAAGGCCTATGAAATCTGTTGGCCTCGATAGGAATTTACCTCCTCTGTTCAGGCAGTGGAAATGGGTTTCCTATGTAACATGAGTGTGCTAGTGTTTGCTGCCCTGAGCTCAGGTGTTGACCACTGCAATTAACCCCAACTGTCACCCAGCAAGAGTCTGATTGAACTGCTGTCACAGGAGACCACAGCCGCTCGCTCGGCTGATGTCTGGGTGATCTCAGATGTGCCCTTTTGTTTCAGGGAGAAAACTGGTAAATCTACCCCTGCAATTCCAGGCAAGGTAGCATTTCTTGCTCTTCCTGGACAGGGACTACTTCAAATTATTTATCCCTGGGAAAAAAAAATACATAGGAAGATTTTTTTAAATGAAAAATCCCTTGAGATCATAGCAATGCACATTGCTGTTAATGCCTGTGGCTCTCTGTATGCAGGATGCATATCTAGTTCAAAGCTGCTGGAATGTGGTAATCCCAGTGCAGATTTGGGTCCTGCTTCTGCAATGAGCTCCAAGTTGTCATGGTTTATAAAAATGTATGGCTTGCTATTGTGACCCTATGCCAGAATCAGGCTCCCAAGAGGTTGATGGCCAGAGCAGAACCTTTGTTGGAAGCTCTTCTGTTAAATCTGGAATTATTCACAAYGTTTAGCCACTATTTGATATTGCTGCCCTCTCTCTGATTGCTCTGCCTGTAGCGTTTTGGTGTTAACACCAGTCTATGACATCTCCTGCTGATCAGTGCTCCATTTTCAGATGAGAAACATCTACTACCACCTTGGAGGGCTGCTCATATTTGCTGTTCTCTGTTGTTCCTGTGGAGTGGATGGCCAATTTCTCACCATCCCAGAGGTAAGTGGTGGACAGTGGACAAGATGCTAACACCAGAGCTGCTGATTAGCTCTGCCAAGAAGCTGAGACCTTTGGCTTCAGGGGGAGAAGCAGGAAAGAGCTTCCAGTGCAAGGTAATTTCTGTTGTCTTTTGCTGCCTCTTCGTCACTCCAACCTCAGGCATTGGCTGGCTGCTGTGAGCTGCCTTTTGGCTTGAGGACATCTGATTCAGTCTGGGGATGATTTGCTGGTCTTGTTTTGTGGGTTGATCAATGCTGCATCCTATAACTACTGTGTCAGAAAAGACTTTCTGTCTCTCTTCCCTATGCAGAGTTTCCTGGGGGAAGATATGAAAACCTTCTCTTCCCTTGGCCAAATGACTGTCCACTTGTTCCAGGGGCTGGGGACTGAGTTTTACACACAAGGAGTGACAAGATTAAATGTGTTTTATTCCCAGAAAGAGTCCTCGAGACGTTTAAACAGTGATATATAATAACAGCAATTTTCAGCTGGGAATGTCTAAGCACTGGAATGAGTTATGGTGTGTCTGCACGCTGGCTGCTCAGTTCTGTGCTGGAGGTTCCCTGGGYCTCAGCATGCTAGTGGCTTTCTTGGGTCTCTGAGTTTATTTAGCTGAAAACAGGGAACTAAAGCAGTTTTCTGGTATGTGAACGCTCACCTGTGCCCAAACACAGAATTCTTCACAGCAGCATTTACTCATGTCTGACCTCCAGTCTGGGCCTAATCCTTTACCTGTTGAAGTTAAGTGGCTCATGTGTTGACTGCAGGCTGGGTCTTGTCACTTCAATATCTGTGCAGAGCAAACAAGTCCAGTGGTAAAGACAGTGAAAAACAGCAATGAGCAATGGAGATAACAAGGAAGGATAAGTCCAGAGAAGAAAAAATGACTTCTTTTCCTCGGCCTTAAGGGCTGTGATTTTTCCATCTGTAAAATGGAGGGTGTAGGACTCCTGTTGTTGCCATATGTCTAGTTTTAATTTGCTGTGGGAACCTGTTTTTTATTGTTGTAATGACATGGGCTCCTGTGTTGGGCTTTAGCTTTTATTATTTTGTCCTGGTTTTGAAGCAGTTGGTTTTCAACAATATTCCACTGACAGACGTGRGACACTACGTATAAAATTGTAATGGAGAAATTCAAATGCTGTAGAGAAATGAGACCTTAATCCTACACATCATAAACATGCAAATTTAGCCTTTGTCAGCAAGAGCAAGATCAGCTGATGAGGATGTTTTCTGAGGCTGCTTTTTAGCGTTTTCCTCTCAACAACAGTGTGGTCAAAATGACCTGCTGCACGGGTATGTGGAAGCTCCTTGTCTTTACCCGGGGAGACCAGGGTTAGCGAACTCCCTTAACTGGGTGCTGCTTCTTCTTGGTGTTGTTGTTTTTTAAAAAAAACACAAGCCCAATCCTCTTYCTGGCAGCGATGAGGATGTGATTTGTAAATGTGAATTTACATCTATTTTCTATTAYTCTTCTTCTTTCTCTCCACTGGCTCTTGCCCCATCTTTGTGCTGAGAAACAACTTAAGGACCTARTTCTGCCTCTCTCCTGACCTCAGACCCTGCTTCTCCTGTGGGTATGGAGGGCAACGAGCGATGCAGGAACCATCTCTGGCTCCCAGTTTATGCAGCAAATCCCCAGGAGAAGCCTCCCTTTCTTGAATACAGGACTCCCTTGGTAATTCTGATGTTGTGCTGCTTCACCCCTTGCAGCACTTGTCTCCCAAACCCGTGCGGATGGTTCCCTGCCCTGGGCCTGGTTACTCAGCCAGGATATAGGTGTTTAGTCTGTTTTAATCTGTTCCTCACAAATCAAGCCCAGAAGCCTTCCAGCCCTACCCGCTCTTCCTCTCCCGCCGCCGTGCAGTTTGTCGATATCCACCCTGCTGCTGGGGTTTTTATGATGTTTATGAGTATTTTTAAGCAAGCAGCTCTTTACRCAGAGCGCTTGGAGAGCAGCAGCTGAAGGTGCAGAGAGGAAGAGCTGCAGAGGGAGGCAGGGGCAGCTGGATCCCACCCTGACCCCACTGAGAGGCTGCGGGATCCTCGGGATCCTTGCTGCCTGTGCCCCTTTTGGAGCCCATCGCCTCAGGCAACAGGGAGCTGCTGGAACAGGCCGGGAACAGGCTGTGCCACTGCCAACAGCCCAGCGCAAAAAGCCATTCACAAATAATGAAGCTCTGAAATGTCCTGGGCAAATGTGTCAGCAGCTTGAATTGGGGTCGGGTTGGCTGCGGAGAGAGCTGACCTGGCTGGGGAGCAGGGAAAGCAGCTTTCCTCTCAGTCTGCCCAGGACAGGTAGCTCCCGATGCGGTGGAGGAGCAGTTACCTGCTGCTCTGCCTCCTGGCCACCCCTGGAGAAGCCTGGCCAGGCCAGTGCTGCAGTTTAGGGTCTGGTCACTCTGCTCTACCTCAGACCTGGTATTGATATCCCCCAAACCATCTTCTCAGCCRCTTGGCTTTCTAAGGATGCTTTGGGCAGACAGGCAGTGCCCATGGACAACCATGGACAACCACCAGACTCAGCCTGTGATGGCCTCAGCAGCCCTGTACAAGTTGCCAAAGTGCCTCAGTTTCCCCTTTTTATAGTGGGATACCAATACTGGCCTATGAAAGAGGGGCAAGTCAGCTAAGGAAGGATGTTTGGGCCACTGTGGCTGTCCCTGCCTGATGGACTGCCCAGCAGGTGCTTCTCAAAGGAGGTTGGTATCTAGACTAAAGCAGAAGGATACAGGTTTTTGCTGTTAAGCTAGTGGCTGTCTCTGGCCAGATGATAACACCTCTTAATGCTCTTTCCTTAAACTAGGAAAAATCCCACCGGGCACAGGCATCACTGAGTATGTGCTGAAGCCCAGCTCTGTGGCAGTGCGTGGTATCTCCATGGAGGTGTCAAGCCTGTGGCCAAAGGATGCTCCTCAAATCGAGTCATAACAACCCCTCCTACCACCAGGTATGGATGACATGAGCTCTTCTGCTTATTATACCTGYTTCCTGATCGAATTTTGCTTTGAAAGAAGATAAGTTTTTAAAGGCTGTATCAAGTGGGAGCAAGTCCTGCTCCTGCTTCGCAGCTATTTAATAGCCATTAGGCTGCAAAAGGATGTTGCCAGCATAATCTCTGTGCAGCTCAGCACCTGGGCTGGAGCCGCCTGTGTTACCTGCTCCAGAGTCTTGTGATCCAGCCCGGAGGATGTGTGGGAGGTGATGCTGCTGTTTTCAGCACTGGCGTGTTTGGTGTGTGTGCAGGTACCAGCTAGCTGGATCTCTGGAGTTATTGCAAATGCAGTCACCAAATGTTACTTTCCGAAACCCTGTGGCTGCTTTGCAGCAAATTAAGAAGAGAGCAGAGGCCATCTGCTATTTCACTGGTCAAAGTGGAGAGAACAAATTAWAGGGCCTGGTTTAGCACAGTTTGAGCCCAGCTGTGCTGTGCTCCTGAGYAGCTCTGCTCTTCATGCAGGGGAGAAGACCTGGCCTAGCCCCAGCCAGGTAGCCAAAAGTGGCAAGCCCTGTAATGTTTGCCAATGAGGAACGCTCTGGGTGACAGCAAAGGCAGGCAGCTTGGTAGAGTTGTGGTTTTTAAGCACCAGAAAGGTATTATACATATTATGTTACTGTGAAGCCTTGGTGCACTCTGGAAATGTCTGGCTTTCTTTTYCTTCTGTTAGCAAAATGAGCATCTCTGGAGTAGGAGGTTAAGTGACTGGAGTCCCAACAGATTTCTGCCCAAGGAGGAAACAGAAAGACGAGGGTGTTTGTCACGCCTTGCCACAGGCATAAGGAGCCACAAGCAGGTTTTCCCAAGTCTGCTTATTCTTTATTTCTAGTACAGTTTTGTAATAGGTGCAAAATTGGAAATGAGAGAAAATGTCACTTTGGTGTTAGTAAATCCCAAGAACGGAGTTGCTGAGAGGCTGTAATCAATCTCTTTCTATACATGCACACGGATGCTGGACGTGCTTCACTGTTTCACAGCACAAAGGACTACAGGGGGACCTTAATCATGTGCTTCCAGCCCCGTCCTCCTCCTGCTTTTTTGTTCACAWGAGGTGATTCAATGAAATTAAACCACACTAAATTTGGATTGAAGTTGCCCTTACTCTGTGTTCACTTTACTCAGGTGTTTCCTTTGCAAAAGCTCAACCTGCAATACACAATTTACGGCTGTTCCTGGGCTATTCCTGTGGATTCCAAAGCTAAGAAAAGTCACTTCTTAATTTGCTGCAAAGCAGCCACAGGGTTTCGGAAGGAAGTTTTAGTCTGCTCGGCAGTGTCTACTGGTCACCTGAAAAAGCTCTTCAAGATCCAGAATCAATAGAAGGCTGCAAATCACTAGTCTGCAGGGATGACTTCTTTAAGATAAAATATAAATAAATAAATAAAAATAAAGGCAGTTTCCTTTCCTGATTAAAATTTGGTGCAAAGATGAAGTGACTGACGGTCTCTCAGGGAACATGAGGGAGAGACAGGAAATGAACCCAGGTTACCTGACACCCCATTTGATGCTCTCTTAACAAAACTGCCTCCTTGCCTTATTGGAAACTCAACAAGAAACATGGGTAATGAACGTGCTCAGATACCTGGAAGAATGGCTGTGTTGCTAGAAAGCAGGTAATCCCTTAGATTTAGGAAACAGCATAACTTGTAAGGAGGAAGCTTACAAAGTACGTCGTCTGCAGACACTGCCATGTTTAATGCATTTGGTGCCACGATTTGCTTTCCCTTGCTATGCTGTTTACAGAGCAGTTGGGGCAGGGCTGGTTAGCTTGCTACTGAGGATGAAAGGCTGGTTGTTTTTCAAAGCCCTTTGTGCCTCTTTGCTCCTAACTGGAGCTGTCAGTGCAAATGCTTTTTATTTCCTTTATCACTAGAGGTCTGAAGTCCCTCTCTAAAGATTTCCTCAATTCAAAGGAAAATTTATTTTGCACTGAGTCCTAAAAAGACCTGGAGGGTCTTTGCTCTTTTGTTTGGTCTGAGGACTCCACAGAAAAATGCCTCCAAAGGTACTTTAATATCCAGAGAGCCAATGTCCCATCTGAAATCTTTTGATGAAGGAATTCAGTCCACCCTGCTCATTTCTGTGGTCTGCGAATAAGAACAGCCCTCTTTAAGCAGAAGTGCGGTAAATTATTTCTAGTGATTATTAATTAATGATATTTACAATGGCTCATAAAGGATGAACTCTCCTGTCCCCCAAACAGTCACAGAGAGCATGTGTTGGATGCTGTACGAACCCTACAAAGAGATGCTTGCTTGAGGAGCTTAAAAGCTGAGATCATCCAAGGCAGCAGCCTCTTCCCCATTTCACAGCTGAGGAACCTAAACTATGGGAGGTCAAGTAATTTGCCCAAGATCATGGTAGAATGATGAGAGAGAGCTGGGAATTGAACTAAGGTACCATTTTGATACCTTAACAACCTCATTTTCTTCTTGTATGCCTTCTCCCATGCACTAAAATAGCTTGAATTACAGGATTTTCTCTCTTTCATATACTCGGCTGATGGCCGACTGATGGTTCTGTTTTTTTGGTAGGGGAGCTATCTTAGAAGCCTCTCTGATCAGTCATTAAATCTACACGATCTCTCTTTTTTTTGAAATGTTCCAGCCAAGGAGTATATCTCAGAGCAGGTCTAATTGCTCYGTAATGGCAGCCCAAGGGCCAGTCCCTGCATTTCACATTCCCAGCATGTGGTTTCCTGTCCAGCCTGCACCAGGGTTACCTGTCAGGCAGACCAAGGCTCCTAGAGCAGCTACACTGCCCCTTTAGAAACCAGTCCTTGCAAATCTCATAAAGCAACTGTGCTCAGAGAACTGAATCCTGAGGGGTCTCCAGAGCTCTTCCCATCAATGCATTCAAGTGACTTCTGGCTGGTGAAATGCTCTTCAGATAAATGTGCTYTACATCTGTAAATGTGTTTTATTTAAATGCCTCATAGAAGTGATTCCAGCTGGTATTTTCTTACCTGTTGAAGAGATCACGGTTGGGTTGCTCATCTCCCCGACGCAGGAACTTCACTCCTGCTCTGTGTCCTGCAGCAGCAGCCTGGGACAGATCTGGGACACCAGCAGATCCAAGCAGCTCATCACGTCGTCATATAAAATGTTTCCTTCCTATTTTGTTTCTTTGGGGTAGTGTCTACACCACAAACCATTGGSAGGACAGGCACAAACTTGCACATTCTGGCTGTTAGTGATTAACYGTTTTAGAAATGAGATTAGAAATACAGTGAGTGTGAGGAGGGCGATACGACTACCAAGGAAAATGTGTGCCCTTCACCTTAAGTATTAGGTCAGCAGAGAGTAATCAAAAGAGAGATGTCTAACACTGAGGGTGACTGCATTTTTGTAGGGAGTATAGTTCTTTCTCTGTTATATTTGGCCATATTACACCAGATCAATACTAAAAACAGTCCCCAAGGCCAAAAGACCAGCTCCAGTCATAGAGGCCTGTAGAGAGCTAGAAACCTAAAGGGAATCTTTTAAATCCTGGAGGGCTGCCCTTGCTTTTCTTTCTCAGAGAGCCAGAAGCAGCTTTCTGAGAACAGCCTCAATTCTCTACCTCATTCTGTTGCCAACTTTGCACGTTCTGTTTCTAAAAGTGTTTTTTGTTATTATTTTGTAAATGTTATTCGCTCCCAAAAGATATCCAGGTGCACTAAATAACTCATCTCCTGTCACAGAACCTCCTGAACTTAATAATTAATAGATTGACCGCTACTGACAACAGACATGAAAGTCCAAACTGTACATAACTGTTCTCTGTGCTAATGCTTTTACAGCGGTGATTTTAGCAGCAATCTAAATCAACACCCTGTTGATGATCAGACAAATCTTCCTTTAAATAGAAATGCATTGCAACTGAGCTTGTTAATATTATAGGCACATTATTGTCTTTACTTTGTGCAATCAGCTTTTATTCATGCTTTTACAATAGGTGTAAATTTTTATATGTCTTTAGGCAAGCAGAAGAATGAGCTGAACCTCTAGAAAATTACTTAAAATAGGCTATGGTGGTAAGAAGCAGACAGTGCCATGCAGTGCATGAGAGGTCAGTGGACCTGAGAGCGGAGTTGGCAAATGGGCAGCCCTGCTATGCTGGGCTGGTCATCAGGCAGTTTAACAAGCAAGGCTTGACTGCGGTGGTGTGTGGACTCTGCAGGAATGTGTGGGGGGAATTTGGGAGGGGAGAAGGGAATGATGGGGAGAAAAGGTGTGAAGTACTGCTGGATACGCTGCGAGCGGTGCCTGGGTGAGGATGGAGGGTTTGCCTGGCCCCGTCCCCACAGCTCCGTCCCAGGGCACCCTCAGCAGGACTGTGGTGCAGGAGAGGGGGGGGACACCACGGAGGTGGCTTCATGCCTTTCTGTGACACTAACAGCGACCAACAGGCACTGCTGGGAGAGAGGAGCAGCTCTGCAAAGTCTGCTGTGATGCTCTGAGGCAATARTGGAGGGCAGCTGGTTTTATTCTCCCTCCTCTTGACACTGTTGCTTTAAAATAACAAKGTGGTAGCCACTCACACTTGCATTGCTTCCAAGGGTGGAGTTTTATTTTCTCTGTTTTTCAGATGCAGCCCCAGGGAGCCCAGGTCCATCACAGGATATTTTGCATGGAAACTCTGGTTTGGATTTGTCGTTGACATTGATTTGGGAATCGATGCTTTACTCCTATCAGGAGTGCAATTCATATTAGTGTCAAGGAGAAACATTTCAGCTGAACACATAGACACAAATATTAATTATTATCTTTTCTGCCCCTTCAGTGGCTGCATGGTCCTTTGCACCCTCTTCCCCAGCAAGGCYGCCTGTGGCTCAGCTGAATCCAACACACAATGTGTTGCCTCTGGGCATGGCTGTGTGACCAGCAGTGCTTGGAGCTGAGGTCCTCTGAACTATCCCTACTAGGAGTCACTGCCTGTRTTTTCCCTTTTGACATCTTCCAGATTCTCCACTGGACTGCCCGTTGTTTTGTTAACTCTCCTGGAAGCTGGTTGCCATGTGCTGTCATTACAATTTTGAAGCAAATGGAGACAGGGTGGTGGCAGATTCAGTGCAGTCTAATCGAATGCAGTGAGATCCGTGACATTATACTTAGTCTGTCCATCTCTAGTCATTTTAAGAGTGGAAAGGTGAGAATAAGCTTAGGATGACTTTTCCTTGCRTGGAGGGTGGTGCCAGCGTATCAAGAGATGGCCAAGGAATCACTTCCCTGACAATGTGAATGTCAAATCATTCTTATATGTTTGCCTGTCTGGAAAATTCCTCATTAAAACAGCTCTTAACAGTGCAAGGTCAGATCCTACGTAGAAAAATCCTCCTTTACAGCCAACAGACATGGGCTGAGCCACGACTGCCTTTCCCAGGCCTGCTCCAGTTTGCAGAATAAGCTATTTCCCTGTGTAGGAGGAGGCTGGACCTCCAAAAGTCACTTAGTTGCTCTAGTTCCCTGATCACCATTAGGATGGGTGCACCAGCCTGGCTCGCTGTGCCCTAGAGAGCCATTTCTCCAGGTACTTCTAGCACTATTTCTTTGTATATACTGGCAAATAGGGCTGGCTTTCATAACTGCTTGCTTTTCCCTTGGGGACACCAATGGCTGCAGGAGCTCATTTCCTGCAGGCTGCTGGAGAGCTGCTGAATGGCAGTGCAGATTTATGTTCAGGGGGGAAGTTCAATGCTTCTTGTCTTCATATGTCAGGCCTAGATTGGGCATGGAGACTCCCACAGGTGTTGGAAAGGGGAAGGACAGGGAAGGAAGGTCTGTCTATTAATGGCCTTTCACATGCTGAAAAACAGAGTGGCCAGCCCATGTGTCAGCTAGTAGTGGCCTATCTCCATGATGCTGGCTGCCTCTGAGGATTAGCATTTTCCATGTGCATATYGGATGCAGAAGGTTCAATAAAGTGAGTTTTTATTGTGTGCCCTGAAGCCAAAGAACATCTATTTCAGGAACATCCCAGTGCTAGTGGTGACCTTTCCTGTCCTCTCCTTTGGCACTGGCTGTTAGCACTGGTTCTCTGTGTAAGTCAACTCTTTGTCTTGGTTTTGGCTTTCCTTCCCCATACAATTTCTGCCTTGCCTTGGATCATGGTGTGTCAAATTACCTTAGCTCTTGCTTTCTGGAATGGGCCAAGACCACAGCAGAGTGTGAGGGAACACATGGGTGACCTGGGCTGTGTAACCAAGCCTGTCATCCCAAAGCTTTTACCTTAGTCTTATCCAAAGGCAGAAAGCTTGTTGCCTTTAATGGTTTTTCTCCTGAAAAAAAGCACTTTACGACTTGTCCTAGAGCAAACTGGTAGGTGGCACAGATTCACCCATGTCCTGGCTGGCTGTCCAGCCTCTGGTGAAGAAGGCAAGCTGCTCACCTTGCTGCTTGAGCCGTGTTTGGCCATCRTGGGGGGTAGGTGCTCTTTGCTGCCTGGCACATCAATAGCAGCTGCCCCAGTCAGCCACCAAATGCATCTGCCACAGCCTTCCCAACAGCCACAGCTTTCATCAGCTCAGCTGGATTCATCCACTCGGCAGGAATGCGGCTGACCCACTGCTGGGTCTGTTAGAAGAGCGAGGGGCAGAGAGGGATTTGGTTAGTGTGAGCAATAGCTCGKCATTTGCACGGTTGCCTTTGCCTTTGGGCTAGAATGAGTGAGGCTCCTTCTGCAGGAGCCTCAACCAGCTGGATCCAGTGTCCAGCAGAAACTGATACTGGTCACACCGGCAGGTTTTTTTGCTCCCTGTGACTTCGGTCACCAAGGTGGYTGCTTCCTCTGTGCAGGCATTTGCTGTGGCAGCCAGGTAGGACTCAGCTGCATAGCCGAATGTCTGGGATATAGAAAATTTTCCTATCCTGAAGCAGAAGAAGCAGTCTGCATCTTGAAAAGCTTAAAAGCATCAGTCAAAATGTTTTGACTTTATTTTTGAAATGTTTTATTTCAATTTTGACCTTATAATATGTATGCTTGGAGATTTTTCAGGAATTTTGAAATTTATTTCTGTCTTTTCCTTTTTTACATAGAGATGCTTCTCTCCAATTCCTTTCCCCMACAGGCCCACATTTTTCACTGGTCTAAGTGGATCCCTGTCTGCTTAAAAAGAAAAAAAATCATTTGATATAATCTAAATCTTCTTGATTCAATTTGCAGGACCTTTTGCAGAGCTGTGAAGTCAGGAAGTTTATCTCTAGAATGCTAGGTGARGGCAAAGAGGTCACCACTAGACATGAAATTAACCTCAGGACCATTTTTTTCATGTCTTCTAGCTCAAGTTTGAAGACTGGTAGTTCTGACTTTTGTGTGCATCAGGAAATCACAGTAAGAGGCCTCATAGAGCACCTAAAAATTATTTTATAGTGAGACATCAAGCAAACAGCATGTGCTTTGATGTGTTTTACCATCCTAACTGCACGCAAAGACATTAAGTACACGTTCACTGACAAATGAGTCTGAATCCCTCTAAAGAGCTTCAAGAAAATGTATGTGCTTGAGATTTAGCATAAACGAAGAGTCCCCTCATGCTCAGTCTTGTAGCTACTTGACTAACACTGCCAGGTGCAAGGGTAAAAGCCATCCAACAGCTTAGTACCAGCAGAAATCTCTACATGCCTTGCAGAACATACTATCTTTTTAAACACACTGTGCTGTAGCTCTGCACTGCATCCCTTSTACACAGAAATGTTAAGGGCAGCTGACATCGGTGCCACTGCTGKTACAACTGTGCATCTGGTCCCAGAGCCCCCTCCCGTTTTGCTGCAGCCCTGGACACCAGAGCAGAGCTCCAGCCTGGGGTGCAGCTGTGCAGGACGCCACCTCCTCCAAGYTTTTTCCATTCACCAAGTTCCCTTTGGTCCTGGTGTGAGAAAAGTCACTCCTCCTTATGCATAAGGTCAGCAATAACCACAGTAGTTTCTTGTCTTGCAACAGAGTGTAGAGATAGGGATTGCCCAGAGTACAGACTGTACAAACACAGATGAGGAAGAGGTTCCCTGCCTCACACGTCTTGGCTCCTTCACATGGTGACTGATGCACACAGACACAAGGCTGCCTCCRTGCCTCAGATTTACTTATGTGCTTTTCTGAAGCTGAGCCTATTGAAACACCCAGCTGCAGATATATTCATGTATATTTTGATATACGGTGATTGTAATCATTGGAACAGTTTAACCGGAGCAGGAATGAACTAAGGTGTAAAGGAAGCACCTTCCCCTGGCCAAGATAGAGCAGAGGAAAGCTCTGCTATAACGGATGATAATGAACCCCACCAATTACTCAATTAAAGCTAAACCCATCTTTAATCAAGAGAGTCACTTTAAAAGGCCTTTGGGATTTTTGAGAAGGATAAACTCCTAATCAGTGCAAAGGGAATTGCTCCTGTTTATTCCAGGGTTGAATTTGTCCCCAAATCTGCATGGGCTTATCTTGAAAAAGAAAAACAATCATTAGGTTTTAATAAAGAACCTGTTCCTGGGGAAGTAGGGGGGAGGGACTGCAAGCATTTCCCCAGACGGTCTGGAGTTCATTAGTGCACTGATCGGGGAAGGCATGCAAAAAAGTGCAGCCAGATGAATATTCCTTATTTAACCTCCAAACCAATAGCTCAGGAGAAAGCAATTTCTTCTAAATCTGAGTTCCGGGTGACTGCCTTTTATCTGAGCTCCATTAAATGATTCCGCTGCTAAACTCTCATGGAATAGGCTGTTTGCTCCAGCAGCCATTGACTCTCTCAGATCATTTTGAACCCCAAATGTTCTGTTTTTCTAAGTAATGATCCATCCTCCACCTGGGGAAGTAGGGGCTCAAGGAAAGTGTTTGTGCCTGGGTTGCAATTTCCCCCTGATTTGTTCCTGTTTCCCTGGAGCCACCACCCCGCAGAGGCCCAGGCTGTTGGGGCTGCTGCAACTGCTACATCTCCAGTTGACTCACAGCTCCTCACCGGAGATGTCACACACTGTCCTTGTCCCAGGCGTCTCAGCCCTGCTGGGGAATAACACACAGGACCTTCTCCTGGTCATAAATGCTTTATCGTGGTGCTTTCTCCCTCAGCCAGGGGGTCTGAGGCCAAGAGGCCTGGCCAAGCGCAGCTCCTTGCTCCTGGGCCCTGGCGGAGCAGTTGTCCCATCCCTGCTGCCTCAGCAGCTTCTGGTGGGGGATGTTTGGAAGGTTTGGCCTGGAAGAGCCGAGGACAGGGTGTCCTACAGGGACAGCGCTGGCTCCTCACTGTGTAAAGGTGTTCTCTGGCCATGAGCACTTCCTCACCTCCCTGTGGTGGTGGTGGTGGCCAGCAGAGATGGACCAGACTTAACGGCACCTCCTGCCTTTGCCTGCAGGTAAGGGATGTGCCAGGGCTTGTTGACTGGCTCATAAAGACGCAGTGCACTCTTTTGTCTGGTTATTTGAGCTCCCCCTTGTCTTGCTTTCTCTCTCCTTCCTGGCTTGCTTGCAGTGTTTTGGCAGAAGAGAGTCCGGTTTCGTGTCCATGTTGCACTGCCGTGAGATCCCACCCTGGCTTGATGAGCAATGTGTTTTCCAGACTCTTGGAAGAGTTACACAGCTGTCGGTTCCCTTTCCTGCTCTTCTCCCTGGTGGTGGGTAAGTTTGGGTGACCACAAGGGCCTCTGGCACTGGTGCTGCCTCCAGCCAAGTGGAGAGGCCGTATTGGGCTGCAAGAGCCCTGTCGCCTTGTCCGCCTGCATCTATGGTCCTGTGTGACCAGTCTTGGCCGCTTGCTCTCTGAACAAGCTCGTAGCCAGACCCTCTCACCCTCATCCCCTGCAGTATCCCAGATAGGACTTCTCCCTCAGGTACGTGCATTTCTTTCCCCCTTGGTTCCTCTGTGTGATTCTTCCCCGGGGTTTATTTTTGTGTGGCAAGCACTAAACCCAACTTTTCTAAAGTCTCCTGTTTATTCTGGATTTGTATGCTGCAAGTTTCGTACACAGCCCTCTTTAAAAAATATACTTTTTTTTTTTTTTTTATTGATTCAGGTCAGAGAAGCTGTTCTGAAATCCAGCAGGGACGGAGCATCTGGGGCACACAGATGTGATGAGCTGGGGCTGTTCTGCATACTAAGTACCGATGGCTGAAAATAGCTCTGGCCTTTTTATAAAGCGAAGTACTGTCCAGCCCTGTTTGCCTCGGCCTGGCATGTAAATGTGCTTGRGGACTAGGCAGGAGGACTTGTCGGATTGCTTCTCTTTCTTCCTCTTTTTGGTGACCCCACAGACATCGGTGCCTGAATTTCTGCCGTTAYGAACCTTGTTTTCTCTTTTTTCTTCTCTCTCTAAGGGGGCCCTGTATCTGTGACTCAATATATGTATTTTTGTTGCTACTTGTCCAACAGCCCCAARGTCTTGCAGGGTCCTTGCTGTGGAGATGAGTCAGGGGTCCTGCCAGCACCCAAGGAGGACATTCTTCCTGTCCCACCACTTTCTTACAGGCTTAACTCCACCRACAAGCAGCATCTCCTGCTTTTCACCAGAACAGGTGAGAGGAGAATCGGCTTAATCTCAAGAGACCCAATGTCATCTTATCATGCTCTCTAAATAATTCTATCACACAATCATCTTGTGTATCTTGTTTATCTCCTCTAAAATGATCATCAATCAGCCTTGTTTAGTAAATGTACCACAGGTGGTTTAGCAACGAGAACACTGGGACTGAAATGACTCTGAAATTTTCTGAAGCACAGTATTCCGTGCCTGAATACTGGAGAGAGCTGCTGGTGTCTGAGAGGTGCTTGGGGTACATGGACATRAGGGCAAGCAGATAGCTGCCCCCCACTACTGTATCAAACTCTGTCCTTCTGCAGTGCACCAGCTCCCTTGGGAGCAACAAATTTCAATTTTACAGTGGATTATTCAGCTAAGGCYGAGGAAAGCGAAATCCTCTTTTCTCTCCTGGGGAATTAAAGAGTCTAGGTTACTTTGCCTTGGAAATACAAATCTACCTGCCTGGCTTGCTCCTGCTTCAACAAAATCTGCATTTCAGTGGTTAACTGTAGAAAGCCAGTCTGCCAAGAGAAGTGCTCAGTACTGCTGGGAGGGCCAGGAGCTGAGCAATTGTAACAGCAAGTTGCTTTTCTCCTGCTTGCCAATCCCCAACCCCCAGTCTTATTTTAGGAGTTAAGCTGAATTTGAACTCTTGGAAAACATATAGCACCACTTCTGATTCCTGAGCTGCTTTGGTAAGTTGGCTTGACATGGCCTTCAGGTGGCTTTCCATTCCCAACAAGGAATGCCAAGTTTGGCCTGCAATTATGAGAAAAGGGAGAAGTGTCAGGCTCAGGAAGAACAACTCTGGCCAGTTCAATATATCAGCATGATTCTTGTTTTTGCAGCAATCTACTTGGCTCTGCTGGACCACCCATTTCTTCAGGAGCCCTTCTCTGGAGCACATGCAGTTCAGGAAGAGACCCCAAGAGCTCTACACTTCCTCAGCACTTAGGAATATACAAAATATGAAAGACCTCTTGAAAGAAATGAATGATGAACTAAAGAGTTAATGAGTCTTCAAGAAGCTATAAAGTTGTACACAAAAATCAGACTGGGGAGGTTTGCCAGTACATTTCTTTGGCCAAACCCACAGATCAAGATTAACTGACAGGCTTCGGGGACACAAACAAAACAATGTTACTATGGGGCCAGCAGCCTGTCTTGCCATTTGTGCTGTGCACGTCAGCATGGTATATGAGTGCTGCTGTGGGTGCAAGAAGATACAACTTTATAAGCTTTCCCTAAATTTACATCACACACATCTTGAAGTTTAAACAGTTCATATTGCGCTTTTTTTTTTGTCTTGGCCAGCTTCACTGCTGTCTTGATGGAAATCTCACCATCTGGGGACACTCCTTCGACACATTTCTTTGAGGATTGCTGCAAATATTTCCGTAAGTAATGTGCTTTGATTGTATTTCTGTTATTTCCGCGTTCTCTGGCCGGGAGTGCTTGAGCAGGCAGCCCTTATGCAAGGAATGGGCTGCTTTGAGGCAATACTCCCAAGTGTCCATGAAAGAGAGCTTCAAATGCAGAGTCCTGCAAATCTGCATTGTACATTCTAGATGAAATACTCAGAACTGTACCATGAAATCTAGGTGTCCCATCAGGTCCGCTTATATTCAGATTGCTAATGCTGTCAAACTACCTGCAGTTGTTTGCAGAAGCTACTTGACAAATAGTTTTGAAAAACAAATAAACCTAAGAGAAAAAAAAAATTGTGTTCATAAGGTAAAAAGATATAAAGCAGAAAATGAGCATACTACTATTATTTATTGTGAATTAATCACCCATTTACAGATTTGATAAAATAACTCAGAGGAGGCTGGAGTCTCTTTTTTTCTCTCTTTTCAGCCAATGTTGGAAGCAAAAGTGCCAGAAACCTCCCTGTAAAGCCTGTTTTGATGAGATTTCCAGTCAGTTTCATGAATCAAGTTGGTTTGGATTAACTGTGAAGAAACTCCTGGGCATAACTAGCAAATCCTGGGTTCATTGATCACAGCCACTTGTGTGCATGGGCCCTGACCCAGCACTCAATAAAGGCAACGAGTAGCCTACTGGGGCAGCTTATCCTGGAGCTGCAGAGCCTCTGCCCCTCTCTCCAAGGCAGCTCCTGTCAGTTGTTCTCAAATGCTGGAAACTGGACTGCAGTGGATCTTGTTTGTGGTCTGTAGGCCCAGTTCAGTGGGTTTTAAGTCAGGCTCAGAGGCAATTTTACACTGCTCATTGAAACAAAAACAAACAACCCCCCAACACAACCCCTCCAAACTCAACAAATGAAACCTGGTAATAATGAAGCTTGTCTTTTACTCCTGCTGCTCTCATGACTTTGATCCTTGCAGTAATTAACAGGAACAGGTTCCTACTTTCCCTGCAATTGCTGAACTGTGGGGACAGTTCCAGAGATGTCCCTGGAGTCATGGCCTCAGTGACATGTTTTTTTTAAGTTATAAACTTCTACTGCTCCTTTGTCTGAAAAATTTCCCAGGAGTTTGCTCTCAACACCCAGTAATCAAACTGGAAATGATATTTGAGGAGAGTGGTATTTCAAAAGGCTGCCTCTCCTAAAGCGTGCGTGGGGTTTCAGGGGTGACAGGCTGCACAAAAGGACCTGGAGTAGAGACACCTAAGAGAGCTTGGGGAATTTTTAATCCTTGAGCCGGAGCCCAGACATCCGGTCTGACTTTGGTTTGAATTTGGTGTCTCTGATTCAAACATACCCTTTTCATTGGAGATCCAAACCTAGAACAGTCCGTGTTTACTTTCCAGCTCAGAGCAACCTTAAAAAATCAAATTCTGTCAGGAGCTTTTGCCTCCAAATGAACTGTCCAAAGGGTAAGAATGACCGATCTTGTGAGATTTCCATTGAGGATAATGGTAGAAGTCTCATAACATTGTCCCCTCCTTGAAATACCCCTCTATGGCCAGATWCCTCCTGCACCTCCGAATTCCTGTCTCAGTCCAAGAGAAGGAGAAAGTTTATTATAGTCTCTGCTTTAAAACATTAGCAAAACCTTTCATGCCCCACAGTATCTCATAAACATTTCCAAAACACAAGGCAAAGTAACTGCCCAGCTATAGTAAGAAATCCACATATGGAAAGTCAACTCAATTTGAGATGAAAAATCTGTGTTAAAGAAGATTGGATTTTCACCAACTAACAGAATAATTATTTATGAGATGCATCTGTGAGCCCAGCTGAGCTGTATTTGGGTGACAACAGTTTAAATGCAGTGTAAAAGGGTGCCTCTTCTAGCAGTGTTGTTAGGGTAGCAGCTAGCAGTTATTTTGGGGTGTATGTGCAGTATGAGAGTGTTGTTGCTGTGTGATTACAGAATGAGTGAGAGCTGCTCTCCTGCTGGTTACTGTTGCTCATCTCCTGGCTATGTTTGCTGTCTTGGATGTTTGCAGGATATACCAGGAAAGTGGAGAGGAATGGTGGGTTGTGGTTCCTCTGTTTCCTAGCCTGACAACCTCTCTGGGTCTCAAAGTCCTTCTGAGGAATAAACAGTTAATGTATTCTCTAGCACTCTCATTGTTCTTACAAGATAATCACTATTTTAAAGATGCCTGTCTTGATTTCATGGTGTAATACTCTGCCTGGCCAAATGCTAAAAATCTGGTGTTGGTAGATTAAAAATCATTGAGAATGATTGTTTCTTTTGAGGCATCAATAACTTCAGCAGAGCTATTTAGGCAACATTTAGGAAGCTCTTTAGGCAAAGATTATTATTATTATTTTGTGTGTGTGTCAAGTGGCTGATTTTGCTCAGCCTGAAGGCTCCTACCTTTCTGACCAAGGATTCTGGGGAGTCAGTTTTTTTYCTGGAGGTGGAAAGTCACTAGCGAATATGTCTGATGGAGCGTCAAGGGGACTGAAGCTCTCTGTGGGGTTCTGTGAAGAGGTAACAGGAGTTCTGGATCCAGTTTGAGTTCTGCAACTGCATTTCGGAACTTGGGCTGGTTGCTCTTTCTTCTTGGTGTTGTCCCTATCACCTGATCTGGATTCCTGGACCAGTCTTGCAAGAGGTAGGGAAACAATAGGAGAGCACCTTAGAAGCCTTAGGTTAGTTTTTCCTATGTGTTCCTCCAAGCTATCTGGACCACCTCAACCCTGTCAGAGTTTCTTCCTGCAGGGACAAGTCAACCAAGAGCCAAGGAGCAGGACACTACGATATCCATCTCCACAGAGTCTGCCACTGTCCCCCAGGCAGCTGTAGCACCCAACCTGTGCCCATGGAGTAAGGTGGGATGCTGGAGCTGGACTCGTAGGCAGCATCCTGGAGGTGCTGGTTTTCTTTTGGAGCTTTTCTTTTTCTTTAGCGGGGAAGTTGCCCTCTGTTGCTTTCTTCTCCCCAGCTTGYTGGCAAGTCACTTGGTCAGCTCTCCATTTGGAGGCAGTGCAGGAAGAGAGGTGGAAGTGACTCTGTCTGTGAAGGGGTTAGTGCACCTTGGGGTCAGAT
This sequence comes from Nothoprocta perdicaria, assembly GCF_003342845.1. Lineage (NCBI taxonomy): Eukaryota > Metazoa > Chordata > Aves > Tinamiformes > Tinamidae > Nothoprocta > Nothoprocta perdicaria. The sequence continues at coordinate 9,406,406 of NW_020454092.1, forward strand.
GCTGTCACCTTAGGGATGGTTAATAGAGGGGCTTTAAAAAGAGCTCAGAACGTGTCCCCGTCTAATTTTCCTTTCCTGTCATTTAATAAAGCTATTGAGAGGGAGGAAGATGATGATAACTTTTATCTCTAATTCTGTGACTGCTGTAAAAGCTGGTATTTGAGAAATTGCTGAATACAGGATAGAATTGGTTCTATAATAATAACTTGTTTTCCCTTTTTGAAAATAAATCTGGTCTTTACTTGAAAGATTTAACTGTTGTTGGCAGTCAATCAACCAGCACAATTTGGACTCTGAGTACTTGATTAGAATAACTTTAAGGAAAATTGCCTTCCTGAATCAAGTAAGGATCCATTAACCTGATGAAACAGAGTTTGCTTATCTGGGAGGTTAAGACTCAAAACACGAACTGGCCTGAATAAGATGAGGCCTCTTTTATAATGGCACAGAGACGGAAAGTAATAAAAACACCATCTGTCATGTCTAGTCAATCAGATCTAGTATAAGAGAGAAATTATTCCTCTGACTTTACCATTATTAGATTGTCTGTTTGTTAACAATGGGAAGTGTCAGGAAAGCTGAAAACTGGTTTTATTGCCTCAGATTATTTCTACATGTCTTTATCTTGGAGAAAATTAATATTAATCTGAGTCTGCACAGCAGAGAAATATTTCTAGATGAATACAATGCTGAGGCATTCCATATTGAGTCTATTTAGTGATTTATTGTTTGAGGTAAAACAGAATGAGGGATGGGGAAGAAGTGCCATGTACCCTTTGCTTCTGTGAGTGATTTTTCCTCTAAACAAATCTTGTGCGAGTTGCTGAGCACTCAAACTTATTGAAGTCAATTGAATATACACACAAATACCTCTCGAGTGGCTGGCTGCATCTGAAAGGACTGGTGTGGCTGCATCTCCTGTGGCCTTGAGATAGCCCGAGGTCATGTGAAAGGAGACTGCTTTTCTTAGCAAGGTTTTATTAAARCTGGTAAGCATTGTCATGAATGGATTTCTCCACCTTGGAATGCTGACATGTTCCTCTTTGTTTACTGAGGGCTGTGCAGGAGCATGGGGGGAATCTAATGGCACATCTAACAGCAAGACGTGTCAGAGTGGGCACAGGAGGTGGAAGGGGCGGTGGGAAATCTCACATCCCCGACACCACTGCTGACCAGCTGGGTGGAGACACCATCCTTGCTTGTCAGAGCAGCTCAGATGAAACTGTAACTGAGATGATAGTTATAGTTGACCTGATTGGCAGGTCTCTCCTGTCATCGAGCAGCTCTGCTGCTGTTGGCATAYACCTGTACTGCCTCACAGCCCTTATGTACCATGCCCATCTTGCCAGAGCAGCCACTGAGGTTTTTTTCCTGCCTGCAAGGTTGGATCCTCTCAKGGCCATAGGTGATGAAGAGAAGTGTTGAAACTACTGCAACCTGCACCCCACCRCATCTGGGCACTTTGCTCAGATGCAGATGAGATAGGTTGCTGATGAGTAATAAATGTGAAATGKAACCAGATCGATAGCTAATAGCTCAGAACAGGAGGATATTGGAAATCTGTGAAGGGCTTGTATGCTTACAGTGCATGAGTAACTGCTTGGAAATACCTTAGGAAAATGGAAGAGCTGGAGGTAAGTGTGGTAACCTAAAGAGTGAACGTGGCCTAATTTGACTTCATTGAATGCTCYGCCGTTGGAGCAGGACTTGTACTCTCAGCCCATGTCTACAATTACTCAAAGGTGTCRGAGCCTGCTGAGGTGTTGGTGAAAGCAGCTGGTTTGCAGCACAGCAGGTGCAGTAGGAGCAGTGTTCACTGTTGCCCTCTGCTTGGAGAAGTGCTGTGGCTGCTCCCTGGCAGGATCTGCACGACTCTGTACCAAAGAGATGTTGCTTATGCCTGTGAGAAATCCCACCTTTCTCAGGGCTGACATTTGCATGAGTGGAACAAACAGGGTAGAGTGGAACAAACAGGGTATTTGCATGGATTCAACCCCATGCTGAGGCAGGATGTTGTCTCTGTGGGAGCAGAAGCAAGAAATGTGTGCCGAGGAGGATGGCATCTAGCCCTGATGCCACAGACATCAGGTGGGTTGGAGGTCACACAGTTCCTAGAAGTGCCTCCCTTTTGAGGAGGAAGCATAAAGAGGYCCATGTAAATTCTTCCTTCCATGTGATTATAACTGTGCCTTCCCCCCACAAGTCGAGCAGGATTTGACATGYGTGTCAGTGGAGAGCAGACGCCACAATAGAGTCAGAGCAGAATGAATTTTACCACAAAGTGTGTGTTTAGRCCAACATTTAACAAAAAGAAAAGGGAAGGCAGGGGGAAGGCAAGGTGAGGGGAAGAACAAAAGCCTCCTGATTTTTCTGGCTTTTCCTCTTACCTGATGCACAGAGGGCCGCTTTGCTCATCCTTCCTCCTGGAGCCCTGCTACTGTGGTGGGGCTGAAGAGGATGGATGGCACTGCAAGCTCATTAGGAAAACACAGGGAGTTAATGAGACTTGGATGAGCCCCTGATTTGCCTGACTTGTGGTGTGGCAATGGAGGGAGCTGCTCGGGGAGGATCTGATTAAAATTGCAGTAGGAGTGACAGTCCCTAGACTGCAGAAGGGCAAGTCTGTGTTTAGGCATGGTAGGGGTCACTCACAAAGCTGCCATCAGCCCAGATCGGATCTACAGCTTTTTCTGTCAGAACAGAAATATTCTGGGCTTTGCATGTTACCTGACCCTGGCAGCCTGCCCTAATAAAACACTGATTACACAACTGCAATCTAGCTTAAGCTGCACACAATCAGCTGTGTGCCGAGATACAGTGAAAATACCTCTTAGTTATGGCAGAGATTCAAAATTGTCTGCGTAGTGTGTTTTCTCCCAGTACAGGGAAACTTATAAAGAATAAAACAGGTTATTTATTGTGAGTGCATGCAAAAAAAATTCTCTACTGTAATAATGCCTTCTCTTAAGGCTCTCCCAGGGCTGTATCCGGATTAATGAAAGAAACCCCTCATCACAGATGGGAGATAAGTGCTGCATGGATCTCATTTTGTGTCCAGTGGAGCTCAGGCTAGGGAACTATTTCAAGCAGCGGAGTCAGGACTGAACCCAGCGGTGCTGCTGCAGTGTCCTGTGGCCAGTGTGCTCTCCTGTGCTCCCCAAGAGTCTCCTGGAGCTGGACATCCCTGTGAGCTGCTTGCGGAGAAGGGATGAGTTACAGGCCTCCTGTGTTTCTTTTGTCAGCTGCATCTTGCCCAAGGATAGCGGAGCAGTGAGTAGAAGCGGCTCTTAACTCTGAAGCAGGGTGGGAGAGAGCGCAGGATTCTCCATCAGGGAAAAGCTCCCGACTAGCTCAGAAAGCAGCTCAAAAAGGAAAATTTCCAAGTCTGAGCCTGGAGGGGAGGGCAGTGCATCCAAGACCAGACTGAGACACTGATGTGACTATTTTTTATCAAGCTGCAGCATCCTCCTCAGCTGCGCTGTCCTTCAGAGCTCATGACAGAGTTAACCAGTGTGTAGCTTTTCTCTGCTATGACAGTATTACAGGCAGGTCAAGTTAAGGGATAGACTGCTGGGCTATCCCTTAACATGGGAAGTTTCAGTGAAGACTTAGTTCATTAGGTTGGTTTTACCCACTTTTTCTCTTCTCTGTAGTGGAAATGCAGATATCTGCTTTGTGAAATGGCCCAGGAGCTGGTACTGAAAGGCACTGTGTAAGATCTCTGTTCTGATATCAGCAGGCAGGAAATGTTCCGAGGACCCCAAACAGTCTTCAAGCGCTTTACCAAAGTCCTGCCCCACCACATCTGTCTCCTCTTTCCAGTTGCAGGGACCTCCCACAATCTCACTCTGTGAAGGGGAGTTTCCAGCTTCAGTCCCAGACAAATGGCTGGAATCAACTTTCAGGCTTTTGTTTTTGTGCCCRTTCTGTTACTCAGGTTTCAAACAAGGTATTCAAGTTAAACCTGAGCCAGATAGCTGTGTTGTTGGGTATGTAGGCAACACACCTTGTTTGTTAGAAACATTAAAAAATGTTCCAGATTTATCATTTACACTGTCATGGTTCACATTCCCTTTTTGTTCCTATCCTAACTCATTTTCTTTATTGTTTTTCCCCTTCCCAAAGCAGACTCTCTATTGCTGACTTACATATTACTGTTTCATGTAGGTATGCAGCTGTTTTTCAGCCAGGAACTGTCTCTCAGAAGTGAGTTGCATTCCAAAAATGCTTTGAAAGGCTAAAGGGAGGCAAGGAAACGCCCCAGGGACCCAATGTGTTGCATCTGTCCAGGTTGCCTGGGRCACATGGGCGTCCCTTTTCTCTTGGTCTTGAACCCATTGAAATCAGTGCTCTGGTGCTACCAGTCAGCTCTGAGTTGGGACTTGATACCCCCTCCCATTACAGGAAGTATAACTTCGAATTGGAGGAAAGAAGAGCTGGAAGAGAGTTTAAAAGGTCATTCAGCCTGTCTCCTTACCAACAGCATGGAAAGTTAAATCATTCTGGGCTTTCCACGTGAAATGTTAGCCCTCCTTGGTATTTACTTCCTGGTAATCAGTGGTCTGTTCTGAAAGACCACAGGTCTTATTCCAGAGCCAGCTCTCAATTTATGCAGTGATTTGGCTATAGTCCCATTATGATAGCCTAGAAAATAGCTTTTATTTATGGTTGTACATTGTTTGTGCTTGACTTTCTTCATTTCCTGCCTTGGCTGATCAGCTCTGTTTTTTCTTGTGTTTTCTTTGAATACTCACTCCAAATGAGCAGAAATACCCCTTTTTTCATGCTTTGACAGTCTCTAAAAGGTCCTTTCCAGTTATGTTTCTTTTTCTCCTAACCTTCTAACAGAAGTCACAAGCATTACCAAGTAGAACAGTTTATTCTTCCCAATAACTCTTCTCTCTCCAGCTTTTCTTCTTTATTACACTGTCTATTCTGTAGTGCTCATACTTCTTCCCTGCTTTCTTTTCACAGGCTTCCTCGTTGTCTAATGCTGTTCGCTTTGCCATGCTCTACTTTGTACTTATCTGTGGTATATCTACTTATAATACAACTAATACTCTGGATCCTGGCCATACATCTGCATTTTGGTTTTTAATCCTTCTCACCATCTATCTGTAATGTATCTGGTGAGAAGAGCCTGCTCTTTTGTAGCCATGCTTAAAGTTGCAGTTTTGCTTCAGTGTCCCTTTCACAAGCCACTTTACAACGTACTGTCTTCTTTCTGTGAGTTGTCTGTGTTCTTCTATTCACATCTGCCAGTTCATCCCATGTTGCCTTCAAATGCCTCACCATCTGCAGGAGCGAATTCCTCACCTCATTTTTCGGAGTGTGGCYTGAGATCAGTTTAGATCTTACTTTACACGTGTAACTAGCTGTTGCTACATGTGTCTTTTCACCATAAAGCTCACATCTCTTCATATTTCCTTAATACATCTTTCTAGTCTACCTGTCTTGTTCACCTGGGTCAACCTTTGTTCAGCTAATAGCAGAATACACTGGGARTTGCATTTGTTTCTTCAAGTGCCCTTGAGATAAGGAGGAGAAAAGGAGAGATATGGGGCCATGAAGCAAGTAGGATGGGAATTTCAGCACAGTGTAGGGTGGAAGATGCAGGTGGCTTCAGAGCCATGACGTGTGTGACAGATCCCATTTTGCTCCACTGCTGAATATAGATTTTCACTTTAAGTCATTGCTCTATCTGCTGAACGTGCCTGGGGCTTTGCCTTGTGGAGGACACATCTTGCAGCCTCTCTAAAAGGAAGTCCCTGCAGTTTGGAGCCAATGAGGGGAGCTGGGATGCAGGAAGAAATAAACAGCAGAATTGGGGCAGAAAAAATGTTGTTTCTCCTCCAGGCAGCTGGTGACTTTAAGGTGAAAGGAGCCTGGGAGAACTGCATTTCAATGCAGTGTCCTCATTCCTGCATGATACGGGAGAACCCTTGATTTGAAGTCAGTCTGTGAAAAGGTGTTGAAATCTTGTTTCTTCTCACAGTCTTAACTACTCGCAGATGCACATAGTTGGGGCCAGCTCTAAAGCTGGTGTCCAACGTCACAAGTCAGTCAGGGTTTATGACCAGCTGTTGGTCATAGGTCCAGTGCCTGTTCTCATCCAGAAATGGTGATTTTACTGATGCAAAGTGATTGCTTGAGAACTTTCATGGAAGATGCAATGCAGCCTTAGTGCGAGGTGGTATTTCAGGAGGAAGGTGGCTCTCTGTTTTGGAATTAAGTGGAGATGACCTCAGTGGGACCTGGACATCAAAACTAAATGAAGATTTAATTTTTTTAATTGGTGATGAAAGGTTTGCTATTGTGAAGTGAAACATTAACAATGGGTGAGAGAAAGCCCGGATTGCTGAACGAGGTTCATCTTCAAGTACAACGGAGCTGGGTGTCTACCAGTGCAGAAGGAAGAGCAGGCATGGCAGAGAAGGATGGCATGGTGCAAACTGCAAAGGAAAYGCATGCTGGTGAGATATTTTATTTTTATTTTTTAGCCCTTTTCTTGCTGATCATAGAAGAAACTGAAGGCAAAAAGACCCTAGAAGGGGCAAGAAGTTTATCTCTGATTGCTAAAGGTTGAGTGGTGCTTGTGTGGGAGACTCTTATAGATTTAGGTATTTGATACCATAAATGGTGTTAATGTAACTACCTTTACAAGCTTGAGTCTATAAGGGCTAGTGGCAATGGATAGAGTAAAGATGAAGGGCTGAAGACTTCTGGCATCTTTTCCTGCTTGTTGAAGTGATTTGATGTGTAGTTTTGTTAAATTACTTTGAGACAAATCTGCTAATAATGCAAACTGGTCTTGGTCTGTCTAAGTTGCTGTGTTCTTTCATGTAATCAAAGAATGGAAGAAAATAAACCAGAAGAGACCTGGAGAGGTTATCTTGTCCACCCAGGGCCAGGTCATTGAGCCCAAGTATTCTTGGCAAACATTTATCTAGTTTCTTATAGCCTTATCTTGGAAAGAGAGAGAAGAGGAACAAAATGAAGATACGGCAAAAGTACTATGAAAGTATGGGCAGYGTATGTGAATTCAAATTAAGACCCAGTAGAAAGAGACCAGTGTGTCTGAGCTGCAAATCAGGAAGGAGTTCTATCACAAATGACAGGTATAAATGAACAGAACAAATGCCTATGAACAGATTAATTTGTACAGCACYGCAGCAGGAAGCGGTGAGAGTTGGAGGACTGTGAGTGCAAAGGGAGAATGTGGATTGTTTTCCTGTGGATTTGGGGATCTGAAAAAAATGTAAATGATGAACTGAAAGTCATAGAATAATGTATTCATGGCAGCTCCTGGCTATGCAAGGCATCTGGTAGCTGAATATTACATCTTAGCATGAATCATCTTGCGTATTCCCCCCTTGCATAAAAGACAACCTGGAAAGGAAGAAATCTTAAAGGGAGCAGTCCTTGCTCTAACATTTACCAGTTGAAGTTGTTTAGCACATGATTTTCATAGAAATTCGGGAGGGAAAACTTCAGAAGGGCACCTCATCCATCTGTCTGCTCTGGGACAGGAGCCAATGTATTCAGCCTGTCCCTGATATATTCTTAACAGATACCAAGGGTTCCCCAGGCACTGGAGCTCCAGCCCCACAGCACTGGTTCCAGTCCTTAACCGTCCTTGCAGAATGAGAATCTGGCCAAAAGAGGCCTCAGATCTTCTTTATTGAAAATTAAGCCTGTTCTTATCGTATTTTTAATGAAAATGTAGAATAGTTGGTTTCTTAGCCAAACAGCCTTGGATTTTGTAAAATACGGTCACCACTATCTCCCCTTGTTTCCTCTTTTCCGGGCCAGTAAAAATACAAATCTCCAAGTTGTTGTCTTTGCCAAAGTTTTCTAAAGTTTTGTTCAATCTTTTCACGGTCCTTTGGACTGTCTGATATCTTATAGCTTGGGATCACAAACTGGACATAACGTTCACCATCTGCAGTTCCAAAGAGCATCCATGTTAGTGCATCTCTTTGTGGAAAAAAAAAATCACTTTTTCCCCATGTATTTGYAGGGTGAACCACCCTGCCCCTCTCTCTTGTCAGTGGTTGAGTCCACAGCTCATCTAGTTGTTGCACCATTTACCATACAACCATAGAATGAAAGGCTGGCTTGACAGTGCTCTTTTTTTTTT
>NW_020454092.1:9414635-9445135 GCF_003342845.1 Nothoprocta perdicaria
AAATGAGTGTTTTGTAATCCTTATTCCCCTATTGGTGCTTAAGGGGGATTATTTGGTCAAGTATTTTTCCAGCTACAGAAACTGGGCTGAGGGGTTTAGCATTCCCTGGGTTGTCCTAGACTGCCTTTTTAAAGACAGCGACGATGCTTATCCTGCATCTGTCTTTCACAAGGGTAGTGGTTCAATAATTACTGACACTGCTTGAAGGTGAATTCCATCAGACCTTAATGATTTGAACACTTTTGAGGTATCTAAATAGTCTTTAGGTTGTTTTTGTCTTGTTCTCACCCATATTCCTAGCAGTTCATGTTACTGATGTTAAGTATTTTGTTGCAATTAAGCCTTTTTGTGACCACTGAGACAAAAATGACGCAACTTTTCTGACTTCCCTGAATGAGCTTTTGTTTGCTCGTTTTTCTAGTTCAAATAAGACTTTCATTTTCCTTTATTTTTCTCCAATGTTGACAGAATTTCTAACACCTTTTCTCTTTGCTTTTGTGTTGGCTGCTAGAAGTAATTCATTTTTTTCCCCTTAGCTTTTCAGCTTCTACTGCTCCATGCTTGATCTGTTTATTTACAGTTATCTTCAGAAATGCCACCTTATTTTCATTTGTGGTCCAGTTCCTTCCTGACTTCCAGCCCAGCCACAGAAATCACTTTCTAGCAAGCCTTGTTCAGAATTCATTTGTGTCTGAGCTGCCTGTAAGATTTATTCTTCTGAACTCATTCTCACTGTTTGCCACGAGTTACCATTTATTACTAGTCATTTGAATCCCTTCACCCTTTCTGTCTGGGGATATCTTCTGGTTGCTAATGACCTAGCCATCTCTGCAGTGTATTTGATAAGTAGTATGCTAATCCCACTGACTGATATGTTTTTTTATGTACTGGCAGTAAGTAAATCACTTAGCAGGTATTGAAATACAGGGCTGTGTACATAAACATAGCTGCTGAATGCTGAAAATATTAAGGCATCACCTTAACATGTGCCAACGTAAGGGAATGTGGAGAGCAATTCTGCACCCTCTGGGCATTCTGCAACATCCTAAGTTCTCATCCAAGTGTTGCCCTGGTCCTGTTAGCAATAACTGAAGCCAAACTAAGAATCTGTGATGTGAGCAAAGGCCTCTTCCACAGAATTCCAGCTGCAGACCTGGTGCCCACGGTGCCTGAGCACCGGCAGCGACTCAGTAGTGGAGCTAGTGCTGAGTTTGTAGTCTCTTGTACCAACTGCACATTCTGGGCACGGTCTTTACTTTTGCTAAGAAGAGAAGTGAGAAATATTTGGTAACCTTCTTTGTATATTTGCCTTTTAAAGAAGCTGAATAAACRGGGAAAACAACCTGCCCTGAGAACCCTGCAGAGCCCCAGCCCCCAAGGGTGGTTACTGGGAAGGTTGTGGATTTTGCTCCCTTATTGTGCCTGGCACTGGCCGGATTACTGGTAAAGAGCTTCTCTACCTCCCGTGGGGAAGGGCAGGGGAGGAGGGACAACAGGGGGACTGCAGGGAGCTGCGTCCTCTGTGTAGCTGCACTGGGAATCCCAGGGCTCCCAGTGCGGAGGAGACGAGACCCTTTGGATGTAGGGTGAGGACACAGCGGTTGCTCAGATGCCAGCCGAGCCCTCCGGATGAAGCCATGCTCTGGGAAAAGGCAAGGTCGCGCTGGGAGCTTGGTGTGGGAGTGTTCTGGGTCACTGCACTCACAGGAAAGAAATGATTTGACTGGGTGCAGGCATCTGTGCCACCCTGGCGTGTGAGGGCGCGGCGTGGTGAGCRTTTCCATGCTGGCAGCTCGGGCTGGCAGCGTGGCTTTGCAGTGCAGGGAGGTTCTGGCAGTCTCTGCAGAATAAACCCWGCAGCGCCGCGCAGGGTGGGAGGTGCGCGCCTTGCTCCGAAATCCGCACGCGTCAGAGGTGTCTGAGACCCAGGGTTTTTATTCAGCTCACATCTGTTCAGCGCTCAGCTCTGTGCAGGGCTGGGGCACGTAGGATAGCTGGGGACAYGCCAGGCAAACAGCAGGGCCCTGCCACAAAGTACTGGCAGCCCCAACCGCGAGTGCTTCAGACCGCACTGCCTCGCTCTTCTTGAACTCTGCAGTCGCCTTTCATGGTAGCACCTCCCTCCCCCTTCTGCCCTGGCACGGCAAYGTGCTCAATTAGGGTTAACTCAAACTGAATCAAAACTTCATGCCTGAGGTTGGAAATCTTCCCAGTCAACTCACCACGGCCACATAGCATGGTGGGAGACAAGGCGAGAGGGGAGATGAACGCTTTTCAGAGAAATGAATCCAAGGAAACTTTGTTCACTTTTATTTCTGCAGGAGATGATCCCCCCAAAGGAGATTTCCCTGTTCAGAAAAAATCCCCGGTGAGTGTTACAGCTGGTTTCCTTTGCTTTGCTTTCTGCTCAGCTTGCTCTAAACATTGCAAGATCTCCCTGCTCCCTTCCTCTGCTGTGCTCTGGCTAGAGACAGACAAGCACCCTTTCTTGCGGAGGGGTGGAATAAGCATTAACAACTCAAGGCAAAAATCCCTCCATTAACCTGATTAAGTTAAGAAAGGGCAGCTTAAAGGGGAAAAAATGATCTGAGTCTTGGGGGGAAAAAAGCCTTTTGATTGCTGCCTTTTCCCTGAGCACCCCTTTCCCTGTGGGACAGCTTCTCTGAAGCAAAGGGGGATGTTGTATATGGGAGGGAGGGAGTTGGCCTGTCTGCTTAGTTTGATCAGACCCACCAGGGAAGGGTCTCCAGATACTGCCAAGAAGAAGGGACAGGAATTGAGTAGGAGCCACTGACGTGCGTGTGTACCAGAGCCCTCCCGTAGTGCCAGAGCCTCAGGTTTAAATATTTGGCTGGGATTTAAAGCCAGATTGAAAGCCAGATTCATCTGAATGTTTCTTGTCTTGTGGCTTTGATGCTTATGTGGAATTTTTCAGGCTAGTTTTGTTGAGTGTTTGACCCCTAAAATCTGTGCAGTGTTTCAATGCTGGGGAGAAAAGGGCCTGTTCTGTATGTGCTCTGCCTTGCAGGACAACACTGTGATACTTGCTCGATCTGCCTTCAGTCGGTTATGGCATTAGCAAGTCCAATATTTAGTTCGCAGTTTTAAGTGCTGTGCAGACATTAACTCTAAGGTACCCGGAGCTCCCATGAAGTGCATGAATTTAGTCCTGTCCCGCAGCTAGCCAACAAGGAGAGGTGAAAGCAAACATCTGCAGCTGGCACTTTGAATGACCTTTCTTTTTTCCAAAGACACAGACTGTCAACTTCCACAGTATCTTTGAGCTGCACAGTCCCGCAGATCCCGGGCTCTCAGTGGTAGCTAAGCCCAGCAGAGTTACCTGTGTGCTCGCGYATCCAGGCTCAGCCTTGTTGCTTTTGCGGGGCGCTCTGCTGAGCAAGGTCCTCCTCTGTGAAAGCGAGCGGACTGCACCTGGCTGGCCTCATGGATGAAAGCTGCCCGCTTTTGGATGCCCAGGCAGGCCACAGGCAGGTCAGTGATACCCCCAAGAGAATACCTGAGGGTTTCTGCGTGTGCTGGTGCCCAATGGAAGAATTCCTGCTGTAAATCCCTTGCTCTGCTCCACAGAGGAGTAGAGGCTCCAGTGGCTCAAGGTGCTGACTCTCACATGTGAGCAAGGTTACTGGGAAGAGCTGCTGCCTCCAGCTTTCCTTCCCTAGCCTGTTCCTGCTCCTCCGCCGAGGGTGTCCATCCCAAAGAAGGGATGGCTGGAATGGGCCACCATGAAGGTTTCTGTCACTGCAGGTCACAGCCTGACATGGGACACCCTGCATTGTTGCAGCTGAATCCACTGGGGCTTGTCTGTCAGAGTGCACAGACCCCTGGCCCTGTGGGACTGAACACTTGCACTCTGCATCTCAGCCAAATGTTATTAAATATTAAATATAAATTAAGTATCACTTATCATATTAAGTATAATAGCAAGGTCTGTGAAAGCGAGGAATAAAAATATAGCTATCGCGTAGCCTTTTACTTCCTTGCTCAAAAATGTGGAATACCCAAATACCCACAGGAAACATAATACATCTCTTACAGCTTTTTATCCTCAATTACCAAGAACTTGTTGGAGAAGACGATTCTGTGTGTGTGTCTGTGCACTTACAGCTTGTATATGCCACTGTTCTGAGGCTGGTCTAAAAGCAGGAAGCCCTAGTGCAGCTTCCAAGGAAGCCCACTCTGTGCTATAAGCCGTAGGGCATAATGGTTTCAGAGTAAATAATAAAATGGATAATTACATATTTACCCAAGCAAAGCAAGAACATCAAGGGTTGCTTAACAAAAGGGCATCTTATGCATAGTGAAAGAAACATTAGAAAAAGAACACAAATATTTGTCTTTAGAAATGTTGGGTTAAGTTGTGGAAGGGTCTTTTGGGCTTTTGCTTTGTTTTTTATGTGTACAGTCAGTCTCTTCTCTTTCATGGTTCTTGTGTATTCTTGGGCAAGACAGCATCATTGAGTAAAATCTGGTAACCTTGAGGCCATTCCTTGGGAGATCCAGATAAGTTCAGATCTCTTGGTGGTGGAATAAACCTGAATAAACACATCTATTTTGGTATCTGCATTTGCATTTGGGACTCTGGGAAGAAATACAAGAATTAATTATTTCTGTCACCAGGAGCAGAAATGCATGTGAAGAGTTCATCTTAGTTCACTAGCCTATACTATGGTCACTGAAAAATTAAAACTATAAATGCAGCTGTTCATATCACACCCCCTATCCAGTCTCTCTTTCCATTTAGGAGAGCCTGAATGGTGCTGTGAAAACCAGTTTTCCATGTTGGGAGGAAGTGAAGCTCAGAGTGTAGGGACTGAGGCGCRCTCAAGGACATGCCAACACTCATATATGTTTAAATGCCTTCTTTGACTTAGAGGCTGCAGATCTTTTTACCCAGATTTAAGTAGGGTAAATTCATTCATACAGTGGCCAGGCACAAGGAGGTTTGATGAGCCCCATCCCTGTTTTGTTTTGCTTTTGAAGAAGTGGAATTATCCAAAGCCGTGACAATATTCTCTCCCCTAAGAAGAGGGACATACCTGGGAATGGGGTGAAGCACATCCAGGGCTGATGCTCTGCCTCAGGGAGCTGTGATGTGTTTTGGTGCAATGGAGTTGCAGAGATTGAGGGCAGTTGTCCTAGGGGAAAAAGCAGATTCAGGTGCAGCAGGGAGCAGTACCCTTGGACTCTATGACCTGCTGAGGTGAGGTCTTGTGCTACAAGAAGCAGCAGTTTCAAGGCAGCAGGCAAAGCTTTTAAGTGCACAATGCAGAAGAAAGGCATCTGAAGGCATTTTTGCATCTCAGTGGGTTTTCACATTGTGACAGAGAGGCTGCAATGCCMAAAAAAAAACAGACGGAGACGTAGTTAGGCAGCTGTGGGCTGCTGGGTTTTGGCCTGGGCTTGTTTCTGCTGCTGGGGCACTGGAGAATATGTTGCTGGGGCGAAGGCCATCATAAAACGGATATATTCTGGTTTGTCTCCCACAGAAACTCTGTGGCTCCAACTACCCCCTGAGCATCGCTTTCATTGTGGTGAACGAGTTCTGCGAGCGCTTCTCCTACTATGGCATGAGAGGTACGTGCCCCGTGCCCGGGAAGCCCCTTCCACCCCTGGGTTTCTGTGCACACTGGTCTGGTGTCCCAGGCTTGTGCTGTGCGAGTTCACTGTTCTTCAGTGAAAGGCCTTTGTTAAATTGGTATTTTTGGGATGCAGGCATGAACAATGTGCCCTAAAATTGAGACTAGCTCTGCTTTGGCCAGAAATTTGAGTTAGACACTTTTTTTTTAATGATTTTGTGTCTTGAATCTGATTTTCCTGTGTCTGATGTCTTTCATAGCTGCATGAAATCAGTGCATCTGAGAACTGAATCATACAGGCCTGTAACTTGCAAGTAGGAAATATACATAAGCAAAGATACACGTTAGGGAAAGATAAGCTAGAAAATATCTTTTTCAGCTATCTATAAGCGTGTATGAGCAAAGAAAGGCTAATGTCATATATTTCACAGAATGGTTGAAGTTGGAAGGGATCTCTAGAGATATCTAGTCCAACCCCCCTGCTCCAGCAGAGAGACTCAGAGCACAGRGTGGCATCCAGGTGGGTTCTGAAGACCTCCAGAGAAGGAGACTCCACAACTCCCTGGGCAGCCTGTTCCAGGGCACTGTCACCCTCCCAGTGAAGAAGTTCTTCCTCATACGGAGATGGAACTTCCTGTGCTTCAACTTGTACCCATTACCTCTTGTCTTATTTGAACTTTTTCTGTGTCAGGGGATACCAGCATCAGGTTTGAAAGCACAAATCTTTGCACAACAGTGCCTGTAGCTGCTAGACAAGTCAGGGTGTTTTTCCTGGCCACTGTGGTATAGTTTTCTGCTTGCGTGAGGAGGTGTATGTTAATTATCTGATGTGCTTTGTGTTCTTTTAGCTGTCCTGACACTGTATTTTGTCAGCTTCTTCCACTGGGACGAGAATCTCTCCACCTCTGTGTACCATGCCTTTTCTGCTCTCTGTTATTTCACACCTGTCATTGGAGCCATCATGGCAGACTCGTGGATGGGGAAATACAAGTAAGTAAGGACAACTCTACACCGTGCAGTCCGTGCGAGGCCAGWGCTAAGCAGGCTCCTTGCTCTAAAGGTGGCTCCTTTAGCTCAGGGTCTAGCAAGGACACACCCACTAAAGTCAGCTGCTCTCTGTTTAATGAACAACTGTTTTGTTTGCTTATGTWATTCTGAGCTCCTCTTTCATCCAGGAATTGATATGGGACAAAATAATGTGTATAAATTGTCACGAGTACACCTTTTATCTACCCTTCTTATACACCTGTAAGATGTGGTGTAGGGCCGTTGCAGCAGAAATCAGATATAAGCAGTCAAAACCCTTAGCTTGCCAAGATCTGCTGCTTAGATACATTCGAAGAAGTTGAGGAAAAGTGTAATCTTCTGGATCTAGCAGTTTCAGGTGAGGATGGCACAAACCCCACTYGGGTTTTCCCTGCACAGGGTGTGTGAGAGCACATTTGTTTTTAACCCCAAGGAAAGTTAGCCRGGTTAACTCAAATCATCTCCCTCARTGCATAACCAGGTAGATTCTTCCTGATTGTATCTGTGGTTTCTCCCTTACCCTGGTAAATTGTGAGTTCATTGTCTGCKATGAGGAATGATGATGAGCGCCTGGATAGAGGACTGCTCTTGGCCCTGTCTATTCACTGCCTGCGGAGTCTTGCTATCCGAGTGATGAAGTGCAGCTGGACCTGTCTCCCTAGGAATAAGCACATCTGGCAATGTGACTCTCCACATGAAAAACCAATCTGGAAAACCTCTCTCCCACAGGAAGTTCCAAGGGTTTTCTTTGTTCTTTTTCCCTTGTGCTTCACGCTCAATTTCAGTCATTGTCTTGTCCTTGTAAATGAAAAGTTACATTTTTTTAAACAATTATTCAAGGTCCCATAGCTATGTTTATTGTGATTTGAGGATGTTTGATCTTGCAGCGTGGTGATGCGAGATGGTAAATTTGTATGCTAACTTCTATACATTATGCATCAAAAAATTTCCTTAGAAGTTGTCCCTTCAGCTTAGTGGGTGGCAGCTTTTGCAGGAGTAACTGGGACTTGCTAATATTAAGGACAGGATAACAGATTAGCAGGGTTTTTAGGAGTGTTCCCCTGTGACTCTTATTTAGCTGTTCCAGCCAGGATTTGGATGCATTTGGGGCTGCTTTTGTATTTAATAGCTCATAGGGCTCATTTTAGAGCACCCAGTGCCTCCATCCTAAGAAGTCCTTCTGTTTCCTTTGTGTGTCTGTGCTGCTCATAAATACATAGCTACGTGATAATCCTCAAGATAAGGAATGGACTACATTCAATAGCTTCTTTTCTCCTCCCCCGAGATGAGGGGGCAGATAGAGGAGCTCAATAATAATTCATGGATCTGAAATGGTCTCATGATACCCATCATAGGGTAACCACACTCCTAATCTGGATGTGTTGGTCAGGTGGATTGAACGTGGGTCTCAGTCCTTATGGATACTTTCCAAACTAAGGCTTTATTTAGGCACATGGTAGAAAATGCCAGTTATTAGTAATCTGAAAATGAAGTTGAATGTGAAGAGAACTCTTCTACTCGCAGCCTTCCATGCATGAAGGGCTGGATAATTGTTAGTTTGTTCTGTACAGCAGCCTCAATGAAGAAAGCAGGGGCTATCCCTCCTTCTTCTTAATCTGAATTTATTTGCCTATCTCTTTCTTCCAGTGCATTCAGTGTTGACACAAAAGGATTATAGCTGCATGCAGTATCAGGCATATGGACGAAGTAGGTCCTTGTGGACCTACAGACCTGCTGTATCAGGAACCACAGGCACACTCTGTTTTCAGATCCTACATCAGCCAGCACCTCAGTCACTGCTGTTTGCTCTTCTCACAGGACGATCATCTACCTCTCCATTGTGTATGTGGTTGGCCACCTGATAAAGTCAGTCGGCGCAATTCCATCCCTAGGGAACCAGATGGTTCATGTGTAAGTAGCTATTGAATCCACAGTGCAGTTGTGATGGTTGTTGGCTTACCTTGTGCAGCCAGTTGCTTCACCACTATTGGGGGAGCAGTTTGGGGGCTGTGCAAAGATTGCTTTTATCAGGGAAAGGCTGGGGATGTCTGGTTAAGAGTGGAAGGGGGAAGTTGGAAGCTGGAGTATGAATGCAGCAGGAGTTGGAAACCACCACAAAGGCTTTGAACCCTGTGAGAAAGGGACATGTGATTGCCCCTCTCTGTTGTATCATGTCTTTGAAGTTTGGTCTTTCTCATCCAGTTGGCTGTACCAGGTTCCTTCATCCTGCTCTCCTCTCAACATCCACCCTTGTTTCCTCCCTGGCAGTGCTACTCACCTCAGCACCTCTGTGCATGGGAGGACAAAAAAAGCTTGTAGAAGATGTAACATGATTCTTAACAGAAGAATGATTCATCTTAGCCACTACCCTTCTTCTAGATTCATGATAGCGTTGTCAGGATTAGTTCCCCAGCTGGCATCTCTGAAACCAACAAATYGTTCTGGCCTAGGTGGCCACAGTTCTGAAAATGTGAAACAGGCAGGAGCACATCTCATTTACAGATCAGCTTCCTGATGTCCCAGACTTGGCCAGTCTGGCATGACACTCCTGTTCCCTACAGAAATTATTTTTTAGGGCCAGCAATGTGGTTTTGAGGAGCTCTGGGAGGTTTAAAGCCCCCTAAAATTAATTTAATCCAACCCGGTCTTACCTAGCCTGGAAATCCTATAGATTTTTTTTTTTTCCCCCCCCCTTTCTTTCTCTTTGTCCCCCATTTTGATCTCTGCAGTTTCTTGTTTTCTTATGAGCCAAAAATACAAAAATAATCCTGGATATGTTAGATCTGTTTTGCCTGATAGGACCTCAAAGCAGCAAAAAGCTGAGAAAAAACTGTTTTGTTAATTGACTGGTATCAAATTGTTTTTCACGCTTAGCTTAGCCGTCATCATTGCCCAGTTCTGATACTGGAGAAATCATGGCTGAGTGACACGAAAAATGCTCTCCTAAGTGCTGTAAAGGTTCTGCAATGGTGATATTTTTGTTCTTGCATGAAGGATCCTGTCTATGACTGGTCTGTTTTTGATCGCCCTTGGAACAGGAGGTATCAAGCCCTGTGTCTCTGCATTTGGTGGGGACCAGTTTGAAGAGGAACATGTAAGATTTCTTTTCTTTCCTAAAATCTGAAGTGTTCAGTTATTTGTCCAGTTATATTATGAGGACATTTGTGATCAAATATTGTAATAGAATAAAGGCAGTTTGCTAGGGGAAAAAAAAAAAAAAGCATACATAGAGTGCTTCATAGGATGGTTTTCGTGAGACTTAACTGAATTGAGATGGCTCAGGAAAGGGAAATGACAAGACAGATGACATTAGGGTAAATAGATCATAATGTTATTAAATAATCTGAATGCTAATTGGACATTGGAGTATTTGGAAAATTCTGTACAACATAAAACATGGAAATGTGGAAAGGTAGTTACTTCTGAGCCAGTTTAATACAGGTGATAATGCACTGCAATGCAATATAGTGAATGGAAGATGAAATTTTATTGTCATTCCCTGTGCTTTCTTGGAAAGTTTCCCTCAAAACAGTGAGTAGTAATAATCTGYATCTTAAATATGTTGTTTTCACAGAATAGGTGGTTTTGAAGAATTGCGATTTGTACTTGGATTTTTTTTTTTAAGTTCAGCTCTTTTGTAGTGCATCCACTGAATTGTAGTCCAGATGCTTCAYGTCCTCATTCTCCATTATAAACACTCGGCCCCCATCTGACTTCCATGCCCTGTAAGATGCCAAGCTTGGAACTGCCCTTGTGCAACACAGGGWTGAGGTGGTGCTTGAGGGAGCGAAGAGGGCCAGGCAGTACTACCGCAGCTTGAACAAGGAAACCTTTTAAAATTGACTTGAAATCAGATGGCTTGATTTACAATGCTCCAATGCATAAATAAAAATTCCACTTTTCTCAATGAGTAATATTCAAATCAACTTCTGTGCATGACATAGATCTTCAAATATGTAAGAGGCCACTACAAGGAAGGAAGGCAATAATTGTTCCAGTCTGGGGTGAGTGGGTTTAAATTCAAGAAGAATGATTTAGGATAAACAGTGGGCTTTCCAACAGTCTCAAACAGTGGAGGCATTGAAGGACTAACGGTCCAGCAGGGTTGTTTGTATCTTGGATGATGGATGGCCTCTGGGAATAGGARCCAGGTGTTGTCTTTCGCAATGCCCCAGTCAGCGTTTAAAAAGTGAATAAAATAGACTAGAATGCTTGTTTTAAATTTGGAAATGTGAGTTTTCTGCACCTCAACTCTGTGATACTGAAGCCATGCAGCTGGTAACTGAGGTATCCTGAGCAGAAACCAAGCAGGGATGTCTGACAGCCGCTTGCTCGGAGCAGCCCCTTGCACAGGAGTGTCCAGCCCGTGCAGCATTGGAGGCTGCTGCAGCAGCAGGAGCAGCTGGTGGGCACCAGCCTGCACAACCCTGAGCGAGAGCAGCCTGCGGTGCAACGCTGCTCAGCGCTCCGGGACGAGCCCTGTGCCTGGAAGCACCAATAGCTCTCCCCAAAGGGTGCCACAGGTGTTACAGCAGCCTTTCCAGAGGTACTGCTTCTGTGAATATTAATGATTAACAATGTTTATCCAACATCTTTCAATTACCAGCTAATTACAATATGATAATATGTACCACTTATCTTCTGAGTGTTTTGTAGACTTCAGCTAATGAATCTCAGCACCCCAGTCAGGCACATAAGTGTTGTTATCCCAGGCTTACCACTAAGGCTGAATTACCTGCAGTTCTGTAGCCATTCTCCTGTATTCAAGCTGTACCTCTCCAACAAACTTACCAAATGCTAAGGCTCAAATATTTACCCGTGTGTTGCCTTGATGAGAAACTAATTTAGAAAAAGAAAATTGCTAAAAGACTTCTGAGGAAGATGGTGTTCTACTCCATTTAATTTTTATAGAGTTGAAAACTTTTATTTTACCATTTGGAAATGACTGTATCTTTTAAGAAGACAATACTATGTGCTAGGAAACTTAAGTCTTCAAAATAGTAATGAGAAGTTTTGATTTTTTAAGGAATGAAATGTTAGGGGCCAACCAAAATATTTCTTCCTTTCAGAGTTATTTGAGGGGGAGTTGTTAGGGTTTTTCATATCTTGTCCTCCCTGGAGAGGAAGAAGTTACTGTAATTCCCAATAAAAGGAAGAATTTAGTTCTTCCTGAGTTTTCAGCATGCTAATAAACTTCATCTAAGTCACTCAGTGCACAAGCTCACTTCTACTACCTGGAAATGAGAGTTGTGGTAGTTCTGAACAAATATCTACATATAAATATATAATAAAACTTTAATATTTATAGAACTTCAATATATAAATACAAAAATTTACTTTGCTTATTACAATTTATATAAATATAATGTGTATATRTATACATACCTTTATAAAGAAAATAGACTGGTTCTGCATATTCCCACATAGAGACAAATTTAGATTTTGAGGTAAACRCACACCACAGTGTGGTTTTCTTTAAAATGCTTTATGAATGTAATATCCTTGGAGCTGCTGCGTTGAGAACAGCACTACTGCAAAGAGTGATGGAGACCACTGGTTCAGCAGGAGGTCAGATAGGGAAAATGGATTTATCTGCAGGAGATTTCTAAGCATCTTTGTCTACAGATTAGTAGTTCAGGCTGAAAGTGCCTGAATAGAGTAATATTTGCAATATGTTATAGAAATTCACAGGCTGCTGTGCATATTAATTAAGGACCAAAGCTGCTTTCAAACAATGTGATATGGTTTTTAAGGTACTAAATAGTGCTTTTTCTTTGTTTCTTTATTTYCCTGTTGCCATGGAGATCAGGATTATCCTGTATGGTACCTTTTCTCAAATTAGCTAATCCAAATCATGTTATTAATGTATGCCTGCTCTAAAGATTAAGAAAGCAATGAGGGAATTCTTTTTTTTTTTTTTTTCCTTCAATCAGTGGAACTTGCAAGCTGATGAGTTGTTATTTTCATACTCAGCTCTGCTTCTCTGCCCATTTTTTCCCATAACTGAAATCTGTAAATATGTGAAATAAGTTGCCCCAAATTCTTTATGCCCCACTATCCTCTTTTTTTTTTTTTTTTTTAATCAACCTGTTGCTTTTGGTAACTGTTGCTTGATAAGTGTTTGGTAACTGTTGTTGATTTTATCATGCCAAGAGCTGTGTTCTTGAATCCTGTTCAGCTTATGGAAATTCTAAATTGTTCAGATGGAAAGGGCAATGAGAATGTGGCTAGAAGAGAGCAGGATTGCAACCACCTCTAGCAAGTCATGGCAGTGCTGCACTGGGATTGAGGGGGCTTGCTGAGGCATTTCTTTATTATGTTGGTCATAGTAGAATGAAGTAGTAGTTGGTCATAGTAGAATGAAGTATACTTCTATTAGCCCAGTATAGCAATGGAAAATTCCAGGTAAGCAAAAAGATCAGTAAGGTCAGAAAAGGAGTTTTGAAGAATGAAGACACGGTGCTGTTTGCTATTAACTATGAGAAAAGCCACCAGGTTAATTTATAAAATAAAAGCTTACTAGTCCTTTAATCCAGGATAAATCATTTATAAGTAATATATGGATAACTTTGTCTTGAAGGCTTGAAACTTTTGTGAGGGCCAAGAGCCCGAGTTGACAGCTCGTCATTGCCCTCGCCCAGCGCGGGGACTGTCGGCCTTCCCTGGCGGTGGCAGCGATGCTGATGGGAGCTCTCGGACATCTCATCCTCCCTGTCCCTGGACCCACGTCACAAGGGACATAAGAAAAGCCCTTCCAGGGAGCTCCTGCTCGCCTCGCTTCCCTGCTCTGCTCTGCTGGGATAAGAGGCTTCTTGCCATAGCAAGTAGCAGTGCATGTGTGTGTCCCAAAGAAGTCCCCCAAGCAAGGAGAGCTGGCTGCCCGTAGAGCACCCTCACACTTTGCTTCTGCTGAGAGGACCAGACTTAGCATAGAAGTCCTTGATTCTTTCCAAATTATGAATTATGCAGCAGGAAAGCAGTTCAGCAGGGATCCTTTGTCTTTTTCAGTTGTAATTTGTTACAGCATTGGTTGAATTCTCAGCTCTTGAGAAACAGTTAGTCCCTCCATCATGCCCTTGATTGCCCTGATAGAATTAATTTACCCTATTAATTTGAGATTGGTTGGTCTCATCTTGGTGATCTCTCACCTGACAAATCTTTCTCATGTTTACTGTCCTCTCTCATCTGTGCCATCAGCACCAGCTTCTCACAGTGCAGGTTTTTTTTCTATTTCTACACTGGAGAAGGCGAAAAAGGAGCTTAGACATGGAAACAAACGATGGGCTTGTCAAGCTGTGCCAAATCGGATTGAATTAGGTGACAGAGGATCTGAATCATGCTACTTGTTCTGAATAAGTAAATGCTTTTCCCCCTCCCGATTCCACAGCACTCTCGAAGCAGTGGTTTTTCCTCCGAAATGCCAGAAAGCCCCGAAGCGCTTCACGAGTAACGTGAGCTGATTTGTGTGAGCACTTACCATCACCTGGGCGCAAGCTTGTTTGCTTAACATTTTATGCACTGCGTGTCAATATTTACCCAGCCTTCCTAACAAGAGAATTGATAGTATTCAATTTGCAAGCCCAACGCTGCGCGTTAGCCGTGACATTGATATTGTCTTCTCTTGTTTTAGACGTCGGAGAGAAGCAAGTTTTTTTCCGTCTTCTATTTATCCATTAATGCTGGAAGTCTGATCTCCACATTTGTTACTCCTGTATTGAGAGGTCAGTGCTGATTTAGAATAAGCTCTTAATTTAGCTGCCCTCTGACTACTCTGCTGTGCATATTTAGGCTCTTATGACAACTGAATGACAGAAATTACATTATTTCTGGAGCGGCCMGTGTATTGCATTTACGCCTTGTTGATCCTGTGTAGCAGCGTCACACATTCATGGGTACCAGCATATGAGTTGCACAAACCACGTTCCCAGCTGTATTTCAAAGCTCATTTGAACAATAGAATTAAAATATGGGAAGTGAAGAGTCCTGTGTGGTCTAATGCTCCTCCTGGCCAGCACGAAGTTGCTCCTTGCTCTTGCCTGCAGGTAACCTCTGGGTAGGCGCCGATCCCTGCTCTTCTGGGCAGGCGTTGAGGCTGAACCACTTAGCAGGGCTCATTTCGGAGTCCTACCTTTTCTCAGATGCCACTGACTGCCAGAGGACTCTATTTTGCACCCAGGTTTGTCTGCTTGGCTCCAGTTGCAAGACCACAGCCCTGAGGAGCGAGCCCGGGAGACAAAAGCCTAGGTCTGTGCCCCACTTATGGCCTGCTTTGCATTCCGACCACTTGCATGGGCCCTTTTGGTCCCTAGCTTTGCTGCAATCACTTCCTTGTACCGCAGCACCACCAGCCAAGCAGATTGGCACACTTTAAATAGAGACCCGTGGGCAGGAGGAGGCCAGCAGCCCATTGGCAAAGGGGACGGGGACAACGTAGCCTTCATGCTCAGTAACATTTTTTTTTCATCCTGTCTGAAGGCCCCTAGCAAGTTTGCTCTGTTCAGCATGGCTGTTTTAACAGGCTGTTCATTTCACAAGGCAGTGGGCAATTATACTTCTCTTGCAATTATGCCAAAGCACCCAGGCAAAGACAAACTCTCTCTCTCGTGCTCCTTCTTTTACCAGCGTCCTCATGTCCATATTCTGCTGAGAAGGGGCTGTTGCTAAATGTAATTAGTGGGCGGGTGAAAATCTGATCCTATTTGGACATCAAAGTCCRTGCCAATACAGTGTAACAATAAACTAGTTGCAACATGGGAATGAGGTGAAGTGGATGTGAAGAGAGAAAGATTTCTGCAAAGTATGAAAGCTTTTTGTGGAAGAACAAGAAATGCAGTTCACAGAGATTTGGCAGAAATGTGGAATATATATCTTTCAGTTATAGAAATCCAACAGTTTTAGTTCACATTGCATGTCAAAATTTCAGTGTGTCCATAACATTTTGCTGCCAGTTTTGGGTTTGTATTTCAGCTAACTCACTGAARATGGGCAAATGAAAGCTATGCACACACACACAGCTACATGACTGACCGTGACTGCCCAGGGACAGCAAATAATAAAAACTAAAATTTCATGGGTTGGTTTTCTGTTAACTATGTGAGCTTGTTTTAGCCATATCTATTTGCTTTTGCTCCCTAAGCAATGCAATAGTTTGTAATGACTGGCACACAGACCTCACTGCTGGATTGCTTTTTGCAACTCTTCTAAATTCACATAGTGTGAGAACTGAGCTGGGTCAAGAGTGGGTTTCAGAGCACCCACAGTTAACCATAGAGCTCAGATCAATCAAAGCTACCGTCTAAAAACCTGGCTTCCTGGTGGCTCACAATATCATAAGCTATTGTCTGGGGGAGACGAGCTCCAGTGAGGTTGGAAAGGTGTGAAGAAAGACGAGAAATTGGAGCATTAAGTCTAATGCTGCACTCACTCTGGAGTAGGGAAAATGGCCTCACCTTGGCCACTGTAAGTTGATATGAAAACAAATTCAGGATTTTAGCTCAGTAATTCATGCAGCTGGCACAAATAGTGCAGAAATGCTGTTTTGATATTTAGATTTAGTCAAATCCACAATGATCCCAGATTTTTATTTAACTAGGTAGGAAGGTTGGGGTTTTGTTTTATTCTTTCTTGGGGATTTATGGTTTCCACCATTTCTTTCTACCTATTCATCTCCTCTTGCCCTCTTCCCGGCTTCCAGTCTCATCAATATCCCATTATCAGCTGCTGCTGCTGGCAGACACCAACCCTGCTTCCAAATTGTCTCCATCAAGGGAGGACAACTGTTTCAAGGAGATTCAATTCACAGCGTCAAGCACCAGCAAAGAAGATTTAAAGCTAGTGGAAGTGACTCATTTAGGGGAAGTAAATCAAAGGCCCAGGTAACATAAGTCTAACCGTAATAAGCTGCTTTTATTTCTGCCTCCTTTTTAGGGGATGTGAAATGCTTTGGAGAGGATTGTTACGCGCTGGCTTTTGGTGTCCCAGCAGCACTGATGGTGTTAGCCCTTGGTAAGTGGCAACTATAGTGCTTGGAATAGTAGTTATCCATTTGGGAYTGCATGAATAGATCAGGAGATGCACAAGTTCACCAGCCTGTATGGAGAGTATGGATCTGAAACTCAAGGTTTCAAGGTCATTGAATAATTGCAATGTTTTAGAACTACTAGCTTAGAGTAACCCATTGCCAGCCTGCCTAACCTGTTTCTGCAGCACAGGCAATGGTGATAGTGTTAATCTTGCCTCCTCAAGTCTCTCTGATCCGTTCCACTGTTGTCAAAGTCTGGGTGTAATAAGATAATTCAGGATAACAAAGAGATCCTTCTGGTACATTTAGGATATGGCCATCCTGTAGTCCTGTATCATGGCATTGGTAAGGGAGTTTTCTGGTGTTTTGTGATACAGGATTTTCCTAAGGGGAAAATTCCTAAGGGGAGGCACCAAAATGATTCTCCTAATGTTCAGCAGCTTTGCCTGTGAACAGGTTTGACCTGTGAGCTTCAATCTGAGCAGTCCCTGAAGTCCCCCAATTTACAGGAGAGCTTAGCATGCCCCTTTTAAATTCCCCACGCTTTATAGCTTGAAACTATCCTAATAGCTCAGATGTTTCCTTCCAATTTTTTTTGCTACACACAAATCCCAAAAGAGAAAGTTGAACAAGACGTTGCTTTATTCTGCGCTATCTCAGTTTGCTTGGCTCAAGTCATACTCATAGCTACAGTGACAGCTTATTATTATGTTAGAGGAATAAGCTGTTATTGCCCAAGTGTTGAGTGGCAAACACAGTCACCATATTTCCTAAGGTGGCATCTTACCCCCAATAAAGTACTGTTTCTCCTTCAACCCCTATCGAATACCTAGTAGTTTCCATATTCCTGTTATTCCTTGGTAGCTGATACAGAGGACACCCTGTTAGCCTCAGTTTTACTAAAGCAACTGAAGGGAGCAGTCCTCTTATAACTTCATTTAGGAGGGTTTGATGCCGCACAGGTTGAGTTCTCCTTCAACTTCTTAGCTTAACTGAGAGGCCAAGCAATTGGGTGATTTCACCATAGTATCTGCAGTTTGAAAAGTTGTTCCTCCAAGGAATGTAAATGTTACTTTTTCCTCTCAGACTTCCATGAGAGRGAAGGATCAGGACCTAGCAGAAATACCATCATCTCACAGCTCACATTACATCAATTATTTTCAAAAAAATGCATGGTTGTGGGCATAAGAAGCTTCTCATTTCTCATGTGGCTTGTTCATATCAGTTTAAGACAGACAGGCTCTTCCTGCACTATTGTGTGATGAATGTTTCCAGCGGGGTAGCTGTTGCCCAGGGTAAAATGGACATGTAAATATTGCAGTTTCAGTGTGGGCATCAGTCGAAATGTGCTTTCAGCTGGTGTCCTGCTGCCAGATTCCACATTCTGCCTGGCAAAGCAGCTTCTTGTTCTTTTGTGACATGTTAAAATGCTCTTGGAAATGATTTCTTTGACTATGTGGCCAGCATTCAGAACTGCAGAATATACCCTTCCCATCCTGACTGTCCTCCCTGTGATGCTGGAAAGTGAGGATAGATCTAGAGGCAGAATGGAAATTTTACAGAGCAAGATTTCCTGGGTTTCTTCAGTTTCTGACAGTTAGATGAGGATTGATACTGTCAAATCTCAAATGTCAAAGCTGGTGCTAGAACATCAGTTCTCACTGCTTCAGTGGCATCCCCAGAAGATATTTCAGGAAAGTTCACGGATCGCCATTTGGAGGCACCAACTGCTGTACATGGAGTTGCTAGGAATTACGTGGTGCAATTATGCACTCTGATTTTGTGCAAGGGTCCCTGAAGGATTTACCAAAACTGACTTCAGCAGCCGCTCTGATAGTTTTGCAAGTCAAAACAGGACATCTAAGGGTCATCTTTGTAGTAGGAGAGAAATGATGAGTCACCTCCAGTCACCTGCATTAGGTCAGAAGTGCCTGCTGCTCTCTGTTGGCTGTGGACTGCCACTGGACACCTGGGTTAGCTTAAAGTGCTGAGGTTGGGCCTGATGGAGCCCAGTCTCAGGTTCTGTGGTGCTTCTCCAGGTTAATGTCTCTGTAATTGAAATGCAGGCAAAGGCTCTCAAAGAGCAGGACAAATTGTCTGTAATCAGATAGCTCCATCTGTGACAGAGCTTTGAAGGCTTCCTCTAGTGCTCTCTGTGCTTTGAGGGAGAGAAACAAGACAAAACAAGATCTTAAAATTTACATTCCTTTATGGAAGCCAAAAAAAAAAAGACTAACTCCTGTTAATGCCAGTGTGTGATGCAGTGACCTTTGTGAACTGGATTGACAGTTTCTGCTGAAAGATGTGTGAGATGAAAATATGCAGAGCCCAGGCTGGATCTGGATTCATTCTCATAGTTGCAATGACTCAGAATTGGGTTCCAACACAGATACAATACATTAGACACAGCAATTAAACATAGCTTGTTCAATAAAATAAGCCTATAAAAAAAAGCAGAAATAAGAGAGGATTTTCAAAGTGTTAATTCCCAGTGCAAATCCGATGTGGAGATGCCTCTTCTTTCAGAGCAGATCATGAGACGATGACAGTGACTATCTGAGGATCCCACTGCCTCTTGCAGAATGCTGCATTTTACTCCAGGCATTAATGAGGGCATTAATTGGAATCCTATATGTTTATTCTGCTTGAGGAAAGAACAAGCTTGTAAGCCCCAGGGGAGAGGATTTGTGTTGAATACAGGGTGGGTGTGGGTGGTCCTCCCCAGGAACCAGTACCCGATTAAGCCCTTAGTCACATGAATTCCCATTTGGATTATAATATTTTTCAGTTGTGTTCATTGCTGGAAGTGGACTGTACAGAAAAACACCACCACAAGGGAACGTCTTACTTGAAGTGTGCAAATGCATTGGAGTAAGTGCATGCCGTTCCCTTCCTTTTCATGCATGACTCTGAGGCTGCAGGCCAGACAGGTGAATTTGAAGTTACAATTCTTCTCTATGTTGCTCCTGGATGTCTTGCTGATGAGCTGTAAGAAATAAGGAACACACCTAGCACCTAAATTGTCCTTCCTTCAGTATTTTGAATGTTTTTCTTTACTTTTTGTTCTGCTGATGTGAGCAGAAGCRCTAGTGGGGGGGGTGCTGGTGATAACTGAACTGAAAGGAAAATTCAGAAACTGACAGAGTATTAGAAATATGACTCAGGTTTATTTTCAGCTGAATAACTTTACTGAAGTTTATCAGTTCAGGAGACAGTAATAGTATGCATTCCCATTAAGTACATTCAGCATGTTAATGTAAATGAAAGAGACACCTGCTGAAGTCATATTATAGCCTTATCAATTATCTTTCCTAGTGTGTGAGCTGAATACAGCGTTTGAAATAATACTCTCTTGGTGTTAGGTGGGTAATAACATTTTTCTCTGAGGAAGCTGTTGCAAACAGCAGATGTTTGCTCTTTGACTATGTCAATGCTAGTGACAGGCTGAGGTTTTCCTTTCCTTGATGATTATGGGAGGCAGCCACTCTTTTTGCTAGGGTCTGTTCAGTGTCTGGAGTGCACAGCATAAGCAAACGGGTTACGTGTGTGGTGTCACTTGATTTCTCCTGCAGTGAGAAACCAACATGAAAGATGCTGTAGGATTGAGTGAGACACGGTCCACAGCAGGTGTATACAAAGAAAGACCTATAGAACAAGAAAGAAATGTGACTTCTGATTTTGACTTTGCTGGGGCTAGTGAGGCATTTCTTCCCTAGCACAGTGGTCAATCCAAAAGGCACCTTTCAGAAAATAAAAGAACATTTTTCAAAGCTTTATCTTGTAGCAAACTTTAAATTAAGCAAGAAATAGTCTTGATGGGCAACACTAGATCTGTCTTTGAAAGACAGGCACATGAGGTAGTTCTTTATCATATTTACTCAACCAAAGTCACAGAAATTGGATGGTCATAAGAGGTCCAATCCTGCCCATCCAGATACCGTAAGCGCCCAGCAAAACCCACACAGTTATCTGCAACTATTTATGCCTGGGGACTGGGAGGGCAGCCTTGACTTGGGAGTGTGATGGCCTCTGAAATGCAAAGGAAACAGTTAAATTAGGATATGTACTTGTTTTTCCTCCCTAGTTTGCTATCAAAAACCGAATGAAAAACCGCTCCCGTCAGATTCCAAAGAGGGATCACTGGCTCGACTGGGCATCAGAAAAATACTCAGTAAGTAATGCCTTGCCTGACAGGTGCTTAGTGGAAGGGGGAAGGAAGGCAGAAGGCATAAAACTGGCTTTCCCACATGACAGGCCATTCCTCACATAGACTTTGCCTGTCCATTCCCACATCTGTACTCTCCTGACCCTTAATGGACAATTTAGGTGGTGCACTGAAATGTTGAAATGCAAATATGTCCAGTATCATGAATATGTGCAATGAAAAATTACTGTGGCTCTCCAAAAAGAAATAGGAGCTCTCATGCTTTGTAGCTTCATGTCATTGGTTCTTCACCCCCATCTTATCTTTTTCCCTTTGTAGAAAAAACTGATCGCTGAGGTTAAAATGGTGACACGTGTTCTCTTCCTGTTCATACCACTGCCGATGTTCTGGGCCCTGTTTGATCAACAGGTACGGTACAGTACAGTGCCCCATGGGTTGTGCTACCAGGCTGGGTTAGCACCTGTTGTGCCAGGCTCACCGAATTCTCCTGACACCCAGTATCTGGGGAACACAGAGCTGTGCACTTCACCCAAGCATCCTCAGGCGTGTTAAGGCAATACCTACCATCACTGTTGGTTGTGCCTTCACAGTCCTGCTTGGTATCTGGGATGGGAGGTTGAGGAGAAAGTGTGTGCCAGGTCCTCTGACAGGAAATTAAGGCATTAAAGAGAAGGGAAAGGGAAATAAGACCTCCAGCACGGTTGTCATCTTCGTCCCCAGAATTTCTAGGCCCACAGGACATTTTGAGCTCTTCACAGCTGTCTGTTTTCTCCTCAGGGATCCAGGTGGACTTTGCAAGCCACAAAGATGAATGCTGATTTTGTAAGTACTTAATGTCACTACGGGTCATAAAACGACTAACATCACTTCTCTTGTTTTCAGAAGAGAGACTTGCAATACTAAGAGCTTCTACTTAATGAGTCTGTATGAGTTGCACTTTGAGTAATTAGAAGAGAAAGGCTCTAGGTGGCCATATGCAATTCATCACAGTCCATCTTGGCAAGGAGTAAGGGCTGGGGAGCCATCAACAGCCTGCAAAGTTGGGAGTGCTTAAGCGTTGGCAACTAGTTGCTCTATGACCTTGAGTGAGCTACTTATCAGTTCAGGTAGGGTTTCCAGCCTGCTGCCCCACTGAAGATGGGGAAGTCAGGGGGAGTTCATGCAACTGTTACGAGGTGCAATTAGAGCTGTCGGAGCTGTATGCTCCTGCTGCAGCATAGTTGGTGATGCATTAATGAAGCCTCTAGCAGTCGGCAGGAATCCTGCGTAAAGGCTGYGGTGAGGATTAATTAGTTAGTAGCCATAAAGTACTTGAAAGATGTGAGTGGCAAATGGTACAAGCTGAAGTGAAAGATAAATGTGGGTGAACTGTCTGCCTAAAGGTTTCTCCATGTGGGGCCTATTTCTAGACATATATGTTTTAATAGGCCATCTGGGTCTTACCTGTGGATGCTCATGGGTTATAAGTGCCCATTTTACACTTTAAATCCCCAAATGTGAGCCCATCTATGTTACTCTCATTAGATGTTGGACTCTCAGCATGTGATACTCATTAAGCTTAATTAATTCAAATGAGGCATGAAAAAGACTACACCTTGAGTAATATTTTACCCACCCCAGAAAGAAAATAACAATGWAAGTTCATGTAGTCTTTGGGATGTGTATCTAGAAACCTTGTTGTGTGCTGTTGTGCTAGCATGCATTTAGTGATCCATTAACAGGGCATTTAAGAATTGCCAGAGTTGCTTATTAAACTCTCCATGGTGGAGAAGGAAACTGTTTTGTTTTGGTCATAGCAACTTGAATGGCTTTTTGGCATGTTTCAGTCTGATTCCCTTTCTACAACTATTGGGAATTTCCTTAACCCATGAAGGTGAGAATTAAGTGTAACATTAAGGTGATGCTTCCACTAGACTTACTGTAGTTCATGTTTGCAAAAATCCTCTTTCTTTCCTTTTCCAGCTGAAGTGCTCAGCAAGGGTGGCCAGTTAACAATTAATGATTTAGGGTGAAATGAGAGGTTTGCAGGCTTCTTGCTTAATGTCTTGTTTGCATAGTGCACAAAGTGGCACAAGAAGAGAGAATTTGCCTCATCTTCTTAATTCTGAGGCTTCTTTGCTGTGCCCTGTGCTTTCTGCTCTCCCAGGAGGCTGCTACTGGCAGAGACAGACAGCAATTTTATATTCAGCTCGGGACAAACCTGGCAGAGAGGAGACAAACCCCCACGGTGCTTTCTCAGAAAGATATTACCTCCTTCCTATTTTTCCCCCTTGCTCCTAATCCTAATTTAAAATGGAAAGCACTGCTTGCAGTTTGGGCAAACACCAAACTCCCCCTGGAGAGGAGCTGACCTTTTCCCTTTTGCTGAGCTGGGATTCCCCCATCCATCCCCATTGACCTTGCCTGGTCATGGAGCTAAGCACACCAGTGTGAGAATGAGGCAGTACTTACGAGTTCAAGAACTGTTGGATTAATCTAAGTTGAACAGGTGACCAAATCCAAAGCTTATTTTGGTGCCAGTGAATGAAAGAAAGAGGTGTTTTTACAGCCCACTGGCATAGGGCAGTCTTTTCCTATCCTTTTGAGGTTTGGGGGCCAAATGCAAGCACACCTGAGAAGTTTGAGAGCAATCACCTGGACTTTTAACATTGTAGAAACAGAGAGGGAAGAACATCTAAATGCACATCCTGGCTTCAACTCCAGTGTGGCCGTTCCTACTCACCTGGTTCAGGAGAGATCCAAGTTGAAAGATGGGTCTTAGTATCTGTGGTAGACTGTGTCCTAGCTGCCCTGCATTGAGAGCTTCCTTCTGCAAAATGATTCCCATCACACACCATCCTTAGACAGCAAGGGTCAAGAACACAGTATCAGCTACTAAAGCCAACACAATGCGTCTGAAGAAACCATCTCTGCTGCTAAGGCCTTTACTATGGGCTGTTTGCTTATTTGCTGTCAACCGTGTACACTGTTATTTTATGATGTTTATGAATCACTTGGGATGTCTTTTTGTTTCAGGGGATATATGTCCTTCAGCCTGACCAAATGCAGGTAAAACATACTGTAGGGTAGGAAATAACTCTTAGAGTACTTTTTCCCTGTCTGTCTTGTTTTTGTTGTGAATCCAGTGCCCTTTCTCTGCTCCTTTTGAAGGTCAGGGCAGTGCTCCCCCGACTCATGTGGTGTGGACTCTCTGCTGTCGTTTACTAGGTGTTGCACAGAGTTAGCTGTGGGGATTTGGAAGTCCCTGTCGCTGTCCTAACATAGAACTTGAATCTGCAGTGTAATGAAGAGGTGCAAGGGGATATAAACTATSTCCTTGGATCAGAAGCAGAACTGGGCCAAGTTTCAGATGAGGACATGCCACCATGATAGTGCTTCAAACAACAGTAGTGTCTGGAGTGAACAAATTGCATCTCTTTTTAATAGATGCCTGTCTGGGGGTGAGCATTGTACCTTCATCCCTTCCTGCAGGGCAAGGGAAACTTTGAAGGCTCCGAGACCATAACATGTTGTCACAGTTGATTATAGTTTTTATTCTGAACAGCTCTGGAGAAATTCAAAGCTGTTTAGTTCCCTGACGTCTTCTTCAAAACTAAGACTGAATAATAACCCTCTCTGTTTGTTTTTCCCAAGCCACTCTTGCATTTTCTTGCTGTCCCACTGCTGTCTGGCAGACAGSTTCTGCCCTCCTGGGAGAAACGCAGTTCCTATGGGATTCCCAAGCCATATGGAAGAGCCGGGGCCTGGCAGTTTCACAAAACAGTGCCTGTTCCTCTGAGAGCTTGCTGGAGTCCCAAGATGTTTGCATTGTTGCTGGTYAGGTCCCACTGCAGCACTGAAGTTCACTCGCCTCTTGTCAGTGGTTTTTGTACTCTTTAAAAAYATAACGCCAGAGATTTCTCTTCAGGGACATTGGGCCAGTGATGCTTGCTTAACTCTTACAGTGGAGACATGAACAAAATGTATTTGTGCCTGTGAAATCTAAATAGGAGAAACCATCGAAGTGCAAACTATGATTATATTTTTTAAGAAGGTTTTAAAGCTTTTGATCATGTCTTTTCTGTAATGGAATTATTTCTGGAGAACAGTGCTTTATGAACTTAATTACTGAAAGTTGCTTTCTAGTCACTAAACTCCCATTGTTTTGTGTTGCAGTTCTTAAACCCACTTCTTATTCTTGTCTTCATCCCGATTTTTGACCTTGGGCTCTACCCACTTATAAACATGTGCAAATTTAATTTCACGTAAGTACTTTGGGAACCGGCAGATGCCTTGGTTCTAATTCTTTAGCAGCAAGTGTGCAGAAGACTAGTTTTTAAGGATATAAATCAGAAATTCCCACTCATTCTATCCAGTACTTGCAGTGTTGCAGCTCATGTGGCAGCATTGCCATCTTCCATAGGCCCTGGAAATTCCAGGGGAAAGTGTAATGATGTTGGACCCGACCCTCATCTAAAGGGAAATGAATCAGGAGTCCTTGGGTATTGATCTCCTTGCCAGCAAATTTTCCTTGAGAGATAACATAAATAGACTCTCTCTTCATTTGCTCACCACATTCTTCATTGCATCTCCTAGCTCCTCTGAGGTAATTCTCTACCTGCAGCTCCCCATGGTGCCAAATTCACTTTCCCACTCCTCCAGTGACCTAGACTGAGCCTCATCTTGAGAGAAGACTTTCTATCTAGACTAGGTAGCAGCATTGAATTCATGCACTGATCAGGACTGAACCTCATGCCATTTCTGCCCCCAGGATGCTGTACATTAACAGGCTCCTACCCAGTTTCACTGCAGGATTCRTTATGGAAACACAGTAGTTTGCAGGGCTGCAAAATTTTGAGCCACAAAATCCCAATATGGAATAGGACTCAAAACTAGTTTGTTCCTTAAAAAAAGCTAAGTGTTTTCTTATTCTCAGATATGTAACTGAGAGACAGAATTTGAGTCCGTAATCTGCCTTTTACACAGCCCAGTGGATATGCCTTTTGAGTCCAGAGCACTATAAAGACTGGAGATCATTGAATCTAGATCTGTGTTTGTTTCAAATTCAGACCTAGGTGRCAGGTCCTGTTTTAATCTATTCCCGATCAGATTATCTCACACGATTTTAGTAGAGTGGCAGTAATTTTGTTCCTTATTCTCTAGAAATGCCAATGTATTGGCATGAGAAGTAACCCAGAGTGATGACACAGATGGCCAAGAATGTTGATGACAGAAAATTTTTCTSTTCCTCCTGCCTGCTGCTAAGTAGTTTGCTGCTTCACTTTTGCCTCTCCCAAAAGAGACTTGAAGATGTATCATTTCTAGGGCTTCTTCCAACATTGTAGGTTAACATAATGCCRTAAGTTATTCCCACTAGGAGAGTTAGGAACAAGATAATATGAAACTTGCAAGTACAGAGCTTTTTTTTCATGGCATATCAGTTTTAATTGGCCTCAGTGCTGGCCTCGTACAGAATAATAGAAAGGTTTTAACTTAAATGATGGGTAATTTAAACAGCACATCATCCCCAGTGCCACCTGTTGGACAGTTTATTACATGACTTTGGCATATCTTTGACTCTGAGGAATGATATTCTGTATTTTAAATTGCCCCTTTTTTTTTCTCCATAATAACACCTCTTGCATTCACTCCATAGGCCTATTAGGAAAATGGCAACAGGTATGATCCTTGCAGGGATGGCATTTGGACTTGCAGCCATTGTAGAAGTCAAAATAAATGTAAGTATAGTACAAGAGGTTACTCAGAAATTCTTGGCTTTCACTGGGGCATTTTTATACATCTTCAATACATTCATTGTAATTAAACATACTGATCCAATTGCTATTTAAAAATCCTACTTTGTCTACCTCTCTCTCCCTTCTTTTTCCTTCCTGTCTCTTTTTCTCTTACTATTCTTTGCAATTTTGCTGTGCTGGTCATCTATAGTGGTATATTTTCTGTAGTAAATTCCATCATCAAAGTGCTTTGACACTAGTCATCTAGTTAATGCTCATGGTAAAAAAAAAAAAAAAAAAAGTGGTAAAAAAAAGCTAGTCTGTTCTCTCATCTCTTGAAGTAGTTTTCCTATATTTTGCTGTTTTTTTGTTTTGTTTTGTTTCAGTTTTGTTCATTGCCTGCTGTAGGGCAGGGATGTGTTTAACAAGACAAGTTTGGGTGCAGGTGAATGCACTCACCCCTGCAGGCCCAGGTGTCAGGGACTACCTGGTCTCCCCAGCCAGCAAGTCCCTTGTAAACTTGATGTTAGCCCTGCAAATTCATTTCTGGCCGGACACCAGTGCTGCTTGCTTTGGCTGACCTTTGGCTTAGAAAACTTACTAAGATTAATTATGTAAATGTAAGATTAATTTTTCATGTTTCCGTGTATACTTAAAATGCTCTGTTACAGGGTGGCTGGCTGCGCTGACATTTACCTGGTCCTCAGGTGAATCCACTGACAAGTCTCCACTGAAATAAGACTCTCTGGTTTCAGTGTTCTTTTGTGGTGTCCTTACTTGAGCACAGAGAAGTTGTCATTGCTACTCAGAGCAGCTCTGAGCACTGAAAACCTCCTCTGTGTAGAGGGATGGTGGCTTGAGAGATGCCCCTGTGGCATTTATAGCCTAAATGCTGCCCAAAAGCTCCAGCAAGGAAGGAGACAGGAGGGCAGCATTCCCAGGGTCATCATATCTTTCTGGCAATGTCTCCCTGCCTAGCTAGATTCAAACTGCCTTGCCTGTAATACCCAAATTATGGCATGAGACAGAAAAAATTAGTAGCTCTGAAGTATTACTTTTGGCTACCTGAAAATGAAGTGAGGGGGAAAAAAAAGAATGGTTTTAAATCTGCAGGAAATATGAAGCAGGAAATGATTGAAGTACTCTTTCTAGGATATAATTCCTGATAGAAAGGATGCATTTGTGCTTCAGACATCATTGTCCCTCTCTCAGAAGACAGAGAGCAAGAGCTGTACAGTGGGCCATTAGATAGCGTGGCGTTAAGTGATTTAAAAGCACCAATTACAGACACAGCTGGAGCTGGATTTTCAAAACTGCATAGCTTTTGGCCTAATTCTTTTTCCAGTCATTGAGTGCGATGGAAAAAGAATGATTCTGGTCGGTGCTCTTGAAATCCTCCTCTAATGTTAAGCTCATTTTTTTCCTTTCTGGTCCTGCACCTGCTTAGATGTAGGCACTTAGGAGCTGTATTACGGGAACAGGTAAATGGTTTTACCTGCCCAGCAGTAGTGTAGCCTGTGCATTTAATGGTGTGAAGAGCAGTCTTTGTGAAGAATGATAGGCTGTAGAGCTATTATGAAGAAACCTCCCTACATAAGATTTATGTTCAGTTGTCTTTAAGTGAAACTTCTGCTGAGGAAGGGATGGAAAAGCGTCATTACGGAAAAGATCACTATCATGACTGAAAATGAAGCAGTATTAAGAGCTCTAATAAAGCATATAGATGGCACTTAAAGCCTTTTATTTTAATTAGGAAACCGATATGCCTCAACTTGTCCCAAAAGAAAGTTTAATTCAGGTCCTGAATTTGGCAAAGAACCCTGTTCAAGTGACAATCCAAGACCAGCACCTATTTCAGCAGCCCATAGAGGCTTTCCAGGTAAGTATATGTGTGGGACTGGAAGGTCTGCCTCACAGTCCCTTTAAATAAAGTTGGAGTTTCTTTCAGCTGCTCCTAAATAAATCCCCTAGATGCTAGAGCATGTTCTTCTCTACCTTAGAAGTGCATGGGAATGGCTTTGGAGATGTAGCACTGTGCTCAGTGACCAGATGAAATGGAAAGTTTGAGGATAAATTCGTTGCAAAGGAGCAAATGACTAACTGCATTCATCTGTAAAATGGTAGTTGCCCCAGGAYGAGCATCTGCAGATACCTTGCTCCAGTCTCCAGGGCTCAGCCACYGATCAGGCATTGCTGCTGGAATTTGACTGACATATGAAACACATTTTCTTGCAAAGGAAAAATGGGAAAGCAGTCAATTAGGCCTGAGTATTGGGGATGTTTCCCATTTCAGCTCCCAGATTATGTTAAAGAGGAGCCTGGTTAGGGACTCAGCATGGCAATCCGTCAGTCATCAGCTGCCTGCAGCAGTCTGGATGTTGTCCCTTTGGGGCAGACCAGGGCTGGGAGAAAGGGTAGCATGGAAAGCAGAGGGAGCTCCCTGTCCAAGGGGTTGTATACTGCAAGGGAAGAAGCTCCAACTAGGRCCAGCCTAGAGCCTGCAGGGTAACATAGGTCCTTTACTGTAGGAGGGGAAGCTTTCAGCCAGCTCTGGCTGTTAACCTCTCTTTACATGCTCCTTTGAGGAGAGGGTAGGATTGCACTTGATGGGCAGAGCCAGAGCCTGTCTCAAGTGAAGGAAATGTATAACCAAGTTTGTTTTCTTTCCACAGAACCCAGCTGAGTACTCAAAATTAATATTGAATGGAGCGCAASAGAGCCTACGCTTCACCCTGCAACAACAAGGATTGTCTCTTACTTTTAACTACACCGTGAAGGAAAAATCAGTATACAGCTTAATTGTTTTTGAGGCAGAAGAAAGCCTATCAAGCCGCTTAGTGAGTGTGGGAGTGAAGTGTAAATACGGTATTAATTCAATGGCTGTGATGATACAATGGGTAATGGGGTGATAGGTTCATTAATTCATTTGCTCAGTTRCGGTGTCTGTCTGATTGCTCTGAGATGCTCTAAACCTGACTTCTTAGCTAGCGGCACTGCGTCTGTACACAGGTCTGGTGGTTGATTAATAGAGGCATTATGGCATCTGAGAGCTACTGGGCACAATTTAATCCAGTGAATGGTGCAGTGGGAGAGCGGGATAATACCTGCTAGGCAGCAGAGCTTGAGAAATCGGGGGGAGCAGAGAGACAGATTTTCCCCCAAAGATGGCTCTATAAAGCAAAGATGTTAAAGAGGCTCTAGGGCTGGGCATGGAATAAATACATCAGGGCAGCGTTTCTCAGTATAGTTATTACAAGTGTTTAGTAAAAATGCACAGAAGGCCCATTTGTTTTGCGGAACAGAATAAATGATTAAATTCATTTCTACCTCTGCGGCAGAGCTGGCTATGAGAGGCTTTTAATATATTGCTGCAATTACAACAGGTATTTGGGATGCATAGGGGCAGATTCTCATACCTTTTACATGCAGCTGTACCTCAAGAAGCATCCTTGAAACAGGTTCTGTGATTCCACATTGTGGTGTGTGTGTGTGTATATGTGTGTGTAAATGCCATCAGAGTCTGTCCTCATGCTAAAATACCATTTCAGCCTTCTACCTCACAGGATTGCCACTCCAGGCATTCAATATTGTGCAGCAGAAATCACAACTTTTCTTTTTTTTTTTTTTTTTCTTTAAAGTGGAGTTTTAACAATTTATTTTTCCCTAAGGTTTTTTTCTTTGCTGTTATATGGTTTGGAGCCTGCAGTGTGTTTTCATACACTGATGTTAAGCTTTCCCTGTGATCCTGATRATTGTGTGCTGTTTCTTTAAGAAATGGATACTCATACAAGGATTTTCACACAGTCCTTGGATTCCAGGAGCTGGAACTTTAAAAGAAAAAGAAAGCAGTTAAAAGAAAAAAAAAAAAAAAAAAGAAATGGATACTCATACAAGGATTTTCACACAGTCCTTGGATTCCAGGAGCTGGAACTTTAAAAGAAAAAGAAAGCAGTTAAAAGAAAAAAAAAAAAAAAAAA